>NC_133392.1:39355000-39980000 GCF_047511655.1 Castor canadensis | reverse complement strand
TATATGGAGGAGGCATGACCACTTGGCTACTATTGAAGGAATACAACACAATAATTGTGGAGCTCATGTCTAAGAATACAATACATTGTCTAGGAAAAGGTGTCATTATACTTTTATTATAATGGGACAAAATGTGATCATATAGTAAAGTTAAAAATGAAGAAGAAAGTCATGCCTTATGGACAAGCTCACAGATTTAGAATTAGACAGATTTGCTCTTTCTAATCTCTACCACCAACCACTTGCCATCCAGACCTTAATCTATTAATCACATTCTAGCAGGAAACAGGTGGCTAAAAAGAATTCTAGGAAGAGATTAATTACAAACTTATAGCAGGGATAAAGAACACCATTACATAATATAAAACCCTTGGAATTAGCAATTTAGGGAAATTACTACAACACTGAATGCAATGGCAGAGTACAAGAACTCCTGGCTAGCAGGAGTCAGAGGAATCAATATCCCAACTTTTCTTTCTTTCTACCCTCTGATCTCCTTCTAGTTTTTCCCTTTGGCCAAAAGGGAAAAGGCATGGGAGACCATCAATGCAATCCAAAGTCATCAGTCTTCTAAGGCAATAAATCAGGATGGAGAGGGGAAAAGAGTAGATCTAGAGACACAAACAGAAAATAAAACTATGCACAATTATTAGTAATAACAGCCTTCTGGTGAGACAGAGAGAATAAAAGTGCCTGTGTTTTGTTTTACTTGTAATATAATTGAATGTGAGATAATGACTCCAAAGAGCGTAGATAACTTCTCAATGCATCTTATTTGTGAGCAAGTATTCTGCCAAAGAAGGATATTGGAACTAATATGAAAATTTGTTTGAACATCTGACATCATTATTTCTGAAGTGTTATAGGTAATTTATCTAATATTGCAGAGCCTTTGTAGACTAGATAGAATTGGAGAGGGGTGGGTTCAGCTACCCAAAGACATTCGGGTAGTAGGCAGTCCTACTTTACTCTGATAGTTCCTTAGCAGCAGTTAACTGTGGCTCATAGAAACTTGTGTAAGGCTTGATTGCTTGAACAGAGCTTCTGAAATCAGTGAACTAGTTTTGTAATTACATTCAAACAAAAATGAGATGCCTGATATATAGTTGTAGGCATACCCTTGCCCTCAGCTTTACCAAGTGATGTTTTTTAAACATTTTTATTAGTATATCATAATTACAGAGGTGGTGTCATTGTAACATTTCCATATGAATACATATTGTACCCTGGTTTGGCTCATTCCCTCCATTATTCTCCCTCCTACCCTATTCCTTTTCTTAAAATAATTTCAGCAGGTTTCAATGTTCAATAGTTACACATGTATAGAAAGTACATCAACCATATTCACCCTCCTTTTACCCTCTTCATTTACCCTCCCCTCCTACTAGTGCCCTGCCCTTAACATGACCTGTTTTACGTTCCTTGTTTAAGTGTCTGTTCATCTCTATTTTTCACAGTTGGATGTACTGATTGCTTTTCAGTTTCACACAGATAGGAACATATTTTCACCATAAAGGAAGGAATTCTCTGCAATTTAAAATTTTATTCTTCTGGATTTGTACTGATAAAGGATTTGTGACATAGTGTTTTAATGATAGGTCTGAGAAACATTTGAAATAGCTGTCATCTAATTCTATCTGTTGCATTTTAAAGCCTGAAGTTCAACAGATGGATGTGAACGCTGTCAGTATTTAACATGAGGGGGGAATTGAAGGGAGAGACAAAAGAAGAGAGTGTGCTGGGAAGTAGTTTAAATAAAGATTTAGGATTTATGCTTCCAAATTTAAAGGTTCACTTGTTAAGAAAGAACAGGGTGATTGAGGCTAGTCCAGAAAGCATCTAGCAACATGGGTAGGTCCACTAGGAAATGATTAGGCCATGAGGGCTGTGATCTCACCTGCAAGATTTATGCCTTATAAAGGGGCTTAAGGGAACTAGGGAAGCCCTTTGTGCCCTTTTACTTCTGTTGAGGTGGGGAAACAGCATTCACCCTTCTGCCAGACTCCAGAACTGTAAGAAATAGATTTCTATTCTTCACAAACCACCCAGTCTAAGATACTTTATTATAGCAGCGCAAATGGACTAAGATTCTACCCATCCCCTAATTCTTTCATTCAACAAATATTCATTATGTGTCAGGCACTGTTCTAGATGCTGGGAAATATAACAAGACAGACAGGATCAATGACCTCATAGAATATACAGTGAGCAAGTAGCATTTCACAGTAGGAAAGGCAGGTAGAAGCTATGACATAAAGACCATGTAGATGTAGGGAAGAAGTTTGGATTTTGTTCTCTGTATAGTAAGGTTGCCTTGTGAACCTATTCATCTACAAATTATAGAGCACCCCAACTCAACTGGCTTTTAAAAACAGAGATGTATTATCCCACATGTTAAATTCCAACAGTAGGGTAGCTCTAGAAACAGTTAATTTAACACCTCAATAATATCCTCCAGGACCAAGGTATTTTATACCTGGTGGTTTTTCATCCTAAGTATGTTGCTTTTATCTGGATGGTTGTAAAATGGCTACCTAAATTATATTCTGTAAATGGAAAGCATGAAAAATTTTTGAGAAAGAATTTGTTAGTCAAGAGTATATTTGAAATAACCCAAATAAAAATGGTTTAAAAAGATGGAAATTTATTTATTTGTGGTTTGTTTTTGCAGTACTGGGGTTTGAACTCAGGCCTCACACTTACGAGGCAGGTGATCTACCACATGTGCCACTTCACTAGCCCAGTAAATTTATTCTGTTTGCATAAAAAGAAGTATGGAGTTAAGCAGTCCATTGCTACTGTGGGGTTTCCTTGAATTTGTCACACAGGCTCCTTTCAGCTCTCTATCTCACCTTCCCTAAAATGAACAGCCATTCTCAGAGACAAATAAAACAGCTGGAATTCCAGGTATTTTATTCACATCCTAAGAAGTAAAGTGTAATGAGGAAGTAAGAAAACAGGTATGATACTTGTCTTTTGAGTGGGGCTTCCCAGAAGTACTCCCAGAAGAGAGTAGAACTTTATTGGAACATCACACTTATAGCAACAGGATCTGTGAAATGTAGTCTCACAGCAGAATATCAATATATCTACTTATGAATTAGTAATTTATTTACAAAAAATAAAGGGGAAGTATTTTGTAGAAACAGGAAGTCTCTGGCACTGAGAAATATCCTCTTTTCCTTAGTCTTAATTAGAGAGAAAGGAAACTTGCAGATGCATCATAACAAATAGCTCAGTTATGTAGGATCTGAAGTTCAGAGACAATTTTTGGATCAGAAAAAATTGATTTCAAATCCTAGCTTTGCTATGTGTAAGTTTTACAAACTTATGTAAGATATTTTAGCTCTCTGAGATTCACTTTGCTAGGAGATAAGGAAATTCTAAGCTTATAGGGTTTTGAGAGTATTATATGAAATCGTGTAGCAAATGATCAAAATACAATTTGTGCATGTATGAAATGTCACAATGAAACCCATTATTTTTGTACAATTAATGCACTCACTTTAAAAAGTGATTTCAAACATGAGCTTTGTTTCACTATGGGGATCATCCTAGTGACTAATACAATCCAACAATTCACTTGATCTTTAATTTAGAGTAAATAACCCTGGACAGGCTTTAATACCAGATACCACAGAGAAGGTCACTAGGCACTTGATAGGCCATGTGTGAGTATCAGAACTTGACCCTCCGTGTATGGAAAAAACAGATTCTTTCTTCTGCAGAAAGCATTGTTTTTATTTGCCACTTTCCACCAAGGAACCTAGGACATTTTAGAATTCTCTTAAGTTGGGAATTCAGCTACAAAATACAAACTTTCATAACCTATCGTATGGAGTAAACTAAAGCTAAAGTTCCAAAATGAAGATGAAAATCCCAAGGAACTAAAAATATTTCCTTTAAGCAACCTTTTCCAGCGCAGCTTCTTCTTTGTTAGATCAGCTGTTACTATTCCCCAAAGAATATTTCTTACATGGGGCTTCATTTTTTTTGTTTGTTTGTTTTTAAGACTTAATTCTTATAGCTCAAACGAAATTGTATTTGTAATGTTTTGACATTTCTACCACTGAGAGAAAGACAGAGGAGCAATGAAAGAAAGAAAATGCTGTGGAAAAAGTTATGAAAAGTGGTGTATATCTAATTCCAAGTGTGGTGGTAAGGAGGGGGAGGCTAGCAAGACAGTTAGGAACAAGAGGAGGTGGAAAATGAGTATGTGCTTGGTAGAGAACGGTAGCAGATCTAGTGATTTAGGATCACTCAGTCTTCAGAATATTACCTGATTCTACACATCTTGACCAAAATACAGTTGAATATAGAGCACAGTGGATGGAGGGAATGTCAACTCTCCACTTACCAGCTGTAGAATATTAGTTGTATAACTTTTAGCCTCAGGAAAGTGAGTAATGTCTTTGAACTTCAATATCCTTCATTTATAA
The DNA here is from genome assembly GCF_047511655.1 of Castor canadensis. NCBI lineage: Eukaryota > Metazoa > Chordata > Mammalia > Rodentia > Castoridae > Castor > Castor canadensis. Next base: position 39,975,561 of record NC_133392.1, on the reverse strand, counting down.
ACAGAAATAACAGCACCAATGTCTACCACATTAGGTAATTGAGAAAATTAATTGAGGCAATGTATGTGAAGCAGCTAGGACAATGCGTGGCACAAGCAAAGCCCCTGGTAAATTTAATTATTATTATCATAATTCACTTTTTTCATAAAGTTCAACATATGAGAAGTAGATAAAATAGAAAAGGTACCTATTTTTTTCTCTTACCCTATGTCTCCTCATTCACAATACAGATCAAGTATAGGGCCTGGGCTGAGGTATATATGGAGTAGTTTACTTTTCCTCCTCTTTTTACACAGTCAGTGTAAGAACACAGCCTGTAGTAAGCACCAGGAGGTCAGAAAGATATATTTTTATTTCAGTATGAACTCTATAAGAAAAAAAAAATCTTACAGCCATATGCTTTCCTCAGAGGGTCAACCTTTTCTTTTGATACTCAAAACAGCCTTATAAATCTGGAGGTCATTCTGCAAAGTTAAATAGGCCAGTCACAAAAAAAAAAAAAAAAACAAGTTCTGCACAATTCCATTTACATGAGGTAGGTGAAGTAATTAAAGTCAAAGAATCAGAAAGTAGAATGGTGTGAAGGGCTGAGGGAGGAGAAACTAGGAAGTTGCTACAATGTGGATGGATCTTGAACACAGAAGGACACACAATGCATCATTCCAGATATATATAAGATGCCTAGTGTAGTCACATTTATAGACACAAAGTAGTATGGTGGTTTGCTGGAGCTGAGAGTTACTGTTTAAACAGAGGGTGTATCAATTTGGGAAGATGAAAAGTTCTGGAGGAAGATAGTGGTGATGGTTGTACAACTATGTGAATGTAATTAATACCATTGGACTGTAAACTTAAAAATGGATAAAATGAGGGGCTAAGGTGCACCACCACCACCTTGTTTTATCCATTTTTAAGTCTACAGTTCAATTCCAAGCATCACCCAAAAAAGGATAGAATGGTAAATTTCATTTTATGTCTATTTAAGCACAATTTAAAGAAGAAAATAACAGATAACAGACTGCCTTTTCTGTGGAGCTTACTAAAATATCTTCACTATTAAACTGACTGGCAGCAACACAACCCAGTACTTAAACAATTCAATTATATTCAAGGCTCAGGAAAAAGAGTTCCACTTGCCTATGCAATTATGCTACTCTGCATACTGTGAGAGAAATAAGTTTTGCTTAGATGAAAATCTTGTAGGACTCCTTGCCTAGTTTATTTTAAATAAGAACAAAAAAAAATGCAGCGAATTTTGGAAACAGCCTACGTGTCCATCAGTGGATGAATAGATAAAGAAAATATGGTATTTATATACAATGGAGTATTGCTCAGCCAGAATGAAATTTTGTTTGTAAGAAAATGAATGGAATTGGAGATCATCATGTTAAGTAAAATAAACCAGTTTCACAAAGACAAGAATTGCACGTTTTCTCTCATTTGTGGAAGATAGGTGATTAAAAACTCAAACAAAATAATGAAAGCAAAAGGGGACCACTTAGGAGATGGAAGAAAAAGGGGAAAGGGAGGATAGTATTTTTAAGAGATGATGAATATGATTGAAGTACATTATGTGTATATGGCAATGTCATAATGAAACCCCTTTTTTGTACTATTAATATACACTAATAAAAATGAATAAGGATGCAAGGATACTAATGAGAATTTTTTGTTTCTTTATGTTTTTGAGATAGGATATTGCTATGTAGCTCACGCTATGCTTAAACTCATGACCCCCTTGCCTCAGCCTCTGAATTGCTGGGATTATAGACATGTACCATTTCACCCCACTAAAACTTACAGTGTTCCTTATGTTTTTTTGTTTGGTTTTTGGTCCTGGAAATTTAATCCAGGGCCTTATACATGCTGAGCTTGTGCCAAGGTACCCCCTCAGCTGAGTACTCTCAAACCCAGGACTTTAAAAGAAATAGCAAAAAAACTTAGAGAGCATCTTTCAAAACAGTTCCTTGGAAAGAAGAGATAGAGATAGGAAGAAAAGTATTTGAGGAAATAATGGCTGAACATTTCCCAAATTAGGTAAAAGACAAATTTGTAGGTTCAAGAAAGTCAGCAAACTGGAGTGTGTAGGTACAAAGAAAATTACACTTAAGCACATCATAGTCAAACTGTAGAAATCCAAAACTGAGAGAAAAGCTGAAGCACAGCCAGAGAAAAATAACCCCTTACAGAGAAGGAGCAAGAACAGAGGTGACTGCTGGCCTCTCATCAGACTCAATGAAGGACAGAAGACTGGAAGCAAGTATTTTCAATTCTGAAAGAATAAAGCCAGAGTTCTTAACTAGTGAAAATTTAAAAAGTGACAGTGTAGTTGAAACAAAGACATTTTGAATAAATGAAAAAATAAAAACAAAAATTTGACTTCAAACTGACCTATACTACTAAAGGAAGTTCTGAGAGTGAGGAGTCTGGCCACAGTGGGCAACTCAGATCTCTAAGAAGGGATGAGCATCAGAAGCAGTGAGTATCTGGGGCAACAGAAAATATATTTCCCCTTTTCATTTTAAAAAACTACACGTCTGTGTAAAGTAAAAGTTTGTCATCATATGACTTATAATGCATGTTCATTATAGAAAAAGCAGAGTAGGAAAACAACGATGGGTAGATTGACATAAGTACAAACATAGCAATATTTCTGTATATTATGCAAAGTGACACTTTTTTAATGGGCTGCAAAAAGTTTAAAATGAATATTGCAATCACTAAGTATCATCTAAAAACTGTAAAAATATATTGCTAACAAGCCAATGAATAGGGCAAACAGATTTTTTTAAATGTGTAAAACCTAAAAAAAATTTAGTAAAGAAAAAATAGGGGGAATTCCAAGATGGCGGCTAGAGGGAGGAAGCAGAAAGCAAGCCTCCTATACTGAAATCTTGGAGAGACACCAGAGACACACTTTGCAGGCATAATCACTGAGAAAAAGCATAACTTTGACCCCTCCACACCTCCTGCCGGCACAGAGAATCTCCACTTCATGTTAACCGGAGAAACAAGGAGGGCCCCCGGGCCGCCAGTCGCCGGCACCCAGACGGTTTGGGAAGACACGGACCAGGTGAGCTTTGTGGTACCGTGGTACTCCCACAGATAAGCCTGGGCCAGAGCAGCATAACCCCCTGGACAGACTGACCTCCAACCCTGGGAAAAAAGAGAAACTGAGTAATAAGCAATAAGAACAAATATGACATGCAGGAAAGAGGGTGGGGCACACTGAGCGCCAAAGATTGGGGGAAGGGAATCCTTCCCAGAACTGTAAATAAACAAGCCGGGCGGGCCAGAGAGCCTCTGGCAGGAGCGGGGCACCCACCCAGGAACCAGGAGTGGGAAAGCTGGTGAGAGGAGGGAAGACCTACTTCCCACTAAGCTGTAAACAAACATGGCAGCTGGCAGGAGCAGCAGCACTGCCCAGTAAGCAGGAGCGGGAAAGCTTGTGAAAGTGGTGGTGGGAGGAGAGCTGCACAGGAGAGGGGGGAAGACCCACCTCCCACATGAACTGTAAATAAACACGCAGGCCTGACAACGCGGGGGCAGTGTCACCTTTCCCAGTGCTTGGAAAGGGGAAAGCTTGTAGCAGAGGCTCATGCACAGGAGAACTCTGAGTAAACAAAGCCTGCAGGGCCAGGTAAGTGCTAAGCTCACCCCTGAGATCTGCATAAATAACACCTCCAGCAACAGCAGGCTGACAGCAGTGGGCAGGCAAGCCACAGCTGCAGAAACCATTCTCAGAACTGTCTCCAGACTCTTTTTTTTTTTCTTTGTCTCCCTACCTTTGATGAGAGAACAACCAAATTACACCTGCAAGCTGAAAAACTTACTGAAACTGTATTGCATTTGAACTTGGGACACTTGGGGTTATTTTTGTGCGTGTGTGTGTAGTTTTGTTCTTCTTTATGAGACAACTACAGAACAACATCTGAGGCACCATCTCCAGGATTGGAGACTGTGACTTCACTGCATTTGAACTTGGAGGTTTTTTGGTTTTTTGGTTTTTTTTAAATTTTCTATTTTTTCATTTTATTTTAATACATTTTTATAAATAGATTTTTCTTTCATTTACTTATTTTTTTATTTTTATTCTTACCTTTTTTTTTATTTTTGATTTTCAATCCTCTCTCTGTCTCTCTAATATCTGTTCAGTTTACTGTCGATTAGTACACTAAAGTTCCCTGTTTATACCTTTGAAATGTTCTTGTCTGACACCTTGTTCTGTTTTCTCCCTCCAGTCTGTGTATTTGTTTTTCCCATTTCTTTAACTTATTGCTTTCCATCTCAGCTCACCCTTCCATTCTAAATATTACCATTGATATCAGTACAAGCTAGAAAATTGCACACAGTACAGGGACAGTAACAACACCAAAGACAATGATGGGAAGACAGAAAAAACAGGGAAACCAGTTTCCCCACAGCAAAAAATTAGTACAGGAACCAGAGGGGAATGAAGAAAACAGGTACTCAGATCCAGACTCCAATAAAATGAAGATAAACTATGCCAAAGGACCCAATGAAGTCCACAAGAATAATTTAAAAGAAGACATACTACAGGTACTCAATGAGAATTTTATAGAGATGATACTGGATAGGGTCAACCAAAATGTACAGGAGACACTCAAGAAATTCCAAGACAACAAAAATAGAGAATTTGAAAAAGCAAAAGAAGAAATAAAGGAAACCATAGAAGCACTGTATAAACACCAAAGTGAAACAGAGAACACGATGAATAAACAGATAAATGAACTCAGGACAAAAATAGACAACATAGTGGTTGTGGGAAACTTTAACACCCCATTATCATTAATAGATAGGTTATCCAAACAAAAAATCAATAAAGAAATCCAAGATCTAAAATATGCAATAGATCAAATGGACCTAGTAGATGTCTACAGAACATTTCATCCAACTTCTACACAATATACATTCTTCTCAGGAGCCCATGGAACCTTCTCCAAAATAGATCATATCCTAGGGCACAAAGCAAGTCTCAGAGAATACAAGAAAATAGAAATTATACCGTGCATACTATCTGATCACGATGCAGTAAAAGTAGAACTCAACAACAAAAGTAAAGACAAAAAACATGCAAATAGCTGGAAACTAAATAATTCATTACTTAATGAAGAACGGATCATCGATGAAATAAAACAGGAAATTAAAACGTTCCTGGAAGTCAATGAAAATGAAAACACAACCTACCGGAACCTATGGGACACAGCTAAGGCAGTCCTGAGAGGAAAGTTTATAGCCATGAGTGCATATATTAAAAAGACTGAAAGATCCCAAATCAATGACCTAATGATACATTTCAAACTCCTAGAAAAACAAGAACAAGCAAATCCCAAAACAAATAGAAGGAGAGAAATAATAAAAATAAGAGCTGAAATCAATGAAATAGAAACCAAAAAAACCATACAAAGAATTAATGAAACAAAAAGTTGGTTCTTTGAAAAAATAAACAAGATTGACAGACCCCTGGCAAAAGTGACTAAAATGAGGAGAGAAAAAACTCAAATTAGTAGAATCAGAAATGCAAAAGGGGAGATCATAACAAACTCCATGGAAGTACAGGAAATCATCAGAGACTACTTTGAGAACCTATATTCAAATAAATTTGAAAATTTTAATACAATGGACCTCCCAAAAGGAGAACTATAGGCCAATCTCCTTAATGAACATTGATGCAAAAATCCTCAACAAAATAATGGCAAACCGAATTCAACAACACATCAAAAAGATTATTCACCACGACCAAGTAGGCTTCATCCCAGGGATGCAGGGGTGGTTCAACATACGAAAATCAATAAACGTAATAAACCACATTAACAGAAGCAAAGATAAAAACCACTCGATCATCTCAATAGATGCAGAAAAAGCCTTTGATAAGATCCAACACCATTTCATGATAAAAGCTCTTAGAAAACTAGGAATAGAAGGAAAGTACCTCAACATTATAAAAGCTATATATGACAAACCTACAGCCAGCATTATACTTAAAGGAGAAAAACTGAAACCATTCCCTCTAAAATCAGGAACCGGACAAGGATGCCCACTATCTCTACTCCTATTCAACATAGTACTGGAATTCCTAGCCAGAGCAATTAGGCAAGAAGAAGGAATAAAAGGAATACAAATAGGTAAAGAAACTGTCAAAATATCCCTATTTGCAGATGACATGATCCTATACCTTAAAGACCCAAAAAACTCTACTCAGAAGCTTCTAGACATCATCAATAGCTATAGCAAGGTAGCAGGATATAAAATCAACATAGAAAAATCATGAGCATTTCTATACACTAATAATGAGCAAACTGAAAGAGAATACATGAAAATAATTCCATTTACAATAGCCTCAAAAAAAATCAAATACCTAGGTGTAAACCTAACAAAAGATGTGAAAGACCTCTACAAGGAAAACTATACACTTCTGAAGAAAGAGATTGAGGAAGACTATAGAAAGTGGAGAGATCTCCCATGTTCCCAGATTGGTAGAATCAACATAGTAAAAATGTCGATACTCCCCAAAGTAATCTACATGTTTAATGCAATTCCCATCAAAATTCCAATGACATTCATTAAAGAGATTGAAAAATCTACCGTGAAATTTATATGGAAACACAGGATGCCATGAATAGCCAAGGCAATACTCAGTCAAAAGAACAATGCAGGAGGTATCACAATACCTGACTTCAAACTATATTACAAAGCAGTAGCAATAAAAACAGCATAGTACTGGCACAAAAACAGACATGAAGACCAGTGGAACAGAATAGAGGACCCAGATATGGAGCCACAAATCTATAACCAACTTGTCTTTGACAAAGACGCTAAAAATATACGATGGAGAAATAGCAGCCTCTTCAACAAAAACTGCTGGGAAAACTGGTTAGCAGTCTGCAAAAAACTAAAACTAGATCCATGTATATCACCCTATACCAAGATTAACTCAAAATGGATCAAGGATCTTAATATCAGACCACAAACTCTGAAGTTGATACAGGAAAGAGTAGGAAATACTCTGGAATTAGTAAGTATAGGTAAGAACTTTCTCAATGAAACCCCAGCAGCACAGCAACTAAGAGATAGCATAGATAAATGGGACCTCATAAAACTAAAAAGCTTCTGTTCATCAAAAGAAATGCTCTCTAAACTGAAGAGAACACCCACAGAATGGGAGAAAATATTTGCCAGCTATACATCAGACAAAGGACTGATAACCAGAATATATAGGGAACTTAAAAAACTAAATTCTCCCAAAACTAATGAACCAATAAAGAAATGGGCAAGTGAACTAAACAGAACCTTCTCAAAAGAAGAAATTCAAATGGTCAAAAAACACATGAAAAAATGCTCACCATTTCTAGCAATAAAGGAAATGCAAATTAAAACCACGCTAAGATTCCACCTCACCCCTGTTAGAATAGCCATCATCAGCAACACCACCAACAACAGGTGTTGGCGAGGATTTGGGGAAAAAGGAACCCTCTTACACTGTTGGTGGGAATGTAAACTAGTACAACCACTCTGGAAAAAAATTTGGAGGCTTCTTAAAAAGCTAGACATTGATCTACCATTTGATCCAGCAATACCACTCTTGGGGATATACCCAAAAGACTGTGACACAGGTTACTCCAGAGACACCTGCACACCCATGTTTATTGCGGCACTATTCACAATAGCCAAGTTATGGAAACAGCCAAGATGCCCCACCACTGATGAATAGATTAAGAAAATGTGGTATCTATTCACAATGGAATTTTATGCAGCCATGAAGAAGAACGAAATGTTATCATTCTCTGGTAAATGGATGGAATTGGAGAACATCATTCTGAGTAAGGTTAGCCTGGCCCAAAAGAACAAAAATTGTATGTTCTCCCTCATATGTGGACATTAGATCAAGGGCAAACACAACAAAATTAGAAATAAGGGCAAAATAGTTTCTGCTGGGTATTGAGGGGGTGGGGGAAGGGGGATGGGGCGGAGTGGGTGGTTAGGAAGGGGGTGGGGGCAGGGGGGAGAAATGACCCAAGCTTTGTATGCACATATGAATAATAAAATTTTTTAAAAAAAAGGAAAAAATAGGGTTTGCTTTATGATTCAAAAAAAAAGAAAGTATAACTGCAGACCTAATTGTTTCTGATTCAAACACATTAATAATTATGCTATTTTTAATGAACACTTTAATGGTCAGAGAGAATACAAATATATTTTTTAAAAGACAGAGTAAACTATATCCATTCTATAAGAGATGTGTTTTAAATGAGAAATCACAGAGAAATTGGGAGTAAAAGGATGGAAGAGAAGTTACCCTGAAAATAATTAGCCTAAGGAGGCTAGGGACATCAAAAGATTCGATATCAAAATGATGTAGACTTTACAAAGAGTTCTACCAAATATTACTACCAAAGACAAAGAGAGAGTTGGATATGTCATAAAATAAAATGGTGAATTCATTTGGAAAACAGAATAATCATAAATATTTATGCATCTAACAACAGAGCTTCAAGTCATATGAACCAAAATTTGATGAGTTAAAGGGAGAAATAGATAAATCCATTATATAGCAGGATACTTTAACAATCCTTTCTCAGAAGTTGGTAGAACAACTAGGCAGAAAAAGAATAAAATCGTAAGATCTGAAAAATACTGATAACCAACACAACTTAATTGAACTTAAAAGTACAATACACATAATAAATACAAAACAGACATTCTTTTCAAGTGCACTTTATAATTTCAACAAGATATACTATTTTCAGGACTAGTATATTGCACAGAATATTTTCTTATCATACTGGAGTTAAATTAGATACTGATCAGAATAAGCTATTAGAAACATAGTGGATTCCACAGTATATTCTCTCATCATAACATAATGAAATAAGATATAATATGAATAAGCAATGTAGAAACTTCAGTGGTGTTCTTTGTTTAATACTGGAGCTAATTAAAATCATGTGGGAAATGTATCAGTTATCTATGGCTGTTACAACACTGAACTCTAAAACCTAGCACCTTCAAACAAAAATTTAACTGGAGGTGTGGTTCAAGTTACAGAGCAGCTGCCTAGCAAGCATGAGCAAAATGTGTGTGTGTGGGGGCGGGGGTGACATGGGTCCATTGGGGGTCATTTGGGGGGCTGTCTACTATAAGGAACTTTAAATATTTCAGCTCTGATTGAACCTCAGACCAATTAAATCAGAATCTGTGTGGATTAAACAGAAGGACTTTGGCCCTCTTAAACTCCCCAAATTATTCTTGATGTGCAGGGTTGAGAAACACTACATAGAGGAGGAAATCCATTTTAAGTAGTCAAGGACTATCTAGACATCAAGATTCATACAAACTAAATAAAGCACCTATTCCAAAAGTCAGGAGTCTTACAAGGAGCATAGATGTACAAAAAAGGAATTTAATCAATAGGTCGGGATTTTCAAAGCATGTTCATGAAATTTTTCATAACAACAGTGAATGCTTGCACACTTTGTGGGACAGTTACCACTTGAAATCTCCTGGAGTTATTTCCTTGAACATCCAAGTGTGATAACCGATTATTTACATAATGTTCTTTAAGGAGTCTCACTGTCTTTCTACCCAATTTGTTGGTGGGGAAGCTCAGAGGGTTCACTCCAGCTTTCTGAAAACATGATATTACTTATCTGGCTAGCTTGAGAGGTGTGGAAGCTGGGGTTGGAAGAAGCCTCTTTCGACCCTACTGAGAAGAACCTATGTTGTGCATGCGTGTCCCACAGGAGCCTTTCAAAGGTTTTCATGACACGAAAGCTGAAGGCAAATAATAGCAGTCTCGAACTTCTTTTTCGTGTTATGCCCATTTTTGAAACATTCCCCTTAGTTCTCAGAAGCACAAAGCAGACTAAAATCAATTTTTTGTAAAACCTTTCATTATGTTCAAAAGTTTAACCCCATTCTAGGCATTTCTGTATTTTACCTTTTATTAATTAATTCATTTATTTTTTATTATTATTGCACTTGGGGATACATTGTGACATTTACAAAAGTTCTTACAATATATCATAGTTGAATTCAATCCCTCCATCATTCTCGTTTATATCCCCCTCCCCCATTCCTAGAATAGTTTCAACAGGTCTAATTTTTCCATTTGCATACATGAGTACATGATATTTCCACCATATTTATCCTCCCCCACCCTTTTCTTCCTTATATCCTCTCTCTTCCCACTGGTACAAGTCTCTCTGACAGGACCTGTTTGCCTTCCTGTTCTTCGTTTTTGTAAAAAAAAAAAAAATGTCATTTTTGCATGCTTAAGATAGTTAAACAGGGTGTTTCATTATGACATTTCCATGTATATATTATATGGGTTATAATATATACATGTATTATAACCCAAATTAGTTCATTCCCTCTATTTTTCTACTTTCTACCTTAGCTCCTATATTATGATGATTTAATGGGTTTAAAAATTCTATATTCCATGGAACTTGGAGAAAGAAGGAATGGAAAAGAGGATGATAGTGTCAGTAATACTGTAAACCACAGCATCTGTGAAGGTAGAGGACATAAGGATGTGTATTGAAAGCTGTTGAAAAAGGGGGAGGTGAGAGGTAAAGTGGTAAGGTAAAATAGAAGGGACTGAATGAACCAAAATAAAGTATCCCCATAGCAGTGATACATGGAGAAACCCCTTTGAACACCAACTTAAATATTAATAATGAAAGACAGGACTGGAAAATAGGTACAGTGTGTGGGGGGGTACTAGTGGGAGGGGGAGGGGAATGAAGGAGATTAAGGTGAGGGTATATGGTTGATGGACTTCATATATTTATATGAACTAGAACAAAGAAACCTCTTGTAATTGCTTTAAATGGGGTAGGGAGGTGGTTGAGGGGACAGAGGATGGGTGTCATCTAAGCAATGTACAATATAAGCCTAATCGGAATTGTCACCATGGATTCTGCCTGTATAATGAATATATCCTAATTTAAAATATTTATAATAAAATAAAATAAAAAATGAAAATTCTATATTCATTCTTGTATAGGAAGTACATCAGCCATACTCACTTTCTTAACATCTCTGTATTTTAGGAAGTACTCTGTATTTGGAATATGAATGTCATTCTCAAGAATGAATACCTAATTTTGTGAATAGGAACACAGAGTTTTAAAAATATTCTTTTATTTCATATGAACCTAGAAAACACACTCAAAAGAACAAGGAGTTAGTGTTCAATCCAGCTACCTTTTTATAGTCATATTTGTGACCTGTGTAGACACAGAAACAAATTATGGAGAGCTAAGCATGGCAGAGGAAGCAGCATTTTATTAGTAAGAACATACTTTTTAGTACAAAAAGTCCTGAATTAACCATGGCTCTTCCGATAATCTCTTGTGCAAACAAGCCACTTTGTCTTAACCTCTCTGGAACTCAGTTTCCAATTCTATACAACTGGGATTTGCAGTTTTTCAATTCTAAGGCCTCTTCTGCCTGTAATAGTCAAAGACATTGATTGAAAGGTGCTGTTCCTTGAAGGCTGTGGGTATTTTACTGTGTGAGGTTCATTTTAAGAAGAGAAACCTTCACAAATAAAAATAGGAAAACAGGGAGCAGTGGGTGGGAGGCTCTTTTCTGGACATACCTTGTGACCCAGATGCCTCTCTAGGTTGCAGATGGTGAAGTGAGAGCATGCATTTTGTAAGATATATTGAAAAGCAATTGCTTTCTAGAAACTAGCTAAAATGCGATGATTTCAAAATCAAATATCCTCTGAACAAGCCCAGCATAAAAAATTTTAAATTATTTCTTAAAGGGTAAATGAAAAGAACAGGAGCAATTATCTGTATCACAAAAAAATGTGTTGTTCTTAGGAAATAATTCTTTTTAGGAATGTATATAACAACTTATAAGCTATTTGCCTTTTACAAATCTTACATAATTTTGTGTAATTTTCAAATTATCATTAAATTGTGAGAACATGTCTCTTGTGAGATGTGAGGAGTGTCTCTGGGGCATTTATGTGTGCAGTTGTTGGTTTGTTCCTTTCCCAAACACCTGCATGATGCTCTTCGGACCTGATTTGTTAAGAAGAAAATTCAATTTCAGTGCTGAAGTTCAGACGCTTCAAACAACCTTAATATGATAGCATGCACAAAAATTAATAGCTTTACCCTCTAAAGTGAGAATGTTAGAAACCAGTTGTTCAAAGGAAGAATTTTGGAGCCTGGGCTATTTGATGTAAATTTCTTTCAATTTCCAGGAGGCTTATAATGATAGATTTTATTTTCTCTAGTGCATGAATTAGAGAGATTGGAGCTGACTGAATCAATTCAAAATGTCTAGAAACTGGTTTCAGCATGAGTTTCTACCCTCACTACTTCCTATAGTAATGATTTTAATTTACTTCCTGAACCCTGAGCTAGTATAGAATATAGACAAGAGATACAGGATTTCAGGTGACAAGAGACAAAAAACACCTTTACTAATACAAAGACTGGTAAAAGGCTGTTGGGAAAATTGTCACGTATGTTGGAGGATGAGGAGGATCACAAGGAAGAATAATGCAGTTTACCTGAGGCTGACACTTAAGAGATGATTGCCCCAACCCCAAAAATCTTAGTTTTTTTTTTTTAAACAAATTTCTTAAAGGTATCTGCATCTCTACCTTTTAAAAAAGAACACAATTTATTTTAGCCTTTTCCTTCATGCCTCTGGGATCATCAGTGCATAGAAGAATGATTTTTCTGTGCAAGAATAAAATTGTTTCTGCCTTTTAACCTTTTTCTTTATTCTCCTTTGATTCATGCTGATTGATGTTATTTATTTTGCTATCAATTTGTCCACTTCCATTTTAAAAAACAAACCAAGCAATTCAGGAAACATCATTGTGCAAATGGGAGATTAAGGGCTGTACTTTTATTAAAAATATACACATTTATTTATATGCTCATATCTAGAAAAAATGTTTCCAAATATAAGTAGTAGTTATTTATGGATTATGAAAATAATTTTAATTTTCTTTTTAGTACTTTCCCAAAGTTTTTGCAATGCCTATGTGTTTGCTTTAGAATAAAAACACAAATATTTTGATTTAACAAGCAGTCTATCAAGTTTGAATCTGACCTTTGCCAATACAGGATAGATGTCATCTTGATTAAATTCCAGTGTACTCTCCAAGAATGGATCATCACTTAGCTTTTAGCAGCTAAATTGGGATTATTTGCTATCACCTTAGTAGGTTTCCTGAACCTCTAGTCTCAGAATAGTGGAGTGGAGAAAAGACTGCTGGGGAGCTGGGGAGAGAAAAGAAGTGTCAGAGAAAGCCTATCTTTAAGCATCCAGCCAGCAGCAAGTCCACAGTGATAACATCTGTCATCACCTATGACTAAAAATACATGTGCAGAGGGAAAAGCTCTTTTATGTGACTTTATAAACTGTGGGATTAAGCAAAGCAGTTGCTTCCTCACTGGCGTGCTGGGGGATCCTTTCCCATGCTTTGTGTTGGTCAGTGGGAAGCACAACTCTATAGAACTGTCTGTGTTTCATTTGGAAAAGGGGGGGGTGCCATTAGAGGCAAGTTTTAGTTTTTGTCCCTTCACTGATAAATGTGGTAATTAGAATAATGAAGAATTTCTTTGTTTGTTTTTTCAACATATGATTCCCTCTTGGTCTTTTTGGGGGTGGGTGGGAAGGGGCGGGTAACATTGGTTTTTGAACTCTTCCTCTTCCTCTTAATTTGTGTAATAAAGCTCATAGATATATTTGTATTACTTAGACTAATAGACTTCTCCCGCAAAGTTCTCCCGCAAAGCTAGCCATTATCACAAATGTGCTAATTTGGAGTAGAAGGAGTGAGAGAATTCCTTTCAGTTTAGGAAGAAGTGTTGTTTATTCCTTTGACAAGACTTCTCTTAGGAAATTGCTCTCCCTTTTCTGGAACTGTTTTTGTCTGTTGTTGCTATCTGAAAGCAGTCACCTGGTTGGAGGGAAAAGAGTTTAAGTTTCTTTACTGAAAGGCACAAAATAGGAGCACAATAATTGAACCTGTGATCTTCCTGTCTCACTTTCCTGCATTCAGCCCCACCCTTCTCTGCAGATGTTTTGCTAGGTTCCCATGTTCTAGATTTCAGTTTGACATTTTTCTCTACCTAAAAACTTCTCTCTCTGTCTCTCTCTTTTTTTTTTTTTTTTTTTTTTTGCATTATTGAGGCTTGAACTCAGAGCATTCACCTTGAGCCACTCCACCAGCCCTATTTTTGTGTAGGGTTATTTTGAGATTGGGTCTCACTATTTGCCTGGGCTGGCTTCGAAATGTGATACTCCCGATCTCTGCCTCCTGAGAAGCTAGGACTATAGCCATGAGCCACCAGCACCCAGCTAAAATTGTCTTAAACAGATATATAAAAATTATGAAGGAATATGCTATCCAAAGGCTCAATGTAGACAGATAAACCAATGTGGAGAAAGCTATACTTTGAAGATAAGCATTTAATAGTGGTGGTAATACAAATATTTTCTTGGATATTTATTTAGAAATTCATTTAATATTTGAGACTTTACTATAGTTAAGAATTGTGCTGAGGAGTTCCTTTTTTCCACCCAGGACTTAAATATCAAACACAGAACATTAGAGAATTTCTGGTTTTAGTGTAGACTACTGGAGATTAGGAATGGCTACTCCCCTCCAATACTGTGTGTCCTTAAACTGGTCATTTGGTGTCTCTCTGCCACAGTTTCCTCATCTGTGAAGCAAGGGAACTGGTTATGACCACAGCAGTCTTACTTAAAGGTGGTTCTTTGCCTTTGCAGAAATCTCAGCTCTGGTCATGACAAATTTAGTCAAATTTGAGAGTGGCTATTTATGCTCTCCTCAATCTGACAGAGTAATTCTGTATTTCTAGAATCTCAAGAGCATTGTGGATTTGAGTTTTGAAGTCTTTGTTTCATTTTATTTTCCAACTAATTCATTTTTATTGAACTTTGAAGAAGTGTCGTTCACAATGTGCTTGAAAATGAAAAGTGATCTTTTATAGATAAGTGTTCTTAAAATAATTTTTTATAAAAAGATTTCCACAGCCAAAACATTCTTTATTGGAGAGTCAAAAGAATTTATTGTGGATTTATTACATGCATTTTAGACTACATATGGTCAAATAAATAATAAATTTTTTAAAAATCAAAAGAAATTTCAAAAACAAAAATTTAAATTCCCATGTTTGTATTACACAATTCAGTTGATCCAGAGACATTCCCAGCCCTCCCCAAGATATTGCTAGTAGTGTTTAAATTGTTGTGTGATCTGCTGGGTGTTTCCCTGCCTTTAATTTTGTGAAAATATGCCCCTGAAAAAGCAAATGGTGCCTGAAAAGCAAGGTAAGAGTTATAGTAATATTTCTAAGCCAAAAAAGGGCACATAATGTACTTCAGGGATACAATGAAAAATTTAGATTTGTTGAAAGTTGGCATGTCTTTAGCAGAAACTGGATGGTGTTATGGAAGAAATGAATCAAGCATCTGCAGTCCAGTACTGAACTCCATGCATCCTGAGCACTACTGGGTTGTCCTCAAAGGTGTTCCCCTTAGAAACATAGGTCATAGATTCCAGGACACCAAGAAGTCCTCCCTTATCTGAAGTTCTACTTTTCATGGTTTCAGTTGCTCATGGTCAACTTCAGTATAAAATATTCAATGGAAATTTCCAGAAATAGACAATTCATAATGTTTAATAAATTTTATAAGACACAGTTTTAATTATTCTATTGCATTATTATTTTTTGACCTCTTACTATACCTAATTTATAAATTAAATGTTAACAGCAAAATGTATGTAATACAAAAACAGTAATAAAAACATACCAGATACAGAATTTTATACTAGCAGGAGTTTCAAACATCCACAGACCATCATGGAACATGCCCCCTGCCAATCAAAGAAACCACTATATTAAAGGTTCTGAACAGTCATACAGTAAACAATCCTGTGGAACTTAGCATTTCCCAGACACAGTGAGCATGGAGTTCTTTTCCCTACAACTTTTATTAATGTCGATTCCCTAGGGGTGTTCCTTGCCCTTGGTCTCTGAAATCCTTACCATTTAGTCCCCTGTATGAATGCCCTCCTCACCTTTCTCAGGCTCTGGTACTATAGGCCAGGCTACTTTTCCAAAATGAACTTCTTCCTCATCCCCTAACTTGAGCACTCACATTCTACTTTGGCTACTGAAATTCCCAACAGTCCACCACAAATCTCACTAATGGCTTTAGGAAGGGGTGGGAATTGAAGAAAGAGGCAGAAGAAAATGTATTTTTTGTTAGTAGAAATTTCCTACTGTATTAGCTTCTTTACCCATAGATAATGGTTAGTGTTTCTCCAATCATAAATGCCCTATATAAATAATGTTAATAAATTTTCTACTTAATGAATATCCACTACATTCTAGTCATTCTGTGTTTATTATCACTAATTCTCACAATATCATAAAATAGGTATTCATTGCTACAAATCAGGAAAATGATTCAGTATTTTTAAATAAATTTCTGAAAGCTAGCAAATAAAAGCACAGCCTTTGAATTTAAGTCAGCTGGGATTTTTTTTTTCACCACACCACACTATCTAATACACCTCAACCTGTGTGATTTCACAATCAAGAATTTCTTTAGAAGACTGACATTAGATTCATATCTTTAACTCTATAAAAATCAACCCAAAATGAATCAAAGACAATATAACACTGGAAACACTAAAAACGCTAGAGGGAACATAGAGAAAATGCTTCAAGATCTAAGCATAGGCAATGACTTTTTGAGTAGGACTCTAATAGCTCAGGATATAAGAGCCATTATTGACAAATGGCCTTGCCTCAAATTAAAAAGCTTCTGCACAGTGAAAGAAACAATGAACAGAGTGAATAGACAGATTATAGAATGGGAGAAAATTTTTGGTAGCTATGAATCCAACAGTAGATTAATAACTAGAATATATAAAGGATTCAAAAAACTAAACAAAAGAGCAAATATTCCATTAATAAATGGCCAATTCAACTAAACACAACACTTTACAAAGAAATACAAATGACCAGCAAATACATGAAAAAATTGTCCAACATCCTTAGCCATCAGGGAGATTCCATTTCACCCTAGCCAGAATAATTATCATCACAAAAATAAACAACAAATCTTGGTAGGGATGAAGGAAGAAAAAGGGAAACTTACTCACTGTTGGTAGGTATATAAATTAGTCCAGCCAGTATGGAAATCAGTATGGACGTTCCTCAATAAACTAAAAATGCAAATTTCATATGATCCAGCCATATCACTTCTGGGTGACATGACTAATATAGTCAAAATGAACTTAGAACAGAGATTGATGCATAAATATGTTTATTATTGCACTGTTCACAATAGCCAAAATGGTAACAGCCTAGGTGCCCATAAATGGATGATGGAAAAAGAAAATGTGGTATATAAACATAATGGAGTTTTACTTGGCCATAAAGAAAAATAAAATTATATAATCTGCTACAAAATGGATGAAACTGTAGATCATAATGTAAAGTAAAATAAGCCATTCCTACAAAGACAAGTATTGCATGTGTTCTCACATATGTGAAACCTAGAGAAAAAGAAAAGGACATGATGTGGAAGGGGGATGGGGCAGGAGGGTAATAGAGGAGCTGAATATGATCAAAGTACTTTTTAATCATTAAGAAAATATCATAATGAAACCCCTTACTTTGTACAACTAATAAATAAAATAAAAAAGAATCTCTTTAAGAATCAATATAACTCTATATGCTTATACTTTAACATATCTACCTCAGAAAATACAGAATCTAGACTTTTGGGTTTAAAATTTGATTAGTATTTATTATGACTTGGAGTTATTTTTTATTGTTATAACTCAAGCCACTTAAGAAAGTATAAGCCAAGTACTCATAATTAAATGAGATAATATACAAACATAGCCTATTCCTAAGAAGAAAAACAGTTTTCCTTGATGTTTCCTTGAAGCTGTTTCTCACAGTTGTTTCTCAGAGTTTATAAAAAATATACTCACATTTTGTCCCCATAGACTTTGTTCAGTAGTTAGTTATTTGGTTTGTTTGTGGGGAGCAATGAGGCATATTTCTTTATTTTGGTTGGTGCAGCTCCTGCAAAGAACAGATTAAAAGATGACCTTTTAAATAAGGAAAGAAATCTCTTCCACAAGAAAGAAATAAATGTCTACAAATCAAGTACTGGTCACTGATCCTCTGCCTGCCCAGAATTCTGATAACCAATCAGAAAGAATTTGAGTTTCCTAGTGGAGGAAAAATAAACAGAAAATTAAATTGGAATTTTTCATATACTTAATGAAATTTTGTTATTTTTAACTTTTACTTCTTTAATGTGTGAGTCTCCTCCTCTCCCCAAGTGTTATAGAAACTTGGCAGTACTTTGTTGATTTTTACTTTACTGGACAGAAAACCAAGCCATAACATGATTTCTTTAAGCAAATTAATTTTTTTTTGCTTTGCTTATTTGCTTTTCAAAGTTTCTAAGGCTATAACTCTTAAGCATAATTCTTTCTGAAGAATAAAATCATTAATGGCTTTAGTTTTCTTCTTTATATTTTTTCTGTATTTTTCAAATTTTATACAATGAACATTTACAACTATTTTAATCACAAAACTGTTTTTGCATAACTGCCATAAAATACATGTAAATAGAATTCCAGACTCTATAGATGTTTAAAGACGGAAATGCTTCTCTAAAGGTTCATGTATACAGGTTATGAAAATTAATGATAAAAGTGAACCTTAAGTTTGGATTCCATTTCAAAATTTCTCTTTCCAAGTGTGTGGTAGCTTTGTGGTAATATAGCCCTACTAGAATTCCATTTTGAATTGACCTCGAATTGTAAGTTGCATTTACAGATAAACATAGACACATTTTCACCTAAGGAGTGGAATGTACCACTTCTTCACATACACACACACATTCCATTCTACTATGGGTGGCTCACTTTCTGTGATTTGAGATTTGGCTGAGGCAGCAATTTAGCAAAAAAGGAAGTAGAGATGGGCTTTTATTTAGGATTTGATCAATACAGAAAGCCAAAACAAGATGATTCAGTGCAAATGATCCATTTAAGGATTAGGATTAGCCCATTATTTAAGTCTGCCCAACTAGAACAAAGGTCAGCTCTGCCAGACATAATAAAGCAGGAATGTGAAGGACCATTGAAGCCAAGCACATGGCACCTTTGAGTGCATCCCTGGTGGACTGGCACTCAGTTAACGTCCATGTAATCACATGCCCTTCAGGTGCAGACAGGTTGCTTTTCTTCTCAAAAGCTAATTTTTAACCACTTTGGAGTGACCATCAGCAAACAACATCTGCCTTTCTTTCAAAGTCAAGTTCTTGGCTGTGGAGAGTCCTGTCTCTTTGTTAGCCTTGCCTCTGTGTGATAAAACTGAGGAAATAAAATCAGATGCTACTTTTGCTGCTGTGTTCCCAAGAACTGTCTGAGAAACACAGGAGTTATAACAATTAATATTCTGACCTTCTGATCTCCATAAATAAGTTGCAAAATAAATAGCAAAAATGTACTTGAATGCTACCTGATAATAGCAAAAGGACTTTGAGGGATTTTAATAGAAGCAGTGACTTCATTCATATTCATTCCATTCCAAGAAAAATATATTTGAAGCAGGCAACAGCACATATGCCCTGGAAGGCACTGCTGTATTTAGATACCACATGTCACTTTTCAAGATGGAAAGGCACTTTTCTTTGGAAAGTTTTCTTAGATAGATAAAAGATAAATATGTTTTGCTTCCTTCTCTCAAATGTATGCACACTTTTTAAATGATACCTCTTCTATTAATTATGTTTGTTTACCTTTCTTTTCCATTAGACTGTCAGCTCCTTGAGGACTAAAAGACTCACTCTTCTTTGTTGGATGAAGAACATTGTCCAGAGGTGGACCAAGATGATGGATTAAAAGCATCCATCGCCTTGACTCCATGAATGAAAAATTTAGGTAACACAGGAAAGATTTTGAAGAAAGAAAGTAAAGAAGAGCATCAAGAATCATGAAAGATGTCAGGACAGCAGAAAAGCACAGAAAAAAACAAATTAAAAAGCTTCTGGACAGCAAAGGAAACAATGCCAGAATGCAAAGACAACCAGCAGATTGGGGGGGAAAAATCTTTACCAGCTATTCATTAGGTAAAGGATTAACATCTGTATGTATTATACAGATCTCCAAAAATTAAAACACCAAATGAACAATCTATTTAACAAATAGACCAATGAATTGAACAGATAGTTCCTAAAATATGAAGTACAACTGGCCAATAAATAAATGAACAAATGTTCAATATCCTTAGCTACCAAGGAAATGCAAATCAAAACTACACTGAGATTCCATCTCACCCCTTTCAGAATGGCCATCATCAAGAAAACAAACACCAATAAGTGTTGCCAAGGATACAGGGAAAAAGAAACCCTTATACACTGTAGGTGGAAATGCAAATTAGTGCAGAATACTATGGAAATTAGTATGGAGATTCTTTAAAAAGCTAAAAATATAACTTCCATCTATCCTGAACATATATCCAAAGAAATGTACATCAACATACAGTAAAGATACCTGCATGCCCCTGTTTATAGCTGCACAATTCACAATAGCCAAGTTATGGAATCACCCTAGGTGTCCATCATCTGATGAATTGATAAAGAAAATGTGTTATGTATGCACAATGGAGTATTGTTCAGCCATAAAAAGAGGTAAATTATGGTGTTTGTAGGAAAATGGATAGGACTGGAAATCATCATGTTAAGTAAAATAAATGAGAACAAAAAAGATTACATTCTCTTTCATATCCAGAATCTAGACCCAAAAAATGATACTAGTGTAAAACAGAGTGACTATTTGGGTATAGTAACCATTGTGGGGGAGGGTGAAAGGAGAGTGTAAAAGGGGGGTTTTGATATGATTAAAGTACTTCATACGCATATATGAAAATAGAATAATGAATCCCACTAAAATTTTCTTTAAAAAAGTGGAAGAGAAATATAAAGAGTAATGAAGGAGATGAATTTGATCAAAGTACATTATATGCATGAATGGAAATATCACAATGAAACCCATTTGTACAATTAATATATGCTAAAAAAATTTTAAAGGAACATTGTCCCAGAAGAATGTAGGGCTTAAATATATGCAATCAATAGTAGCAAAATATTAACAAATATTTACTGTGAACTTATGGCTCCAGTTAGTATGACGCATGGAGACTGTCTTCTAATTTATAGAAGATAGAGGCTAGGTTCGCACAAATTGTACCAATGGAGAAACGGAGGTTTGAAATGGTTATATGTGCCATGTCACATCCTGGCATATAGGAGGACAGAGAACCCACACAGGCACACTAACAGAAGAGCCTGATTTTATGACTACTCCACGACATCTATACTTACATGAAAGACAGTAAAAATTCTTTGTCCAGAAACTGGATTATTGGGAGAGTGCAAGTCACTTATAATTATTAAGTTTTAGCCATCAAAAATTCCTTGAGGATATTTTACTTGAGGGATCACATGAAGCGTCTAAAGAGATCAAACAATCTTGAGGTTGAAATGACTAGGTTAGTCATTTGCATGTTATAAAATTTAGCTTTTCTGAACCTTAATTTGTTTAGCGTTGAAGGAGAGAATTACAAATATTTTATAATATTATTTAGGCTATTAGAATTAATGTATGGCACTCTACACATAGTTGGTGTTCAGTAAATATAGCTTTTATTTTTCTTTTCATTTTTTAATGAATCTATATGGCATGATAAAGCTTTCATATCTTAATTTTTCTGGCATTAAAACATTTCTAAAATGAATTCTATGTGCCTTTTGTCTTTTTAAATAGACTGTGGTATAAATAATATGTAGTTTCTTTGACAGAATCAGTATTTCTGGCAGCTTCAATGCCATGAAGGCTTCAGCTCCTAATTAAATGTTTGAAAAGTCTTTTGTCCTATACTAAATAACTCTGAATGGCTTTATTTTTAAATTCCTGTGTTTGCTTTTCTCCCAGTTTTTTTTTTTTATGTCCTTCTCATGTTCATTCTGCTCACTTATTCTTTTTGCAGAACACTTGCTGAAGGAAGTCTGTCTACTGTATTCAAATTTGTTACATATTCTTCCATAGAGTAGCAATGATTTTTTTTTAGAATTCTGTGCCAAGAATTCTAAACTTACCCATGAACAGAATAAATGCTTAAATAAATGAAAAATTTTAAAGTGTCCTTTTGGACTTCTAAGAGACGTGCCCCTCCACTCCTTCTTTTCTGAGTTCTGGCTGCATGCTTGGATTTGCCTTTGTCAAATATGTGACAGTCTGTCTCCTTCTTAAAGTTGATACCAAGTCCGTCAGTCATTTGCATGCCTTCCATATTCCCCAATTCCAGACTATCTTTCCTATTTTTGTGTTTCAAAATCTAGATCTGGCAAGCCAGGTTATCACTCTGGGAACAATTTATTTTCATTGCTTTCTTATCAGCTGTCAAAACAGCTGAATGTTAAATAATTGGCCAGTTGCCAAAAACAGCATTTGTAATGGAAGATGGAGAGATTGTTAGAATAGCTCTGTGAGTTATTCACTCCAAAGAATCATCTTGGATCTAGAGAACACTGTCTTCAGAACAGTGTTTATTAAAAATAATTCATTGATCTTAATTTCTATTTCTCTCCCACATGAATCATGGAAATATTAACACACCCATCATTGCATTTATCAGGGATAAGAAATCGACTTCATTATACAATGACATAGGAAAAGCTTCATCAGTCTAAGGAAGAGGTCAGAATTTAATGTCATCGAAAGGCAGCATTTGGAGGCTTTGTCATGAAGCAGGGGCCCAGCAATATCACAGAACGAATGTAGTGCACAACCTTGACTTGTTTCTAGGCTGACTTTGAAGTTGGTGAGAAATTTATGCTGCATTGACCTTTTCCAGCTTCAAGATTGTATTGAGGCCACCAATCAGTTAGCTAGGCCTATCTTCTTTCCTGTGTCCAGGAGCTACAAAAATAGTCCACAGTCATAATAAATCAGTCTCTTAACATATCTCTTTCATTAAGCTAGGTAAAAATGCCAAAGAATCTTTGTTTTTAATTCAGTGTTTTAACCATTACTTTTGAAAATGTAAACATTTGCATAGATTGCATTTGTATTCAAATAACACAAAAATAATCTAATAATGAGTAAAATTTTTTACTACATCAGTGCCCCAGCCCTCTTCTTTGAAGCAAACTTCTGTTAGGAGTTTCTTGTGTCTACTTCCAGAAATAATCCCCTACATTTTTTTAATTGCACAAATACTACACTCACTTTCTGGAGGCGCTGATGTCAGAGAATGAGTGGGGACATACTATCTATTTTCAATTTGGGGGAAGAATTGAGCAAGATCATAATAACCCTATCTTCATTTTTATTATTTACTTGTGCTTACTCCCTATAGGTTTAATTTATTGTTTTTCTTCTAAATTCTTGAGTTGGCTCCACAGATAACTTATTTTTAATTTTCCTTAGATTCTAATATATGCATTTAAGAGTAAACTTGTCCCTTTCTATGTGGCCTTGGCTGCATTCCACATATTTCATTATTATCACTTTAAACACTCTGACAATGTAATTTCTTCCTTGACCAAAAATATATTTTAAAATATATTTAAAAGTATATTTAAATATATTTTAAAATATATTTAAAAGTATAATGAATAATTTTCAGTCATTTTGGAAATTTTCAGCTATCTTGTGTTTCCTACTTTAGCTTAATCTTACCATAGCCAGAAATTATTTTACCAAAATCTTTGTGGATTGATGTCGTTTGAGTACTTTGAAGTTTATTGAGACATACTTTATGGCCCAACCTACAGTCAATCTTGGTAATCTATCAACTTGAAAAGATTACATTCTGTGTGTTGGATAACATTTACATGTTAAATAGATACATTTTTAAATAATTTGGTAAATTTCTATCCTTGCTGCTTTTTTCCCCTGCTTATGCTATGGGTTACTGAGAACAGCTTTTGAACAGTTATGTGGTGATTGTTCATTTGCTTATTTTTTCTTTTAAGTCAGTTGTTTCCTGTGCAATGAAATCACATCATTATGTGAAAAACATTTTAAATTGTTATATCTTCCTGGTATTATTATGAATATCATCTCTGTCTCTAATGATACTTAATGCTATAAAGTAATTTGTCTTATCAGTGTGGCTGCATCAACTTTTATTTGCTTAATCTATACATTTTTCTTTGACGATGAGCATTCTTACATTTAAAATATTACCCTTGTGAGAAGCACATGCTTCTTTCCTTCTGTTCAACTTGACAATTACTCTGCATTAATTGGGGTGTTTAATCCATATATGTTGTCCTTTGACTTAAATTTTATCTTAATATTTGTTTTTACTTATCTCTCCTGTCTTATTTCCTTTATTACTTTATTTCTGACTACTTTTTGTTTTTGTTATCCTCCCTTTCTTAGCTTATTTATACATTGTTACTTTGTTTTTGCTGGTTACCATGGAGATTTTGACATATGTCCTAGATTTATTAAGTTTTTATTCAAGTAGCAATTTCTTATCTTCTTGAAAATGCAAGGATCATAGAACTATTTAATTATTTTCATCCAGCTACCCACCAGCTTATATGCTATTATTGTATTCAATTTAATCCTATAGATTAAATCCAAAGGATTTTTGGTTATACTATGTAGTCAATATTCATTTTGACTCTTATTTTTTCTTACACAATTTTGCTTACATTGTGGATAATTTGTCTTATGTTTAAAGAAAAGATTAACTTTTTTTAGTTTGGTATTGATTATAAAAACTCTGAGTTCTTGCTTGTTTGAAATGTTTTCATATCTTTCACTTTTAAGGATGCATTTGTTAATACAGATATAGTCCATTTGGGAGATAATCCATTGTCTTCTGGGTTCATCATTTTTACTGAAATGACTAGTCATCTTCTTGTTCCTTTGCAGGCATATGTTCTGTTGTTTCCTGACTTCTTTACTTCTTTTTTTTTCTCAGTTCTGGGGATCAAATCCAGGGCCTCATACATGTTAGGCAAAATTTCTACTACTGAGCTATATCTCCAGGCTTCCTAACTACTTTTAAAAGATTGTATATGTCTTTTTCTTTCCAGCACTTTTCCTATCATGTGGGTATGTGCTCTTTAGTTATTTCTTAGTTGGATATCTCCTTGGGTTATACCATTGAACAGACAACTGGATTCTTTAGCAGGTGAATGTGTAAGAGGTGCTTTCACTGCTTTTGCTGAAAATTACTGGCTCTTTACCTGGCCCACAAGTTAACTAAAAGCAGGAGAAAAACATGGCCTTTGCTCTAAGCCATTCCTTGGATTCCAGGAAGAACAGAACTGATAAAGTCTTTTTGACAAGGGATAAGAAAGTACCACTAACAATAGAACCTCCTCAGGAGAGACCACCTGCCAGGGGACAATGACTGGATAACAACTTCTCTGGAACCCCTGAAGAATAAGGTCACATCTGTGACTGGGACTGTTTATGCATACCTCTCTCTCCCTGTCTCCAGTTCTTGGTCTGTTTAAACCTAAAGCTCATGTTTATACCCTGGAGATGGGTGAAGATGGACTGAGTGCTTATTTTGCCTCTTCCCATGGTGTGTCCAGTGCTATGTAATAAATCTCCTTTTTCTGCCCTTCTCATTGAGTTCTCGTCTCCTTATTTGGCTTATATAGGGGCAAGTGGCTGCACCTGACATGTAGAAGCCTAGAAGTTTGAACCTGAAGTCCAAAACTGATTTCAAATGGAATGAAATGAAGGGGAATATTATAGACTCAAGAAAATGTGCACTGTGTGGATCTTGTGTGGATTCTCATTCAAGCAAAACAATTATGAAAGACATCTTTGGCACAATTTATAAAATTTTTAAATGGATTGACTATTAAATGGAATAAGGCAATTTCTATTTTTGTTAGGTGTACACTGGTATTAAAGTTATATTAAAACATGTCACTACTCTTGATACATACTGAAATATTTATAGTGAAATTAGACAGTGGTGTTTCATTTTATTACCTTTTAAAATTTAAGATGACTTGTTTAAAAAATAAATTGATTTTGTAGCTAAAGTGGGCTGCATATTTGGAGGAGAATAGAATTTTTCCAAATATATATGGGTATATATGTATATATTTGGTGTCTGTTTCCAAACCCAATAGCTTAAATAGTAGGAATACAACAAACCTGGTTTTGCCCCAGGCTGAAGTTGGTACTGTGCATGTTGATTTCCTCACATCAGAGGGGTGGGGTGCTCACCACCTGCTTTCTCCTGCTGTTCCTCAGACAGCTCAGTGCCATCTTCCTCCAGGAACCACTGTTAGGGTGAACAATAGGAAGCCATGTTGGAACTAGACCCCCTCCCCCTTGGAAGGCGACTTAGTGAAAACTCCCCACCTGGTCCAGAGGGAATGACCCACCCATAAGTCATTATCTTAGGAAAGTCAGAGGGTCATTGAGGATTACCCCATCCAGTGACCTTCCTGGAACTTCTTCACTCACTCCTTTATCTACCCCCAGTCTGTAAGCAATGGAGGGCTCCAGCTCTCTTGCCGGGGTCCCCTTCTGCAGGACCACATCTCCACAATAAACCCTGTGCTGGTGTTCCAGTTGTCTCCCCCACTATCCATTCCACACCTTTCTTTCATTTGAGACTGCAGGGTGCCCAGTGCTATACCCAGTACCCCTTATAGTGACCTTCCCCTGTGGAGTTGGGTGAGGGTCACACCCTCAGCTCTGACCATTCGAGCTGCAGCAGCTCAGCTCCTGACGGGCTCTGTTTGGAGTCCCGGCCACGGGCCACCTCCATCAGTAAGAGACTTGTCCCCTTTTACAGATGAGCAAAGAAGGTCAAGAGATGAGTGCACTTGCTCAGAGCACTACCAAGGTCAGTGATGGATCCAGGAATCCCTTGCTAGAGCCTGTCTTCTAACCCCTGGACTGGACTGCTGTCCTCTCTGCCCATCACTGAGATGAAAACAGGGACAGAACCCTAAAGTCAAAGATGACTTGCTTTTGCAACCTTTTTGTTTTAAATAGGAGTTGGGTTTTATCTTGAATACAATAGGGAGTTATAGGAGGGACAAGCTATTATTATTTTGCATATTTTTCTCAAAATATTTTAAGACAACAAAGATCTAAAATGTAGTTCTATATTTCCTTGTGCTCTTTACTCAGTTTTCCTCAGGATAAGATCTTAAATAACCACATCAGATTATTGAGACCAGAAAATCAACATTGCTACAGAACTGCTGAGTCTCTCAGTCTCAGTTTTATTAGCAGTTTTGGGCTGTGTAATTTTTGATGTTGGGGTGACTGTCCTGTGCATTGTAAGATGCTTTAAAACATGTCTAGCCAGAAGTCATTACAAAACAGTAGTAACCTGCACTCTAAGCTGTGACAAATATCCCCTGTGGGTGTAATTATCCATGGTTGGGGTCTGCTTTGTTAACTTAACTTCCCAACTTAATTGGATTGCACATGTTTTCTCATGTACCCACCCCCTTTTTTTGGCAGTATTGGGGTTTAAATTCAGGGCCTTGCACTTGCTAGGCAAGCACTTTACCACTTGTGACATGTTCCCAGTCCTTTTTGCTTTAGTTGTTTTTCATACAGGTTCTCATACTTTTGACTTTTGCCCGGACTGGCCTTCAACTGTGATTCTCCTACCTCTGTCTCCTATGTGGCTTGCCACTATGTTCAGCTTTTTCCTTGAGATAGGGTCTCACTAACTTTTTGCCTGGGCTGGCCTCAAACTTCAATCTTCTTATCTCCACCTTCGAAGTAGCTTGGATTACAGAGGCAAACTACTCTATCAAGTCCCTCACTTGTACTTTTCAAGTTGTTTTGTCACTAGCTCTATGGAATTTTATGCAATGTGTTTCATCATAACTGTCACAATAATTAGAGCTCTTCTTTCATTACTAAGACGCTTGCTGTATTTTCCACTTCATTGTCATAGTCTTCCCCACCTCCAACCTCTGGCAATGGCTGGTCTTTTTCCATCTCTATAATTTTGTTACCCAGATTTGTCACTTAGAGAATGTTACTCGAATGGATTCACACAGGAAAAAACTATTTGAGACTGGATTTGTTTTCACTCAGCAAAGGCCACTGAGAGCAATCCACATTGTTTCTTGCATCAGTAATTTTTTTTTCTAAAATTCACACTTGATATTTTATTTGCTAATTATTTTGATAAAGCTCATTTGTATTAAACATTTGAGCTTGCCTTTTTGAAATTACTGTTGTGCTGAGGCACACTGTGACGTTTCCAAAAGTTCTTACAATATATCATAGCTGAATTCACCCCCTTGTTGGGTATTATTTCATGAACGGTTGTACAACAGTGTATTTAACTATTCACTTGTTGAAGAATACGTGGGGTTTCTGCCAGTCTTTTCAATTATGCATAAAGCAACTATGAACATGTGTTTAGAAAAAGAAACTGGGTGATGTATGTGCTGTCTGTTAAAATACTTCTTTGAGGAAGGATAAAAAAGAGGTGATGAATTAAGACCAGCAGAATGCTGATAATTTTTAACCTAAATGAAGATTTTATGAAGATTCATTAAAATATTCTTTTTAATTTTGTGTATGTTTAGAATTTTCACTAGAATTAAGTTAAACACAAATAACAAAACATATCCAATTATAAAGTAAGGTGGAAAGGCTAATGCAGCAGCTCAGGCAAGCAACGAGAGCAGATTGAACTAGGGTAGATGTGGTTGAGGTAGAAAGAATAGGTAGATTTTGAATATGTGGAGGCAAAGTAAGGAGGACTGTATTTTTTATTTGAATAAACTGGGAGAATGGTGATACTGTTTTGAATTAGAGAAAGTTTGAGTCAAAACAAATCCTAGTTGTGTTTGGATCATGTCAAGTTTGACATGTCTATTAGAAATCCAGTTGAAAATTGTAATCAGACGGTTACTCTAACTTAAGAATTATACTGAGGGTAGAGGGAAAACTTGAAGGTTAAGGCATTCATCATAATAAAAATGAATGAAACTGTGCAGGGAAACTACAGAAGGAAAAGACAGAGGTTTCATGCATGTGATTGGGAAGTACCAATGTTCAGAGTTCAGGCAAATGTGCTGAGTTTGCAAGATAGTCTGAGAAGGAAAGTGCTGGAGAGAACACATCACAGAAACCAAGGGTAGAATTTTTAAAGAGGAGAGTGAAAAGTAACATCCACTGCTCTTAGATTTGTCAGTATAGAAGTCATTATTGATAAGAGAATCAGGACAGGAGCTGGAGATTCTGGGGGAGAACAAGCATATTTGAGATGGAAGCAGGAGATAAAGATTCTGTGAAGATTAGATTATTTATGAGTATTGTTTTATTGAGACGAGTAACCAAATGTCTAATCAGAGTTTTTACTCAGAAGACAAAAATTTTAAAGGCACAAAATAGGTGGAGATGAAGATGAATTAAAGGCCAGAGTCCTGAAGGAATAAGGTCCCTTTTTTACCCAAGTACTTCTCTTTTTTCTATTTCCATACCTCATGCCCTGCCTCCTCCCCCTGCACCCATATCCATTATCTGTATTGTTTGGAGGGTGAAGCTTGAAAAATTGATAGTTTGGATGTAGTGACAAGATGGTTTAGACAGAGTCTCTGATTATCCTTTTCACTTGGCACAAGCAAGTCATGACACTTGTAGGGCTTGATCTTAGGACAGGAAGAGCAACTTCTCAGAACATCATCGTAGCTGTCACACTCCTTCATAGACCAGAAACAGAAGCTGTACACAAGAAATCAATGCTTCTCATAAATGCTCTTATTACAAGCACTAACAAAATAGTTCTATAAGCATTATTCTTTTAGCCTAAAAAATTGAAATAAGATTTTCAATTAGAAAAAATAGCTTTCAAGGCCTTATTAAAAATGATAAGAAACATCAAGTTAGGTCCCAAGTGATCCTAACTAAATGAATCATTTAAGAAGTCAATACTTGGGAAATGGGTGAAGCAAGTATCTCAGTGCATCTGCTTAAATAATTTAAAGTAACAATTTTATAAGAGACACAATGAATTTTCTAGTGATTATAGTTCTTCCAAAACATGCCACTTAGGGACCATTTACTGAAGAAAACAGATCACATGTCCTTTTGGAATAGTGTAAAACCATAAAGTCTAGCTATATTTACTTTTCCTAAAATGGAATTACCAACAACCTAACATCTCAGTTCTCATAACCCTCGTTTATAACTGGAACATGAACTGTGTCCATGTGCTCTTTCTATAAGTAAAAAAGAGTTTCTCATTCAAGTAAAGGAGGGTCACAAGGAAAGTACAATAGAAAAAATACCAAATAGAAAATTACTCAAAACCTTTTAAAAAGTGAGTCTTTGCAGTAGTTCCCATCAAGAGATGGAGCTATTTCTCTATCCCTTGATTCTGGTTTCCTGTGTTACTTGCTGTGGCCAATAGAATGTGATAGAAGTTATGATTCTTTTCTGATTTGCTTTTGAGGTCGTTCACTTGAAAGTGGTCATAAGTCAACATAGCCACTCTGTAGGAGAGTCCTGATGAGAAAGTTACTTCAGCATGTGTTTCAGGTGAGACATGATGAAGAAGTGAAACCAAAATTTATGGAACAGAAAAATTTTATTATTTATAGACCTTAAGCAAGTTAGCAGTACCAATGGGAGGGCAACAGGTAGTCTGGAGGTAACAGGGAGCTCAACCAGAAAGTGTGTGTGTTGAGGGAAAGGGGAGGTGAAGCTTGTGGAGTGAACCTTTGTTAAGATCTATGGGCTCTCTCTTAGGTTTTCCTGATGGTGGATTGGATAGTTTAAAGAAAACACAAGGGAAGAGAGGAAAGGACTGGTAAGGGTTTCTCATGATCGGTTGCTGTGGGAGTATTGGGTTTGTGGGATGAGGAAGCAGGAACCCATATCATAAACAAACACATAGTGATAGAAAGCTAAAGCCAAAGATATAGAGAACAAACAGGTTTCAAATAACTTTTGTCAGGCCTAAAAACAGATGCTAAGCTAGCAAGTATATTAAACAAATTCTGACAGAAATGAACAGCGCTGTCATATCCATCTTTGTCATAGTAGGCCTTCAAGCTTCCATTTGTTTCTTTTGGAATGAATGCCATTATATATGAGTGAATCTGGACAAGCCTGAAAAAAGACTCATGTGCTGGAGTTGAGATATCCAGCCCCAAACCCACATAGTGCAATGCATGTGAGTAAGGTCATCTTAGACCAGTGAGACCCCATTTAATTGCTGACTAGTGGATAAGCACAGGAAAAACCAGGATGAGAATCTTCTAGTTAAGCCCATTTCAAATTGCTGATCCAGAATCATTAGAAAACAAGTGGCTATTGCTTTAAGCAACTACAAATAGTTGGGGTGTGCATGAAAGATCAGTCAGCTATTCAAGTCTTTCTGTGAATTGATTAAATCAGCTGATTTCCTTCATCCTCTTGTCTGAGCACAACTGTCGAGAAAACACAGTTTGGAGTAGAGATGGGAGGTAGGAAAGGGATATCTGTGGACCACCAAGAAATAGGACAGGACAGATTGGGATATCATATTGTTATAATATTTTAGGACATCATGATGGTGTAGGCTGCTTGGGGATCTCAGGTGAAGCACTATTTAAGGTAAAGGAAGCATATGATAAGAAGGCAGGAGGATATACAAAGTAAGTTCTTTATTAAAATTTTGTCTTAGGGCCAGTCCTTTCTCTAGGGCTAGAAAAGACTCATTACTTGATTATTTCTCTTTCTACTTTGTGTATCATTGCTTTTCAGCCATCTTAAGATCAAATAAGCTATTGTGGGTGAAAATCATGCATATGAGTGGCTATTCTGACACTGACCTCTGCTTCAGGGGCATGGGAAAGATGTGTAAGAACAGACTCCAAAAAACTGTCCATCCGTTGTTAGTACAGGGTATCCTATCTGGACTCCTATTTGGAATCCCAAATCTAGGTAGCTTGGCTACAAACTCTCAAGTTGAAACCCTTGACTTGGTGACTTCATCTCACCTTTTTGACAAAGAATACATCACAAGCATACCTAAAGGCCTCTTCTCCTCCTCTTCTATTGGTACAGACCCTAAGCTTGTCTTCCAACATCTAACTATGGTTCTCTATGAAGGACTGGTCATTTCTCCTTAAATACTAGAGCTGGGATAGCCCAAACATCCCATCTTTTAAAGCTGACCAATGGGATACATTGTTGATGTGTCATCTTAATGCTGGCACAGGATGAAATTATCCAAAAAGAACCAAGAACAACAACAACAACAAAACTAGAGATCATAGAGAAGAAGCCAAGAAGAACTCTTCCAATAGGATGTTTTGCCAAAGTAGGCACATTTAGTGACCCAGTTTACCTAGAACAATCTTAGTTTGTGCCTGACATATTGGTATATTATTTAATCTAACACAGATCCTGGGATGTTCCTTTTTTTCTTATCTTTACTTTGTTTTGGCTTAAAATTTTTACTGACTTCAGCAAGCTAAAACAGTCATATTTCGTTAGAGAGGTATATCGTTCTATAAGTAGGATAGGAATTATTATCATTTTACTGATAAGGAAAACAATACTGACAGAAGTTGAATAGTATGTCTAAGTTTCTTCTGATCCATGTATAATACTTTCTGCTTTATACCGTGTCGCAATAACAAAAATCACTGTTCCCTCTCTTCCTGTCATGATGATTGGATCTATTTTCAAGTTTTGTACCCCATTCCCTGATGCATTATTAAAATTAAGCAAAACAAAAATAAACAAAATTCTGTAGCTCTCCCATAAGGCATTTCCTCCCTCTGCTACCAAACCCAGGTCTATTTATAAAAGAAGTCACTTGTGTTTATAATTTTGAAGGTCTTTGGAGAAATTCACATTGGGATTTAATTAAAGATGCGCCTTGAATCACAATGGGTTGTATTCAGGTAAACTCATTGGAAATCAAAAATATTCTAAATTACAATATATTTAAGACACCAAACCTACCAAACATCATAGCTCAGCCACAGAGCACACTGTAGTCTGTTATTTCCCTTGATGATCATATAAGCCAACTGGGATCTGTAGACCAGCACAGAGGAAAAGTATTATGTCATATATTATGAGCTGGGGTTAAGGTCATAATTTGAAATTTGAAGTATGGTATTTCCTGAACATATATCATTTTCACCCTCTTCTAAAGTTGAAAAATTGAAATTGGGGACTGTCTGTATAACTTTGTCCATCTGTTCCATAAAAATTCTAAAAAAATTCTTAATGCAAATTTACTGACTTAATAAAATTTATCTGCTTATATTTTCAAAATCTTTATAATCTTGCTCAGTAAGATGTTTAGATAAGTTAAACTGGAAAGTATGGTAATGTATTTATCAATAACCAAGTTTCTTGGGAAAACTATGCATAGATCATTTAAATGCAAGTCACATCAGAACAATTTAGTTTTCTTTATGGCCTTATAGAAAAGGAAGAACCAAAAGAATCATCAATTGGTGAGCTTAAGCAGGAATCATCAAAATATATGTTTGTATGTTAGAGAAGAAGAAATATATGTCTCATGGTAGTATTGACTGAGGATTATATACCACCTAAGGTTTTAGGGCATCTTTACCATTATATTTAAAGGTATGAAGTTGGATAGGATTATCAACTTGAAATATAAGACTAAACTTAAATGTATTTGACCCCCAGTTATTTGTCAAATGTAAAATAATTTCTACAAAGACAAAGATAAAATTTATAAGCAGCAGTTGGCATCGGAAGGAAAGGCTAAGAGTAAACTTAAAAACCTCCATGTTAAAATAAACCAGAGACAAAGAATTAGACTTAATGTACTTTTTAAAAATTAGTAAGAGCTCCCTGGGACTCGTTTTCAGGAATAATTTGTTTTGTTTTGTTTTTTAATTACTGTTTTGTCTTTCACGTTTTGGAGAACTAAGAGAGGTGGAAATCAAACAACTGAGAAGCGGGACTGAGGAAGGAGGTTAAGGAGCTGAGAGTTTAGGGAACACTAACAGCAGTATTATAGTCAAATTTACAGTGACGGTAGATAACATTCAGCAATGTTCCTACACTAAAAAGTTAGGTCAAAAACCATAGTGATGATAAAGTAACTGTTTACTTAGCAAAAGAAAGGAGTATTCAAATGAGGCTAAAAATGTACAGTAGCTTTGTTGAGGTACTACTAATAGTTGTACTCAGCAGAACAGTGTTTCTAACAAGAGAATTGACAAGGTAGGAATGAGATCATTAAGAGATGATCTATTTTTGAATTATGTATTTGAAACCTAATGAAAAGATGTATTTACTCTTATAAATGCATCCAACAGTTCAAACTGAAGAGGAAATATTGTAACTATTTATGTTCTTAAAGATAGAGCTCAGAGCAAACTCTTGTCATTGACCTCTCCAGATGCAATGCATATGGTCCATAAAACAAAGAACTCTCAGATACTACCTTCTGGGATAGCTCACTCCTTTTGATAATGAGTGGTGGTGAAAGAAGTAAGGGATGCAGATGCTCCTGCCAGGTAGGTGTGGCTGGGATATGCGCCAAGGTCAAGAAGTGTAAAGGTACCAAGAGGCCATGTTGTCAGTCAGCAGAACACAAAGGAAGCTGTAAATTAGAGGTGAGATAACTTCCATGAGAAGAAGCTGAGCAATCCTGTCCTAGAGTATATGCAGAGCAATGTCATCTTATCTCAGCAGTGTGTCACTTAAATGATATAAATATACACCTACTTACTTTTTGACTATTTCTGGTTATTTCACAGTAAGTACTTTTGGCAACAATGAGCCAAATGAAGAAGTATATGTTTAATGACTTAAGAACAGAGTTTTATTTTTATTTCTCAAGAAGTAAATGATTATATGTAAGATGTTTGCTGAAATTTACTCAATATCATGATGTCATAGCAAAATCACTGAGCTGATAAAGATCAGAAGAGATGTGTCTGCTGAAGGAGCTTATCATCGACTTTATTTGGGGTGGGAGGGTAGTTTAAGGCAACTGACCCTGATATTGAGGATTTCTCAAAAGCAGCTGTCCACTGTGAAACATGACTTTTCACTGACACCACATAACTATTCTTTTAATTTTGCTCACTTTTCATATCTGAGATTTCTTGAATATTTAAGAAAATTGAAATAATGGTTCTTACTATACTGGCTTTTATTAGGAAAAGAATGATTTTTAAAATGATGTCAGTATTCAGTAAGCAACAGTCCATACTTCATATAAAAAATTCAGTTACTTTCAATAATGCCCCAGCTTTTGTACAAACTTCTTGATATCAAAAGCAAACCTTTTAAAAGTTCATTTTGCCAAAAGAGAAATATCTGACATTATGATACATGCTACTGTAAACTCAATAAACCATTGATGATAAATTGTTCTGAAGCAATTATCCAAATAATAAATCTTAGAGGATCACAGGGTTGTAGTGATAAAAATGTTCCTAATGAATATGGCAGATTAATATTAACTCAATGTATTATTCAATTCATAAAATTTTCAGTGCAATGTACTTGGAATCATTGTGGTATGGAGATAATTTACATTTGAAAAAGCAAATAGTCTATCAATGAAAATAGAAGTCAAAATTTTATCAGAACTTTATAATTTATATAATTATGTAGTGTACAGTTATGTAATAAAATGGGAACAATTCTCATAATTTATGTGTTACTATTTCACACACACAGAGTAGCTGAACAGCACTATTTGTATGATGAAGTTAACAATGAATACAAGGTAAACTGCCACAGGAAAGTATAGAGTTTCACCATCCATTCTGCATTAACAAGATTTCAAAAATGTTTGCACATTTGATACCCACTTCTTAAATTAACTGAACTGCCCTGTAACAGTATGAATGTTTTGCAATTTTTGATATTTTTTTTAGATTTTCTAAATTTTGTAATATTTGATTGTAAATTTGATATAGTTTGATGCACCATCTCCAAAATTATTAGAAGTCTTATTTGAACCATTCAACCAATGCACTGCCACAAAATGACAGCCTTAGATGTTTTCAGGAAACAAATTTCTGCAAACAAAGCTTGCTAAGGGGAAGATATTGAAATTTATCCCCCAAAAGAATGAGAAAGTCTTTATTCCCATTCCTTGGGTGGAGAGCAGGAAATGTTTCTTCCCCCCCCCCCACTTCTCCCTACTTTATCCTGCTATATTAAAATAAATACTTGCTAAATTAGCAACTTTAGAAAAGGGAGAGGAAACAATTTTTAAAATGAGAACTCAAGTGATGTACAAGATTTAACCTCTAGTCATTTTACTTTTGATATCTCACTTTATAGGTAGATTGTCTCAAAAATCAAAACATGACTTATAATGTTTTCCTTTTTAAAAAATACTCTGGGAAGAGGCAGAAAGGACTTTAGTTGTGAAAATATCAGGGAAAATCATTTACATATTTCAAGAATAAAATGAACTTAACAATATTTCTCATGTAGGACTATATTCTCCAATTTTAATAGGTACCCATAATCTATAAGAAGAATATTTTCTCAATCAAAAATGTTATGGTCTAATTAGGAAAGTATATTGACTGTGTAAACAATTTTACATTTATGAACCATAAAATATAACTTTGAAGATGATTGCAGGCAATTTATAAAAATTTAAATAAGACTATCTTGAAAAAACTATAATCTTCAGAAAAACACCAGTGAAAAGATAGTAGAGATAGCTGAGAAGTTGATTAAAGAGCATAAATATGTACCAAAAATCATTACCCTGTTTATGTTAATTTTCTGTTGATGTAAAGGAATCATGATAGAGCATTTTGACTTTGCTATTAATCTTTTGGAAATTTTTTTGTTTCTAAACATGGATTTTGAAGTTTACTAATACAATAAGCCCAATTAGTTTTTCAATAAATATTTCAAAGATAACATAATTTAAATTATTTATGCATCTTATTTCACTCTCAAAAGTGGGTCTATTAAGATGACAAATTGCACAGTTGTCCTTGACCCTCATTTCAGGAAAATTCTTCCTCTGAGGCTCAGCTCAGCAAGCCCCAATCATTTCCAGAGTTGGAGCAAAAACTCAAAGTGGTGAGTTACAGTTAGAAGTATGTGTTATGAACACTCACCTCCTTGTTACTGTGTAGAACTGGTGCTGCTGGTACTTGTGGGAGTAAAAGCCGAGGACAACTCTGCAGAGAAGATGTTAATTAATAATTTAATAATGCCATAGCTAGGTTCTATTTGTACTTTTTATGCACTGGGCACCACATGGTGATTTATACAATTTATTTAAATCCTGGCACATAGATATTCTCATTTTTGTCTTTGATAAGATTGAGAGTAAAAATGTTTGTTATTGTTCATGATTATAAATTGGAAGGGAGGAACTTCAGACCAGAAGTAGTTCTGTATCATTTCTTTCTTAAAGAGGCCTTTAAGAGAGTGGCTAAAAAGCCTCTATAGAATGTAGGCTTTATTTTTCATTTTTAAATAATACTGAAGCTTCTTCATATCCTATGGAGTTGGCATCAGTAATGAACATGTAAAGCAGAGACATCTTGTTATATCATCAACTTTCAGGAGGCAGAGATCTTGGACTACAGGTCTTTATAAACTTTGGCCCTGTTGGTGGCTCACACCCGTGAAACAAGAAGTAGGAAGCCACCCTCACACATGCACACACGAACACGCTCTATCTGCCCTTCTGTCTGAACTACCTCTATATTGTGTCTGAGTTTACAAGTAGAGTTGATCTTAGAGCTAGAGGTGCTCTGAGACATTGTGGATTAATTTATACTGCAATCATAGTTAACTTGGATAATTCATATTTTTTAAAAAGTGCTCTAAATTGCATGCATGTTTTTCCTACACAGGTCAAATTAATGATATGGATATCAAAATCTTTTTGTCTGTATAATAGAAATTCAGCATCAGATTGAAAGTTAATTAGCTTCTTTTGCTTATAAAGTATAAGGTGGTGGGTGGGTTTTATATAAGCAAATTAAGTTAGATGATTTTTAAATTTTATTTATTTTTTATTATTCATTTATTCACATGTACATACATTGTTTGGATCATTTCTTCTCCCTGCCCCCTGTTAGGAAAAACGCCTCTCACAAAGAAAGCTCGTGAGAAAAGTCTCACGTACATAGAGCAAAGTTTAATGGCAGGCTCAAACTGCCAGGCTGGCCGGGGGAAAGATGGCGCAGCAGCGAATCTGGGCCAGGCGTGGCTTTATAGAAGAGGAAGGTTAAGGAAATTAGCGCATGCGCAGTACTCTCTGGTAGAGGTGGGGCTGTCTTAGAGCACGGGAATTTGTTTAAGGACAGGGCTGTCCTTGGGAGTTTCTCAAGTGAGGTCTGAGGATAAAATGGCAGCCGATTTATAAGTAGCAACATTATTGTTCTATCATTCCCCCATTTTTTCTTTAATAATGATGAGGGTAGGGGCTGAGGATCAGGAATTGGGGTGAAGCATCGGTCTCTTAGCTGCTTCCTGCTGGCAGGGGGCACTGTATGGGGCAGGATCCTCAGGCTCCTGAGTCCTGGTGGGGGCCCTCATAGCAGTCCTCTGGATGGTTTTGGAGAGGTTGGTATCCCTGGAGGTACAACTGGTTAAACTTGATTAGCAATAGCAGACATGCGGTATGATACAAGGGAGGAAGGTTAAGAATAGGAGAGCAAGAACATAGGCATTAGGATGGGCATTGGCCAGGAGAACCACTGTGAAATGTTCTTCCCTAGAGGATTCCAAGAGTCCTCCAGTTCCCTTCTCCATTTTCTAATTGTTTCTTGAGAGGTGCCGCCACTGGGGGATACCATTGAGCTTGACAGTAGTGGGTGTCATGAGAATGACCAGATGAGGGCTGGTCCACCAAAGTCCCATTGGAGAGGGTAGAAGATCCTTTTAGGAGAACATGATCCCCTGGTTTAACAGAAATTGTTATAGGGTGGAGCAGGATCTGGTCTGCATGCTTTCTGAGAAGTTCCCTGAGAAGGTTAAGGTAAGACAGGTAGTCAGCCAGAGGAGTAGAGTCTGTTGGTGGCAAGTTTTCTAAGAGAAATGGGTGGCCATACATTATTTAAGACCCAAATAGGAATATTAGGAGGAGCATAAAAAGGTGTCTGCTAAGGGACTGCATACCTGGGGATCTAAATTCTGCAAAATCCTGAAACTCTCAAGAAAGCTGTAAGCTGTCTTATGGTATGGAGGGAGGGAAACGGAAGATTGGGTTCATACACTCATGACTCAGGGAGTGAGTCTGTCTCTTTAAGGCCACACCTAGGTAGGTGACCTGTGGGAGTCAGGGGCTATCAGGATTTAGGTTAAATGTAACACCTTTGGATAAAAGAGAGTTTTAGCTCATTTTGTATGTAACTTTGTAAATGTTTGTACCATATTTAGATAAAGTATAGACACAACACTGTTACAAGGTGGTCATTTAAGACATATAAGTAAATATGTAAATGAACTCTGATTTAGTAGTACTTAAAGCAGAAAACACAATTTCTTTGATAAAATCTTTCTCTGTAACTTTTTTTATAGATGTTACTCAGAGCAGAACAATATTAAGATAACCTTGTTATTTTATAGACATAGAGAATTTTATTTTAGTTTGACATGACCCTAAAAATCTTTTAGGCAACTCTTAGATTATACTCAGCTTTATTACACATTGAAGTTTTTTATTATATACTTTTAAAACTTACTTAGACCTTTATATAACATATTAAACCCTTCGATGGCTTGTCTTTATCCCTCCTATTTGAAACAATCTTTAGGATAAACTGTACTTTACAAAATCGTTTCTCATCCAAAAACATTTTTTTCCTTTAATTTCTCAAAAAATACATTGACTACCTATCTATATCCTTTCCAGTTGTTTATTTTGCAACTTGTATTTTAAAATTAACTTTTATAAGAATTTTAAATTTATTCTATGGGCTGGAGCAACTAATTAGTAGCCCCTGTTTTTTAAGGAATTTATGATAGGCATAAGGCCTTATTGTTTCTCAGAGGGGCTTGAGGGGATATTGTTTTGGGTGTGGAAATTGTGAGGGATTTTTGAGTTTTATTTGAATAGGGAGGGCTGTCCAGGCTCGCTCTACACTCATCTCATCAGTCCACATGGTAGGATCTATTTGTTTCTGAAGGAAGGGACAGCAGAAATAGCTGCCTGGGGGGAGAAGAATTTGAGTTGTTAGTTGAGATAGTAAATCTTGTCCCAGCAGGGACATTGGAGTTTTAGGTACTATGAGGAAAGAGTGACAGAAGAGGCAGTCTCCCAACAGCAGGCCAGAGGTCTGGTAAAGTAACGCTCTTGGGGCTGGCCAGATTTGCCCTGAATGATCACTTTTGTCATTGGACTGGGGACCCGGAGAGAAAAGTAAAACAGAAATGAGCTCCACTGTCTAGGAGGAAAATGATCTTTTGTTTTTCTGCCATAATGGCTACCCTGAGGCTCCTCAACATCGATGCCAAGAAGTGGAGCGTGGACAGGGGGCCGGGACCCGTAAATACATAGGAGGTGGCACCCCCCCTTCCATCTGGAGACAGGGGGCACTTAGACCTCCAGTGGTTACCTTTGCAGAAAGGGCAAGGTCCCAGTTGGGGGCGGAGCTGTCTCCCAGGCTGTCCCCCTTGAGCATTCTCTGTGGAAGTGCCCCTCCTGTCCACCATGGTAGCAAGTTTGGGATGCAGGCCCCAGTCGGGTGGGGGCAGCAATGAGGTCATGTGTCTTATCTTTCTCTCTGTTAGTAATGTCCCGGTTATAATATACAGACATGGCTAGTTGTATTAGTTGATCCAATGACTTTTCTCCTTCAGCCACAGACTGAGTTTTTACAAATATCAGGGGCTGACTGTTAGAAATTTATCTTTGAGGAGAACCTCTCTCACCTATGACTCTGGGTCCATTGTGGTATGTTTTCTGATAGCCTCCTTAAGATGTTATAGAAAGGTAAGGGGTTTTCTGAAGGGTGTTGCTGTAAAGCAAAGTTGTTATCTTACATTGACACCTGACACTCTGGAGAACAGGTCTCTGAACTGTCTGGGCCTCAGTTTCCTCACGTGAAGAATGAGGGATCTGGTCTAGGTTAAATTACTTTCTTCCACTATGAGATGGCTGAAGTGGCATTAACACCATTTATCCTCTTTATCATTTTTTTTAATTTAGTGTTGGGTAATTGAACCAAGGGCTTTGCACATGCTAGGCAAACACACTCTCATTGAGCTACATCTTTATCCCCAAATATATATATATACATATTTTTTTTCCTTTGGCTGTACTGGGCTTGAACTAAGGACTTCATGTCTGCAAAGTGGCACTCTACTGCTTGAGCCATATCATCAGCCCCTTTTGGTGTGGATCAGTCAAGGGGCCTGCCTGTGTCCCTGTAGGTAGGCGCATTTATTTCCTCATTTCCAGGTGCCACTAGTATTAGGGCTTATTGTAAATAGTAATCATTTTCAACCTGAGTGGCCTGGGCCAGAACCCATTGCTTTTCTAATGAGATAAGAGTCTGGCCTAGTAGAAGCATAATATCCTTTCATATCAGTTGAAAGGTTTGGATCACAGAGATAAAGGCTTGGATGTATTTGTCTGGGCATTAGTATAGTTATTTAGATGTTTTTTAACTTCCCTTAGATCTGATAACTGGAAGGGGACATAAAATTTGCCCTCTTTTTACCATTACCTATTGAAGGGGGAAGTACCCTTTAGAATGTTTTGAATATTGGGGTGGCTTACAAGGTAGGGCAGAGGGTGGAGCAGTAGGGGTGGGGCCTTGTCATTGATAAGAGGCTTTTCTGGTCCTCCTTTCCATGTTTATCCTGTGGCTTACAAAGAATGGCCAGTGTTTGAGTATCTAAATAGTAATTGTGGAGCCAATCTGAGATGAAAGAAAATTTGTATGGGGACCTAGTTTTCTTTTTTCCCTTTTATAGAAAAGGTCTAATTGGAGTATGGTATTGTAATTTAAGGAGCCCTGTGAAGGCCACTTCTCTTGGTCACCCAAGGCATGTTGAGGCCAGGCCTCAGTACAAAGCTTCCAACATCTACATGCCAAAGACTGGAAGATGCAGGTCCCATCTAGAAAGAACAAAACGTTAGGATCCTGCCTTTTAACTAACAGCAGGCAGCCTCTTTAATAAAGGCTACTTTTTTAACAAAGGAATAAATTGCCTGTAAAGCTAGAGAAGGGCATTCAGAGGGCATCCTGGGCCAATGGCAGTACCATATTGCCCATTTTGAGAGTTTTGGGACTATAACCTTGAGCTAACAATTGGTTTACAAGGGCTGGGTCTGGTGCCCCCAGGTGTGAGGTGGGTCTAGGAGTAGGGTATGTGCAAAGCATCAAGCCCTCCACACACACCCAGGACAAGCAAGCCTGACTGCCTAGGCCTGATCCTACAGCCTGTTTCCCCTCCCCCCTTCCTGTGTACTCTTGCATGTTTATTCTAAGGGAAGTGGTGGCAGGCCGCAGCCATCGCCATGTGTGGTTGGTGGCCCAGGATGTGCTGGGTCCTCTCTATGGATTTTCTTAGCTATGGCAGGCATTTTTGCTGTGTCCAGGAGCTGGCATCCTGTGCACAGGTGCACCTGTTTGCTTTCCCTCCTCCCCTCATGGGGGCAGAGTTAGGGCATGAGCGTGGCAGCCACAGTTTTTTGTGAGGGTTTTGTAAAGCAGCTGATTTAAAGTAACTTTAGACTGAGAAGCCTGACAAACTAGTTTGAATAACTTAAGTCATAAAGTACCATGTTACAAGTTTTTCATGGGAGGCAAGTTTTTCATGGGAGTAAGCCCAGGGAGGGGAAGGCAGACAGAGACAAAGGACATGCAATGAGACCATGGAGGAAGCAGAAAAGGTGTCCTGACATCTTGGTAAGGGAGGGGAGGGCAGACCCTGGAGGCATGACACACACCTGAGGGATTAGCCATCACCTGTGTCTCTAGGTCGCTCCCATTGACTGGTACTGGAACACATTCACCAACATGAAACCTCCACTCTCCAATTGCTGTCTCAGAAAAAAGGGACATTAGACAGCAGCGGGGGGAAGAG
This sequence comes from Castor canadensis, assembly GCF_047511655.1. Taxonomy (NCBI): domain Eukaryota; kingdom Metazoa; phylum Chordata; class Mammalia; order Rodentia; family Castoridae; genus Castor; species Castor canadensis. Next base: position 39,932,441 of record NC_133392.1, on the reverse strand, counting down.
AAACAGTCTTCAGATGCCATAATCAAATAGGACTCCCCCAACGCAGCATGAGGCATACTTGAATAAATCCTGGGCTTGGTCTCAGCCCACAGGGAGGGAGCATGAGCTCCCCAGAGCCGGAATCACCATGAGGCCAGAGTTGGCAAGGAGTGACATGACACCATGATGGGAAAGTTCCTCAGGAAGATAGGAAGAGACAGGCATGGTAAGCAGTGCAAGAAGTCTGCTTATATGGGGATGGAGGAGGTTCAGGAGAGGAATTGGTTGATTTAGAAACTGGTTTAGAGACTAATAGAATCTGCACAGGGGAACAGAAAGTATAGAGGGAGGGTTTGGTGCAGATGTAGGGAAAGGATTGGATGTAGGAAATTTCCTTCCATTTACCAGCACGTTCACAGAGATTGTATAAATCCCTTAAAATATTGGGATTGAAAGTGCCATTAAGTGGCCATTTGGAGGCATTGTCTAATGGATATTGGGGCCAGGCCTGATTACAGAGAAAAATGAGCTTTAGTGGCTTAAGATCAGGCATTATGAAGAGGGGCCCAAGGTTGGCCAGGAGACATCCCAATGGAGAGTCTGAAGGAATTTGGGACAGTCTAACTCCCATGGTGAGGCATGACCTGAGGAGAGATATGTCAGGCGTCCCTGAGGTATCAGGTCCTCAGGACAGAGAGAGAGAGAGGATAAGAGAGAGCAAGCTGAGACCTAGCACTAGGGTTTTGAGGGAATGAGAGAAAGAGATCACAGCTCTGCATGTGAGGAGGACTCACCGAGGGAGAGAGGACCTTGAGGGAAGATTGGCCGGTGGTGGATGGCAGTTAGAGGTGCGCTGGGGCAGAGGAATTTCCCTGTGAGCTAATGAGGGAGTGGCGTTTTTTTAGGATTGGGGGTCCTGGTAAAGCAGCTCAGATCCTAGAGGAAGGGAATGGGAGTTGAGAGAGACAGAGAGAGAGAGAGGGATGGGGTGAGGGAGGCTGGGAGAGCAAGGTCAGTTCCGGGAGTGCAACCCAATCCGAGTCACGGCACCAAATGTTAAGAAAAACCGCTGCTCACAAAGAAAGCTCACGAGAAAAGTCTCATATCCATAGAGCAAAGTTTAATGGCAGGCCCAAATTGCCAGGCTGGCTGGGGAAAAGATGGCGCAGCAGCGAATCTGGGCTGGGCATGGCTTTTATAGAACAGGAAGGTTACGGATATTAGCACATGCAGGAGTATCTGGTAGGGGTGGGGCTGTCTTAGAGCACGGGAATTTGTTTAAGGGCAGGACGGTCCTTGGGAGTTTCTCAAGTGAAGTCTGAGGATAAAATGGCTGCTGATTTATAAATGGTGACATTATTGTTCTATAACCTCCCACCCTCATCCTCCCTTGCTTCCAGGCAGAACCTGTACTGCCCTTTTCTCCAATTTTGCTGAAAAGAAGACATCAGCATATTAAGAAAGACAAAGCATTTTTGCTAGTTGAGTTAAGGATAGCTATACAGAGAGATTCCTAGCATTGCTTCCATGCACAAATGTGTTACAACACAAGTTGATTCATCTCTAACTGATTTTTACACTGGTTTCTGAGATTTCTGTATTAGTTCCGCTGGAGTGGGGACATCGAACACTTACATGTTTTGGGTTTTCTACCTATCCCCATACCTCCTGTATGTGCTCTCCCCTTGTCATGTGACCCAAGTCCAACAACATTGCTGTATTTGCCCTAGATCTAAAGTCCGCATATGAGGGAAAACATACGATTTTAGATTATTTTTTAAATTATTTAGATTGACTTGTTGCTCATTTCTGCAAACCACAACTATAAATACTTAACTGGAGGATTTGAGACATCCACAGGATTTGAAAATATGGTAGGTACCTCTACTGCCACTGCCCTTCTTGGTACCCCTGTACTAACCTATGTCTCACTGCCTTTGAAATTTCTGATGTGGATCCCTCTTCCCATCCAGGTAAATCTACTCATAGTTGTATTGATACCTGTGCCCATTCACATTTATGAACATGCATATGCCAGTGATTTCCAAATGTTTTTGATCACACATTCAAATCAAAACAAAGTTTTCGAGCCAATATACGAATATATATACATTTACTTCTTCATCTTATAGATGTGCCACTGCTTTAATGTGCTAGAGATACCAAAAGCATATAGAGAATTTAAAAAATGAGATTGAACATAAACAGAAGTAAAGATTACAATATTCCTACACCTTACCTTTGGAGACACATGCCTTGTGCAGTAGAGCTAAGACTTAGCAGCCTTCATGGGAGTTAAGTCCTAAAGTTGAAACACAAGTGGGACAGACATCACAGCCAAACAACTCTTGGAAATCACTTAAAATATACTGTTTAGGAGATTAATAAATCATCTATCCAGTTGGTAAATACACAAGTCTAACATGGCTTATTTTTTAGCACTGAATAAAGTAGATGTTGCATCAGTTGAACAAGTTATGAAGTAGTTGGCTTAGGTTTAAAGATCAGATTGCATGGAGAATATGTGGTAACATTGCATAATACCAGACTTCCTGTGATATTCATATTATATGCATGGAGAGATCGGAGATGACTGAGAACAAAGGATGGAAAAACAAACCCAAGTCACTAATATCACATTCCCACCAGGACATATGGCTCATTTAGTGCAATGGGGAATGCAATCAACCACCTGCTAAAATTCTCTCTGCATCTCCCTATCTCTGCCTTGGTTGGTCTCTCTCTCTCTTTCTCTCTCTCTCTCTGTCTCTCTCTGTCTCCATCTTTTTCTTTTTCACACTTCAGACCTTGAAGTTGAACCCACATGATTTAAATGCAGGTTTGCAGTGACTTTGTTGCGTGTATTTCTTCTTTGTCCTTATCAGCATCACTTAAAATGCCTTCAGCATCAACCTTTCCCCAGTGATAACTCTCCAAATTCTACCAGTAGTTTAAGCTCAATTTCAAATCCAACCACCCAGAATTTGCAACTTATATAAGTTCCTTTTATATTTGAATTATTATTATGCCACTTCTCCTGTTTCACTAAATTAAGTACTCACATCAAGGATATTTATCGTATCACTCCGACAGTTTAAACAGTTCTGGCGTATAGCATCAATCAGGCAGACTGTAAGTACAGAAAGCAGGAATTCTGGCTGTAGACTTGGTATCTTTCTAACAGGTTATGCAGGCTGAGAGCTGTTCATGTGATATTTCTGATGTTCCTCCTTCTGGGTATGTGTAGGATTTGTATTTCCCAGCTTGTTTGAAATGACACATGGTCTGTGATTTGCTTTGGCTCATCAAATGTGAGCCTTTTACTTTGAATTGCGTGATTTACCCTTCCCTGACCTCCACCCCAGCATACCACAGACAGTGCAGCTTCCAGCAACCTGCTTCTCTGTCAAGACTAAAGGCCCTGAAAACTAAATCACTGCAATTTAGGATTTTTTTTTTTTTTTACTGTAGTGTAACCTAGCCTGTGTTGAATTATGCCCAGGGAAATTCTATCACATACCAAATGGATATAAACAACAGTTCGCTTTCAATGTATTATGAATTTTTATAAAAATCAATAAAATATGTAAACATGCTATGTAAATGCTATAAAATTCAAATGCAGTAAGAATAAAATATCAAGCAAATCTCAAGTCACATTATGTGTAGTTATAATTATCTCTACTGATAGCTAGATATTCAGTATGATATCTGAGTTATTTCTTCACATACCATTAGTATTTTTGCTTCTTTAGTTCAGTTAGCAAGTATTTATTAATTTGCTAAATATTGTATGCACAACAGTATTTCAGAGATTTGGTTGATATTTTAGAGACTTTGCTTTCAACACAACTACATGAAATCAATTTAAAATATCTTACAGTAACATATGTGTGCTGATGTTCAGAAACATTAAATCTTGTGTAGCAGGCTTTCTGCTTTGTGAAAAGAGAGCACAGTGAAACATCTGGCCACACATCAGGGACATAACTCAGCCCCCAAAGGACCAGATCTGTAATACAAACATGTTTTACTACTCGGGCTTTACAAACATACAACCCTGCGATATGCATCTCTCAGACTTCCAGTTAGCAGAATGGTCACCATGGTAACAATGTGAGCATGCTGATTTGTATGTGCCTTTTCACCTAAGGCTGAGCGATCAAAGTAGACCAGTCGACAGCTAATGCTTTCAGTTATAACAGCATATGCCCACTGAGGAGTTCACAGAATTTTTCTCAATCAGAGTCAGTTAATATGGGCAGCCAAAAAAGGAAGGCTGGTTGACCTTCCTAAGGATATGGATATTTCAGAGGTTTTATGGATCAGAGCAGACCAGTTTTACCATGTGGTTTTGATCTTTATTTTTTTTTTTGAGGGGGGAGGGTCTTACTATGTAGGCCAGGCTGGCCTGTAACTCCTGCTCCTCCTCCCTTTGCTCTATAAGTGCTGGGATTACAGGCACGCACCTCCATGTCTTGTCTACCATGTGGTTTTCGAAGTGCGCATATTCCCATGGACCTTACATGGTAAATGGCAGCAAGATAAGTAATTGGATAAAATTAAATAGAAAATTAGTTATCTAGGTCGAAAACCAAAAACTTTTAAAATGAATGAATAATCAAATAATGTTTTCATATTTTTATTTAAGTATATCATCTGCTGTGGTCACAAAATAAATGTTTCATTTGTAGTAATTTAAAAGAAGAAAGATGGTTATAATTTTCTTCTCTATAACTTGGCTCTAAAACCCAGTCTCAAGAAGACAGCAGAGATTTTTAGGAATAAGCTTGGCATATTGAGGCTGATTAGGAAATACTAATGACAACCAGGTAATCCTTGATTGGAAATTAAATTTGAATAATTAATTAGAATATGTTCATAATTTTATAATTTGTAAAGCATAATGACAAAAATCTAATTTTTATAACAATCTAATGAGAAAGTTTATACTTAGCCTAGTTTTGCAGAAGAATAAATATGAGGTTTGTAGAGATGAGGGAATTTGGTAAAAGACAGAACAAACAAGTGGTATATTAAAATTAATGTCAAGTTTTTTTTTAAATGCTAACGCTCATGTTGCTTAAAATGTAAAATGGTGTTTTATATTGCATGAGTTCAAAATACTAGTTAGGAAAACAAAAAGGTGAGGTTTGATCCGTTTTCTTCATTGCTGTTTTTGCAGAATTCAGAAGAGTTTGTTGAATGAATAAATGTTTAAAGTTCCAAGTGTCAAAAACAAAATTTTTAACAAATTGAGAAGAAACAATAGGAAACTATTTTTTACATGTGAATACAAACAGTCTTTAAGTAAAACACACAGAAAAGGTCAAACTGTGAGGAAAGATTAATGTTTTTGCATTAAAATTATGTTTTATTTATTTATGACAAATGAATTTAAAAGGCAAATCAGAGATATTATTTGTAATGCATGCATCCAAAAAGTATTGTTATTTTGAATTTCTAGGGAAAGTATAAATTGAATAATCCAATAGAAAATGAACAAAGGAACAGGGTAACTTCTCTGGGAATACAAATTAAGCACACTCTGAAATGCAGATTTAACTAGTGAAATAGGATTTCGCATGAGCTGTTTTGGTAGCGTCTGTCCCACGACAGCGTCACTCACCGAAGGTTTGGGTGAAGGTGGCCAGCTCAAGACAGCCTTTTGGAGACACTCACTTCACTCCCCTCCTTCTGAGTTCCTGCCACTGCTCCCCATGTGGAGCCCAACCAGACTAAGGGAAACCTCTTAACACAGTCCACCTTGCAAGCATGAATGGCAGCATAGGGAAGAGCAGAGAATCTCTGAAAGAATGAATAAAGATATTTGACACAGAGGTTCTGATGGCTGGGGTCCAAAAACACTGGCAAATGTCCTGTATAGATCCTTGTTTAAAAAGATTACATGTGCCTACGTGGGAAAATGATTTAAGTCTTTTAAACAGGAAATGAGAAACTACTCTTAAATTTTTTATGAAAAGAAGCCCAGTATTAAACACTATATAACAAGCCTCTCTTCTGACTCAAGTGCAGAAATTCTCTTTCTACTGGGAGCATACTTTACAAAACAAATTCTTAAAGCTAGATTTCAAAAAAACAAAGAATTTTAGCGATATTGATTCCAGATCTTTTTCATTGCTTTGCCAAAAGAGTCCCTGAGGGAACAGTATTTTAAAATAATTTCCTACAAACAATTTAAAATAAAAAGTGTATTTATTCTCACTGCTCTACAGATTATTTTATTTCTGTCTCTCTCTATACTTATTTATGCTGTTTGGTTTTGACCTTTGCAAATCATAATCTCAAATCTAAGGCTCTATTTTATTCACTGAATACTCTTTTAATCACACTCTATGGCACTGAAGGAGCACCCTCCCTGCCTAGTTCCCTCTACATTTTTAAGCATAAACTGAAGTTCACTGAAAGTATTTTCAAACCTTTTGGAAATGCTTTCTTTGCTATGTGAGCCAACTGGTGTCTATTTAGTGATAATAACCCAAACTGCTTTGACAGCTAGACCATCACTCTGAGTGTTGTACTATTCAACAGTTCATTCAGTTCTGTGTTTCTAAGTGCCGTCTAAGTGTCATAGATGTTTGGCTTACATCTCTGAGTTATACAGAAAAAAGTCTGCTCCTGAAACTCAAGTAAAGTCAAACAATAATAAACTTAATAAATGCATAAGTAAGGCAGCATGCTAGAAATGGATAAATATTATAGAGAAAACACAAATTTCTACTAAGTGGGGAAGCTGTTTGGAGTCTTCCCATTTCCCTCCATTTTTATGCTGTGCTATGTTTGCACCTTAACAGCCTGTAACCCTTACAGATTAAATACTTTCTCTTTCATCTACATTTAGTAGCAACTCTGTAAGTAAAGATACATTGCTGCCTGCCACCAGTTGTATTTCAGTGTACCTTTATTCACATTGACTGTCTAAAATTTGTTCATCAGAGAGGGAATACAGCAATGTTCTCTGAATTCTTGTTTTCTGATAATTTTGTGCTATGTACGCTTGATAGTCAGTTTTCTTGCATTTAAAAATATTTTCTTAACTATTCAGATATATTGATCCATTTTTTCTGACATAAACTATTTTCTAAAAGTTGAATAGCAATCCAATATTCTACTTACTCTTTTAGATTAAACACACAAATTATTTTATTCTGTGGCCTTGAGGTCCATACTAAAATATGTCCTGTTGTTGGTTGTTTTAGGTTTATATTCTTAGGTACACAACATGTTCTCTCTAATTGTTGTTAATCTTTATGTTTTTTTTGTCAGCACTGGGTTTGAACTCAGGATTTAGCACACATTAGGCGTGTGCTCTACCTCTTGAGCCACACTTTCAGCCCTTTTTGCCATGGTTCTTTTAGAGATATGATCTTCAGAGATGCCTAGACCATCTTGGACCATGATCCTCCTGGAGTTTATGCTTCCAGCCGTGACTAGGATGACAGGCATATGCCACCATACCCAACTTTTCTCTATTAAGATGGGGTCTCACAAGCTTTTTTACTTAGGCTGGCCTGGAACTGTAATCCTCCCAATCTCAGCCTCCCAAATGGCTAGGATTACAGGTGTGAGCCATCACGCCCAGTTTGGATCTTTTATTTTTAATTCAGACACATTTTCTTGACTTACACTGTTTATCATTTATTCTTTTTTGTTACTTTGATGTTTGTTTCAGAGAGGCTAATAATTTGTAGTCAGATTTTCCTTCTCCATCTTCAATATTGATTAGTCTCTCTAAATTATTTTCACTTCTTTATTTCTTTTCTCACAAATATTCATCCTTTTATAGCTATTAAGATTTTACTTGCTGCTCATTTATTACTGTGTGTTTTTAGCTTGGCATTAATTTCTAAAATGATTTTTCTTTTATTCCTAATTCTTAAATTCTGTCATCTCATTTTTGAATATATTGATCTTCATGTCTTATCATTTTCCTAATATATTTTAGTTTGTCTTGAAATTTTATCTAACCATTTTAATGTATTTTTTTGATATGTCTGGTATTTTTTGTTTTCTCTAGGAATATTATTTTACTTTTTTAATTCTCCTTTGAATCATAGTAATTTTGTGTGAGGCTTGGTTTTAATCCTTTTATATCAGTCAGTTTTATTGGCAATTAGTTTTTCTGGAGTCTTAAGAAGCATAATTCAGAATACTTTTGTGCCAACAGAATCCCCTTTTCTGTTGCTTTCATTTGGTATGAAAGAATATGGTGGTTTCCTTCCTGAAATTTCCTAGCACTGTTTCTCTCAGTTTTTATCATATTCTATCTTTCTTTTGTCTCCATTCTTCGCATTCAGTCAATTTTAATTCAACTTCTAGCAATTTCTCATCAATTTCGAGCCTTATCTTTGAAGGGAGCCCTGCTCAATGTCAAGAATTCACTCTCAAATTGTTTTAGACTTTCCCATGAGTCCTTCATGCTTCTTTGCTTTTGGAGTGATTAAAATCCTTACTGGCTTTAGATGTTATCCTCAAATTAGCATCCTATACTTACAGTGAGTATCTGGATTGTTTGAGACTCTGTGCTGTTAGGTCACTCCAGTTTTCCCTTTGCTTCTTTCTCCAGAGATACGGACTGAACTGTTCCAGTGTATTTTTGTCCCAAAATTTTTTTAGGTTAAAGTGAACACCATTTTGCTACGTAGAGGTTTTTAGCATTGTTATCTATTGCTCTTCTAAGGGGGATAGAGATGCTCCTAAAACTTTTCTTCCTATATTGCCCATCTTTCTAGAATTCTCTCATCTGACCTTTTAAGGTTGAACTACAACTTCTTGAATTTTAATTTCACAGTAGATTTGAAACTACTGTCTAATTATTTACATGAAACCTTGGGGCCCATATATTGCCATAAGAATTCTCAAGACAGATAATTATACAAAAAACAATCCCATACAATGACAAGTTGTCTTGTTTAGAGACAATTATCTCTGCTTAATTTTTGGTAGAATTCAAGTCTTCTGCCAAGTGTTTGGGACTCAAGAGACCAATGTGAAGCATTCTCCTTTGGTGGGCATCTTAGGTAGTAACTTTCCCATCATACACTTAGAATGACTATTTTAAAAATAATTTTAAATTAATTGTTATTTAAATTGCACATTTTATAAGGTACTGCATGATAATTTAATACATGTATATAATATAAAATGATCAAATCAGGATAATTAGCATTTCCATCCAGTAAACATTTTTAACATTTTTGATTAGCACATAACAATTATATAGATTTATGGTGAAATTGTAATCTTTCTTACACCTGTTTTTCAGTAGAAAAACATAGTCATAATTTTCACAATATTTTCCTTTAGGTAGTTATAACTAATCCCATCTGACCCAGAAAAGCTTAAAAATATTTTGGGAGTTGGCATGTTTCCATCTTCTAATGAGCCACTTCCAAGGCTTCATTTTCAAGTTCCTCACTATCATAACACAGATGACATTTTAACATTATTAATATAGCATTTTAAAGGTTAAAATGACTCATCACATTCAGTAATTTGATACCTCCACAATTTTTACTCATAGTGTTATTATTTTAAGCCAACAAATCCTAGTGATTGATTTGTGTGATATATAGACAATCTTATTAATGAGTCATTGTCTAACATCCTGCCTGATTCAAGACTATCATGAAATAACAGTTATCTGGACCTCCAAATCCAGGAAGAGACCGTCTTTAAATAGATATAGTTAGACTGTGGTACCTAATTAAACAGATTTCCAGAGGAGATATAAATGTCATTAAATTGGCTCTGTATTACTGCAACTAGTCATTCAAGTAAACTTGCCAAAGCAGAGTGAAAGTCCAAGCACTCACGGGCTTTCTAATAAAGCTTCTGTTCTAGATGCTTCCTCCTCAGATGAACATCCACTTTACTGAGAAGTAGTCCTCAGAATACATTGCTTTGTACTTAAAAACAGATCAGACAGCACCACTTCTTCTCCATTACTCTGTCATGCTTCTGGCTAATTAGGTTTTGTCAGAAAGTAACAGAGGTGATTCCTTCTGAAGTAATGTGGTTCAAAATTTCAATCCCTTCTCAAATAAGAGGAAACATGCCATTGTCACAAATTGTTGATGTGATATAAGTTGTTAAGTGTTCTGGAGGGTGATTTGGAAAAAAGTACCAAAAATCTAAAATGTTACATGAGTTTTTAATTCAGCAAGCCAACTTCCAGGAATCCATGTATTCTAAAGACAGTGAGAGCTGTGCACAAAATTTTATGCCAGAAGGATATTTTTGTAGCATTTTTATAATAGAGGAAATTGTGGAAGCAACTATTTCCCACAGCCAGTGGGAAGATATATTTTTTCTTTTGGCAAAAATAAAGAAAAGAGATGTTAACCTCAATTTATTTCTTAATTACTTAATTATTATAAAAGTGAAACATTCCTAATCTGAAATACAAAATTCAAAATGGTCTAAAATCTAAAACTTTAATTGCCAACACAATACCAAGAGTGGAAAATTTACATCCTTGACCTTCTGTGACAGTTTACACAACAAACACAGGTACGCTAAAAATACTGTATAAGTTTATCTTCATGTCATGTATATAAAGTATCCATAGATATAAGTTAATTTCCTACTTACACTTGAGTCCTATCTCCTTAATATCTCAATTTGTACATGAAAACATTCTAAAATCTGAAGAGACCCAAACTTAGGAACATTTCTGATCTTAAGCATTTCCAGTAACGGATATTCAACCTATATAAGCAAAGAAAAAATTTAAGACTGAAAAGATATATGACAAAACAATGTTCATTGTTGAATGCAATGTGAGTCAGTCATTTTTTAACTAGTATGTATATACTCAAGTTTCTATAATGAACATAAAGAATTAGACACAAATTATAAACAGAAAAATAAATATTTCATTTTAATTTAAAAAATCATAAAGCAGATTTATAGTTGTCCTCTTCTCTGCTGAGAAGACTCAGCAGGCATATTAGTATAATAATATACTAGATGTTTATATTGTTAAAGAAATATTCATCAATAGTCAAGGTGACCAGGCCTAACTGGATAAATGAATGCAAAAATCACAGATAAGATGCATGGGAACAGAGAATGAATATGAAAAACTATGAAACACATAAAGCTGAGATTGACAGTTTCAAAAATGTATTGGTAAGAATAAAGAGATCAGATGCCTGGAAGTGAATAAGTCAGCAGTTACCATTACTAACTAGACTGCAAGAATAAGAAAAATAGTTTGGAAGTAGGTGAGCATCTGTTGGCCTTTTACCCAGGACTATAACCTAGAAAGGGAGAACATTTCAAATGAATTAACAAGCAACAGATTCTATACTACCACAATTTTCCCTATCATATTTAGTCACATAAATACCAATCTCTTCAGAGTTTTCCTTCGAAATACTTCCTATTAAATTTAGGTCTTTATTGCTGCTTTTCTTGACCATTAATTCATACAGCCAAAAGTTTTGAGGACCAACCATGTGTATTGCATAGCCCTAAAGAAACATAAATAGGGTAAATGAGTAGATAGTAGAAAGTATAAGAGGGAAACTAATTTAGACATGACAGACAGGAAAACTGTCTCAGAAGACCTGAAAATGTAGAATAAGAAATGATTTTTTTCTAGTCCTGCCAACAGTAAATGGCCATGTTAGCTTTTGAACAAGACAATAACAAAGTCAAAGCATGGTTTCTAGTAACACTCTCTTAGCAGCAGGAATGATTGAATGTGGAAAATACTGGGACAAAACCAAAACAAAAGAAAACATCTAAGTGGCCATAATGGTACTGGTTTTCATGTACAAGCAGGAATAGGTGTGTTCATTTTAACCACTAATGCCTACTCTGATTTTGGTGATTTTAGCATTGCATCCAATACTTAACGTTTCAGTTTGTAATCTTACTTCTGTTTTCCCTTCACTTCGATACCACCTACTTAAATGGTCACATGCTAGACTTTGTCATTACAAAAAGTAGTCCCACCTAATAAGGGCTATCTGTCACTTCATTATCAACAGGATTCATTTAGCTCCTCAGGGAGATCCTCCATTCTTCCTCACTTCCATCGTGTCTCTCTTGAAGGTTCAGAGACTAACTCTCCTTTAAAAGGAAAACTGTTCTCCCTCTAACAATCCTTGATCACCATGCTGCCATAAGAGGAAAAGGCACATCCAATCAAGAGCTCTACTCCTTTTTTTCCTGTATTGTTGTGATGGGTGGATGCACAGTGTGACATTAACACAGGTTTTTACAATGTATCAAATATATCATACATGAATTCACCTCCTCAACCAAACTCCTTCATTCCCCCACCTCCATGATTCCTGGAGTAGTTTCAACAGGTATCATTTTTGCATTTACTTACTTTGTGCATACATTTTTTGCACTGTATTCACCTTTTTACACCCTTTCCCCATCATCTCCCCAACCTCACTGGTGCCAGCCCTCCCCTCTGGGCAGGACTTATTCCGCCCTCCTGTTCTCTGATTTTGTAGGAGAAAAAAAAGAGAAAAGGTAAAATGGAAAGCATGACATTTTAGCTTGTGATAAATGTAGCTACACGTGGAGTTTTCTTGTGATATTTCTATGTATGTATGTATTGTAACTAAATTGGTTTATCTCTAATTTTCTTAATTCTACCTAAGTCCCTTTCTTATGGTAGTTTCAGTCAGTTTAAGATTTCTATATTCATTCTTATAGAGTGAGTAAATCAACCCTATTCAGGTTGTTAGTTTCCCTACACCTGTAGTGCGTGACCTCCCTTTAGTGTGACCAGTGGTTCATAATACTCTGTTCCTTACACTATTTTTTCTTGTTTTGTTTTATTTCTTAAACTCAGGACAAGAGAGTCCAGACACTTGACCCTCAGTTTTCATGACTCAACTTTCCTCAGGGTTTCTAATCAAATTTGTTGATTTTTTATAAATTCAATGAAATGGCTTATTAGAGCACAAAGGTTTTTATGACATGTTCCCCAGAGATGAGGACTGCATCTCTGTCACTTATGGTAGATGAAAGCCCCTGATTTTAATCATAATAGATACAAAGAACTTTCCTCCATGAAATTGTACCGATTGAGTTCTTATCACTAAGAATAAGGCTTAGTGACACAATGTTTTCCCACTTAAGTTTAAAATTCTGTATTTCTTCACTCTTGAAAGGTCTCTTTTTCTCTCTTGAATAAATTAAAAAAGACATATTTTGGCATAGGTCAAGGAAAACCGTGAGTCAAGCAGGTATAAATTTCTCTTTAGAATAGCACTAAAGAGAAAGAGATGTTATTGATGAATCAGTAACATCTGTTGATAAAGACCAATGATAAATTTGTAATGTTAACAAATTCCTTAGCTGTAAATGACAATTGTAATCCTCTTTGAGGCATAATTAAGGTCTCTGGATGTTTATTATTAGTGAAAGGGATAAGAAGGAATGAGATGTCTCAGTGGACCCCACCCCCCTGTTGGAGAAACCGGTACCAGATGCCCCGTGTAGATAAGATAAGCAGGGCAGCAGGGCTCGGCTCGGGGATATAGAATGTGAGGAATGTGAGAAGGTTGCGAAAGATGACGGGATGTACGTGCAAGATGTGCTCTGCCTGCTTGCTCAATGTTGATAACGAAAATACGCGCGCAACTGCTGATCTTTTACTCTGTGTTACAAAATCATTGGTTAAGTGCTGCGCGGGCTTTTGCTGTAACGGCAGGTAGTGGTCTATATAAGATTTCCCCTAAAGAGGCTCAGGGTCGTGTTTTCCTAACCGGTCCTGCGTGTCCGTGTGGGAGCTCGACCCTGGCTAGCCAGCCCAATAAACTCTGCTTTGTTGATTGCATTCACGCCTGGCTCTCTGTCTCGGGGGAATAGGATTCCCGTTCCTAACATTAGTAAATATGTTTTAATAAAGATATTTTAAATTGAATGGAAATTTCTATAGGGATTCATTGTTCATGATGAGGGAACTTTTTTTTAAATACTTAAGTCAATCTTTCATCTAAAACCATGGCAAACTTTTAGATGAATAAAGCACTACAGCACTGTACAGTCTCAACACAGGTCCAGTAGACCATCCTAGTTTACCTTTTCAGTTTTTAGGACAGACTTTAGTCTAACTTTTGTCAACCTGTATAAAATGTATTGTCTAATCTATCCAACATTCAAATTATTTTGTTTTACTAAGAAGTATCTCTTAATAATGTAGGTTTCATTTTCACCTAGACAATAAGTTCTTGAGGAGAGACAGCATTTCTCATTGTTCTTAGTGTTTTCCAGCACTTAGCACTTTCCCTGGAACATGGTAGGTGCTTAATAAATATAATAGGTAATATTCCTAGTGTGGTTTTTAGTGTATTAGGTTAGTTGTCTTCAAACCTGTATGTATTAGAATCACCTCAGTAATTTAGAATAAAACCCAGGTCCTACTCATGTCAACTGAGTCTGTAGTAATAGCTAAGGAGTAGGTGCATAGTGACACAGCTACCTACTGCATTGCACACAGCTTAGTGCTTTGTTATTATTATTTTATTTAAAGGACCTTAACAACCCTGTAATGTTAACAGCTCTATCATAGAGATACTAGTAATAACAGCTAACATTTTCTATGTGCATACTTTATAAAGAACTTTCTATAAATCAACTAATAAGATGACAAAATAAGCTAAGTTACTTGCCTGGCCTAGAAGCCAATGCAAGGAAGAGCCCGGATTCAAATTCCTCAACTCCAAATCTTTCTTCATTGAATCATGTTGCCTTCCAGAAAAAAAATTCTTCACAAGTGGCAAACTGTGACATTTATATACAAGATAAAAATACCCTATTCAAACTTGTTCCATTGTCTGTAGATTTTATCTTCTGAGATTTCTACTAAAGGAATGCTGGTCTTCCTAAAGCCTCCTCAGTGAATCTGTGAGGTGATTTCAGGGCCAATCCACAAATAGGAGCAGGCATAGACTTCTTTATCTCCCCAAACCACTGAGGCTGGTCACTGGATTACTGGTCTGCACAAGGCAAATGGAAGAGAAGATGTGAATAATTCCTCAATGAATCAAAGTGCTAAGAATAAATAACTAAATCAGAGAATAATAATGCTGTCTTCACTGTAGAAATCATTTGAGCCTGTTATTAACAATTGTCTTATTTGCTATGCTTTCCAGGGTCAATGTTAGAGAAGGCCCCATCTTTAAAATCTTTTTCTATTTTCATGTCAGTTACATTTCATTTATTCTTTGTAAGCAATGTTATACTTTCATGTCTAATAAAACTTCATTTTACATTTTAAAACCATTAAATGTCATCATAATCACCATCTACGCCTCTCTGCCTGATCCTCAAATCCAGGGGTTCTCACTGAAGCTAAATTCATTAGCATACTAAAAAGTCAGGTATTTAAATATTGTGGCCAAAATGAACCCTGAGCTCTGTACTTTCCAAATGACATATACAGATAAAGCACATGATGGAAAAGACTTAGGGATCTGGAGTGGAAAGTTTAGGTTGTAGAACTATTTCTGAGTTTTACTATTTTTTACAATAACTTTGTACTGAACCTCAATGTTTACAATTTTCAAAGTGGAAATGATTATATGTACAGGGTAAGGTTGTGGTAAAGATTAAAGCAATGACATACATGCCTCCCAATGGAGATCAGCCCACTGATCTTAGCACGAGCAATCCACCAAAGTGGCTTTCTTCAGTAGGATAGTGGGGTACAGTCTGATGCTGCATTTAACTTTGTGCTCATAGTAACTCAGGAGTGGGAAGTCTCTGCTATCACACCCACTTTCCCAAAATGCCTCAGGATCCCTATCAAGCTAACTCAGAGTTCCAAGACTTCAGATAATACCTAAAAATTCCGTAAATACAACAATGCATTAGTGTAGGCAAAGAGGAAACAGAGGTGATATTTCTTTATTGTTTGTGGATAGGAAGTCAGGGCAGGCATCATCTTGAAGAAACAAACTCTTAAGGGTACAGTTCTTGACTCATTAAAATTCTTTGTTGGTCTGGAGATGTAGCTCAAAGGGTGGAATGCCTGCCTAGCAAACATGAGGTCCTGAGTTCAAACCCAAGTATTGCCAAAAAAAAAAAAAGTGATTCATTGTTGATTATCTAAACATCAGTCTTTTTTAGTAAATCAAAAATAAAATGCATAATTTGCCCACTCAAAAAATCTTAAAATATTCTATTTTAATTGAAAGACTGGTGTGCAGGGATGCAGAAACACAGATACCTTTAGATCTTAGGATTTTTTAATATATACTATTCCAATAATAATGTGACTAGCACAGTAAAATTTTATGAAACTTTTAACTCATACATTTCTTATTTGATCATCTTGACTCTCTGAGATAGGCAAAGACAAGGTAGGCATTTTTAGTGCACTGTGCTAGTTGGTCAGCTATTTACTCTAACAAAGTCCCTGAGGTAACTAACTTATGAAGAGAAATGGTTCATTTTGACTACACTTTTGGAGCTTTCAGATCATGATCAGTTCTGTAGTTTGGGGCCTGTGACTTGGTATGCATCATGGTGGAGGACATGAGGTAAAACAATCCTGCTCACCTCAGGGCCAGCAAGCAAGGAGAAGAAGAAAGGGGCTGGAGTCCCATAAGCCCCTGTCCCAAACGACCCAAAGATCTTCCATGAGACCCACCTCTTAAATGTTTCACTACCTTCCCGTTGCACCTCACTAGGACTCAGTCTTTAAAAGCTGGGCCTTAGGGAGACATGGTAGGTCCAAGTATAGCATGCTCCCATTGTATAAATGAGAAATTATGTTACTTGTCCAGAGCTATTAGGTTATGGTGCATAAGGAATCCCAAGCTCAATGGATTGCAATGACATGTTTATTTCCTGTACAGAAAGGTTATGAATTAGCTTTCTTTCTGTTCCACATCTTTCCCTCCAGGACCTGGACTAAAGAAGCAGTCCTATCTCAGTCATATGGTGGAGATGTAAGAGCAATGATGGAAGCAGATGCTTCTTAAAACTTTTGTCTGAACTTTGCACACGACATTGTTCATATTTCATTGACTGAAGCAGGTAACACATCTAAAACGTTTGTTAGTAGTAAGGGGAGTGCAGTCTTCCTACAGTGAACAGAGAGAAACTGGAGACAATAGGAACACAGAGAGAGTATTTGAGTTGGAATTAAATCTCGTTTCCTGGTCCTTAAATCCAGTGCTGTTGGATTTACCAAATCCTGGCAGTGAATAAACATAGCAGCACGTAACAGATAAATTAGAAATTAGTTTATAAATTTTTAGTTGAGAGAACTGGTAAAACTGAAGGTAAAATTTGAAAGTCATCAGAGAATAAATGTTTCAAAGTCATAAGACTGATAACAGTCATCAAGGGAGTAAAAACAGAGGAAAATACCAATGTCTAGAGGTCAGAGAGATGAAAAGGAACCAAAAAAGGGATGGTAAAAACAAGTTAACATACTCCCAGCTTCTCAGCAGGGGAAGATCAGGAGAACTACCTCACCATTCAATGCTAGTGCAGGCAAAAGGTTAGTGAGACCCCCATCTCACTTAATAAGCTGGGTGCAGCAATTTGTATCTGTTATCCCAGCTACACAGGAGCATGGGTAGAAGGATCACTGTCTGAAGACCCTCGGCAAAAACACGAGACTCTATCTGAAAAGTAACTAATGCCAAAAAAGAGTAGGGGGTATGGCTCAAGTGGAGAATGTCTGTCTAGCAAGTGTGAAACCCTGGGTCCTAACTTCAGCACTGCCAAAAAAAAAACAAAAACAAAAAACAAAAAAAACTTACCACATTTAGCAGGTAGAAGGAAAATTTTTAAAAAGGTTTGACTTCCTAAAACTCACTGGGGAAAGTATTTCTAGGAAGAAGTAATTAACTCATGAACCTGGCCAGGAAGTAGATTTAGCAATGTGAGATCACTGCTTATCTAGAGTCTAGACAAAGTTTTGGTGTGATAGTGGGAATATGATTTTTGATTAGAATGAGTCCAGTGGGATATGGGAGTCAATTCCACTTCCAAATGGAAGGATAGCCTTCTATAGAAGAATAGGTACGTCATGTATAGTTACAAAGGAAAGGGAGCAACCACATGAGAGGGAGCGCAGATGGAAGCAGGTGGGACCTTTTACAATTTGTCTTCTGGACTCTTTTTGTTTCAACCAAAATAGAAAACAATGCTTTCAGCCAAGAGTTAGTTAACAACAGAGGTGAGGGTTTGAATTAGTTGTTTAGAACAGAATGTGAGGATGAAGAGATGTCATGTGTAATGCAGCTGGATACAAATTGCTGAGATGCACCAAAGTACAGACATGAGTGTAGTTGTCATGGAGTAAAAATTAGACCAACCAGCATGTGCAAGTATTTTTTTCTGCAGCTCTTTCCTACTATGTGGATTCAGAAGATAGTATATAAAAAGTTGGAATTAACTAGTGCTGGGGCTTTGCAGGTGAATCTGGTAAGGGAAGGCAGTGGCTAAGGAGTTAGGGGAAATGGCAGGGGAGAAATTCTGATGGGCTAGGAATTCGATCTATATGAGAAGAGAAATGACAGTGCATGGATGACATTGCACAGTAAGATGTGGAAGTTTGAGTATATTGTAGGTCTTTGGGATGTAGAGGTGAGAAAGTGGCATCTTAAGGTTGAGACTAGCTGAATGCATTGTAGTTTGGGTAATGATGAAGTCAACAGTGTGAACTTTGTGGTAAATGAGTGAATTAGAGTTAAGAGATAGGTCATTGGTAAAAAGAGAAGGAAAATTAGAGACCAAGGCATTGAAAAGGCCATTTACATCAATATGAAATCACTAAAAATTATGGCGAGAATGGAATTGGAAAAAGTTCACTGAGCTAAGAATTAAAATCTTAAGAATAGAAGGGAATAATCTGGGGATCTGTAGCTGACTACTACTGTAGGAGGCATCAGAGTTTGATGACATTGGTGCAAAGAGGTGTGTATGGTTGTGTGTGTGAAAGAACATTAAGGAAGGAGAAAAAGAAAGGGTCGAACATAGCAATAAGCCAGGAGTTTACCAACCTCCCCCACAGTTCAGTGGCGACAGGGTTTGTAAGAGAAAATACCCACCACTTAGGGGTTCTTAGGCAGAGGAAGCATTGAGCTTAGGGTGACCCAGTTTGTATTTAGTTAGGGCAAGACAGAAGAGGAATATTCAGAGAATATTCTGAAAGTAGAGATTTTGCTCACGAATGACCTTGACTATTAGAATATACAGTGAAAGAGTTTTAGGAATTGATTGAGGTAGAAAGGGTGACTGGTTAGCAGGGCCCCACATGGAGTGGTACAGGAATAGAAATCTGAGGACTAGAAAATGACCCTAGGGTCCTGGACTGCTTTGGTGACTAGAAGCAAAAATAAATGGCACAATAAGCTGATTTCTGATGGTATGAAGGCAGGTACGAATGACAAGTCTTTGCGTATCTGAGTGTGTTTACGTGGCGGCAAAGAAGAGATGATGCCTTATCTAGACTGGCCAGGGCCTTGGTGTTTCCTCTTCATTCTTGTGGGAGTCACTGACAGTTCTATTTGTGTTTCATTACCAGTGCCATCCAGTGCACCTAGTGCTCAGGTTAATGTTTTTTGACCAAAAACAGTCTCTTTTTATAATAAATGATTAATAAACACTAAACAGATTTGAAGTCTGGAGATACATAATGTAGGTAGGGCAATTTTGAATAACTTTGAATGTCTGTGGAGTTGCTTATCCTGTGATTCCAGACACTGTTAAGCTTCATATGGCAGAATGATCTGAGAATGAATCATTGCTGAGTCACAGATCCCATTTGTTGCACCTGCAGCACTGTTTTAAGTCACAGTGACCTTTTCTGACTACTTATAATGGCTCACAGTGGGGACTGCAGTTCCTGGATAGTGCAGGAACTGCACTATCAATAGAGTGATTAACCAGTACCATTTCTTGTGCCTTGGAATGAAAAGAAAAGTGAAACAAAAGAGCAAGTATTTAATACCACATTTTTCTTCACTCAGCTGAGACTTACATCTGAAAAACACTATAAAACTTCCTATTTTAAAATGGTAATCTCTACAAGGTGATTTTAGTCTTTTTCAGATAATGAAGGATTTTTACAGACATTAAACAATATGTTGCTTTTACTTCTACAGAGTAAAAGAGCACTCTGAGACATAATGACCAAGAAATCAAGTGCCTCCTTAAGAAATGTTCTGGTTGGAGGAGTTTCCATTTTCAAGAGAAAGATTAGACCAGGTGGCTCTGAGTCCTTTTTTAATATTTAGTTCTTATTAATGTAAATCTATGAGATTTGGAAGATTTGGGGTCAAATGTCATTCTTATGTTCCTGACTGCTATGGGGTGAATTGTGCCCTCTCCACCACCAGCATTCATATGTTGAATCCCTAACTCCAGTGTGGCTGTATCTGGAGATAGAGTCTTTAGGAGGAAATTAAAGTTAAATTAGGTCATAAAGGTAGGGCTCTAATCCCATAGGATAATAGTCTTTTATGAATAGGAAGAGATATATGAGTTCTTTATATATTTTACATATTAAGCCCTTGCCAGGTGTAGCGTTTACAAATAAGTTCTCCATAGTTTGCCTTTTCATTCTGTTGATTGTTTCTTTTGCTGGGCAGGCTTTAGTATGATGTAATGCACTTGTTTATTTATTTATTCATTTTTTGCTTTTGTTATCTATGCTTTTCATGCCATCTCCAAAAAAATAATTGCCAGGGCAACATCAGTGAGTTTTTTTCTCTATGTTTTTGTTATTTTAGGTCTTACTTTTGCTGGGGGGTGAGGAAATGGGAAAATGTTGGTAAAAGGGTACAAAATTTTGGTTACAAAGATAGACAAGTTCCAGAGATCCAATATATAGTATGGTGACTATAGTTAATAATAGTATATTGTTTATCTGAAATTGCTGAGATAGTAGATTTTAAGTGTCCTTCACACACACACATACACACACACACATACACACATACACACATACAAACACCCCACAGGTACATACAAAGGCTGACTATTGTAATAAGTATGTTGATTAATTTGATCCAGGTAATCACCATACAATGCATATGTTTATCAAATCATCATGTTCTACACCTTTATATAACTTTGCAATTATACCTCAATAAAATTGAAAAACAAAATAAAAGAAAGATAAAGAAATCTCTACCACATGAGGATATGGTGAAAGCGTAGTTGTTTCTAAGACAGGAAGAGTCATCACCAGATACCAATCCTTCTGGCACCTTAATTTTTGTGTATGTGTGTGTGTGTGTGGTACTGGATTTTAAATTCAGGGTCTCACACTTGCTAGGCAGTTGCTCTACCACTTGGGCTAGGCCATCAGCCCCTAGCACCTTAATCTGTACTTCCAGTCTTCACAATCATAAGAAAACAGATTTCTACTGTTTAAGCCGTAGTATTTTGTTATGGCACCCTGAGCTGAATAAGAAACCAACCTGCTCACCTTTCCAGAAATGGTAATAATAGGTTTGTATCTCATTCTTAACCAAGAACTGAATTCTCAGACTTTACACATGAATAAAATATTTGCTATGGAAATGTTCCATTATTTTAAGAACTAGGAAGAGATGTTAAGATCCTCCCTTAAGCTGCTCGTGTCTCCTTAGTATGAACTATGCTTACTGGTGTATCACTAGCATGCTGAGTGAATAACCAAATGCATGCCAAGACTCTGCCAAATGGTGAGAGATTTTGAAAGAAAAAAGACTGTGAATAATATGCTGCCTTTTAGGAGTCACATGAAATGAAAACCTTACCTATTTCTAATATCTCACTTTGTGCTTGCCATAGATCAGAACATCAAAGAGAAAAAAAAACTCATTTGTCCTTTTTTATTTTTCTAATTTGCCATCAAGAAGCAACTGGGTAAGTAAGTATCAAGCCTTTTTTCTTGGATCAATGAAAGCAATCATATTTTAATGCCATTGTAGAATTAGGTACCTGAAATTTAGCAATACCATCAAATAGACGTCAGCCCACAAAAAAAGAGAGAAAAAAGTTGATCATGCACAAAAAATACAACTACATTGAAAATGTTAACCCTTACATTTAACCATTCCTGTGTTACTTCAACATTCTTATTATTAGTACAAGTCAGGGTACCCAAATTTAGCTATTCCTTCCAGTCAGCTTATCTTATCAGAAAAGTAATAAAATGTTACCATGTAATTAAAAAGTTAAATACTTATCTTAAAAAAACCCTTATATATGTTCTCCTACCAGTTGGTGAGACCTCTGGCCAAAGGAATGTAACACCATCCATTTGGAAAGGGGTTCATGCCCTCACTGCTGAGGAAGTAAGTTCTTTTCCCCCCACCATAACTCTAGATGGAACATCTTTGCACTGGATTAAGCAAAAAGTGGAAACACAGACTAATTTGGCTTTGGTTGATGTGAGAACTTGGTATATTTCAAGAAAAATTTAGTAGTGCTCAGCCTCAGTACCCCCAAAACAATGGTTGGATGAAGATGTAGCAATAAAGAATGAAATTATGTCGCTTGCAGCAAAATGGATGGAACTGGAAGTCATTATATAAAGGGAGATAAGCCAAGTTCACAAAGACAAATGTCACATGTTTTCTCTCATATGTGGAATTCAGACCTAAAAAAAGTAAGTAATATGGAACAATTATAAAACTGGAACTGTTGAAGGAGGACTGACAGGAGGGTGGAGAAGGAAAGAAGAGGGTTACAGGTGCTGAATATCATCAAAACAGCAAAATGGAACACACAAAAAGTGTTAAAAAGGAAGAGGGAGAGGGACAGAGGTTAAGATGGAGTGAATTTGATTAAAGTGCATTAGATAAATGTATGTAAATATCACAAAATTCCTTTGTACAATTAATTTATACAACAGAACTTAAAAAAAAAAATCAGTGCTAAAAGTATCAATCTGAGTGTCCTGGACCATGTGTGACTCTTGTGTTATCAATTGGTGACATCTGCAAAATTTTCTGTCTACTCCTTTTCTCTATTCCTTCTTCCTTACTTGAAGTTATTTATCTATCATCTGTTCCATACTATTTTCTCCCACCCTGGGAAAGTAATATAGGAAATAGTGAAGTATAGGACTATTAACCAAGCTTTAGAGTCATAGTGAACCTAAAACCTCAGCTCATCCATTTAGTATCTGTGTGATCCTGGACAAGTTATTTTACCTCTCTGTGGCTCAATTTCCTCATTTGTAATAGGGAGCAATAAAAGTACCTAATTATATGCATGTCAGATGGATTAAATGAAATAATATAGGTAATACTCCTTGCCTATACTAAGTGGTTAGTGTTACACCTTATTTTATTATAGCATTTTGGATATTCTTGTAAAGTGGATTTACCAATCTACTTTTCTTGATCTTTTATCCTTTCCTTTCTAAAGTCTAAGAACCTCAGAGGGATAAGAAATGGCCGCTTTACCTATAGAAATTTTATCATATTATACAGCTGTTTCCTCTAAAGGAAATTCCATGGCAGTCTATGCTTTTCTCTGCTCTTGTCTCATAGTGTCTTAGTTCTATTTTACTGTGCTGTTTCTATTATCTCCTCTCCCAGAGTTAAATGCTTTTTCATTTCTATTTCTACACGGATCCCGACCTCCCTATACTGTTTCCTTATACTCTGAGCATCTTCTCTATGTCCCTCTAAGATGTTCTTAGCATGGTCTTTTCTCTCTGTCCCTTCTCACTTGGCCATACACCTGGGCAGGCTGTGTTCTCTTTGATTTAGCATAAGGGTCCTGGAAATTTTTTTTAACTTTACTGCTTTGTTCTGTACGGGTACAAACAAAATTTATATTTATCAACTGAATTTACAGGGGCCTTATCCCTCCACACTTCTACCTCCTTCTTTTTTTCTTTTTCAGCTTTACTTGAAATCATTCTTCTACTTGCTCCTTCTCTGACTGCTTATAATGATCAACTTTCAGTTTCCTTTAGATACCAATCTATTTTTGGGATCAGAGTCTTCTTGCATGCTTGACTCTGGCTGGAATTTTCTTTTTTTTTTTCTTATTCACTTAATAAATTCTTATCCATTTTTTTTAAAAAGTCTCAGCTTAGATATTGGGAAACATTCCATGATGTCTCAGGCCTCTTATTCTATGTTTTCAGTATATGCTATGATTCTTGTAGACATACTAATGATTGATATCAAATTACTTATACACTTATTTATCCAGTTGTTGTGTTTTCCACCAGACCATAGTTTGGAGTTTTGTTTATTGATACAACTCCAATGTCTAAACCAACATAATGCCTGGCTGATAGAACATACTATCAGTAAATACTAGCTACGTGAATGAATGAATGAGTTAATGAATAAATGCGTTATTTGCATACCCCCTTCCCATTACTTCTCATGATACAATGCAACTTTTCTCTGCCTAGTTCCTCTACCAAAGCTAATGGTCCTACACTCCTTAATGCAACATGCCAGAGGGTTCATGTTTTCTCTGAGCCAAAATTTTATATTTATACTTCTCAGTCAAAACTCTTCTTACTTGAACTTTGAGACTCAAAGCATAACTTTAATCAATTCCCAATAAATAGCTATCAATTCCTTTATCCTTAGTTAGCTCAGCAGGACTACACAGTCTCTATCCATAGGAGTGTCTTCAGTGATCCTCTGGCTGAGTAGCTCTTTCAGCGGCTGTAAAACAGATAATCGTGGTCAATCTCCTCTTGACAATGTTCTCTAAATAGCCTCTTTTTCTCACTGCAACTTCAACTTCACAGTGCTTTTTTTTTTTTTTCCTTTTCTTTTTATACTGTTTGTCTTGATGCTCCTTACTAAAGGTGAAGAGGCATGTCAGGGCTCTTTTGGGTCTGTTCTGCTGCCTGATTTCTGTCCCTTTCTTTGGAAGGATTTTGAGATGTAAGCCCTGCTTTTGTTACTTTCCTGCCTGCCTGCTTCATTTCCAGGCAGGTTTCTTCACTAGTACTCATTTCTTCAGTTCTATCTCTTTAGTTTTTTTAAAACATACTTCCATGCATTCTCAATTGCTCTTAGAGTCTGTGGAAGAATCATTTTGACCCTCATAATCTGTGAAGACAACAAACATCAGAATGAAATCTGGGGAAAACCATAGACTCAGGGACACAACCTGTATTTCAGGAAAATCTCAGGTGGATATTTATAATTTTTCTCCTGATGCATAAGACTGAAATATGTTTTGGTGGAGAACTTTATTCTCAAATAAGGCTTCATGTGAATTATCCATAAGAAATCCAGATAGAACAAATAAAGGTTAAGTTTCTCAAGGATCTCTGAGTATCTGTGTCCATGGAGAGAGTACACCTGGGACTTGTCTTAGTCCATTTGTGCTACTATAGCAAAATATCCTAGACTGGATAATTTTTAAAGACAAAATTTTATTTTTTTCACAATTCTGGGGGATGGAAAGTCCAAGATCAAGGTGCTGGCATTTGATGAAGGACTTCTTGCATCTCTTCATATGGTGGAAGGCAGAAGAACAAAAGGGATTGATGGTGTGTTCTCACATGGGAGAAGAGTTGAAAAGCAAGCTAACCAAACACTGATTGGTTAAGTCTACTTTTAAAGGACTTAAATCACTTTCATAAAAGAGGAACTTCATTGTGGCTTAGTTGCGTCTTAATGCCATCACATTACCATTAAGTTTCAACATCTAAGTTTTACAGGAGACACATTCAAACCATAGTATGGTCTGAAGTCCTATAACCCTTCAGCCATCTTAATGTGAACTGGTATGACCATTAGTAAGAAAAAACAAGCCCTGGTGGTCAGCCACATGGACCAGTTGCTGGAATAATGTGATGATCATGGAGGGAAGGAAGAAAAGAGACTGAGGAATATGGACTAAAGTGAGAATAAGGTTAGGGTATTTCACAAAAAAAGAGTGAGAACAACTGTGTGGTGCCAAGGCCATGAGGGATAAGGATTATAAAGTTATATTTTAAAATATACTATACCAATATTGAAACTCCTCTTTGATTACATTCAGTTTTTAGAATGTTTTTGGAGAACAATGTTGTGCATAGATTGGATTACATAAGATACTAGGGTTTTTTTTTCATTTTTCTTTTATTATTCATATGTGCATACAAGGATTGGTTCATTTCTCCCCACTGCCCCCACCCCCTCCCTTACCACCCACTCCGCCCCCTCCCTCTCCCCCCCCACTCAATACCCAGCAGAAACTATTTTGCCCTTATTTCTAATTTTGTTGTAGAAAGAGTATAAGCAATAATAGGAAGGAACAAGGGTTTTTGCTGGTTGAGATAAGGATAGCTATACAGGGCATTGACTCACATTGATTTCCTGTGCATGGGTGTTACCTTCTAGGTTAATTCTTTTTGATCTAACCTTTTCTCTAGTTCCTGGTCCCCTTTTCCTATTGGCCTCCGTTGCTTTAAGGTATCTGCTTTAGTTTCTCTGCATTAAGGGCAACAAATGCTAGCTAGTTTTTTAGGTGTCTTACCTATCCTCATCCCTCCCTTGTGTGCTCTCACTTTTATCATGTGCTCATAGTCCAGTCCCCTTGTTGTGTTTGCCCTTGATCTAATGTCCACATATGAGGGAGAACATACGATTTTTGGTTTTTTGAGCCAGGTTAACCTCACTCAGAATGATGTTCTCCAATTCCATCCATTTACCAGCGAATGATAACATTTCATTCTTCTTCATGGCTGCATAAAATTCCATTGTGTATAGATACCACATTTTCTTAATCCATTCGTCAGTGGTGGGACATCTTGGCTGTTTCCATAACTTGGCTATTGTGAATAGTGCCACAATAAACATGGGGGTGCAGGTGCCTCTGGAATAACACACTCTTTTGGGTATATCCCCAAGAGTGGTATTGCTGGATCAAATGGTAGATTGATGTCCAGCTTTTTAAGTAGCCTCCAAATTTTTTTCTAGAGTGGTTGTACTAGTCTACATTCCCACCAACAGTGTAAGAGGGTTCCTTTTTCCCCGCATCCTCGCCAACACCTATTGTTGGTGGTGTTGCTGATGATGGCTATTCTAACAGGGGTGAGGTGGAATCTTAGCGTGGTTTTAATTTGCATTTCCTTTATTGCTAGAGATGGTGAGCATTTTTTCATGTGTTTTCTGGCCATTTGAATTTCTTCTTTTGAGAAAGTTCTATTTAGTTCACATGCCCATTTCTTTACTGGTTCATTAGTTTTGGGAGAATTTAGTTTTTTAAGTTCCCTGTATATTCTGGTTATCAGTCCTTTGTCTGATGTATAGTTGGCAAATATTTTCTCCCACTCTGTGGGTGTTCTCTTCAGTTTAGAGACCATTTCTTTTGATGAACAGAAGCTTTTTAGTTTTATGAAGTCCCATTTATCTATGCTATCTCTTAGTTGCTGTGCTGCTGGGGTTTCATTGAGAAAGTTCTTACCTATACCTACTAACTCCAGAGTATTTCTTACTCTTTCTTGTATCAACTTAAGAGTTTGGGGTCTGATATTAAGATCCTTGATCCATTTGGATCTTGGTATAGGGTGATATACATGGATCTAGTTTCAGTTTTTTGCAGACTGCTAACCAGTTTTCCCAGCAGTTTTTGTTGAAGAGGCTGCTATTTCTCCATCGTATATTTTTAGCTCCTTTGTCAAAGATAAGTTGCTTATAGTTGTGTGGCTTCATATCTGGATCTTCTATTGTGTTCCACTGGTCTTCATGTCTGTTTTTGTGCCAGTACCATGCTGTTTTTATTGTTATTGCTTTGTAATATAGTTTGAAGTCAGGTATTGTGATACCTCCTGCATTGTTCTTTTGACTGAGTATTGCCTTGGCTATTCGTGGCCTCTTGTGTTTCCATATAAATTTAACAGTAGATTTTTCAATCTCTTTAATGAATGTCATTGGAATTTTGATGGGAATTGCATTAAACATGTAGATTACTTTGGGGAGTATTGACATTTTTACTATGTTGATTCTACCAATCCATGAGCATGGGAGATCTCTTCACTTTCTATAGTCTTCCTCAATCTCTTTCTTCAGAAGTGTATAGTTTTCCTTGTAGAGGTCTTTCACATCTTTTGTTAGGTTTACACCTAGGTATTTGATTTTTTTTGAGGCTATTGTAAATGGAATTGTTTTCATATATTCTTTTTCAGTTTGTTCATTATCAGTGTATAGAGATGCTAATGATTTTTCTATGTTGATTTTATATCCTGCTACCTTGCTATAGCTATTGATGATGTCTAGAAGCTTCTGAGTAGAGATTTTTGGGTCTTTAAGGTATAGGATCATGTCGTCTGCAAATAGGGATGTTTTGACAGTTTCTTTACCTATTTGTATTCCTTTTATTCCTTCTTCTTGCCTAATTGCTCTGGCTAGGAATTCCAGTACTATGTTGAATAGGAGTGGAGATAGTGGGCATCCTTGTCTGGTTCCTGATTTTAGAGGGAATGGTTTTAATTTTTCTCCGTTAAGTATAATGCTGGCTGTAGGTTTGTCATATATAGCTTTTATAATGTTGAGGTACTTTCCTTCTATTCCTAGTTTTCTTAGAGCTTTTATCATGAAATGATGTTGGATTTTATCGAAGGCTTTTTCTGCATCTATTGAGATGATCAAGTGGTTTTTGTCTTTGCTTCTGTTAATGTGGTTTATTACGTTTATTGATTTTCGTATGTTGAACCACCCCTGCATCCCTGGGATGAAGCCTACTTGGTCGTGGTGAATAATCTTTTTGATGTGTTGCTGAATTCGGTTTGCCATTATTTTGTTGAGGATTTTTGCATCAATGTTCATTAAGGAGATTGGCCTATAGTTCTCCTTTTGGGAGGTGTCTTTGCCTGGTTTTGGGATAAGTGTAATACTGGCTTCATAAAATGTGTTTGGCAGTTTTCCTTCCCTTTCTATTTCATGGAACAGTTTAAGGAGGGTTGGTATCAGTTCTTCTTTAAAGGTCTGATAGAATTCAGCAGAGAATCCATCAGGTCCTCGACTTTTCTTTTTGGGGAGACTCTTGATTGCTGCTTCAATTTCATTTTGTGTTATAGGTCTATTCAGGTGATTAATTTCCTCTTGGTTCAGTTTTGGATGATCATATGTATCTAGAAATCTGTCCATTTCTTTTAGATTTTCAAATTTATTTGAATATAGGTTCTCAAAGTAGTCTCTGATGATTTCCTGGACTTCCATGGTGTTTGTTGTTATCTCCCCTTTTGCATTCCTAATTCTACTAATTTGGGTTTTTTCTCTCCTCATTTTAGTCAGGTTTGCCAGGGATCTATCGATCTTGTTTATTTTTTCAAAGAACCAACTTTTTGTTTCATTAATTCTTTGTATGGTTTATTTGGTTTCTATTTCATTGATTTCAGCTCTTATTTTTATTATTTCTCTCCTTCTATTTGTTTTGGGATTTGCTTGTTCTTGTTTTTCTACGAGTTTAAGATGTAGCATTAGGTCATTGATTTGGGATCTTTCAATCTTTTTAATATATGCACTCATGGCTATAAACTTTCCTCTCAAGACTGCCTTAGCTGTGTCCCATAGGTTCCGGTAGGTTGTGTTTTCATTTTCATTGACTTCCAGGAACTTTTTAATTTCCTCTTTTATTGCATCGATAATCCACTCTTCATTAAGTAATGAGTTATTTAGTTTCCAGCTGTTTGCATGTTTTTTGTCTTTACTTTTGTTGTTGAGTTCTACTTTTGCTGCATTGTGGTCAGATAGTATGCACGGTATTATTTCTATTTTCTTATATTTGCTGAGACTTGCTTTGTGCCCTAGGATATGCTCTATTTTGGAGAAGGTTCCATGGGCTGCTGAGAAGAATGTATATTGTGTAGAGGTTGGATGAAATGTTCTGTAGACATCTACTAGGTCCACTTGATCTATTGCATATTTTAGATCTTGGATTTCTTTATTGAGTTTTTGTTTGGATGACCTATCTATTGATGATAATGGAGTGTTAAAGTCTCCCACGACCACTGTGTTGGTGTTTATATATGCTTTTAGGTCTTTCAGGGTATGTTTGATGAAATTGGGTGCGTTGACATTGGGTGCATACAGATTGATGATTATTATTTCCTTTTGGTCTATTTCCCCTTTTATTAGTATGGAATGTCCTTCTTTATCTCGTTTGATCAATGTAGGTTTGAAGTCTACTTTGTCAGAGATAAGTATTGCTACTCCTGCTTGTTTTCGGGGGCCATTGTTGTGCATAGATTGGATTACATAAGATACTAGGGTTTTTTTTTTTTGGATTTCATTTATTTCCTATGATTTTTATGCTTAGTCACAATTCTCAACTATGCTTCTGAATAACAAATCAACACAGATGTATGCCAAGGCTTCAATATCACCATGATTGCTAGACCACTGGACACAGACAGTAAAGGAGTAAGGTTTAATTAGATGTGAGTCATTGCAGTTTTGGAATGTAAGTACAAAGTCAGTGGGGAGAATGTATAATTCAGTACATGATGCTATGGGCAGATAGACTGATACACCATTTTAGAAAACTGTAAACTTAAAAGGAGTGTAGTTTTTAATTTGAAATCCACAGATCCTCATTTTCATAAGAAATCAGAGTCCTCTCAGGATGGTAAGATGAGATTCATATCAAACCCCCTTAGAACAGCTTGAAGTTACACTCTGCTGTCCAAGAGAGGCAGGATCCCCTGAGGACTATTATTGTGGAACTTTAGTGAAACAGACTTTTAATCCACAGGCATAAAGTCTTTCCCACTAGAAACTGAATATATTCTCAAGAAGAGACAAGCCACAGACAGGAAAGAATGTTGAGTCATGGTTTAAATATACCACTAGTACAGTACCACAATTTCTATCCTCAGAGGCTGAGAAATGCTTTTGCCAAATGAGAGCCCACAAGCCCAGTCATGGAGACTGTTGCCTCCCAGTCACTCAGTCGCAGAAATGACTGTCCCTGCAGAGCACTGGCACTGGTGGGTAGCCAGTAGCTGGAACTTACAAGACCACTTTATGGCTAGGTATCAGTAGACAGGGGAGAATTACTGCACTTCAGTATTTTGAAGAAAAGCACTTAACAGTGAATTGTCCACCAGGGCGATAAAATGATACTTAGAGGTTCAAAACCAGGATTAACAAATATACACATAAACGTTGGAGCAAATTTTGTAATTCATGGTAAATTAGAGGGATCCTGGGATTTTCCCTGTAAAGGAAGTCAATTAGAGAATAGATCTGGAAGAAGGATTTCATATCAGTATTTTTAGAACAAAGCAAAATAATCAAGCTCTATACAGTAATGTCCAAGATGATTCAGGCAAGGAATTAGGGCTTTTGAAATGAGACCTTCTTTCCCAAGCAAGGTCCAGATAAGGGAAGTAAGAAGCTCTTTTATCTTAAGAAGGACAGAATCACAGAAACTTCCCTGCATTTAAGTTGGAGGCTGAAATTCTGGAATTTGTTTCCAATATGTTTGTGTTGCTGTAATCATTTCCCTTGAATTTCTACCCCATTGCATGGTACAAGCAGTTAAATAACCATGGCCAGGCTGCCCATAATTTTAACAGTTAGAGATAGCTCTGCCTTCAGTGAGAGCCATGATAAATCACAAGTAACCTTCTGCTCATGACAGGTAGAGAAATTATTCTTCACTTTTCCAGGGTCACAGACCTTTGAGAAGAGAGAGCTGAAATCTTTAACCACCATTTTTACCTGTGGGAAGCTCCATTCTCCAAATACTGAAATTGCAAGAAGGAACCTGATGGGGCATAAAAGTTATGAATCTCATGGATTTCCAAATGCTTAGCCTTAGAAGGGATAATGGAGGGTGAGGGAAGATGGAATAACTATGCTGTTCTCCCATGATAAATCTCAGACCTCCAAAGGTAGCATACATCATGAAAGTCTAATAGGGATCAGAATGGGCATGAGAACATGTTTGTGAGTTCTTAGGGCCTTAGGTGAGGCCTGAGCTGGATCATAAAGGATGTCTAACAGTTTATTAGAAAGACAATACCATGTGCAAAAGCATGGAGTAAAAGTTAGAGATTGTGAGAAATTAAGGTACATACATAGGAATGACAGCAAGGAATACAAGGCATATACCCTTAGAGTATGTCAGACATCAAGCAAATATGTTTGTAGGACCCCTGCAATATTGATTGAAACAATATTACAAAATTGATGGACTCCTGTGAAGTACAGTTACTTATGCATTATCAAATGTACCATTTCTGACTGATTTCGTATCTCCCTTTGCAAGAAAAAAGTCACAACACTATTACAACTCCATAATTCCATGGCTCTTCAGAACCTGTTTGTATCAAAACACCAGAGAATTCTTTATTCTGAAGTTCCCTAATGCCACTTCATTACTGCTGGTTACACTGTTACTCATGAGCCTGCATCCTTCCTCATACTACCTGTAGATACTGGTTTCCATGACTCTTTAAAGTTGCTATTGTGCTTCCTTGATGGTGACTACATATGTAACTCTTATGCAGGAACATTTTAAAAATAATTTTCTAGCCACAATAAACATCATTTAGAATACTATGTTACAGCAATACAACTTATACCCAGTCCCTCTTGAACTATTTAGACCATAACTGCAGCATTCATAGAATGTGATTGGTCTGTCTATATGAATTGTGCTCCTGTCTCAGGCACAATGCCACAAGCAAGAAATATAGGCAAGGTAAGAAGAGTATCCCATTTGTACAAGTAATGCTGCTGTCCCTTGTCCAATTCAAGAGTGACCCAGGAGAACACAATGTCACCACGTAGTTAGGGATTACAGCGGACATAGATACAAATGGCATATTGTAGCTGTCATCTTAAAAGCCCTAAGATAAGATGGGCAAGACACATCAACAACCTATGCCAACAATCTGGTGTGTGGCATGGAGCCTATGAGAGCTGGTTGGTAGCAATGGGGACAAACAGGGTAAAGGACATGTGCAACCACCCTGAGATGCTATAGACCAGAAGTGATACCACAGTCGGAACACAGATGGATGAAAGTCAACATAAGAGTCTGCACATACAATTCAAGCCCAAATGTCAATAACCCACAGTCTTGAAATTGGCCTGTGTCAAAAATAAGGGAGCTGCCCAAATCATCATGTCAGGATCCATGTTGTACTCACTTTCATACATTTATGTCAAAGAAGTACTCATGTTAGCTATCAGGAGTGACCCTGGAGAAGGTCAGGCCACAAAGCTTAGCACAATTCCAAAGCATGAGTCTTTGAGCTTCTTGGGGTATCTGGTCAACATCATAGGTAGAGTAGAAGGGTGGAGAGCACCTTGAGCGGAAATGGGGACAAAGACCTGGGGAGGTTTAATATGACCTGAAAGTGTCCACCACAGGTGATTCCAAGATTTTTAAGATGGGATTTAGAAAATTTTCAAGAGTGTTGCTTCAAAACACAGCAGACCTCCAGAATCTCAAGGCAAAGTCGGCACTCTGACTTGCCAAGACATGGGCAGTACTAAAGGTAAGCTAGGGATAGCCTAGGGAAGAGCATGAAATGCCATTATCAGTAACTTAAATATCATCTGTAGTATTTCCAACAATGTCTAATATTTTGTGCAATGAATGCTACTAGGTAAAATAAGAAAAAACATTATGGTCAAATAAGTGGGAAACACTGGACTACCGATAGCCTTTAATATATTAATCTGACTTTCAAGTCTTCTATAAAGGAGATAGACCACACACCCTTTTATGGCTCTATCTTTAAAAATGACCCATTAAATCATTTATCTGTTGTGAAGTATATTCTTTAATTAGTATACTCACAGAAGACATTTAGACATGATAGACATTGAAGTGTTTCATGCAGAGCAGTTTTTTATTTTAAAAAAGTCACCAGGGTACATGAAAGTCAATCCATGGTTAATGAAGAGAGAAGAGGAAAGACCAAGCATAAAGGTTAGACAGCTATTGCAAGAATTATTCAAATGATCATGAGATCTTAACTAAGCCAGTATTAGTAATACATTGAAGTCACAAAATAAACACATGTTTCTTAGATGAATTAAACTATGTGCATCTGGCTAAAAACTAAATGAGGAAAAGAACAATTTAATTATTTCAGGCTATTGCATCTGCTACTACATTTAATGATAGCTAACCCTAAAATGTGAGTGGGAATGTTTCCTTGGAGTCTTAGCTATCAAGTGCATTTTATTCATGCCCAACTAGCCCCTCTGGGTATGGTTCTTGTATTTAAGGGTATGTATTTTCCATTAAACTTTGCCTTTAAAAAAAAAGTCACCCACTGCATCTGGGACTCAGTATGCTGTATTGCTACAGTAAAACCTGGCCATGTTGGACTTACAGAGAGGCAATATGTCACATTCTGATGTGATGATTTCCTAAGCTATCCTAAGGATTAGTTTTGACCGTATGTGATTATCCGCCTTTGAAGATAACTTCAGTACCCAATCTCAGTGTAGGCTACAACTGCAACCTCAGATAAGACAAATGAGCACATGTTAGCTCATTTTCTCCAAACCCATTCATTTATATTTGCATTCTTTTGAAGGAGTGAGAGTTTGAATAATCTCTAGAAAAAACAGAAGCACTATGTATACTAGAAACTGAAGGGGCTAGAATTGTATTGGTTTTCTGGGAAAATTGAAGCTACTCAACTTTTGGATAATAAGCAAAAATTCAGAGAGAGAGAGAGAGAGATAAACTGACCAATTCTGACCAAATAATATAGCTGAGTGGTAAACCCAAATTTTACGTCTTTTAGAGATCTTGATCTCTCATGACTATAAATCTCTGCGCCAAAGATTTCTAATATTCTAATAAGGCCCAGAAAACAGAAAAACTATATTAGGGACAAACAAATATGAAAACCTTTTAGAAAGTTGAAGCTCTGATTATAGGCTAATTCCCGAAGATTTAGAGAGTGCTCTTTTGTTCTGTGAATCACAGTGGAAGACCATGTAGGTCAAGTGTTGAGCTTTGACACCAAGATCACTTTGTAGTATCTTCTCAGTTCCCAAGTGATGTTGTCCATTTAGGTTTTTATAATAAATACAATAAACTAAGTACCTTTATAAACAACAGAAATTTATTTATCATAGTTCTGGAGGGTAGGAAGTTCAAAATCAGGGAGCATCAGATTTGATATCTAATGAGGGTCTGTTTCCTGGTTTGTAGATGGTGCCTTCTCTTTGTGTCTTCAAATGCTAGAGCAAAGCTCCCTGGAGCCTCCTTAAAAGAGCACAAATCCCATGGGGAACCCTCATGACCTAATCATCTCCCAATAGCCCAATAGCCCTATTTTCTAATACCATTGCCTTGGGTGTTAGAATTTCAACATGAATTTTGAGAGCACATATGTATTCTGACCATATCATTAGGCATATAGTTGGAATACATAATCCTCATCAATTAAAGAATCTGTATCTTTATTTGTCATCCATGGAGTTTGTTATGGTAGCAAGAGAAATATCTGGATATCTTAATTTCTGTCAAACACTAAATCAAAAGCAATTAGGTATTCCGCCGAAGGAATGCTCAAGAGATAAGTACCATTACCACAAAAACTAAAAAGATGCAGTAATGATGATTCCTGTTACATCCTCATTCACCTCCCAAGATTGCCTGGTGTAGAGTGTGAATAATTACCAGCTCAATCAAGTCTGCCTCTTATAATGTTTCTTGTAAGATTACGTTATTGAAGCCTATCAACACAGTCCCTGCTACCGAATATGTAGGCATTAATATGATGAGTAGTTTTGTCTCCACACTAAAACATCATGAACAATTTGACTTTTAAGTATATGTTCATAGCCTTGCTTCCTCATTACTGTATCATTTCACTTTACTTCCAAGTTTATTCTGCAGGATACCTTATTGCCAACAATGTTGAATGCTGGTCTACCACATCAAAGGTGTTTTTCTTGAATGATTTGTGAAGAATAAGGTAGAAGTATAGTAGACAATATAAGAAATGTGTGTAAAGTGTCAGGACTAAACCTCAAAAGAATATGTGGAATTACAACCTCAGGTATGGTTTTGAGATTCCAGTTATCAGGGGCATAATGAAATATTATCTCTCAAGTATAAAATAAGATGCTGTAACTCAGAAACTATATTTACCCACTGTTTGGTGGACCTCTTTTGATTTTGTTTTTTCCTTTGCCAATGAATTTTTTGTTAGCTAAATATTAGTTTTTATTTTGTACCGGGGTTCCTCTTTTGATTTCGAATGCAAGAAATATATATATGACATGTGACCTGAAAGCCTTCAATTTTGAGACAGATGGTCTTTCTATGCAAGTCAGGGGCAGTGCAATAATCAGTGCCCCTTGGCACACATTAAGTAGCACTTGGAAAATCTCTGGCATACTGAAATGTTATATGATATCTTTTGCAAACCTTAGTAGCAACACGCACTTAGGCTATACATTCTTAAGCAAATAGCTATTTTCATTTTGAAAATCATCTGTTGAATATTTTTTAGAGGGGCACTAAGAGAAACCGAATGTCCAACTTCAAGACATCTAATGATCCAAGCTGCCCATCATGAATAAGGTGTTGTAAGACATCTTATCATGCAGTTTATTTTCATCAAGTCAAAGAGATTTGTGTGGCACTAGTTCTGAATGCAAAATCCAAGCATAAACATGTGATTTTTTTATCATACCATCCCACCTCCCCAACTCACTTTTTATAACTCCAAGGGAGTTCATAACTATGAACTGGAAATGAATTGACCAAATAAATATGGCTTTGTATGATTGCCAAATCCAGAGGGGATCACTCTTTAAGAAAATAAATAAAACTTAAGAATACAAAAATAAATACAATGTCTTAAGGATCTAAGCATGTGAGCAATGCTCAAATTTAACCTTCATAGTAAAGCAGCCTTTGCTAGAATTAGACAGAGTGATCACTTTAGTGTTACATCCTCAGTAGGAATGACTCTATGCAAATAAACAATGAGGAAGATAGTCCTAGTGAGGGAAACTCAAAGAAGTGCATCTTTTTGTTCACTTTTTTTATAAAAAGAGATGGCTTAGAGTATAATTCATAGAAATATTCATAGTACAAAAACATAGCAAGGCAAATGTTTTTGCAATATAGTCAATAACAACACAATTTAAGAATTGGTGTCACAGAGTTTTCAAGAGAATAGACAGATGGAAAATCTGTGCCTCATGTCTACCTGAAGATACTCAACTGAAAAAGATACTCAGGTAAACCAAATGAAATTCTCTATGCACTCTCCGTGCTTGCCTAATGGTCTGATAAATTAACCAAGAAGCAAGAATGGCAGTTTTTCATAGGTTCTGCTCCATGAATTTATTTCACAAAGACCTACCTGGTTATTGCCTTTGCTAGTCACTCAAATTGCAAGCACCAGAGACTAATCCTAAGCTTCTAATGATGTACTGTACTGTAGGAGAAATAGTGAAAAACCTGGTGGCAGGTAGATAGCTGCTAAGTAAGAAGAATTTAGCAGAAAGTAAATCTTTATAAAGAAAGATGGGCAAGCATTAAACATTAAATGTATTAACCCCATGAAAAACCATGCAAGTTTGTTGAATCTTGGAGACAGCAAGTCAGAGAGAGAGAATGAAAGAATAGGTAGTATAATATAATGGTCCACAGTCTTTTAACCATGAGTAAAAATACTTAGGAATCCAGAAAGAATCTAAAAAACAAGAGTTAAAATCCCCTTTTAAAGCTGCTCAAAAACAAATTCTGTGAATTTTCTTCGTGGCCACAAGGGCCACACATTACAACAATGACATTACGGTGAGTTTGCTATGAGAGATAATATAATGCATAATATATATCACCACTCAAATGAACAAACAGAAATTGGAACAATGCTATATACAATTTTGCTAGTTCCAGTTTAGGAAAAGTTAGGGAGGATTTAGTTGCTCTAAGCAAAGAATGATACATGAAGGGCAAGACAATCACACACTATCTGAGGACTAGTAATCCAGAGCATCTCCAGATCCTCTGTTCATGTCAGTGTAAGTAAAAACAGATGAAAATGCACGTCAGCATTCCTGTGCAGGTAAAATCATAAACAGGAAAAACTTATCCTCTCACAACCCCATGTCCTGAGTAAATTGGTCTGGTTTAGGGGCAAATGATGGTGCATGGTATTGCTCTCTCTGTAATTCTTTCAACTTGAGCATGGGCACATGGCTTGGAATCAACCACCAATAGGGCACATTTAGAGTAGGAACTGGCTTGTGCCTGCCAACAGAATGTAGTTGGCTGAGTTCTTTTCTGGGATCCCAGGCTTTAGAAAGTGGCAAAGTATAAAGGTGGCTGGAGTAGGAGAGAGGCAAAGTCAGTGATACTAAATTCTGCTCCATGTCATGTGGTAAAATTGCTAAATTCACCAAATGCTGGGTATTATTAGATTTTTTATAAAAAAAAAAACAATGGATGATATGAGGTTTGATGCAGGGTGGAAGGGAAGCAGCAGTTCATTAATGAGCAGAGGTTTAAACCATAAGAACATAAGGCAGAAACTTTAGAATGGGCTTTGTACCGTTACAAGAAGTAGAATAAAGGTTCCATCCAAATATAAGCAGATGTCTGTGACTCTTTATAATCATTTAAGTTAGTACTCCCTAACTCATCCCACTGGAAGACCAGAGCACAGCAGACCTGGCTGAGCAACACTTAATCTGGAGTCATTCCTTTCCCCTCATCTGTGTTCTTAGGACAGCCCTAATGCCCGGGGATGAGGAAGGGAATATAGCTGAATACTCTTAACACATAGTTTTTCATATAAATGTCCTGTTTTTCAAGGAAAAGAAAAAAATATCCCTCTCCCCCTATTCTCAGCACCAATTCTGCATACCACATTGGTCCATGGTGTCAAAGGTCATCCATGTCTTTTGGTTCTTCCTATTGCCTCCATATGGACCACCTGTCAATGCAACTTTCTTTAATATTTGATGAAACCCTAGGCTCATCAGACAAGATATTTCTCCCTGATTCTATAAATTCATCCTTGGGTTTTCTATAGATTTACTATAACTGCAAGGGATGCTATATATTTTATAAAGCCATCTCCTTCTTTTATGGATGGAAAGTGAGCCATTGCTGGTCACATGCTGCCTCCCAAGCACTGTAATACATCATTTTCATACATTGCCTCATTAATATGTTATAGGTGTGTGAAGTAAGATTTAGGTTATGGACAATGACACAGATGCTTTGAGTGAATAACTAACTAACATAAGTTAATAAGAAACAGACACAACAGGTTCAATCCCCAATCCCCTAGCTCAAGTTGCTTCCATGAATTGAAACTGTCTTACAGTTTCTGTGCAGTGATTCCTGTAGAAAGATAAGGTCAACATAGTGTAAGCCTTCAAATAAGTTGAGAAAATTTATCTTTGGTACCTTTACTTTTTTCTGCCTCATGTCATTCCTTCCTAGCTCCTTATCATTCACCTTCTCAATATTTTGGGGCAATGTTTGGGTGACAAGGGATCTTTACTCAGATCTGATCTCTTCGGTGCCAGCTAATCTTAACTTTCTTCCATCTTAATTCTCTCCTGCAGAACTAGTCTCAAGATGAAGTCATTGGGGAAAGGATCTACTAAGGTGTTTACATTTGCCAAAAATTAAGTTGTTTAGGGGCTTTAAAAATATTTTCTGACCAGCCAGTATGATTTGGAGGAGCAAAGACACTAGAATGCAAATGAACATTCAATTTGAGTCTAGAAGGAGATCAAGAGTTTGCATTGGGGAGAAAAAGAAGATGCTGCTAGAAAGGAAAGAAAAGACTGAACTAGGAAGATTGGTTTTCCTGACAGGATTAGGTCTTAGCCTTTATCTCACAGATAGTTAAGAAAATGTGATTTGTAAGCAGGAGGAGTCATTTAGACAAGAATTTTTCTATTGCAAATTACCATGAAATCTAACTTAGATCTATATCTATTTAAAAGCAGGAAATGTATTGACTTTCATAACTTAAAAATCCAAAGTTAGATAAAAACATGGCTGGATTTGGGACCTCAAATAAAGATGTCAGTACTCTGTTCTTTTCTCTCCCTCCTCTGGGTTATATATTTTTTTCTAAGACAAGATTAAAACTGTAGTCCAATAGACTATCAGCATTACAGTCCAAGTGGAAAGATGTTGTCTCTACCCATAGGTCTATCAGGAAAGGCTCGATCCACTTTGGGCCTTTGCCAAGTCTTATGTGAGGGGTTTTCTCTTAGAGAGTTACATACTGGGTAGACAAAACTACAGGGATCTACTAGAAGATAGCTTATGAAAGAGTATAAACAAGATCATAGTATTTTGGGGGAGCAGAATAGTGGGAACTGTGCTTAGGGAGGCCAGCTGAAAGGTAGCATCCTTACGCAGTCGTGAGTGATCGGGGCTTATTCATCCTCTGTTGCTATATTAGTCCTTTATTATCTATTGCAATGTAAAGAATTATCTAAAACTTAGTGACTAAATATAGAACACATACATAATTTTTCAGGTTCTGTGGGCCAGGAATACATGTTTTACAAGGTTTAGCTGAATCTTCTACTTCAGGTTTCTCACAAGACTGGGATTTGTACCAAACAAGAGCTTACTACCTATGTACAAGTCAAGACTATGATACTGGGTTGTTTTGGAAAAAGAAAAAGCTTTATTGCATGGTCAATTGACAAGAAGGCTAGGAGCTAATAAAAAGGTCAAATCTTCCTTCCTAATCAGTCTGGATAGAGGTATCTATAAGAAAGAGAAAGGATAAGCTGCTTGATGATTGGGTGGTAAGAAGGTAGGTTTAGAGTTCATTTGCACAGGTGGAAATGGTAATATCCCTCTTCACAAGTAGCACATTTCTTCTCAGGAACATGTTCTGTATGGAGGATTTTGAGCTGGAGATGTCTAAAGATCATTGACCAGATGAGTGGGCTTCCTCTGTACATGTTCATTCTTGAAAAGCCAGTTTTAATGCATCCTTGAGTGGATTCTGGAGGCTTTTCCTGAAAGACACTTCAAGCACTTTGCTATTTAAGAATTTTGTGTGGAAGTATCCATGCCTTCACTGATTTCTTATTAAAGCATCAAGCAGAGCCAGGGTCTCAACTGAAGTTTGACCTGGGAAGGATCTATTTCCAAGTTCCTGCTGTCCTTTGTAGGACTAGGTCCTTGCAGACTGTTTTTTTAGCTTATGTTTTTTTGTTGGTTGCTGGCCACAGGTCATCCTTAATTCTTTGGCATGTGGGCTTATTCAGAGGACAGCTTACAACATGGGGGCTTCTTTTGTCAAAGCCAGCAAGGAGAGAATCACAGAAAGTGTTTCCTAGTAAGACAGAAGATCCAATGGTTATTTAATAATGGAAGTGAAATGCCATTATTCCTCACTCAAAGAAAGGGGATTAAACAAATGAGGGCCTAAATACCAGAAGGCAGGGATAATTGGGAACCATCTAGAGTCTGTCTGCTACAGAGATCAACCAAGGATGGTGTGGTGAGAATAGAGAAGAGGAGACTAGGGAGGAGTAAGGCATTTAGAAAGAAAAATGGACCAGCTTTGGTCCATTTTGGAGACATAGGGGCTGAAGAAGTAATGAATCTTTGGGACTATATTTTTACATCCTGGGACTATATTTTGGTCATCCTTCAGGATATTGGAATACAGTTTTCTAATTTTATTTTAAAAACATTTTTTCAAAGAGATGTTTTGCATTTAACTCTAAATTTTAAAGATCAGCATATATCAAAATACCTATGATTTCTTTATCTATTGCATGTTTACCAGAAATAACCTTGTCTGTGATTTAATAATTTTGAATCATTTTTTTGAATGTTGTGATTGCTTAACTTATTGTTTCAGAGATTTTTTTTCTAAATGCCAAATGAGTCTGCATTACAAGTGAGCTCTTACCTGTCTTCTCAGATGGAATGTTTTTCTTTTGATTTGGAGAAAATGTTAATTAACACATTAGGAATGTATTTGGTACATTTGGTTGCAAATGCAAACAGTCTAATCTTCTATTCATTAGAGTCCTTTGTCTGACTCATTCAAGTGAGTAACAGGTTGCTCTGAGACATCACCAAAATGATTCAGTTATCATAAAAGTGCTCTTTTTGTTTTTCTGGGAAGAGTTATATATTATGAATTACTCAAATTGCATTTTCATTTTATCACCATGGTAACTACTATGGCAACACTTGAAAGGATGGCCATGTTAATTACTTTACTGAATAAGAGATTCTGGCCAAATTTTCTGTACTGAATGTAGCAGAAAATGTCAACAGCATCCACAGGAAATAAACATCATAGGAGATTTTGCACTTTGGGCTTTATACCATGTTGGAGAAACACCAATAAGGAAGCCAGGTACATTGAGGTAGCTGGGTTGAGCTTTCCCTTTTGAATTACATTCCCTTTCCCCTCATCATTTATGTTTATCCTTTGCCAGAGCACTTACCCTTTGCTCTTGGAGTTCATAAAGGGAAAGTCATTTTTCAAGTGCCTACTATGTGACAAATATTTTCTCTCAATAGTTCCCAATAGTTTGATAGGTAAGTACTATTTTTTCCTTCTTGACAAATGAGTAAACAGTGCATTCTGTCATTCATATAAATACATATTGACTAACACTTATTAACTGTTTTCTTTAAGTAACATGAACCAAACTTAACAAATAGAATTGTTACAACTAATGAAGGACAGACAGCAAGAGGTCAAGGAGACACTTCTCCCTAGGAAACACCTGTTTGCATCGGAAAGGCATCTCCGCCCTCAGGCAATGCAAGATAGGCTATAAAGCCCACTCCCCATCATGACCCACTGGATCTCCGGTTTCCAGGTCCCCCTGCATTCCCCAATATGCAGTCTTTCTCTTCTCTTTTCTCCAACTAAATTCTCTACAAATAAAATCTTTCCAACTTCTACTGTTAGAGTCTGTCTGTGCTTTCATTCTCAGAGCAGGCTCAAGAACCCTGAGCACCTGAAATTCTTGCGTGTGTCATACGTGCATCACTAAGATTTAAACAAAATCCTCCTGACTTCAGAGTCCAAGAGGTTTATATTAAATTATTTTTGTCCTTAGTCTGTCTCCCCCACTGTAAGATCTTGCCTGACTATAGCAGGAATGTTACATGACTAGCTCTCAGTCTCTCTCTGGGTGTGGGTGTGGCTATGTGCATGAAAGAGACAGAGAGGCACAGAAAGATAGACAAAGAGGTAACAGAGAGACAGTGAGTGTGTGTGTATTGTGAGTGAGGGGTAGATCTTTCCATAACCACGTTCAGAAAGGGGTGTTTAAAACCTACTCCACACAGAGGCAGAATATATGGTATAATGTCATAATGGAAAATTCCTTGTTCTAAAAAAATGTGCTTTTTCCACCTTTTGCAAGGGACAGTCTTTTCAGATGCAATGATAACCAGGAGTTAAAATGCAAACAGACATGTAACCTAAAGAGTTAATTTCAATATAAACATAACTCACATATGTGTCTTAAAATCCACATTTCTAGAGCAGTGAGGGCATTGAGACTAAAGATTAGACCAGGAATTCAGAATGAGATGTTTGGCATCATTCTCTATCTGCTTGTCCTGAAATGGTACCCAGAGGAAGAGAAGATACTGTCTTCAAACTCACTGCATCATGTCACAAATAGACAGTGTGTTATCTGTGAAGATTCAGTGGTGACCAAAACCAAACACCTCTGTCATCATGGATCTGGCAAAGCCAAAATATAATCTGACAAAGAAAAAAGTGATCTTGCAAATAAATGCAAAATTGTAACTATTGTAAAGACTGTGAAAGAAAGTACATCCTGCTAAGAGAAGGA
The DNA here is from genome assembly GCF_047511655.1 of Castor canadensis. NCBI lineage: Eukaryota > Metazoa > Chordata > Mammalia > Rodentia > Castoridae > Castor > Castor canadensis. The sequence goes on along the minus strand of NC_133392.1, from coordinate 39,888,714 downwards.
ATAACATTGGAGCCAGTTATAATCTGGGAAGTCAGAGAAAGTTTCTTCTAAAATGGATTTTGAGTTGAGGATCTAACCTATCACCTTTCCTTAATATGTGTTCTCCATCTCTATAAATGGCTCCTCAATCTACCCATCTGATTAGTGAGATATATGGAAATCATCTTCGCTTCTCATTCTCCCTCATCCCTGTTCATTCAGCAGGTGTTCTCTCTCAATCTTCAGAATTATTTTTTTCTTTGTCCACCTGGACAATCCTTGTCCATGTTACCAACAACTTCATTTTCTGTGCTAACTCAACAGCCTCCTAATTAAATTTTTCTGCCTCAGTTCTTGTCCTCCTCTAAACTCTGCCAATCATAATTCACAGCAGCAAAACTAATGCATCAAAACAAAAAAATATAATGGAGTCAGGCTCCAATGTTAAATACCTTGGGGAGCTTCTCATTGCCATTAAGATGAAATATAAACACCTTAAAATGGCTTACAAGAGATTTTATGATCTGAACTTATTTCTGTAATCTCTTACCTTTCTCTGGTCACTCTTAGTTTTCCTCAGTTCCTGGAATAAATCCTTCTGTCTTTCTTCCATCCTATTCATCTGTCTGGGGCACTTCTTTATTCCTTCTCTCTGCCACTCCTAAAACATCTTCTTAGTAGAATATTTCTGGGTGTATGTTTTACTTAACTTTCTGATGTTGCTTTTTCTGTTTAAATCTCAGGCCTTAAAAGTGACATTAGATCAAGGGTAAGCACAGCAAGGGGATTGGACTTTGATCACATGATAAAGCAAGAGCACACAAGGGAGGGGTGAGGATAGGTAAGACACCCAAAAAACTAGATAACATTTGTTGTCCTCAATGCAGAGAAACTAATGCAGATACTTCAAAGTGAAAGAGGCCAATAGGAGAAGGTGACCAGGCAGTAGAGAAAAGGTTAGTTCGATAAGAATTAATTTAGAAAGTAACACATGTGTACAGGAAAGCAATGCGAGTCAACTCCCTGTATAGCTATCCTTATCCCAACTAGCAAAAACACTTGGTCCTTCCTATTATTGCTTATACTCTCTCTTCAATAAAATTAGAGATAAGGACAAAATAGTTTCTGCCTGGTAGCGAGAGGGTAGTTGGGGAGAGGGAGGGCGCAGAGTAGGTAAGGGAGGGGACAGGGGGAAGGGGGGAGAAATGACCCAAACATTGTATGCACATATGAATAAAAGAAAAAAAAAGTGAGTGAGGTCTCACATAGCACATAGCACATGAGATCATAATTGCAGATCGTAACTAGTATGAATCCCTTACCAGATTGTGACTTGTCTGGAGTAGGAACCACATATTTTCTTATTTGCCATTGTAGTTCCTACACTTGAATAGCCCCCGGTTCATTGCAATTTCTCACTGCATATTTATTGGAAGAAAAGAAAGAGAAGGGAAAGAAGGAAGGAAGGAAGGAAAGAAGAAAGGATGGAAAGAAGGAAGGAAGAAGAAAGAGGGAGAGAGAAAAGGTAGAAGGAGTCTTAGGGATGCCTCTTTATTTTCTTTCTTATTTAAATGGCTCCAAAATAATATGAGGGACTTTGCTCATCTACCTAGAGCAGCATGACACAATAAAACTTACTGCAATAATAGAATATATAGTCACCAACCAGATGAGATTACTGAATATTTGAAATGTGGCCAGTTTGAGTGGGGAATGGAATTTTTAATGTGATTTTATTTTAAATTAAATTACTCCACTTGTTTAGCTACTGTTTGAGGCATCAATGGTCCTGGGAGGGCTCACTCTCTGAACGACCCCTCTCTCATCATTTCTGCAAGCCTATTTGTTTTTTTTTTTTTCATTTTTCTTTTATTATTCATATGTGCATACAAGGCTTGGTTCATTTCTCCCCCCTGCCCCCACCCCCTCCCTTACCACCCACTCCGCCCCCTCCCTCTCCCCTCCCTCAATACCCAGCAGAAACTATTTTGCCCTTATCTCTAATTTTGTTGTAGAGAGAGTATAAGCAATAATAGGAAGGAACAAGGGGTTTTGCTGGTTGAGATAAGGATAGCTATACAGGGCATTGACTCACATTGATTTCCTGTGCATGGGTGTTACCTTCTAGGTTAATTCTTTTTGATTTAACCTTTTCTCTAGTACCTGTTTCCCCTTTCCTATTGGCCTCCGTTGCTTTAAGGTATCTGCTGCTTTAGTTTCTCTGCGTTAAGGGCAACAAATGCTAGCTAGTTTTTTAGGTGTCTTACCTATCCTCACCCCTCCCTTGTGTGCTCTCGCTTTTATCATGTGCTCATAGTCCAATCCCCTTGTTGTGTTTGCCCTTGATCTAATGTCCACATATGAGGGAGAACATACGATTTTTGGTTTTTTGAGCCAGGTTAACCTCACTCAGAATGATGTTCTCCGATTCCATCCATTTACCAGCGAATGATAACATTTCGTTCTTCTTCATGGCTGCATAAAATTCCATTGTGTATAGATACCACATTTTCTTAATCCATTCATCAGTGCTGGGGCATCTTGGCTGTTTCCATAACTTGGCTATTGTGAATAGTGCCGCAATAAACATGGATGTGCAGGTGCCTCTGGAGTAACAGTCTTTTGGGTATATCCCCAAGAGTGGTATTGCTGGATCAAATGGTAGATCGATGTCCAGCTTTTTAAGTAGCCTCCAAATTTTTTTCCAGAGTGGTTGTACTAGTCTACATTCCCACCAACAGTGTAAGAGGGTTCCTTTTTCCCCGCATCCTCGCCAACACCTGTTGTTGGTGGTGTTGCTGATGATGGCTATTCTAACAGGGGTGAGGTGGAATCTTAGCGTGGTTTTAATTTGCATTTCCTTTATTGCTAGAGATGGTGCTGCTCCCCTATTTGTTGATGCTGAGTTCTTCACTACAGTTTTCCTACTGTGTTTAGTAGGAGTTATTTTAAACTACTCCTTTGCTGGACTGGGCAGCAAAAGTCAAATAAATGCAGCACATAGAAGAATGCCATTTACACTTCATTTTCAACAACCTTAATAAGGGTCATTTAAATCTTCCAAATATTGGTGAGTAATTTCTATCTATATTAAGAGCTGTATTTTTCCCAAGCATTCTCTGTAATGGTAAAACAGTAAAATAAGCAAATAGCCTTTCAGACTATTATGCAGAATGCTCCAAAATCAGCTAAAAAAAAAAAAAAAAAGCAACATGGTTTAATTTGAACATTGCTTTTCATTCCTTTAGTCTGCAGAGAAAAGAACAGGCTTCAGGATAGCAGGAGGCAGGCAGTGATAGAGCAGAAAAGAAAGCAAAAGAGGGGAAATGGCTACATAATCTTTGCCTTCTCACACAAAGCTTAGCAATGATTGTTTCTACAATGATTACCATTAGAGAACTAGCAAGGCAAAAAAGGAAGAACACTAGACTGGGAGTCAGTTTTCTTTCATACTATAAAAACTTGCTTGGGCAATCTATATGCCTGTCTGAACCTCTTAGAGAAGGAAAATACTTACCTGGTTAGGTCTTTGCAAGTTTTAAATAAGATAAAATATGTAATATAAGTTACTCTTACTGTTGCACAAGAGGAGGCAATTTTAAAATCTCACTATTCTCTGACTCCCAATAAAAACCTCATGACAGAATATAAACAAAAACATGTTAGTCATATTGTCATAACAACCATAGTAGCCATTTTATCTTCAGCCCATTGAAAGTGTTCTAAAAATGTTTTTGCTTTAATTGGTAATTTATTGCAGGAAAATATCTATTTCCACACTTGTCCTGGAGCCTGGAAGTGTCATATAGTTTTAAACCAAGGGCCAGATTATGTGTTGGCCTGGTTGGTAGAAAGGAGTAAAGGGAAGAAGGGAAGGCAAAGCCCTTCACATGTCTACAAGCTGAAGGTGGAACTCACGTGCCTACAGATGACAGAAGAGAGCATGAGGGAGCATACAACGGAAACACAGTTTCTGACTGTGTGTAATACACAGCCCCATAGACTTTCTAACACTGCCCCACCCTGAGTACAATAATTGAAACCACCCATTTTCAAAGGAGTTCCTACTTTAAATAGAAAGAAAATTGATATTCAGTAAGGAAAAGATCTGATCTGAAATTTTTATTTTTGACACAGGAAGAAGCACCAGAAATGGCAGTTACAAACTAATTATATATGGAGAATTCCATCAGGTTAGGTCAGACTGAGCATTTAATTACTCATAGTATGTTATATACTATGTGGGAAAATTACAACTATTTTCTGATATATTCTCAGTAAGAACATAGTTCCATTAAGTAGATCTAGCATTATTAAAACGTCTATACACAAACTAGTACTAAAGTAGAATATTACCAGTTTTCATAGGTTTGTACTAAAATTGCATTCATCTAATCAACTGTCACCCATCTTTACATGCACAGTTGCTTTCTGTTTTCATCCATTCATCCATCTGTCTATCTATTCATCATAGAAGCTTAATGTAGACTAAGAGTAAGGTATCTGGGATTAGACAGACCTGGGCTTGAATATAAACTTTATTATTTAATAGTAATTAGGTCACTGGGTCTCAGTTTCTCATAATAAAATATAAATTAATATATAAAATATATAGCCAATGAGTTATGATAGCATTATAGGATATAATGTTTGTTATAGAGATAGTTCTTAAAGTTTAATTTACAATTAGTTGATCTTGGTGGTGATGAGGAAATTAAGCTTGAAGTTATTGCACTTGTATTGAGGAAGTCTTTCTGTTAAATAGTGATAAAATGACATATCCTCTATTAGAAGAAGGGTCACACAGGCTATGTTCATTGTCACAGCTCAGAAAATGAGTGTTTTGGTTTACCACATATTATGGATCAGAAATAATTTTAAGATGGTCATCATAATCTTGCTAGTTAGGCATCTCATATTTAGTATGTCAAATAATGTGCATAGTGGATTAAAGTAACTGAAAAATAAATTCCTCATTTTTAAAATAAGAACTTTTTGGGCATCTTTTAGAAGCTACTCTTTTTCTGATGTGTAGGTGCTGAGTGACAGAGCAGCCACTTATCTTCTTATTCTTCTGGCACTTTTTGAACCACTTGAACCCAACCAGAATTGTCCTTTGAGATGAAGCAAAGTAATGAAAACAAAAGTGGGATTCAGCAGCAACCAAGTCTCAATTTCAAGAAGAGTCATTATCATTTACTTTGTGGTTAGCTCTGTCCACACCCTAAAACAGCTAAAAGTCAGTTGGAGTCATTTCTACCCCTTTTTTGCCTAGAGTTAATATGTACTTAATTTAGTAGAGATACATGATGGACTAGGGAGAATTGAAATTGGTATATAAATGACTCAGATTAAAATTGGGAGACATTTCTGAAAAAAAGAAAAGTGTCTTAAAGAATCCCTGGCACATGTTAGGTACAAAATGGATAATTTATCTTATTCCCCAAATTGCCTGAGTCTCTACTGTGTGCCATGTACTATCCACATTTGGCCAAATAAAACCTTGTCACTGTTAGCTGGCTGTGATGGCACACATCTGTAATTACAGTACTTTGGTGAGTGAGGCAGGAAGATTGGGAGTTTGAGGCCAACTTGGGCTACATAGTAAGACTCTGTCTCAAAAAGTTAAGCAAAATAGAAAACTCTAAGACACTGATCTTGAAGGATCCATAGTTCAGTACTGAAAGAATTCATTGAAAATATAAATATAGTTATGTGCTGCATGATTTTTAAGCCAGCAATCAGCAGCATATTGAATGGTAGTTCTATGAGATTTTATTGCCTAGTAGCATCTTGGCTGTCTTAGTTTGTGTAAGTTCACTCTATTATGTGTGCACAATGATGAGGTATCCTAATGATGCATATCCCTGTCATTAAGCAACTCAAGACTGTAAAATGAGTATGATAAGTATAATGATAAAAGCATAACCCACTCAGATGACAAGGGAGAGGGAGGTCAGTTAAGAGATTGATTAGTTCTCAGAAACACAATTAGCAAGAGGCTTAGGAGACTAGTCAGTGTGGATCTTGTGCTTGGCCCTGAAATATTGTTGACCTCAAGATTTCTTCATCTCAGTAAGAGTTTGTCAATAAAACAGCAGCATAAGTCCTGTTTTTTCTAACTTCTAAGATGTTCCCGTTCATTCATTTGCCCATTCATATGTTCTTCTATTTTTTTAACCAAATATTTGGAGTACTTATTATGTGCTAGGTACTTCATAAATAACATTAATCATAAAACAGATATTAATTCTATTCTTGTGGAGTTTATGTGTCTTAGCCCATTTTCTGTTTCTTCAATAGAATGCCACAGACCTGGTAATTTATAAAGAAGTTTATTTTCTTCACAACTCTGAATGTTAGGAACATCCAGTGGTATGGTAACAGTGTCTGGAGAGGCCCCACAATGATGTGTAATAGCATGATGAGAGCACAAAAGAGCACTGGCAAAGGAACTCACTTTCATAACAAAGTTACTCCAGAGAGAACTAACCAACTCCTACAAGAAGAGCATGCGATTCTACCTACATTACCTAAACATTTCCATTAGGCTCTATCTCCCAATACTGTGCATTAAAAATTAGGATTCCAATGCGTGAACTTTTGGGAGACACTTTCTTTGTTTTCAGTACTGGGGATTGAACTCAGGGCCTTCACCTTGAGCTACTCCATTAGCTTTATTTTTGTGAAGGTCTTCTTGAGATAGGGTCTCGTGAACTATTTGCCCGGGTTGGCTTTGAACCATGATTGTGGAGTCACTTTCAAGCCATAGAATTATGATAAGTACTAAGAAGAAATTAATTAATTAATTATTGGAAATGATTTAACAATGAAAGCCTATCAACATGCTTTACATACATGTATTTTACAATACAGTCTATGGCAAGAGACAAGAGGAACACTGAGAGAAGACAGGATGACTCTATTGTAGGCACTAGCTCATGTCTCTCCAGGGACTCGTGTTTATCTTGAGAAGTGAAGGAGCAGGAGTAATAAGGAATAAGAGCAGGGCAGACGTGACAGGAAGATCATTTTAAAGAGAAAGAAGAGGGTTGCTAAGGTCCTGAGGTATGAAAAAAAAAAAAAAGCCTTGATGCTTAACTTATTGGAAGGCAGAAAGGCAGGAGCAGCTGCAGTTTGGTAAGGAGGGGACATCACAGTCTTCTCATTCAAAATTCATTTACATTCATGTCAAAATATTCTATACAACTCAAGTGAAAGTAATACCAGAGTTACTAAAAAAGGATGAACAGGGATAAGGACATATTTTCCTCAAAGCACCAGAGAGACAAGGCAAAACCAGATAATATAGTTGGTCTCTATCAGAATGTTGGCTCTATTCCTGATCTAAAGACTCTTGAAGTCATCTGGAGTCAGGGAGTCTAGATTCAGTCTGTAGATCCTTCTGGAGAAAATATCAAAACTATCTGCATTTTGTCATCTATTAAGGAATTCTGTGCTTCAGGCTGTATCCATGGTCCTTTCCATGACCAACAAAACACCAGTCAGAACAAGGTGCTTCCTTGCTTTGAGCCCTCTGAATATTTTTGATCTCCTTTAGAGTAAATAACTAGGTGGTCTGGGTGGTTTTCAAGTCACTAGATATGCTGCCTCTTCTCTGTCATCTCTGATGGCTCTCCCTCACTCCCTCACTCACTTTGACCATTCTTGCTCCACTATACCTGTGTAAGTCAGATTTTTGATGCTGTGAAAAATACCAGACAGAAACAACTTAAAGGAGGAAGCATTTATTTTGGCTCTCAATTTCAGTTCATGGTCAACTGGCTCCATCGTTTTTTGGGCTATGATGAGGTAAAACATGACAAAAGAAAGGTGTAGAGAAGCAAAGTTACCTCATGGTGACCAGGAAGCAGAGAGAGAGGTGAAGAAAGAGGGAGTAGGGGGAGAGAGAGAGAGAGAGAAAAGAAGAAGGAGGAGGAGGAGGAAAAGGAGGAAGAGGAAGAGAGAAAGAGAAGGGGAGAGGGAGGAGGATAGAAGAGGGGGAAAGAGGAGGAGGAGGAGAAAGAGGGATAAGATACATTTTTGTAGAGCATGCCCCTGGTGACTTACTCCCTCCAATTAGGCCCCACTTCCTACTTTCCATCCCTTTGTAATAATTCCATCATATTACAACTCCATCAAGGGATTGATCTGTTGATTTGGTCAGAGTCCTCAGGATTTAATCATGTCCAAAAATCCCATAAGCTGTCAACCAAGCTCCCTACCTGTGAGAATTTTGAAGCACTTCTCACCCAAATTAGCCAGTTACTTACTCCCTTACTTTTTCAAATCCTTTCTATCTTTATGAGAATTACCATGCCAATCCTACCTAAAATTGCACATCTCTCTGATTCCCCATACCTGTTTGATTTTTCCTCACTGCATGCATCCTCTTCTAATGAGCTATAAAATGTCCTTAAGCTCCAGGGAGAGGTAGATTTTGTGTGTTTTGTTCACTACTGTATCCCTATCTCCCAGAAAAGTGCCATAGTAGATGCAAAGATATCTATCAAAAGACTTATTTAATAATTATAATTCAGCATGTAATGACTAACTAAAAGTGATAGTGACTTAGCTTTCATAAAGTTACAATATAAGATTAAAATCTTATATTGATGAATATAATAAATACCCACAAAATAAGCTCAAATATCATAATAAATTTAATACCTTTCAATCTCATGAAGCAAAAATGAATAACATAATTTCTGAATGCTAATTATCTTTGCTACTAATCATATATATTTGCATTTTGACAACATTATGTCCACTGATCACATTTCAAATTCAAAATAAAAGATTCTGAATAAGATTCTATTCTCTTCTTAAAAATTGATATCTCTTGTTTTCTGGTGTTATATAAGCTGTACTTTTTTAATAAATTATATATTCAGAACATATTGAGAAATGGTTCCCAAAAGTATGTTTCATTTTTATGCCATTTTAAATTTAAAATGCAAGTCTAGATTACAAACAAAGAAGGTTTTTCTGTTTTGCTGTAGAAATAAAATGCAAGGCGAAGCAAAATTGAAAAACTTTGCTTACCTTATAGTATTTAAACTCCTATCTTAGATGTTCACCTGAATTTTATGTCTTCAACCAGAGGTCTCACAGGCTGTGAGATGACTATGGAGATTATACTCTAAAACACCACAGTGTGAACTTTTCAGTTACCTAGTTGTCCTTAATATTATAAGGTTTTACTTTCATTCTATTGTTGAATTATAGACTCCCTTCTCCAGGAGAATACCATGCTTTATTGGGACAACAATTTCCTGGATCCATTTATATCAAGTTGGATCTTGGATACTTTCATGCCAACATAACTGGAAAACTCAGGATGCCAGTCCAGACAAGTTGGTTAAGGCAGGGAGTGTGACTACATGGGATCGTGAGTCTATGGAGTGAAAGATTAAGAAGCAGTGATGAGCAGAGTAAATGACCTCAGTCCAAGGAAAGAGGCCATGTACATTGGCCCTTGACCTCTTACTTTGGCATTCTGGTTTACAAAATTCTTCAGGTACAGGATTTTTCTGGATCCATCCTCATTTGCTGATACTCTCTGGATTTAGAAAAATATTCTGAGTTAATAAAAGACAGGCTTAGATTAAAAGGATGGAACACAGTAACCAGGCATAGTTTGATGTTTCCATCTGTCCTTCCAGAAAGTACTGAACTGTATTAAAATTATAAAAATCAATCTACAACAATCTAATGCTATCATGTCTTTACCATTAAAACTCTAACCAAAACTCTGATCAAAATTCTAGTCAAAACTCTGAACAAAAACTCTTACAATGTGAGAGGATTCCAAGATGGCAGCTAGAGGGAGGAAGCAGAAAGCATGCCTCCTACAGTGAAATCTTGGAGAAACACTGGAGACACACCTTTCAGGCAAGGCCACTGAGAAGAGGCAAAACTTTGACCCCTTCACACCTCCAGCCTGCGCAGAGAATCTCCACTTCACATTAAATGAAGAAACAGGAGGGCCCCCAAGCGGCCAGTCACCCGCACCCAGACAGCTTGGGAAGACACTGACAAGGTGAGCTAACTGGTATGTGGTACTTCCACAGACAACCCTGGGCCAGATCAGCATAGCCCCCTGGACAGACTGACCCCCACCCCGGGAATAAAGAGAAACTGAGTAATAAGCAATAAGAACAATAAAGACACATAGCAAAGAGGGTGGGACGCACTGAGCACTGAAGAGTGGGGTGGGAAAATCCCTCCCAGAACTGTAAATAAACAAGCCAGGCCTGGCTGGAGAGGCTCCAGCAGGGCAGGGGCACACGCATGCCCAGCAACCAGGAGCAGGAAAGCTTGTGAGAGTGGAGGAGGGAGGAAAACTCCACAGGAGAGGGGGGAAGACCCACTTCCCATGTGAACTGTAAACAAACACGCAGGCCAGAGAAAGTGGGTGCAGTGTCACCTACCCCAGTGTGCTTGGAAAGGGGAAAGCTTGTAGCAGAGGCTCACGCACAGAAGAACTCTGAGTAAACAAAGCCTGCAGGGCCAGTTGAGTGCTAAGCTCACCCCTGAGATCTGCATAAATAATGCCTCCAGCAACAGCAGGCTGACAGCAGAGGGCAGGCAAGCCACAGCCTCATATAGACATTCACAGACCTGTCTCCAGACTCTTTTTTCTCTCTCTCTACCTTTGATGAGAAAACAGCTGAACTACACCTGCATGCTGAAAAACTTACTGAAACTGTATTGCATTTGAACTTGGGACACTTTGTGGGCTTTTTTTTGTGTGTGCAGTTTTGTTCTACTTTATGCATCCCCTTTGATGAGACAACTACAGAACAACATCTGAGGCACCATCTCCAGGATTGGAGGCTGAGGGACAAACATTAAAATTATTAAGACCGAAATTTCATTGAATTTGAACTTCGAGGTTTTTATTTTTTTATTTTTTATTTTTCATTTTGTTTTATTTTACTTTATATTTTTTTCCTTCATTTACTTTTCTATTTTTATTCTTATCTTTACTCTTTTTTTTTTATTTTCAATCCTCTCTCTGTCTCTCTAATGCCTTTTCAGCTTATGGTTGATTAGTACACTGTCTCTCCCTGTTTATATCTTTGAAACTTTTTTGTTTGTTTCTTTGTTTTGTTTTGTTTTTCAACTTGATTATTTGTTTTTCCCTTTTCCTTGAACTTCTTTGCTTTCCATCCCCTCTCACACTTCCATTGTAAATATCACTAATGCTATTATTACAAGCCAGAAAATACTTAACTGCACACAGGACAGGGATAATAACAATATCAATGGCAATGATGGGAAGACAGAAAAAACAGGGAAACCAGTTTCCCCACAGCAAAAAATTAGTACAGGAACCAGAGGGAAATGAAGAAAACAGATACTCAGATCCAGACTCCAACAAAATGAAGATAAACTATGCCAAAGAACCCAATGAAGCCCACAAGAATAATTTAAAAGAAGACATACTACAGGTACTCAATGAGAATTTTATAGAGATGATAGTGGATATGGTCAACCAAAATGTACAGGAGACACTTAAGAAATTCCAAGACAACAAAAATAGAGAATTTGAAAAAGCAAAAGAAGAAATAAAGGAAACCATAGAAGCACTGTATAAACACCAAAGTGAAACAGAGACCATGATTAATAAAGAGATAAATGAACTCAGGACAAAAATAGACAACATTAAAGAGGAAACCACCCAGGATATGGAAAACCTTAGAAAAAAGAAAAAAACAGAACTGCAAAACAAATCAAAAGGCCAATCCAGCTGAATAGAACAAACAGAAGACAGAATCTCAGAACTCAAAGATGAAATGGTAATTAAAGGAAAAACCAAAGAACTATTAATTAAACAACTCAAGACCTGTGAAAAGAAAATGCAGGAACTCACTGACTCCATCAAAAGACCAAACTTGAGAATCATGGGCATCGAAGAAGGAGAAGAGGTGCAAGCGAAGGAAATTCAACAAAATAATAACAGAAAATTTCCCAAATCTAGAGAAAGCTATTCCCATACAGATGCAAGAGGCCTCCAGGACACCAAACAGACCAGATCAAAATAGAACTACCCCATGACATATCATCATTAAAACAACAAGTTCAGAAACTAGGGAAAGAATATTGAAGGCTCTAAGAGAGAAAAAACAAATAACATGCAAAGGTAAATCCATCAAAATCACAGCAGACTTCTCAACAGAAACACTAAAAGCAAGAAGAGTGTGGGGTGAGATATTCTGGGTACTGAATGAAAATAACTTCAACCCCAGGATACTCTATCCAGCAAAGCTATCATTCAAAATAGATGGAGCAATAAAAGTCTTCCATGATAAGCAGAAACTAAAACAATATGTGACCACAAAGCCACCACTACAGAAGATTATTCAAGGGATTCTGCACACAGAAAGTGAAACCCAACATAACCTTGAAAGGACAGGCAGCACCAAACTACAGGAAAAGAAAAAGCAAGAAAGTAGAGAGTAACCTCAACTTAGGTACACACAATCAAACCTTCAAACAACTAAGAAAACTAAATGACAGGAATACCACATACCTATCAGTACTAACACTTAATGTTAATGGACTTAATTCCCCCATCAAAAGGCACCGCTTGATGAAATGGATTAAAAAGGAAGATCCAACAATTTGTTACTTACAGGAGACCCATTTCACCAACAGAAATATGCATAGGCTTAGGATGAAAGGCTGGAAGAAGATTTACCATGACAATGGCCCCCCAAAACAGGCAGGAATAGCAATACTTATCTCTGACAAAGTAGACTTCAAACCTACATTGATCAAACAAGATAAAGAAGGACATTCCATACTAATAAAAGGGGAAATAGACCAAAAGGAAATAATTATCAACCTATGTGCACCCAATGTCAATGCACCCAATTTCATCAAACATACCCTGAAATACCTAAAAGCATATATTAACTCCAACACAGTGATTGTGGGAGACTTTAACACCCCATTATCATTAATAGATAGGTCATCCAAACAAAAAATCAATAAAGAAATCCAAGATCTAAAATATACAATAGATCAAATGGGCCTACTTGATGTCTACAGAAGATTTCCTCCAAATACTACACAATATACATAGTTCTCAGTAGCCCATAGAACCTTCTCCAAAATAGATCACATCTTAGGGCACAAAGCAAGCTTCAGCAAATATAAGAAAATAAAAATTATACTGTGCATACTATCTGATCACAATGCAATATAACTAGAACTCAACAACAAAAGTAAAGACAAAAAACATGCAAACAGCTGGAAACTAAATAACTCATTACTTAATGAAGAATGTATCATTGATGAAATAAAAGAGGAAATTAAAACATTCCTGGAAGTCAATGAAAATGAAAACACAACCTACCGGAACCTATGGGACACAGCTAAGGCAGTCCTGAGAGGAAAGTTTATAGCCATGAGTGCATATATTAAAAAGACTGAAAGATCCCAATCAATGACCTAATGATACATCTCAAACTCCAAGAAAAACAAGAACAAGCAAATCTCAAAACAAATAGAAGGGAGAGAAATAATAAAAATAAGAGCTGAAATCAATGAAATAGAAACAAAGAAAAACATACAAAGAATTAATGAAAGAAAAAGTTGGTTCTTTGAAAAAATAAACAAGATCGACAGACCCCTGGCAAACCTCACTAAAATGAGGAGAGAAAAAAACCTAAATTAGTAGAATCAGGAATGCAAAAGGGGAGATAACAACAAACACCATGGAAGTCCAGGAAATCATCAGAGACTACTTCAAGAACTTATATTCAAATAAATTTGAAAATCTTAAAGAAATGGACAGATTTCTAGATACATATGATCATCCAAAAATGAACCAAGAGGAAACTAATCACCTGAATAGATCTATAACACAAAATGAAATTGAAGCAGCAATCAAGAGTCTCCCCAAAAACAAAGTCCAGGACCTGATGGATTCTCTGCTGAATTCTATCAGACCTTTAAAGAAGAACTGATACCAACCCTCTTTAAACTGTTCCACGAAATAGAAAGAGAAGGAAAACTGCCTACCACATTTTATGAAGCCAGTATTACACTTATCCCAAAACCAGGCAAAGACACCTCCAAAGAGGAGAACTATAGGCCAATCTCCTTAATGAACATTGATGCAAAAATCCTCAACAAAATGATGACAAACCAAATTCAACAACACATCAAAAAGATTATTCACCACGACCAAGTAGGCTTCATTCCAGGAATGCAGGGGTGGTTCAACATACGAAAATCAATAAACTTAATAAACCACATTGCAGAAGCAAAGCCAAAAACCACTTGATCATCTCAATAGATGCAGAAAAAGCCTTTGATAAGATCCAACACCATTTCATGATAAAAGCTCTAAGAAAACTAGGAATAGAAGGAAAGTTCCTCAACATTATAAAAGCTATATATGACAAACTTACAGTCAGCATTATACTTAATGGAGAAAAACTGAAAGCATTCCCTCTACAATCAGGAACCAGACAAGGATGCCCACTATCTCCACTCCTGTTCAACATAGTACTGGAATTCCTAGCCAGAGCAATTAGGCAAGAAGAAGGAATAAAAGGAGTACAAATAGGTAAAGAAACTGTCAAAATATCCCTATTTGCAGATGACATGATCCTATACCTTAAAGACCCAAAAAACTGTACTCAGAAGCATCTAGACCTCAACAATAGCTATAGCAAGGTAGCAGGATATAAAATCAACATAGAAAAATCATTAGCATTTCTACACACTAATAATGAACAAACTGAGAAAGAATATATAAAAACAATTCCATTTTCAATAGCCTCAAAAAAAATCAAATACCTAGGTGTAAATTAACAAAGGATGTGAACAACCTCTACAAGGAAATCTATAAACTTCTGAAGAAAGAGATTGAGGAAGACTATAAAAGTGGAGAGATCTCCCATGTTCACAGATTGGTAGAATCAACATAATAAAAATGTCTATACTCCCAAAAATAATCTACATGTTTCATGCAATTCCCATCAAAATTCCAATGACATTCATTAAAGAGATTGAAAAATCTACTGTTAAATTTATATGGAAACACAAGAGGCCACGAAGAGCCAAGGCAATACTCAGTCAAAAGAACAATGCTGGAGGTATCACAATACCTGACTTCAAACTATATTACAAAGCAATAAGGATAAAAACAGCATGGTACTGGCACAAAAACAGACATGAAGCCCAGTGAAACAGAATAGAGGACCCAGATATGAAGCCACACAACTATAACCAATTTGTCTTTGACAAAGGTGCTAAAATACACGATAGAGAAAAAGCAGCCTCTTCAACAAAAACTGCTGGGAAAACTTGTTAGCAGTCTGCAAAAAACTATAACTAGATCCATGTATATCACCCTATACCAATATTAACTCAAAATGGATCAAGGATCTTAATATTAGACCCCAAACTCTTAAAGTTGGTGCAGGAAAGAGTAGGAAATACTCTGGAAATAAGTATAGTCAAGAACTTTCTCAATGGAACCTCAGCAGCACAGCAACTAAGAGATAGCATAGATAAATGGGACTTCATAAAACTAAAAAGCTTCTGCTCAGCAAAAGAAATGGTCTGTAAACTGAAGGAACCACCCACAGAGTGGGAGAAAATTTTTGCCAGCTACACATCAGACAAAGGACTGATAACCAGAATATATAGGGAACTTAAAAAACTAAATTGTCCCAAAATTAATGAACCAATAAAGAAATGGGCAAGGGAACTAAACAGAACTTTCTCAAAAGAAATTCAAATGGCCAAAAAACACATGAAAAAATGCTCACCATCTCTAGCAATAAAGGAAATGCAAATTACAAGCACACTAAGATTCCACCTCATCCCTGTTAGAATAGCATCATTAGCAACAGCACCACCAACAGGTGTTGGCGAGGATTTGGGGAAAAAGGAACCCTCTTACACTGTTGGTGGGAATGTAAACTAGTACAACCACTCTGGAAAAAAATTTGGAGGCTACTTAAAAAGCTAGACATTGATCCTACCATTTGATCCAGCAACACTACTCTTGGGGATATACCCAAAAGACTGTGACACAGGTTACTCCAGAGGCACCTACACACCCATGTTTATTGCGGCACTATTCACAATAGCCAAGTTATGGAAACAGCCAAGATGCCCCACCACTGACGAATGGATCAAGAAAATGTGGTATCTATACACAATGGAATTTTATGCAGCCATGAAGAAGAACTAAATGTTATCATTTGCTGCTAAATGGATGGAATTGGAGAACATCATTGTGAGGGAGGTTAGCCTGGCCCAAAAGACCAAAAATCTTGTGTTCTCCCTCATATGTGGACATTAGATCAAGGGCAAACACAACAATGGGATTGGACTTTGAGCACATGATAAAAGCGAGAGCACACAAGGGAGGGGTGAGGATAGGTAAGACACTCAAAAAATTAGCTAGTATTTGTTGCCCTCAATGCAGAGAAACTAAAGCAGATACCTTAAAAGCAACTGAGGCCAATACGAGAAGGGGACCAGGAACTAGAGAAAAGGTTAGATCAAAAAGAATTAACCTAGAAGGTAACACACATGCACAGGAAATTAATGTGAGTCAACTCCCTGTATAGCTATCCTTATCTGAACTAGCAAAAACCCTTGTTCCTTCCTATTATTTTATATACTCTTTCTCAATAAAATTAGAGATAACGGCAGAATAGTTTCTGCCGAGTATCGAGGGGGCGGGGTGGAGAGGGAGGGGGCGGAGTGGGTGGTAAGGGAGGGGGTGGGGGCAGGGGTGAGAAATGACCCAAGCATTGTATGCACATATGAATAAAAAAACAATAAAAATTTAAAAAAAAACTCTTACAATGTGATGTTTTGTGCGTGTGAAATTCTTTTGCAGTGATATATACATTTTGGTAGTTCTGGTAGCTCCATCTCAGGTAAATCTCTTCAAGTGATACACAACTCACAGCCTTATGTATAAGCAATCCCTTGATATCTGCCCATTGACTGGTTAAGGAATAAATGACCAACAAAAGAATATGCCTCTTCAAGCAAACATTGGCATTTTACTCTGAAAAGCAAGTAATAAAGTTGTCTAATAGCATTTTATAACTTGGTTTTCCTAAAGGTTTTTGATAGGAAGATTCTTAAAGAAATTAAATACAACATCATACTTTTTAAATAAAACAAATAATGTAATTATGAAATAATGTTTTTCTTTCAGTGCCATATTATTAAGTATATTCAAACACAAGTTCTAACCTTCCACAAGCAGTGTGAGCGTTAATACACACCAGAGAAGGTTAATTTTCCTCAATATCATCTGTTCGCTAATTTTAATTTTCTTTATTATATATAAGTATGAGAATCAACTTGCTCACTTCCATCCCTTTCTGTGCTCCCTATGTAAGATGAAGGTAGAGGATCAGGGAGACTCAATCCTAGCTAGGCTGTACTGAATCTGTTGGTCTTCTCCACAACAAATTAGCAGTGGGATCCTTAACAAGTCATTTAACCACTCTGACATTGCTTCATCTATAAAATGGGGCTAATAATATGAGCTTGCAGGATGGTTGTGAGGAACGAATGAAATAGAACATTTAATATCAATAACAGTTACTATTATCATCATAATTGTTGACAATAATAATATTAACAATAATTATATGAGTGAACTCTATATTCTAGGAGCACCAATCTATCAATGTATATATCCCAAAGGACATATTCATGTCCTGAAATATTCATGTCTGTATATTTCTATACAGAAAATAAATGCCACCCAGCCCCAAAACTCATACCCTAAAGTGTATGTCAACTGTCACCTCCCTTGTGGAAGCTTTTATAATTTAAATTTTATACCCCTGAATCCTCTTCCTCACACTGCAGAAGGAAGCATTTACCCACTGAGCTTTCCTTAATCTCTTGGAAAAGCACTTAGTGTGTCACTAGTTACAGTCTCCAGCTGAGCAATGAGCCTTTAAAGGTCAGAGGAGTTTACTCAGTTGTGTGCCTACTAGGTAGTATGTGCATAATGTGTATTACTTTGAAGTCGGTCATTGACTGCTGTGCCTTCAGCTGCAAAATGAGAGGCTAGGCTAGGAGATGCTCCAGAGCCCTTATGTCAGAATCCTGGGGAAAGCTGGTTAAAGTGAAAGATTCTGGCTTTGGCTTTTGGTGAGCATGACTTAGCTAGTCAGGGTGGAGTTATGGAATTTTTCAAAATCACTCCCACCTCCACAATTGATTACTATGTGTGTGATCTTTCAATGGGCTGATCCCTTTAGCTCTGGGATTCGTGATTACATGAGTCAGATAATTCAGTTCTAAATGTGCCTTTTGCTCATTTCCAAACTCTTCAGCCTGTTTTTTACTTTGATTATGGCAGAAAGGAGGAAAAAAGAAGGCTCTATTCTGTTGCTTCCATGTACCAGCTGATTTTTACTAAGAATCAGTTCCCCAATGTTGAGTACAGGAGTATGTTAGCATTCAAATTAGTTCAGTGTTGATGAAGCATTTCATGAAATTGTTTCAGAGTCCACAAACTAGGCCATTTTCATTGAGATATCTTAAAATGGCCTATCAAGCATCACCTACAACACTCACAGTTCAAAACAGTCTTTCAAGAAGTTTTAGAGTTTGTTCTCTGGCTTCAAAGATTTGTGGGTAAAATTAGATCAGCTGTGACCCATAAATTTTGTGTATCAAATCTGGTCACTTTTTTTTTTTTTTAGTAATAATACACTCCTTCCTCCAATTCATGTGTTAGATTTAAAACTCTACATTTGTTTTAATTGTTGTGCTGAGTGGGGGTACATTCTGGCATTTATAAATGTTCTTACAGTGTATCAAATATATTATACTTGAATTCACTCCCTCCATCTACATTGTGTTTAAACAAATGAAATATAGCAGCCTTAAAGATGCAATGCTAACTGTAAAGGAAATACATTTGAATAGTCCCAGGTTTTGAAACAGAGATTACCTGGCTATTTTTCATACTCCCTACTATTCATTACCCTCATAACCACCAGCCTATGCTCTACCCTCCATACAAGATAGAGAAAAAACATTGAACAGTTTTTGAAGAATCTTATACCTGTGCTTACTGGGAGGAAAGAGAAGAAGTAAACAAGGCAGGCATCTAGTGTCTGGGAACTTCTGTTTTGTCTTTGGCACCTTCCACTAGTAAGGGAAGAAGACTGTTCATATTTACTTTCCCTGCAGACAAGTGCAGGAGAAAATGAAATCAGGCACCCTTCCAATCCTCAACTGAATTGCTGGCAAACTCTGATTAATTATTCTGGGGAATCCTGGTTGAAAATCTGACATAAATATGTTATTTTAGCAAGTATAATTAGAAAAATAATCAATTTAATATATCTGCAACAGTGTTTGCTAAGAATACTCTACCCTGGTATAAACAGTAAAGATACTCCTGCCTTGAAAGCTATAAATTATCTTTGTTCTTCCATAATATTGGAGAATGTTCTCCATTTTGACCTATGCATATTCAGAGTTACCTACCACTAGGCCTGGGTTTCCTAAGAGATACAATAAAGAAACTTCAAACTCATTATATGTTTTCTTGAACATTCTTCTTCCCCAGGGTTGGTGGAGTGGCACAAGAAGTAGAGCGTCTGCCTGGTAAGTGTGAAACCCTGAATTCAAACCCCAGTACCATCACCAAAAAAAAGAGATATCCTCTTCCCCAAATTTCTACTGCTTTTCTACCTTGACAATCTCAAAAGTCCACGCTGAAGAGTGTTGATCTCTAAGTGGCAGATATATTACTCTCTCACCCTGTGCCAATAGCAGATATTACTACTTTTTCTTTTTTTAACGTTATAACATATCATATATAGAAAATAATATCTATTACATAGTTATAGTTTACATAATAATTGAAATAATCAAAAATTTATGCCCCACTCAGATTAAAAATTAAAGCATCAGTGGTAACTTAGAAACTCCTCCCTGGCTATACTCTTCCCCTGCATTGTTCTCAAGGGAAGTATTGTACTGACTTCTGGGACAATCATTTTCTTCCTTTTCTTTGCAGTTTTTCCACCTACATGTACATTCCTGCTACAGTCTGGTTATGTATGTCACAAATTTATACATTGAAACTCACTCTGTAATGCAATGGTATTGGGGGTGGGGCCTTTAAGAGGTGATTAGGTTATAGGGCCTCTGCTCTCATGAATGGGATTAATGTCCATATTAAAGAGATCTGAGGGAACTCAGCAGGCCCCTCTGCCAAGTGAGGATACAGCCAGAAAGTGCCATCCATCTAGGAAGCAGAGATGAGTCCTTACCAGACAATGAACCCAGATATCTTGACCTTGACCTGGGTCTAGCATCCAGACCTGTGAGAAATAAATTCTGTGATTAATAAATTAAGCAGTATAAAGAACTTTGTTACAGAAGAAGGAACAAAGATAATTCCTAAACAATCTAGTTTTGTGTTGTCCATTTTTGGCCTTTACACAAATGAAAATGTATTATAAGTCTTCTTTTGAGATTTAATTCTCTTGCTAAATATTATGTATATGAAATTCTTTCAGTTGATGTGTGAAGCCATAGTCCATTTATGGCCATTGTCATATACTATTTTGCCATATAAATTGATCATAATTTTGTGTCAGTTGGTCAGCATTTTAGGTTGCTTCCAGCTTGGTCTATACATAAAATCATGTTATGAGTATTTTATATAAATCCTTTGGTGTCTATTGCAAGTTTTTCTAGGGTCAGAGTAAACTTGTGGTATTAGGCATGGTGGCTCACACCTATAATCTTAGCTACTCAGGAGGCAAAGATCAGGAGGATAGTGATTTGAGACTAACCATGGCAGAAACCAAGGTTGAGGACCATATCTCAACAAATAAGACAGGTGTGGTGGCATACTTCTACAATCCCAGCTATGTAGAAGAAAGATTTCTTCTATGTAGAAGAAAGAGTTTCTAAGTTACCACTGATGCTTTAATTTTTAATCTGAGTGGGGCATAAATTTTTGATTATTTCAATTATTATGTAAACTATAACTATGTAATAGATATTATTTTCTATATATGATATGTTATAACGTTAAAAAAAGAAAAAGTAGTAATATCTGCTATTGGCACAGGGTGAGAGAGTAATATATCTGCCACTTAGAGATCAACACTCTTCAGCGTGGACTTTTGAGCTTGTCAAGGTAGAAATCCCAGCTATGGAGAGAAAGATCATGATCTGAGGCCACTTTGGGCAAAACCATGAGTTCCTATCCAAAAAAAAGTGAAAGCCGAAAGGGTAAGGAGTATGCCACAAGTGGTAGATTGCCTGCCTTGCTAGCAAAAGGTCCTGAGTTCAAAACCCCAGTACTGACAAAAAGTAGAATTATCAGACCAGATAATATACACATTTACTTTATTAGATAATGTCACACTATTTTTCCAAAGTGGTCGTGCCACCAGCAATATAGGAGAGGTCATTTCCTTCCATTCTTGTCAACATTTCTCTCCAAACAAGCCCAGGATCTCAACAAATTACTTGAGGACAGCCTTACACATTTGTCAAAGCCAGCATGTGGGAAAACCTATTTATTATCCCCAATATAGAAGGCACCCTTTCTTTCCCTTCCTTAAAGTTTAGAGTCAGTACAAAGCTGTAGGAAGCCAGTGTCCAACTGCTAGTCCTGAGCCTCTCTTAACCTTCCAGAGTTAAAGGCTCCCCTTGATCAAGAGACCTACCCAACTAGGAGACTATGGGGAATCTGCTTGTTTTTTGTTTTGTCTTGTTTTTAAGAAAGGATGAAAATGGAGAAGGTATCAAGAGATGAAGAAAATCAAAGAATGTTATATATATGTATAGAGACAGCATAAAGAAATCCACCAAATATTGTTTTGAAAGGGAAAGGAGGGGGTTAAGGGAATTTAAAAGAGGGGGTGAACTGTTCAAAATGCACTGTATGCTACGTGGAATTTTCACATGAAGCCTCTTTATACTATTAATGAAACCTAAATTTAAAAAAAGAATGAGAAAAAGTTTAAGCAATCATTTCTATCTTCCAAACAAGGCATTATCTTGTATTTTTTCTAATAATCTTTATCAATGTTCAACACTAAATATTGTCAATGAAACTGTAGTGTGTTATAGTGTGTGGGGGGGCAGAATAAATGGTGATAAGGAGAACAAATAACTATATAAAAATTCAAGAATTTTATTTTCAGTACCAAGAATTTAAATTTTTCACCCTCAAGCATCACAGAAGGTACTGAAAACTTTCTTACTTTGGGAGTTTTCAAAAGGGGCTCTTCAGAGCAGATAAAATGCAGAGAAATCTGGCTGGATTTCCCAGTTATACACCAAGAATCCACTGTTTGGATCCTTCAAATTCATAACAACCTAACAATAAAAGCTCAGAAAGCAGGTTTCTGCCTTCTTTTACAGAAGTGTCCTTATAACCCATGAGTTATACCTCTCGCTTCTTTAAGGTTAATAAATGAATTGCCTAAACTGTATCCATCTTACTTAATGGTTGTTCAGATGGACAGCTCACTTTCTACCTCAAACTCAATGTGTGACTCAGGAAAGTCACTGTACCGCAGTTCCCCCACTAGTACACTGGGGTGTTGGACAAATGATTTCTTACTTCCTGTTGCACGTTCACATTGTTTGACTATGATTTTTCATATCTCCAGCCTGAAGGCTAACAGTTAGCATTTCTAAAATGACAGTGTAATCTAAAATTGCTTTTATGTAGGTCATCTATATTTGCACTGGCATTTGCTATATCTTGGTTATGCAGTTGCCAACCTGATCTGGGAAGCAGATAGCTTTAGTATGATTCTTGCTGATATCTTTACTCAGCTATTGGCGCTGTCATAGTAGCAATGAGATGAAAAAGGGCGTGCAGGTACTATTGACTGCCACTCACAGCTGTTTCCTCTTCTTCCTTTTGACAGACCTTCATTTGGGAGTTTCTCCAACATGCCCAGGGGATCTTAGAAAGCTCAGTTTCCTTTATGATTGCATGTAGAGATGAGTATATGACTCCATCCTCCTGATGAAGAACAAGGAGAAGACTGCTGAGTACTCTGGAGATAGTTTTTCTCTTTAATAAAAGAATTATATGAAGAGATGACCCTATACTCACACCTTTTCCTTCCTGCTTTGACATTTTGTACTACAAAGTCATGACACATAGAGCTGCTCTAGCCATAGTGGTATGAGAAAAGGGGTCTTGAAATGTTGAATGTAACAGAGCTGAAAGAGAGAAATAGAATCCAATGACATCATGAAACAGTTGTACTATCCCTGGAAACTCTGATCCCTGCATGTTTTGTTATATAAGATCAATAAATCCCCATTATTTAAGACACCTTTATACAAGCACTATTATTTATATGGCCTAAAATATACTCATAGGAGGGTCTAAGGTGTTTTAATGTCATTGCTCTGAGGACTTACATCGCTAACTTCATAGTTGATGAAAGAACCACATCTCTAAGATGGAGATGATTGCTCATCTGCACCTTATGAATTATCACATCATTTCTCCAACATCTTTCAGTGTCCTTTCTTCAGCTCTGTTATCCAGTAAGAATACAGACAGGCTTAGTGCACTTGCAAAGAAAATGCATAAAAACAAGAAGAGGAGTTTAGCTTTGATCAAGTTATCCAGACTTTTACAATCAGAAAATCTAAAAGTAAATTATTTTAATATCATATATACACAAATTCTGTGGTTTACTTTAAAATAGTACTTTGAATTTGAGTAACACATTGCTTCTTGGCCTTTTGGCTAAGAAGCAGGGAATTTGAGTAGCAGTGGTAGAGAGTTGGATTGCACATTCTCCTTCCTATCTTGCTCTGCTTTTCTTCCTGGGCCATCGCAGGTAATCAAGGTTGTTCAAGAATCTTAGATGATAAAATATACAAAGAAAGAATGCAGAATTGTTGTTGATGAGTGACTAGCATGAGTTTCTCCTAAGCTCTTCCTTTCTACTTATGTATTAGGAGGGTGGGGATTACAATGTAAACTTACCTTTTTAGCTTATAGGTCACCAGATCAAGGCATGACACTTCTGAACATGATGGAGAAGATTTATCCAGATCACCTAGAAACCTTGAGCTATGCCAAGGGTGCAGTTCCTGGAGGACACTTTCATGTGTCTCCCATGAGAAAGGGAAAAAGTGTGATCTGCATGTATACTGCATAAACTAATTATTTGGTCATCCACATGGCAGACTGAAGTGGAGATAACTTGTGCTCAGCCCTGTCCTTTTTCCTCCTCTCCTTCCTGGGCTGATTAGAATTATTCTCAGTCACCTTATAGATAGGCAAGGTCCTATACTAGTCCTAGCCAGTCAAATAGAAAAGCACATGATATGAATGTCTTCAAAGCCAAATATTTAAAAGCCAGTGTGCCACCTCTATAGTCTTTTCATCTCCTTTGGCAATACACACATGTGAAGGTCATATGTTATGACACTGACCTACAAGACAGAGAAAAATTTCCAAATAGGTGGAGAAGAGTGCCCATAATTTGACATAGATTCTGCATGAGTTTTTGTTTTAAATCACAAGTCATTGGGAGTTTGTTTCTGAACCACTTCTTATCATACTCTGGCTAGCACAGTTATATAAATGAGAAGTGAGAAGAAATACCTTTTCAAAACTTAGGGCACAGATGTTCCCCTTCCTAGACAAGCCACATCTTAAATGTCCAGATACATCTGCTTATGTAACACACTCGTTCACTTTCTCTGAACAGTCTGACCATACCCAGAACCTATTCCCTCCTTACTGACCATCAAAATGTCCTCCTTCCTCTGGTAACTCTATGATCTTACAGCCTATATGCTGATGAATTCACATTTAACTATTATAATTACAATAGCAATTTCAGGCAGAATTTTTCAGAGGGAAGTGCTTTTATAATTTTTCTTACTTGAGCTCCTCATCTGAGCATCTCTCTACATCAGTTAGGGCCTGCAGAATTGCTTTTGCTTGGACTCATAAAATGACAATGGGATTTATTGAAAATAACTGACTCATATTCTCTAATAAAAGGTATTTAGAGGGTTTTTTTAATTGTATTTGTTAGAAACTAGAAAGAATGTAGTTATATCTTATCTCAGTTGCCACTTTTTATCTCTAAAGAAACAATGACCAGGCTGGGATGTAGCTCGGTGGTACAGCGCTTGCCTAGCATGTGTGAGGCCCTGGGTTCGATCCCAGCACCAAAAAAGAAAAAACAAACAAACAAAAAAAAGAATCAATGATCACCTTTATCCAGAGGTAAGTAGATACTGTAGATGCATTGGTGTTTGTTTTACTCTGCATGTATATCCCTCAGCACCTCACACTGTTCTCACTTCTCACCTCATACTAGTCCCTGTGGGACAACCCAATCTGGCTTCAAGAATGACATTACGTACACATGTACAATTGTCCCAATTAATATTCTTATAAAAATCTATTTCAAATTCTCTTTAAAAATTAAGGACAGTATTTTCTGGAATGTTTTGATAAGTGGCTCAACAATTTCACCAAGAATGCAGGTTATTTTCTCTGCTCTCCCACCTACTGCATTTACTTCATCCTATAGTCAGTTCCTTTTGTGCTCCCAAGATGATTCTAGTGGTCCCAAGGTAGTTCTAGCATTCCCAGAAGTCATGTTCAGACATGACAATATCTAGCCCAAGACAGAAAACCCCAGTCTCACAAGCCAGAATTATATCACATTACCAAAAATTACATCCATTACCAAACCAAAACTAAAAATGAGAATAAGAACTTAGAATAGCAGTTCTTAATGTTTGGCAAGTGGGTGTCCAGGGGTCCCCAGGTCCTTTCAGTGGTTCTATGGTAAAATCAATTTTTATAATTATGATAAATTGTTCTTTGCCTTTTTTACTGTGTCATTTTTCAACTGATGTTATGAAAGAAATAGTGGATAAAGCAGCTGATCTGGGCACCATACTGTGTTGCTAGTCATTGTATCCCTCAGTGCCATGCACTTGCAGTAAAAGACAATACTGTTTCACTCAAGGATGACTTTATGGCAAAGAAAAACTCAATCATTTAGTAAGTACTGGCCTTGAGTTCACATCTTTTTTAATACCTTTTGTGATAGAATTGGAAGCATATCCATGAAGCATTTATTACATACTAAATAGATGGTTGCCCAGAGATTTATGTAGAGCTAGTCACTTATTATTTTTTAAAAATAACAACAAAATACTAATAGAAAACGGTTGGTAGTTCTGACCCAGTTATTTAGCAGACATTTTCTTGTGGTTGAAGTGAGTCTGCCACTTAAAAGTAAGAAAGATAAAAAAGAACAGAAAAGAGGAAGAATAGAGGAAAGGAGAGCAAAAGGAAAAGAAGAGAAGTAAAGACAAAAAAAAAGAAAAAAAAGGAGTGGACGGGGAAAAGAGGTAAGGAAAAAGACAATACAATATCTGATTATATTTATTATCAATGAAAAAATTTGAGCTTTCAGGGGAAAATTAGAATTCTGGAAAGTTTGTCTCTGCTCCCATGATCTTAATATACTTAAGGACTTTCTAATGAGACTATTGGTGATATTAATGACTATGATCTTATAATATTTTTGATATTAACATTTGAGGAAGAGTGACATGACTTTGAGAACCAACATTCTTCTAATGAGCAATGAATAATGTTACAAAATTATGCATGGCTAAAAGATGCATTTAACATGTAAAGTAGGTCAATGGATTTTAATATGACAAATGAATTAATTAACCCTGAATATGGCTTTAGTTTCATAAATTAACCTTTGAGAAATTACCATGTCAGATTTAAGCATAGTATCAGAGAACTATCCACAATTATCTTAAAAGTTAATTTATTAAAATACATCTCCTTTTTCCAACTATATACCTTCATGAGTATGGATTTTCTTTATACACTTCAATGAAAACAACATATTACAACAGATTGAATGCAGAACCTGATATGGGAATCCAATTGTCTTCCATTGAACCAAACACTGAAGATATTTGCAAAAACATAAAATCATTCCACTCTTACTACACATTTTGGTTTTTTGGTCATTTTCATTGAAAATATTCATGCAAATACATGTGGGGTTATTTTATTTTAAAATAAGTTTACAAATAAATTCCTGAAAATATTTTTCAGTTTTAACTTCTAAAATAATAAATGTTGACAGATCTAAACCACAAAACAGAAGTTGTTTGTGATCCTTGATGTTTTTAAAGTATTAAGTTTCTGACTAGGGACACTGTCAGATTTCCTAAAAGCAAGTGGGTCTCTGATATAGAGGTGGATACACAAAAACATCCACAATTCTGTTAGCAAAGAAGGGAGTGTCTGATACAGTTGCAGTGCCCCCCTCCAATGTGGTCTGCAGCATGCTGGCTACTATCTGAGTGTCCAAGCAATGGCTTTGTGACATGGAGGTTCTCAATATCTCTGATTTCAATTCCTTGCACCTGTGTCCATACTTCTACCCTATGACTGTGTTCTCTCTGCCGTGATCAGTTTTTCTATCTTTCCTGGGTTGGTAGTCTTATTCGTTTGGAGAATATGGGAACAAATTGAGCAAGAGTGTAGGCTGCTTTTATTGAGTACTGATAGGCCTCAGCAAGCCATAGTTGCAGATGTTTCTTGGTTTCAGTGAAGTCAGAAGGAAGAAGTATAGTAATGAAGAACTGAGAACTCTTCATAAGCACATTTACCTTCAGGCAGCAGTCCCTTTAAATTTTCTATATAGCAAGAATTTAGGGACAGTAACTGGACTGAAGTTTATAAAGTTGTTTTGAAGCTACATTTGCAAAGCAAGTACATGGCTGTTTTTATTCCATCCTCTACATTGCATAAAAATTAAACAGCAAAGTTTGGTGAAGATGCTGTGATTCATACATCACTTCAACTTCAGTCCATCACAAACAATAAGCCCCCAAGAAATAACCATAGGAAGGGGCAGTTGTTGGAGATTTAAGAGCAAGGATATTGAAGGGGGATTCACCCTATTTCTAACACAGCTCTGGCACCATTTCTGCCTTGAAAATGAGGAGCAAAGAAAAGAATAAGGTCCAAAATAACTTGCCAAGTTGGGATTCAGCGATAATACCCAAAGTAACTTGGGGTAGGATAAGTAGTTCCTGCTCCCTTTGGAATTTGAGTGGTAAAAAGTATGGTAGGTACTGGGGGAGAAGGAATGATCTTTTGCTAGAAACCTAGTTAAAATGAAATTTCTGGCTTCTTCCAAGATTTAGCACATTTAATAGCGTTCTAGCAAATGTTGAGATGCTGATCACAGAAGTAAGAACATCCACAAGTCTGCATGTTTATTTGAGAAAAGGGTTGAGGAGTAGGATTTAGGTAATGGAAAAATGTGCTGCCTGAGTTCGCTCATGAGTTATCAGTATCAGTATAAGATTCTTCCCTACCTAATGTTTGATACATCTATTACATAATTCCATTAATTAATCTGTATAGTATAATATCATGCTGAGAACTATTTTCTCATGTTGCAAATATTCCTAAGAGTTTCTTGGTAAGCCACAGGAGAGTTGTATGTCATCCAACAATATCCCATAAAATTGATTATCTGGGTAAACTCATTATAAATCTCATGGTTGAATAAACTGCAACTTAGTAAAAATAAAAACAATTTTACCTCATCATTGTGTAGCACTTAACTCTGTCATACTCATAGCATGTTGCATAGTACCTGGTATTACCTCATGTTATTCTAAAAACAACCCAGAAAGTTATGATTTATCTCCTTTTAACATACAGTAAAACTGCAGTTTTTACAGTTTTAAACAACTTGCCACAAATCTATGAATAAGAAAGGACAGAAACGTAATTTGAACCTAGATATTCTAAACTCCTAATTTCATGTTCTTTCATGGTATCACAGCTGCCTGCTGTTTGCAAACCTCCTCTGCTACATCTGGAAATGCAAATGGAGTTTCCAAAGTCATTTAGCTTGCTCACTTCATTATACTCATTCTTTAATATCAAGATCCACCTCCCTCTTCTACCTCCCTCCTCTACCTCCCTCCAGTGTTTTGTTGTGCCTGTCTTATAGCCTTCATCGTTCACTGCTTAGTGATGGTGTTGTGTAACATGCTGCATCTCCCCAGTAAACTCTGAGAGGATGGAGATTAGCCTTGATTATATTTGCTTTCTCCGCAGAAGCCAGCCTCCATGGTAGAAGTCTAGTAAGTATTTGTCCCTGTTTGGTGTAATGCTTAACCTACTGCCCTGGTTCCATAAGGAACTCACTGTCATGACAAATAAATTATCCTATGGACTTTCCTCTTTCAATTGTACCCAAAATTTGATCCTGCAGAAGACTGGATTTGGTCAGTTTAGCTAGTATCGCTAAACCATGGAGGCCATCCTTGGAAGGCAACAAGATGCCCTTCTCAGGAATCCTCCTTCAATGAAAGACCTGATGCCACAGCTGATGGAAATGATGTCATAAGGCCATTATTAGCTTCATCCCCTTCAGGAATGGCTTCAACTATCCTCCTTCCAGGGACACCCACATCCATGACTGATGTAGAGGTGGGGGATTACAAAGACCTGGCTATCTCAGCTCAATTTAGGACATCCTAAATTTCCAGGAGTTGAAGAAAATTTAAAAAGGGTTCTAAAGGCTATTCCTTATTCTTGGATTCACCCTGTGTGAATAGGTAGCCTAGATTTTTGTGCAGTAAAAATAGCTTTTCTCTGGTTATGTAAAGTACGTGATCAATGCAACCTATTCTAATGAAACAAGAATAAAAACCAGAGAAGTTATCTGAGCCTTATCATTTTAACTGCCTTTAATGTTTAAGTGGTGATTCTTTTATGTATCTCTTTGCAAACACATAGATATACAATTTTATAAAAACTTGGAATAGAACACAAATGTAAGATTTCTTTGTAATCATAGACCAAGATACATAATTTCTGGACTTTTGGTTTTTCAACATTTTTCTCTTCCCATTGTTTTTCCCTTTCTTATGCAACATTTAGATAGATCACAGATAAATAATGCAGCTACCCAGTGGATCCCATCAAATCAACTTCTCTATGTCATATAAAGGCTGAGTATCTCCTATCCAAAATGTTGGGAATCAGAAGTATTTCAGATCTCAGAAAATTTTCAGGTTTTGTAATAAATATTTACATATAAGTCATGGAATGTCTTGGGGATGGTGTGCATGTCTAAGCACACATTTTGTCTATGTTTGTATATATATAAGGTGTCATATACACCTTATACATATGGCCTGAAGGTAATTTTACACAATATTTTTAATATGCCTACTACAACCCATTACATGAAGTCAAGTGTAGTATTTTCCACTTATAACATCATTTCAGTATTCAAAAAGTTTCAGACTTTGAAGCATTTTGGAGTTTGGATTTTGAGGTGAGAGATGCTCAACCTCTATTTATTAAATATGCACATGTATATAGATACTAGAGGGTATCTTTTTCTCACTCTTTTCCAAAAGTGGAATTATTTCTTCTGTACTGTGTTATTTTTATTTAATGTATGCTGGAACTCTCTTCAAGTGAATTGGAATAGATTCAATTTGTTGCATTATATTCCATCAGATACATACAATGTAAGCCAGACAAATATTTGGACCTTGTGGATTTGTGTGTGTGCATGCACATGTGTGTGTGTGTGTGTGTTTGTGTGTGTGTTTTGTTTGTTTGTTTGGCTGTTTTGCAAGATTGGGAATCAAACCCAGGACCTCATTCACCCTAGGTAAGGGTTTGACCAATGAGCTGTATCCTTAGTTTTCTTTTTTTTTTAGGTTTTTACCACTCAGTGTCTTAAAAATATTCTTGGACTGTCACTACTATTTCTTAGATAAATCCCTAGGTATGGGGCATAAGACTACTGTGCCAAACAATGTGTGCATGTGTGTGTGCACGTGTGTGTGTGTGTGCACATGTGTGTGTGTGCATGTGTGTGTGCATGTGTGTGTGTGGTGTGAAGAGAGAGATTTCTTTCCAAAAAGGATGTAACAATTCACATTTCCTCAAATGATACATTTTTTAAAAATCTCTTGAGTAGACATTTTCATGATTGACAATTGTCAATTTGGTGGTTATAAATTGATATAATAATTTTATTTTCCTTGCCACTGGTGAAATGAAGAATTTTTGTGTACTTTTTGGCTTATGGGTTTTGCAGGTTTTGATCCTTTCCACATTTTCCTTTCTTTTTGGCCAAGGTCTGTAGTTAGATGCTATTTATTACTAGCCTCATTATTTTAAGACTTAAGTTGGAGAACATTTGTGAGTTGGACATGGATAGGATTGAGAACTGGGAGGTAGGAGTTGGAGTTGTTGCCTTCAGGGGGCTAGTTAAGGGCTAGTTGGTTGATTAGGGACAACCAGCAGAGGAAAAAAATGTCATTGTTGAACTACTGCTTTGCTCTAGGTGCCTTGCCTACATTCACTCATTTTATTTTCTCAGCATATCTGAGAATTTGGTAGTTCCCTCTTTCTACTGAAGCTCAGAGTTCCCTAGGTGCCTGTCAATGTCATTCAGCTCTTGACCTGAAGCTGAACTTTGGTAGAGCCCCTGTTCAACTGCCAAGACATACAACTTCTTAGCACACTTACAATTTTACAAGCATGCATTAGCACATAACACACATAAGCTTCCTGAGATGCTCATGCTTCCTTTGCCTGGTTTAGGAGAATAGGTCCTAGGGATATAAGGGTAATCATAGCAGGGTGAAAGAGATAGTCTAGTACATCATAGGTTTAGAGGGATACGGAAAAGACTTATCCTATTGCCTAAGGTTGCCATGATTTTAGAAACCGCACCATTGAATGAACTAACTTCTCTCAGGAAACTATTACAATAATTCAAAGAACTATTGTTCTTTGAAGAGTAATAACATATGTGTTGTTTTAATAACTAATTTTTGTTTAGTCTATTTTAGTCTTAGATGTGTCATCCTTCTGTCTTTATGCTACCATGTGATCTTAATCAACTAACCTGGAAATAGTCCTAGTGACTGTAATAATAATAATAATAATTAATGTAATTATAATAGCAGAGCTAACCTTACTTCTATTCATACCACATAATACTAGTAGTAGTTGTTATTGCAGCAGTGCTTCTACATGTGAGGCACTTTCCCATATGGTTTTATAAGCACCATCTAAAGTCCCATGCATTAGTTATATGAAACACAAGGTAAAGGAGTCTGTTTAAATTATACTCTGTGCTGTCCACCTGAGGCTTGAACAGCCCTACCCTCACTACTGTCTTCTACTGTAAGTCATCGTTGAGTGAGCTCACTAATGGCTGGTTTCCACTTGCTGAGTAGAGAGGATGGTGACACTTAAGAAAAGCCTGCTGTAAATAGGTTGCTCACATACTTTATCTTGGAAAACCTCATGTTCTGTTCATCAGACTCTGCACCAGAGGGATGCTAAGAAGTAAAACGTGCTTGGCTCCAGCTCACATCACTTGCATTAGGAAATTACTGTCTGGCTGCTTAGAAGTCCATCTGCTCCTGCTGGGTGATGCTGTATTTGGAGGTCTAAGCCTTATAAGTAATACTCAGCCAATGAACCTAGATTCACCATGGCTGAAGTGATTAGGTTTCCACATGGGAAATAGGCTGCAGGAGGAGATGGTTTTCTGTAGTTCTGATTTTTGCATCTAGGTGACCTATGGCACATTGAAAAGAGAGGACATACAGTTTGCAAAGAAGTGCTATTTCACAGCTCATATATTTCTACACTGCAGTGCAGTTATAGGTCTTTAAACTCTGCTCTCAGATATTAAGAAGGGAAATTTTGGATTTTAGTTTAACTGTTAGTGGTGTAACTCTTTCATTAGTATGTCTCCCTATATTGGGGAAGACACTGCAGCATTCTGGGGCATCTCTTTCAAGCTGGGTAGACTAGTGCCTATGCAACATTTTGCCTGTCGATGGGTCACTCAACTTGTGAAACAGAATGGAAACTAGAAAAGAACTCACATCTGGGTATTCTGATTCCTCTGGTGATTTGTTGACTGGTGTTCATTAAGTGGTTTAATTGCTGTACAAGCTGTAAGTCATAAATACATCATAAAAGCGGTTAACCTTCAGAATCAACCACTTAGTATCTCCCCCTAAGTGGCAGTTCCATTTAGCTTTCCCTTATTTGATGCCCTTCACTGGGTTACTGGAGATATCCTTCCAAATATCTACCATACAGCAACATTCCCTGCTCTTCAACTAGTAATTCACAAGGTACCCTGTAGTTCTTCTAGATCATGAATACTCACACTCTGTCCCCCAGCACAAGAGAGACCAAGTCAGAGCCAACTCTTCCTCTCATTTCCCATTGACCATCCTGGGTTGCCTAAGCTCACAGGTTTCTAGGGTGCTTCAGTGCTACATAAAATATGGACCAGAAAATTATCAGATGGCCTAACAAAATGCAAAAATCAGTCCATATCTGGCTACAGAATAGTGCGCTGACCAGGCAAGTTGTTGCTGGAAAAGTAGAACTGAGATTGGCTCTCAAACCTGGGTGCTGTCTGGGCATGAACACATGCTCACCACAGCTATCCATTTTCCTTTTTCTGAAAAGAGATCTACCGGGACTGATTCTTTCCAGAACTCCCAAGTAATAATGCTCTTGGATGCCAGCTAATTTGTAAATTCAGAGTCCCAACATTTTTCTTCTCTTTCTCTATCAGCATGTCCATCCTGCACCTCCGAGAATGAAATATAAAGGTCAAAAGGGAAGACTCTGTCTGCCAACCAGGATCTCACAACTTCCAAAGACCTTCACAGCACAAAAGAAGCTGGGCATAGACCTTCTCTGATGCAAGGGTGAAAAACCACTCCCCTTAGCCATCTTTGCCACTAGGCCAAACTTTGAGCAAACTATTTACAGGTCTTTGAATGTTGGAAGACAAGACCTACCCTGTTGTATTGTGATGGGAACTAAGTGAAAAGATGCTAGGCAGTAAGAATGACAGAAGTGATCTATAAATACTTTTTAAATGTCTAAATTGTGGCACCAACATAAAGTGTCATTGTCATTATTCTCAAGAATAATTAGTTTATTTATGAATGCAAGTTTGGTGAGTTTCCCAATGTAATTATTTTTAGAGCTGTTGTTAAGTGGTTCTTAGTACTTGTGGAGATATCTGAAACATAAGACAAAAATTTAGAGCTAAGTTATATTGAGATTTATTAGCAGAAAGTGTTTTACATATGGGTGTGTGCATGTTCTATGTCTTAAACATGCAATGGGTATATAGCATATTTACATAAATTCCTGGTCAGTTTTAGTCCAAAAATCCCATTCTTCTCATATCAAATGCTTTTTAGAATTATCCTTTCCTCAAATGTCCGTGTAAGTTCTTAACAGTGTTTTTGCTTCCATCTCCAACTTGTGAAAATTTTCTGCAGTGCTATAAAGCTGCTGAATTTTGGAAGAAGACCGAAATTAATTCTCTCTTAGCTGGGTCTCCAGCAAAAGGTTATTTTTCCTCCTGAGCCCACTTCTACCTGACTCACACACCTGTGCCTGCATTCATTTTGCAATCTCTTTACTCCCCACCTTCCATGGAGATGCTGTTAACAGCCACTGCTTATCCTGCTTGTTCTCTTCCTAAGACCTGCTCTAAATTTGTCAAAGAGAGAGAAATTATTCGTTTTTCAGAATTTTGCAAGTACTTTTCATTTTTTGTATTGCATATTTTCAGTAGAGAATCATTTTCTGTCCCAAGTTGGTCTTCAGTAGTCCACAGTGACTACTGAATTCCCACACCCCTTTGTTGTAATAATGTTGCAAAATAAACAGCATTAGCATACCAAGTTAGAATTTAATGCGGCTTTCTAAAAATACTTGTGTTACTCCCCAAGAGAGTTTGAAGAATCTGACTCATGAACTATGTGATCTATATAAACAGAAATACTTCCTAAGAGAAATTACCATACCACAGTTTTACTTTTCCTGAGACACAAAGCATGAGAAATAATGTAATTTAATACAATATAATGCAAACAATAGACCATTACTCACATGAAACAGCACATTGCATAGCAGTTGACAAGAATTACTAGGGAACCTCCTGCAGCAGCAATCTACATGAGCAATAACTAAAGAATATAACTGTCTCTCTCTTTCACCAGATGGTCAATATACATTTTCAACTACACAGGCAAATCAGAGTCATAGAAGAAGCTTGTTTAATGCAACCCTCCACTGGAGCTTTTCAGGCTTCAGTCTGCATAAGAACCATAGAGAGAACTTGTTAAAATTTCAGATCTTTACACCCAGTCCCAGAGATGATGGGCAGGTGGAGATTCAGGTAGAGACAAAGAAAATGCATATTTAATGAGCACCTAGAGAATTCTGATACAGTTGGTTCATAGACTATACTTTAGGCAACATCCTTCTCCATTTCAGATTAAAAAATGGAAATGAAGACATATAAGTTAGTGTGCCTAAGGTCAAAGACTCACTTGTCAACAGAGCCATGCTAGGAATAACAGTTAATAATAATGTGCTAAATGTTTAATACATGATTAGAAACAAGTCCCCATCCTCCATGAAAGAGTCTCACCATTTATGTTATTTCCTTACATAACTTTCCTCATTATACATTCTTAAATTTTTTATTTATTTGGCATAAATAAAGCATCTTCAAAAAATTTATTGAGCAGCTATTATGGTTAAGACACCCAAGAGTAAAATGTTCAAAGACAGAGAACTCTTCCCCATGTAGCTTAAAGTATAGCAGATTAACCATCTATAGAAATAATAAAGGACATAGAATTAAAAAATGAAAGAAATTATTTAGTTAAAGTAAGAGCTTCTCATGGATCCACTCAATATTCCAGGAGTTAATGTAATAAGAATGAGAAGACACATTTCAAATAATCACTTATTTATTTGGTCCTTTATTCCACAAATGTGTATTGAATATTTATTATGTGGATACAGCTAAACAACAACAACAAAAAGAATAAAAGATAAGGTCTCTGACTTCTTGAAGAGTAATATCTAGTGGGGTTCGAAATAGCAAAGTGCAAATTCCTAAGGACAGGCATGAATTTTATACATAGTTAGCTATTAAAAGCAGGGAAGATTATTTAATTTGCATTTTTAAAACTCACTGGATATTGTGTAAGGAATGAAGTGAAGGGGAGGATGGACATAAGGAGGAAAACAAGTCAAAAGACTACTATTGTGGCTTAAGGGTGCTTTGTTTGCAAAGAGTAAGGAAGGCCATTAACCAGAAATGAGAGAGACATGGTGTATGTGAGGGGCACCTGTTGTCATTTTAAGTGTGTCTGACTCTGTGCACACATCTTCTTGGCTACAGAAGTCATCAAAGAAGCTCAGCCCAGCATTCATGGCCAGGTACACCATGACCCAGCCCCCTGACTGGCTTATTTTGCCTGTGTACCAACCAAATAGGAATGCCTGATCGTCTTCAATTACCCTTTCTGTGTCTAGTACCCTGCTTGTGCTGATTTTATTCCCTTCCATCTCAGTTTGTGCTCACTGATAGTCTCTTTATACAAATTTGAAGCCTTTTGCAAATGTTGCTTCCGTCATTAAGTTGTTTCTCTGAATAAGACACAACCTCTTCTTCCTTGGAAAACACATGGTTATGCCCAACATTACTGCTATTTATTTTTATAGCTTCCCTTCCTTCCTAAACTATGAGCTGTTTAAAGAAGGAACGGAGTCTTACTCATTTTTATTGCCCGTGTTGTTTTGCACTGAACCTGAGAATGGAGTGTGAGGAGGTCTATAACTTGACCTGATGAACTCCAGATCTTCGTTCCTCACATGCATGCACTACACACACACGGTGCTCCAACCTGTGGTTCTATGGAAAAGACCATCTTGTGTTATGGCCCATGACTTCATCCTTGTTCTGCCACAAACTTTGTATGCACTTCAGATTGATGTCTGCCCAGTCTCTACATCTTTCAAGACTTAGCCAAGTTTTAATCTTTTTACAAAGCATTTCATGGCACCCTTCCCAGGAGCCAATCTTTAAGTAAAAGCAACAGCTCCATGTTAGATGTTCTCTCTCTTGCTGTATCAAATTAAAATATAATACTCTGCACAGGTTATTTAATGTAAAATGTATATCTTGCAACACATTGTTAGTGAAAATAAGTGTGTGTATAACTTATAAGCTGACAATGACAAAGGAGGAGAGAGGAGATGACAATAGATAAGAAATGACAAATTGTTAGAAGGTAGAAATCCCTGAATTAGCAGAGCAAAGAAAGTTGGGTCCCCAAATGGCAAGATTCCCAACTAATGATTGCATAGTGGTGTTCATTGCTTTTAAAGGTGTGCAACGAATAGCACACCTGCTGTGTGCATGTTCATGTGTGTGTGTGTGTACATGGCCCACTCTTAAGTATGCCCATAGGAGCAGGCTGAATCTTTATGAAAACTCTCTAAGAAAAAGAAAGGGAATTCATAAGCTATGGACACAGATACCAAGGGGAAAATAATTCCAAAACTATAATTATCTTTTCTAGAGGAAAAGAGATGCAATATAAAGTAATAAAGGTAGAATTTCAAAAACAGTTTTTCAAAATTAAAAACGTGATAAGCAGGAATACACACACACACACACACACACACACACTGGAAGATACAATTGAGAAGATCTCAAATATGTATTTCAGGAAATGAAACAAAATGACAAGGAAGCACGGCAACAGTGGTTCACACCTGTAATCCTAGCTACTTGGGAAGCTGAGGTCGGGAGGATCATGGCTCAAGGCCAGCCTAGGCAAATAGTTCATGAGACCCCCCCCCATCTCCAAACTAATCAGAGCAAAATGGACTGGAGGTGTGGATCAAGCAGTAAAGCACCTGCTTTGTAAATATGAAGCCCAGAGTTCAAACTCTAGTCCCATCAAAAAAGAAAGAAAGAAAAAAAGACAAAAAATGCAGGGTAGGATAATATCAAAGAAATAATATACAAATATTTCTCAAAACCAATGTTTCAAAAAAAAAGAAAAGATAACTATTAGAGGCCTAGCCTAGTGAATGAAAAACCCTTATGGCACTTAAATTGCCAAATTCAAGAACTCTAGGTTTAGAAAGATCTGAAAAATTTCCAGAGAACAGAAATATATAGATTATTTGCAAAAAAGTAAAAATCAAGCATAATATTAGATTCTTCACCAGGCTAATGTTTAAAGGTGAAATAAAGACGGACTCATGCAAGCCAAGTCAGAAAGCTGCTGGAGAATGCTCCCTTTGAAAATCACGTATTGCATTAGGATCCAACACAGAAGATGGAGAGGCTGAGAGCTAGAAAGAGAGGCTGACAGAGACAAAGAAGTGACATTGTTTTTCTAGAACAATGATAGAGTGAAGCCTGGAATGAAAATGTGCAACAGGCATTCAGATCTAATATTGGGCAAAAAAATTAGTTACTCTAAAGGCGGGAAAAATAAGATGATCTAATAAATTACATGATGTGCTGATCACAGTGAGAAGTTTCCAACTCTGGCACAGATTGTGGAGTACATTGTAAACACAGGGGAAAAAATCACAAAAATGAAATATTAACTCTAGAAAGTAAGCAAGAAAGGAAATGTGGTCACAGTGTATCAGGTGGTTCAGCTGGAAACAGTTTTTTTCATAATTATATTGCTATAACAATGAATATGGATTTGACAGAAAATTCTGATGTAAGTGTACTGAGTGAATTGCATAAGAGGTCATCATTCAATGAGAGTTAAATACGAGATCTTTCTACATCAAGAGATAATCTAGGGCATTTCTTAAAAATTCAGGAAATACCAGTATCGCATATCATCTGCATGGAGATTGTTTAAAAATAAGATGAAAGAAATGAAAGAATCTGCCAATAGGGTAGGAAAGGGGAAAAGAAAGGTATATAGGTGGGGAAAAAGAATAACAAGCAGTGTGTTTTATTACTCTTGACAAAAACATTTAAACAAACAGTTGATGTAAACTGTTAAGAAAAAGGAACCCTCTTACACTGTTGGTGGGAATGTAGACTAGTACAACCACTCTAGAAAAAAATTTGGAGGCTACTTAAAAAGCTGGACATCGATCTACCATTTGATCCAGCAATACCACTCTTGGGAATATACCCAAAAGACTGTTACTCCAGAGGCACCTGCACATCCATGTTTATTGCGGCACTATTCACAATAGCCAAGTTATGGAAACAGCCAAGATGCCCCAGCACTGACGAATGGATTAAGAAAATGTGGTATCTATACACAATGGAATTTTATGCAGCCATGAAGAAGAACGAAATGTTATCATTCGCTGGTAAATGGATGGAATTGGAGAACATCATTCTGAGTGAGGTTAGCCTGGCCCAAAAGACCAAAAATCATATGTTCTCCCTCATATGTGGACATTAGATCAAGGGCAAACACAACAAGGGGATTGGACTATGAGCACATGATAAAAGTGAGAGCACACAAGGGAGGGGTGAGGATAGGTAAGACACCTAAAAAACTAGCTAGCATTTGTTGCCCTTAACGCAGAGAAACTAAAGCAGATACCTTAAAGCAACTGAGGCCAATAGGAAAAGGGGAACAGGTACTAGAGAAAAGGTTAGATCAAAAAGAATTAACCTAGAAGGTAACACCCACGCACAGGAAATCAATGTGAGTCAATGCCCTGTATAGCTATCCTTATCTCAACCAGCAAAACCCTTGTTCCTTCCTATTATGGCTTATACTCTCTCTTCAACAAAATTAGAAATAAGGGAAAAATAGTTTCTGCTGGGTATTGAGGGGGGGCGGAAAGGGAGGGGGCGGAGTGGGTGGTAAGGGAGGGGGTGGGGGCAGGGGGGAGAAATGAACCAAGCCTTGTATGCACATATGAATAATAAAAGAAAAAGGAAAAAAAAAAGACTACTCTTCTACTTCTACTTTCCACTATAAGAACAAGAGGGCAACAACATAAAACAATGTATTTCACTCTCTGGAAAATATTATATTTTGCTGAATGGTGGTTTATTGTAAAGTAATGATTTTGGATGTGTTTAAGCAGTCTTTATTCAATTCAGAGCCAGAAAGTCTTTTTGGAGGTACATCAATTTTTCCTTATTCAAATACTCAAAAAATTGTGCTACATTTTAAATTTTGATTAACTAAAATCTGCCTATCCTTTTACTCAGTAGTCACCATGTATCAGGATGCCACATTGGTCCTAAGAACAATAGAGAAACATTTAAGGATTTTCGGTGGAGTATTTGGAGCCATAGAACTCCACAAGAGCAAAGATACCTTACTACTTGTGGAATTGTCTGAATTTGACAAAGAAAAACTGGGTATTTTGATCGTGTTCAATTATGCTGATTCTTTTTTTTTTTTTAATGACAGAATCTTGTCACATAGCCCAGAATGGCCTGGAACTCTCTATGTAATCAGGCTAGTTTTCCCCTCTGCAGCTCTTAGGTTACAGAAATATGCTATCAGTTAATTGCACTATTCTTGTGAAGCAAATGTTTCAAGATGAAACTCAAACTTGAATCCAGTCACCAATGACAGACCCTGTTGTGAAGAGGTAAATGACAAAAATGTTTGCAAAAGAACCAAAGAGGTTGGACAGGAGTGACCCAGGGTAAAGAGTGGGCATTCTCTTTTGATCCAAAACAGCTAGCATTTGAGACTCTGTCCAAGAAACAACTGGAAAAATATTCAGTCAAATACTTAAATATGTTTTTATTGTACTTAAGAAAATCCAGTGTCTTTTTAAACTGCTAAGGAAAGCATCTTTTACTTCCTCTATTAGCAAAAAAAGGAGAAAGCATCAACTTCTTTAGGGATGAATTAACTCAACAAAGCCAAGGTAGAAACTCAGATTCAGACTCAGGATGGCCTCCTTCTTTCCACTACAACCACTAACTGGTCATTTACTCACTGGGTACTTTTCATTCTCTTCATCATACTTGCCTGGATAAAGATAAGGATGTCATTAATATTTTTCTTCTCAATTTCATATAAATAAGACATTTTCCTCTGTGTGTGTGTGTGTGTGTGTGTGTGTGTGTGTGTGTGTGAGTGTGTGTCTGTGTGTCTTCCAAAGGGCTTGTATGGATTTTCAAAGGAGTCATGAGAGAATGAAAAAGAAAAATATTTTCCTTTATGGAAAAGTTTTTGAGGATGAATAAATGAGAGCATTTTATTAGAGGAATATGAAGAAATGTTCCCATCATGAGAAAAAAACCTTGTGTGGGAGTCCTTCACAAGAGTCATACTTACATTTAGCATAGATGATTTCTTGATCTTATAAGAAGGCAGGATGTAAACATCATTGAATTCGCAAAATTCTTGCACTTTTCTTATCATTTTCCCAATTTCATTAAATATGAGGATCTCCAAGCTCCTATCACACTTAATTCTTCAGTAATCACATATAACTTAATAAGCTCCAAGTATAATATAATCTCTCCAGGTTAAAACAAGCACACACATGCACACCCAACATACACATTTCTTGCTGTCTAGATAATGTCCTGAAAATATTCTACGTATCTTGTTAATTTTAATTCTAGTATAGACTTCCTATTGGACATTAGAAATAAGTTAAGCACACTTCACATACATAAAATATGTTCTTCACACTACTTATGTTTCATCTATGGAAATATAATTTTAGCAACATTGGGCTATTTGGGCTTCCCAGAGACTTGCCTCAGATCCTGCCAGCCTCCCAAATCATATAATCAGTAGCCTTCAGGAGCTTGCCCAAATCAGGACCTACAAAAAACAATCTGACCAAGTAACATGTCATGATATTAATGATTGGAAATGGAATAGTTCATATGAATACCAGGTTATTTTCTAGAACCCCTAAACAAATGATCCCACACAGCTCTCTGTCATTTTGTTCATCACAATCAAAGCCACTGTAATATGAATGTAGGAG
The DNA here is from genome assembly GCF_047511655.1 of Castor canadensis. NCBI lineage: Eukaryota > Metazoa > Chordata > Mammalia > Rodentia > Castoridae > Castor > Castor canadensis. Next base: position 39,846,827 of record NC_133392.1, on the reverse strand, counting down.
AATAGCACACATTACCATTGCTTCCATCCACTGTCCATGGAAGACACCTATAATTGATAAACCATGCTTTTTTAAGGAGTAAATGAAGTCTCAAAATCCTTTATAGAACCTTACTCATGGTAACAAATACCAATTTGTAATAGTGATTTAATGCTATTATAAAGTGTCCAAAAATTTTGTGTCCTGAAACAACAAATATGTATCATCTTACAATTGTTATGGATCAGGAATACAGGCATAGCTTAGCTGAGTATCTCTGGTTCAAGATCAAAGTTTAACTGGATTACAATCTACTTCCAAAGTTAACTCATGGCTATTAGTAGACTTCAGGTCTTCTTTACTGGCTACTGGCCAGTGACCTGAGGTCCTTATCTTATAGAATTCGCCATAGAAGAGCTCACAATATTGTTCTTGACTTCTCTAGTGAGAGAGAGAGAGAGAATAAACCACAGTCTCATTGTAACCTAATCTCAGAAGTGACATTCCATCCCTTTGCCATATTTTATTCATTAGAAATAGTTCACTAGGTCCCCTCCTTACTCAAGGGTGGAGGGAGGATTAAACGCCCATGAAAAGTAAGGATTGTCGGGAGCTATTTTGGAGATAGGTACCACACTGTCAATCAGATGGAACATGCAACATGGAACTCACTTTTCCCACTCTACAAATTATGAGGAAAATTAAATCATTTCAGCTGAAGGCATGAAAGCTCGAATTTAGTAAATGACTTAAAATCTAAACTAATAGTCTTTCTTGAAGCTATTGTTTTAATTGGATTTGTTTCTTTTTTCTTTTGGGGGAACACTGGGGTTTGAACTCAGGACTTCCACTTCCTAAGCCTCCAGGCTTTTAGGTCTCAGTTTATTTTTCAGCCTGGGGCCAGTTTTAGGTCCAATCCCCTTACATCCACCTGATGTGTAGCTAGGATTATAGACAGGTGCCACAATTCCCAGTTTGTGTGTTGAGATGCATTCTCACTAATTTTTGCCTTTGGAGCTAGCCGTGAACTGTGATCCTCCCATCTCTGCCTTCTTTGTAGTTGGGACTACAGGCATGAACCATCATGCCCACATGCATTCATTTCTCTAGCATCTCTTAAAAATGGAAGAGCAGTCTGGAACATAGCAATTCTTTCTAGAGTTCCAGAAATGCTGTACTTGGTCTGTAATTAGATTTCCTCCTGTAAATAGTATTTATATTTTTTATTTAAAAAATGCAATAACCATTTAGAAAGTTTGTAGACCCTAGAAGAGTATCACACAATAAAAATAAAATTTACTTCTGATTCTCCTGCTCACAACCACCTTTGACAGTTTACCCTTGTTTTCAAAACTAGTATATATGTGTATCAATATTATATATTTCTTATTTCACATTTGAATGTGAAATTTTAACATTTACTCAAGGCAAATAAAACTGGAAATGTTATTTTTGAAGCATATTTTAAGATAACATATTCACTTGCAGGCATGCAGACATAGACTTGAAGGGAACAATTCTAAAAAAACATTTAAGACATAGCATATAACATGGGCCTGTGATGACTTCTTTACTCCTTGTCAATGCTCCAAAACTGTCACAATAATGGCTTAGATGAATTCCTAAAAGAAGAAAGCATAGTATATTTTCTCTGCTTAACTGGATCAAATAATTATGAATCTTTGGAAGAAGATATAAAAATTAGCATTTTTTCTTTGAACTTTGCTTCCTATTGTCTTTGCTTAGTATTTCAGCTAATTACTATCAGATGCTCATATGAAATGTGTGTATGCTTGGGCCCATGCCCAATTACCTAGTTATCTACCTACCTAACAAACCAAACTACTTCTCTAGATTCCAACACCAGGAGACAGTAAACAATGTGCTCATGTGGTCTCTTTATCTCCTTGAAATTTCATCATCTTATACCCAACTCAGTCAGAGAAACCTTGCCAAAAAATAACAACTCTCTAATGAATTTTGAAAAATGAGATGGAATTTAACTGACACAAGGTATAGCTAAGTTAATTGTGGCATCAGGTAGCATAAGACATACTTGAATAATTAAGTACGAGGAAAAAAAGTAGCAGTGGGATGTCCAAATTACTAAACACCAGTAGTTTTTGGTATCTGTTACAAAGAACCTGGAGCTACTATTCATTGACTTTTATGACAAGTCATTTACTGGCTTTCTGGAAAAGTTGTGCTCCAAATAATGGTTATACTGCAGAGCTAATGAAGCCTGTTGCTGAGGAAGGTGGGTCTCGAGTGTTTCCTAGTTAGAAGGTAATTGTCAGCTGCACTCTGTCCATGCACTATTGATTGACTCTGGGTAAACTTTCACTATCCCGCAGCTCACCCCAGAGCTGCTGAGACCTAACTGTTCAAAACATATTTGCAGCTGTGTTATTGAATTTGATAGGATTGGGTCCAACAAAATTGACCACAGCCATTCTCTGAGTCACACAAGACTTGTGGTGGTCCATGTACAACTAAACAGGACTTTTGCATCAAAACCAACTTTAAAGAATGTGTACCAAAACTGAAGCAGATGACATTTAATTGAGGACAGATGGTAGATTTAAAAGCCAAATTATCTTAGGAAAGTTGCCATATCTCTTCTAATCTTATTTATTATCTTACATTGATACATAAAAAACCCATTAAGAATTTCATTTTATGTTTAGAGAGATAGTAAAGTAACTTTCTACTGCTATTTCTTATAACCAGTATAAGTCATAGAGCACACAAAACATGTTTATCAAACCTAAATGGACACTGGCTTTTAATGCACTTCTTAAAGTACTTTTGTTACCTCTAAGACCCAGGTTACCAAAGCATAGCTAAATTGTTTATATGCTGGTGAATCACTGTGGAAGCACAAATCCTGATTAGAATTGCAATAAGGGAAAGTTTCTGTCAGTACTGGGCAAGTGACACTAGGGCTATTCTCCTGTTCTGTCTTTTTCCCTCTTCCTCCCCTTTCAGGAATTGGTCAGAATCAATGAGATGTTTATGGAGGAAGAAAGTGGTAATTCTGATGGAGATAATGAAGTTATAAAGTCCATATGATTCCTGAGTAAGCCAAAAATAATAAATTCAAATTATACCTAATTGCAAATTATACAATAAAGCCATGAAGACTGTGTATTCCTCTAATGAAATAGAAAATAATTATTCTGTGATAGCTAAATTAAAAAATACATTCAATTGAAATATCAAGGTAATAAGCCACACATGTTGGTCCCTTTCAAGAACACATATACAGTATCAATTCTCTAGTTCAATTCACATAGGTGAAATACCACCCTAACTGACATCTACATAGAATGCGACTTGTGCCATGGTATTTGTTGACTTGGACTCTGTGACTGGACCCAACTATTAGATGAAGCAAATACTTTGAGCTTTGTCCAAGTTAATGGAAAGGCTCTAGTGATGGTCAATCTATTTTCCAAAACCGCTCTTCACATAATATTTACTATTCCTAAGTAATGACGAATTTCTATATTGTGTTAGTAGGATAATTAAATACTCCTGGTAGGTAGAAGGCAGAGGAGATGAAGGAAAGGAAGGGATTTTAAAAGGTTGTGAATACTTCTCTGTGTCTACTATTCATGGTCCCATTTTTCCCTTACAATGCCATCATCAGGCAGAGATTATCATCCCAGTTTTACAGGTGAAGGAACCAAGTCTTTGGGAGGTTAGACAATTTGTCCTAAAATGTACAATAAATAAATTTTAGGGCTGAGATTCAAATTCTGAAGGTTTGATTTTAAAGCCCTAATTGATATCACATCCTCCTATAGCTCCCTTCCTCTGTGTCACATACTCATTTTGTTAGTAAAATTGTAAACTTCAGCTTGTTAGTATAGAGTCAAGGGAAATACATTTGACTATGTATTTAAAAAGCATAGTGAAATGTAGGTTTCAAAGCCTATAAATAGGAAACTTCCCAACTCACAATAGATTAACAAAAATTATTCCTGAAATTATCAAATGCCCAATTTTCCTTCTAGACCATGTATCAAACTGAATATATCCCAGAAAAACAGGGGCAATAGCTGTTAGAAAATTTAGAAAATTATTCTCCAAATTTGAATAGTTGATTATAAATGTTAAAAATGGGACATAACAAAAAGAAAAATAATTCTAAGATGTTTTGGGTGTTTTTTGAAAGGTTCTAACGTTGCTTAGATGTAGGATGACTGCTTCTTTTGGTGAAGAGGCTGATAGATACCAAACAAAGACTTGGAAGAGTAGGAAAGAAATATATCAAATTTAAATCTATTCAAAAGTGTAGCTTTTTATTCTAGATGATCAATAGGCTTGACAATCTTCTGGAGAGGTTAGGCCAGGGATTAGTAAATTTTTCCTGGAAAGGACCAGATAGAACATATTTAAGACTTTGTGGGCCAAATAATCTGAGCCCTGTCAGAGTAGCACATATAGACAATACATAAACAAGAACAGCTATTTAAAAAAAAAAAAAAAAAAGCTTTATTTACAATCAGGTGGTGGCCCAAATTTGGTCACAGGTTGAAGTCTGTAGAACTCTGGGTTAGTTGATGCTTTTTGCCTATTATGAGGTTTGCTTGAGTTAATGACACTTATAGGTAACAGTTTATTGATGAGGAGAAAAAGAGATGTAAAAGCTAGAAAGAAGGTACAGCACTGTAGTAAAAAGATGCTAAAGTCAAGAGGAAGGTTGTTTGGTTTTTTTTCAGATAAGCCAAGGGCAACAATGTAAATTTTGTCTGGATTGGAGAAAGAAGTTGAACCCCTTGAATTTCAGGAATTCTTTCTTACAAATAATAGACTACTGAGTGGGTCTGAGAACCCTTTCTTTAAACAAAGTCTTGTGTGTCCCCAAATGTACACCATATTAATCTACTGTTATTCTAGCTAAAGTTGAGATGGTTAAGCCTCACCTCACAATATTAATTCTGAGACAAATAAAACTCCATATTTCTTCCCTGAAAAGCAAGACCTCCTAGGTGGCAAGTTGAAAAACATTATGGAAGACAATTATGAAGGCTTTTCCTAATTCCGACATTCTGTGATCCTGTGATTTAATTTATCTTTGTCCCTGTTCTTAAAGTATATCTATCAATATTCCATTACTAATATTCCCAAATAAATCATCATCTATTAAGGAAATTTTCAGATAGAATGTATGTCAAATCTTTAGATTTCCCAAAGAGCAACTTAAATGGTTTGACTTAACAGGATATTACTATTTCTGTCTGTACAATGAATAGATTATTCATATTTATTCAACTGTTCAAACAATTTACCTAAAATTCTAAGAATCTCTAATGCTTTGTCTTTTTTATTATCACTTATGTTTTCTCTTCAACAAAATCGGAGAACAAGAGGTGGAACAGATTCTGCCGAGAAGTAGGGGGTGGTGGAGGGAGGTGGCCCAAACAATGTAGACACATGTGAGTAAATGTAAAAATGTTAAAATTTTAAAAAAGAATAAAAAATAAAATAAATAAATAACACAATCTAATAAGCCTGGTTTTAGAATCAATGTGAACCAATGAAATTTCAGATGCGGCTCAGTTTGGATCTTATCTATTTTTTTCTCCTTAGTTACTACAATATCATAGAGTGGTTGACTTATATAAGGAAATTTGTTTCTTTATAATTCTAAAGGCTACAAGTTCAGGATCAAGATGCCAACATGATTTGTAGATTATTGTCTTCTCTCTATGACCTCTCAGGTACGAAAAAGAGTAAGCCCTTGGGTATCTCTTCTTATAAAGGCATTAATTCCATCTTGAAGTCCCCACCTTCATGACCTCATTTACACATGATTTTCTTCCAAAGCCTCCATCTTCAAATACAACTATAGTATAGGTTAGGGCTTTAATATATGAATTGGGGCAGGGGCACAATTCTATCCATACCCAATCTCATAGGTTGTAAAGAGAAGGATCTGGAAAAAAAAGATAATTTGAAGAGCTAAAATAAAAATTGGATGTTGGAAATGCTACTGTGCTTGAAAGAGACACATCAATAGAAAGCCTTAGACTTAATTCAAAAATGCTTTATTAATATTTTTAATTGACAACTCATAATTTTATATATTTATCAGGTATAATGTGATGTTTTAGTTTCATTGAATATTCAACATTTTTATTGAATAAATTATAGGGAAAGCTAGTGGAGCATTGCTCCTACAAACACAACAGATTTGAGTCTTGGCTATAATGGTCTACTTCAAGCAACAAGCATCTTGATGTTGAATATGTTCACAGAAGTTGCCCTCATATAATACTAGAAATTGAGTTACTTCTGTGAGATTGGCAAACAGACTGACTGCAGGTTTTATATGAGGGAAACACTACCTCTGTAGTAATTGAGTTTGGGTTTTCATCAGAGGTGGAAATTGTCCTGCTGATAAGTTTTCATCTTTGGTGAATGCCTTGTTCCAGTTTCTAGCACAATGCTGAGTACCCAAAAGGCATTTATTTCTGTGTATACAGACTTTCCAGGATTTTATTGCCAGGAAGCATTCTCCAATCTAAGACTCAGGACCACTCAGGAAGGTAATACACAAAAACACTGGAGGGGATGGTTATAGCAATTATCTTTTGTGAGCAGAATAAGTTCTAGATAGGCCATTTTTTACCACACTTTGTCATAAACAGCTAAGGTGCTTTCTGCTGAAGTTCCCTTTATTTTTCATTCCTTTAATGCCAACAGTGAAGAAAGTTTTCTTCTTTCTCTTTCAAAACTCACAATACATAATGCATAGGCACTGTAATTATTCTAAGAGACAGAATGGTCCTGCATTTACTTCGGTTTATCACCCATCAGAGGATATCATGCTTCCTATTAGCAGTGGTAAGCTTGATGTCATTATGTGTAATTTCTTCCAGATGAGCTGTAGCACTTAACTTTCTGCTTCTGAGTACAGAGTTATGCTTTTAATGCAAGGGCAACTTCTATAGAGAGATTTCCCAGAGCAGAGAATGCAGGTCTAATTAAACATATCAGTCTCCCATCAATGTTTCCTCTGTGCCCAAATCATTACTCAAAAGGCAGGCAGGTATCAAATCAGGCTTGAAAATAGTCAGGTTTAGACTGGACATTAATGAAGACAGTAGCTAACTGAAACAAAACAATAGCCATGAGTGAACCAAAAGTAATATGTAGAATAAAAAGTTTTTAAACTTGGAGTTTCAGGCTTTTTTGTCTCATTTCATTGCAGTCTCATAATCTTTTTTGAGTTTTTACTCCTATGCTGAGCACAAAAATAAGAATTTAAAAGGTTTTTTTAATTAACCACCACAGTTTACCAAATGTCTACTATGTGTCAGTATATTAGACAAGTTAAATTTATTTCTATTCCTCACAACTCCAAGAAAGAAAATTATAGATAGGCAATCCTATACCCAGAACCCAAGAAGACAGATGTGTTCCAAAATTCAGAATTGTTTGGATTTTAAAAGATAGCAAGCTGCATTTAGAGCAACTTCATTCTATAGCTCAATGGGATCTAGTACAACATTTTGGAGGCAAATAAAACAATATTTTCAGTGATCACGAGTCATCATATAAAGTAGAATGAAAAAATAAAAAAACTTCATCAAAATTCACTTTACTTCAGGTTTTGTCACAAAATTAACTGCCATACATTTGCACAGAGACAAACAAATAATTTTTTCAGAGCATTCTGGAATTTGTACTTGTGAATGTGGAACCTGGGATGTTAAGACAAGTTCTTTAAAAAGAGATTGAATAACTTACTCAAAGTTATATGGTCAGACTACACCTAGTTTGAATTAGAATTCAGAATCACTTAGCTGAGAAGTCTATGGTCCAGTTGATGAATAGAATAAGGTATGTCACAAATGACCCTGAAGAAGGAAAAGCAGAATAAAATAGAGATCAAACAGGGAGAAGAATGTGATAGAAAAAAAACCCCAAAAAACAGGATTGTAAATTGAGTAGAGAAAGAGTTATAACATGGGCTGCCCAAAAGTAGGCAAAGAAACAATGAAAACAGTCATCAAAAAGGAGTATATTTTGCTGAGATTACATTCACTCATGTGAAAAAGATTAGACATTGTACCAAATTGATCTTCAATTGCAATAACTCCTCATTAGTCATTAAATATACATTTGCAGTGCCTACCATATGCCAAGCATTAACAATAAAGGTATGAAAGAGATGGGCACATATCAGCTCTATGACCTTAGCAGCTATTCAATCACTCTATGCTACTATAAATCCATTTAAAACTAGGAGTAATATCTACTTCAAAGAAATTAATGGTGAGAATTAAATCGTATAGTACCTGTAAAATGAAATAATACTAGTAAAAGAGTAACACAGTGCTAGCACAGAGCAAATGATGTATGCAATATTAGTCAATAGTATTAAGGGATTTTTATTTTTTTGAAACCATCAGCTTCTTCAACTGAAGGAAAACATTCATACTCTGGGATTATTTGCAGTTAGAAAATCAGAGTACAAAGTACCAAATTCTAGTCAAACATAATTGCCATTCAATCAGCAGTCCTGGTGAGTTTGCTCTATTTTTGGCTCCAACCCTAAATTGTGGTACCCCGAATGACTCATTTAATAGCATTGCTTCTCCCTCTGTGAATTGACTTTTAATCTTTAACTCAAGGGTATTAGAGGAGGTTTTGGGGCTAAATGGAGGAGAAATCATTGCTCTAGCTAACAGGCTGCTCCAAAACAGGTGTTTCTAGAAAATTCCCTTGAACTTATCGATTGAATGACAGAAAAGATAGTCATAGAAAAGATGAAAGTTTCTCTTGCATGCTTATACCTAAATGAGTAGAGTCTACTTGTCTATCTCTTCCACAATGAAAATAAGTAACTTGAGGTAGTGGCTTTCTCACATTCACAATTGAATTCTCAGAGTCTAGCACAGTGCTAGTCATGCAGTGGATACTTATAAAGTATTTGTGGAATGGTGACTGATTGAATCAAAAGGTCTACTTGGATAAAATAAACCAAAGAATTGCTGATTTTCCAGTTGTTCATCGAATCAATACCTAAACCAACACCACCACAGAAGTTAGTGTGTACAGCTCAGAAATGAATGCTCAGGGGGTTTGTAGCCATCCAGACAGCTGTCAACTTTAGGTCATCATGAGATTCTAATTCTATTCAGAGTTTAAAGTTGTGGTTTTAGCAGCTCATAGGTCGGTGGTTTTGTTGATTATCATGAACAGAATGAAAAATGGAAATCTTATTAAGCTTTAAAGTATTTTTAGCTGGAGAACATTGACATTAGACTGTCAGAAAATCAAGTGGAAGGAAAGTGTTATGAACAATAAATATGTCAGTAAAAATGGCCAAATGGAATTGTGATTCCAAGTCTTGCCTACTATTTCTACCAAATCAGAACCTAGTTGCCCAGCAATCACTCCATATGGGAGTTATGTAATGTGATGACATATTCCTAATCTCAGAAGTGGACTGACAGACAAGCTGAAACCAGAAGTTTTTCAGTATGATTTGTATTAGCTCTATTACCTTGTTAAATTGTGAATAAGCATCATTTTATGCATATACAAAGTATGAGGGTTGTCAAAAGAGCACATGATTGCTACAGGTGCCCAGAGATGCGTTGGAGATCTTTAAGATTGTAAGATTCATTGTGTACACAAATTTGATTACTCCTGTTGTTTCAGACCCTTTTCATTACACTAGCTGGTATATCAGTGATAGAAAGTTATATCCAGGCTTGACCCTAGTCAAAGGACAAAGAAGAAAACATGTTTTCTGGGTTACTTGAATCTTATCTACTTTCCAAACTTTCACTTTTCCACCTTACTCCCAAATAAAAGAAAAATAGTAAACCGTAAAACTGACATTTTATTTACATTTTTAAAAATTAATCAGTACAAGAAAAGAATGCCTTAATAGAAAGTAGACAGCAGGCATCAATAAAGTCATATACTAAATGAATGAACCAATGAATAAAACAAGTTAACATTTGTTAAGATTACCATATGCCAAATATTGTTATATCTACTTGAGTAAAATATTTAATGTTGAAGAAAGTTAGAAGTAATATAAAGTCCAAACTCAGGGGACTGTAATGTAGCTATTAATGAATACCTAAAGAATTAAAAATGACCACATGAAATAATATTAATAGTATATAAAAACTGTAATGACTAACTCTCATATATCCTTGTCCACGCAGCTATTTTTCAGCAAGAGAAAGAGAAAGACTTCTGTGAAATAGATATACTATTAACAGTACTTTATTGAATGATTTAGTAATAGTTTATACCTTTTTCCTACATTTTTCATTTGTAAAATTTTTTCATTAGCATTTATTTTTCTTAATTCAAAAGTACTAAAAAACAGCTAAAACTTATTATCCTCTAATAATTCTCAAGGAACCTGATTTAGATGACCAGAAAGCTAATCAAGTAATGTGCTGTGATCAACTATTAATGCTACCAGGTGGCTCAAATGTTTACTACTCACACTTAACATTTTAATTAAAATCAGTGTCTTCAACATCTTAAAGCAGAGGAAAGAATATTATAAGCATTTCAATTCAGAAAGTCCAGGATCACATTGTGAGTAATTAATAGAGTCAAAGTCTAGACTCAGGACTATGGTCCTTTGATTCTAAATCTAGCACACTTTCCATTAAACTATCAGAATAATCATGTAGTCATTCTGTGAGGCGCACAGCAGGGAAAGGGAACATTTTCATTTTTCTGAGCCCCTGCTAGAGACATGTAAAAAAGTAGCATGGTGCTTACAGGCTTTCAAGTAGAATAGACCTAGAATTATATCCATAGCTATATGTTTGCTTCATGACCTCTGTGAGGTACTTAAATTTTCTAAGCCTTAGTCTTCTAGTCTGTGAAGCAAGAATAATAAGGTTGACATCTGCGAGGATGCTATAAAGACTAATTAAGACAAGACATGTAGTAATGTGCTTGGTGCTACATTATCTTCTATGTAGCAGCTCCTGCTCAGTCTTCCCCCTCTTCCTCCCAGCCCATCTCCATTGCCCCATTGATGTGTGGGTATAACCTTGGTTAAGCCTGCCCATCTTTCTTTTGTATTTAAGAAAATACCAACTAAAACGTCACCCTGCAAGGAAGTAAATGAGAACACAATGGGCATAAATCTTAAAAATGACCACTTTCCCTCAATATCTTCTTGTAAGTATACATTTGCTGAAAAAAAAATTCAAGCTAATATTAGACATCAAATCTCTTTGGAGGCAAAAACTAAGCAGCTACTTGGAAAATGTGGCATTCAGTTACATGCTCAGCTTAAAGAATGCTCATTGAGCAAAATGCAATTTTGACTTGCATGTGACCATGGTTTTCATGTGACCATGAAAATCTTTCTATGTTGTTATTTTCTTTTAAACAGGGAAAGTCTGGCTTGAAGATATGTTATAGAAAAACTGCACATACATTTATCTTGTCATTCATAAGGCTTTATCCTAAATCTAAAAGCTTTTGACTAAAGTGAAAAAACACTAGAGACTCATTTTGAAAAGCTAGAGAAATTGAAAGGAATTCAAATCATCTGTATTTCCAGTGGCTGGCAGGATGTTCCTGTTCAAATTGATTTTTCAAATGCATATAAGTCATCAAACTTGCAGATTTTAACCTTACCAACAAAGTATTAACAAACCTTCTCAAAGAATGAGACTTTTGAAAAGTCTTAAGTTATTTAGATTCTTACCCTGCAAGAGAAGAAGACTGTGGAGACATTGATAAGAAATTGTGATGAAATGAAGGCTCCCAAGTCTAGATTTAAGGCCCATTCTTAACTACTTATGTGAATAGAGAAGAGAAAGACTTCATTTCAACAACACTCTGCCACAAAACTCTTGCCAACAAGTTCCAAATTTGGGGCCTTTTGGCTTCTTCTCTGCCTACATCTGCTAGCCTTGTAGTGGGAAAGCTAGAATGTTATGATGTCCAATAACTATAGGGAGAGGGCAAGAGATGATCCATACCTCAAACTGCCAATCCTACTACTAGTCAGACTGCCCATTACATCAGGATATCTATGGTCAGCATAGCTGGATGAAACCCTTTAGTGCCCCACCATGATTTTTGTTAATCTAAAACAAAAATCTCAATCACAAAATTAAGATGAAGTTCAATAAAAGTCTCCTTTTATCCTTTGTGATTGCTTCTTCCCTCTCATTTGAAATATTTGCTATTAAATGATGAATAGATACCTTGTCACATTTTTTTGTGGTTTTCCTTACATTGTTGGTGCCCTGTGCATAAATTTGGTCTACATATTAGATCATAAAGCCCTGAAAAACAAACAAGTAGTTTTCAAAAACTAACTCCAGTAGTACTAAATTATTTGTGCTCTAACAAAGTACACTGTTATGATTTATGCACAATCAGCTATGTTTCTTGCTATTCTACAATTCATTCTTCATATCTTACAGCATTGAAAATATCACTGGCATTATATTAAATATTTTACATAAGAGTATGTAACACAGAATATTGTCTTAATCCAATTTGTGCTTATATACAGAATAGCTGAGACTGGGTAATTTATAACAAACATTAATTTATTGGCTCACAATTCTGGAGGTTGTGTGGTTCAATAGTAAGGTGCTGGCATCTGATGAGGGCATTTTGTGGCATCATTGCATGGTGGAAGGCAAGAGGGTTAAGAGAAAAGAGGAGGCTGAGTCCTTTATCATGGCACCCATCGTACCCATAGGGGTAGAACCTTCACAGCCGAATCCTTTACCCTTACAAGTTCTATCTTATAATATTGTTACAAATGGTAATTAAATTTCAACATGAATTTGGAGGGAATGACAGTAAACGTCATACAAAATGAAGGGATTTATAGTGTATTCCTTGTTTATATGTCTACACTGTCCGAAGCAGAGATGTTGCTTCTTTCTTGTAGCTTCTGCACCTGCAACAATGTGTATTGCCCAAGAGGCACTTAATGTCTGACAAGCGACCTGACGATTCCTCAGGAATCCGAATTGATTTTTCCCCTCTTGTTGATACTGGCTGTATCTATCATACATAATGGGGAGAGTTTCAAGAAGCACCATGGTTGCCCAAGGTTGATTAATAGTAGAGACAGAACCAGATCTCAGAACCTTTCCAATGTCCTGAGTATGGCCTTCCTGCCACAGCACCAAGGCTCCCAGGAGGTATTCACTTTCACCTTGTGGTGGTAGAGTGAAGTAAGTAACTTCATCGGTTGCAAACAAAACAGTAGGTCTCTGAGATGTATAAATGTCGGGAATAACTATAAAGGAACTGCCTTCCATCAGCTTAACTATCATAGCTAATTATAATAGCCCATAAATATGAATCCGAATGTTTGACTGTCAAATATAGTATTATTAATTTCTCTCTGACAGAGAATTACTTTTTGGTCTGGGAAAACTCTCGCTTTTTTTCCCACCTTTCCTCAAATTTTGTGCTCTTCGATGAGTGTAAGAGATTGAGGTGGTGGGAGATTAAAAAAAAAACACCAGAATCTCATGGTCGTTACTCTTTTTATCTGCAACAATGCTAAAATACAAAGAGGACAGAGCTGACAAGAGAGTGAAGGAAGGAAAATAAAATTTATATATAAAAACATTATCTAGCCATAAGTATATAAAATATATAATATTTATGTATTTACAAATAAAGAAAGAATAGAAACAGCACTAGAACATTCACAAAATAAGAAATAAATATACATCACAGTCTTATTTTCAAGATAATCGACTTTAGTAGTAACAAAAACAGACTGAACATTGTTTTAGACTCTCATGCTCGCAAAAATTAAAAAGTTTGATGATACTCTGTACTTCAGAGAGTACAAGGACCCTCCTGATAACAGACTGCTCAAAGAATTCAGAAAATGTATTTGGAAAGCCTTAAAATTTTGCATCTCTTTTGACCCAGAAAGTCTAGCTTTATGAATTTGTGCAATGAAAGTAATCTCACAAAGTGATGAAAATGTCTGTCTGGGTTGTTCATTATAATATCCTGAATGCTCTGCATTTGGAACTTGGTTTTAAGTGTGGGCTCCCACAAGCAATGCACCTTCTGGAAGAGTTAGTGGTGACACAGGGACACTGATGAGTGAAAATGGAGGCTGATAAATAGCATAAACTTGACCCTTGGATATTTTCTTTTTGGTAGTTTTGGGTTTGATCTCAGGACTTTGAAACACTTCCAACCCTTTTTGCCTTAAGCTACTTTTTTCAGACAGGGTCTGACTTTTTGCTTGGTTGGACTGGTACTATAATCTTCCTATCTAAGTCTCCTGCTTACCTGGGATTGCAGATGTGTACCACCATGCTCTTTTTCTACATTGAGATGAGGGGGTCTCAGTAACTTTTTCTTTAGGCTGACTTCAAACTGCAATCTTCCTGATCTTTGCCTCCCAAGTAGAGTAGCTGGGTCTGCAGGCCTGAGCCACAGCATCCAGTCCCTGAATTTTGATTTCCATATGTGAAGGCTAAATTGCTATATAATATGGATGGTGGTAACTTCTTGAAGTTAATTTTAAAGAATTTCTTCTCCTTTATTTTCTTTGAATTTTAAATTTTGTTTTGTACTTGTTGATTGATTTGTGAGAATATATTACTTTAATAATTAGATACACATTAAACATGACAGTTAGATCCATTTTCGATGGAAAGAGAGGGAAAGAAAGTCAGATGAAAAGGAGGGTAGGAAGGGATCTCCTCTGATAAAACTGAAGTGATATCACCTAACCCTATGTGCCAATGTGGCAGAAGTAGTGAGATGAGTGTGAAAGATGAGCTGCTTTGCATGTGAATCCCCTGAAGTTCCTTTCTATACAATAAGGGCAATTGGCCAGAGAATGTCACTTCTACATCAGCTATTCTCTCACAATTTTACTGTTATTTCTTTTTCAGGGGTATCTCCAGGAACCCCATATCAGGTGACTCCATGAACTTAAGTTTAAAATTTCCAAAATTATATATAGCTTCTCCCGTGATCCTTACTGCAAGTTCACATCTCTCTTACTCGAAACCGAAACAATGCACACATTTTAATCTCAGCTAAATATCAATTGATGCCAATGAACTAATACATTAACTGAATCAACCAAAAAAATTTTGACAACCTTTTTTTATGAGGTAGCATGTTAGATATTTGAGATGAAAAAAAAAAAAAGAAAAGAAACAGTAAGCATGGTTCTTTTACCCAGGTTTGGGAGACTATAAATAAAATAAGAACAAATTAATAAAGTTGGAGAACTGAACAATGAAGAACAATGCAGCCTAAAACAGGCTTTATAATGTATGAGGAGTCAAAGGTGTCAGATAAGTTGAAGATTTGCAGAAGCATTGAATTTGAGACCCAGATCTGCCCTTGATAAGTCAAGGTCTTCAGATTCCTCTGAGTTTATTTCTTCATCAATAAAATTAGATGTATTATCTAATATCAATAACTTCTTCATGGGATTTAAAGAGATCACCATATGTAAAAGATTGCATCCATGAATGTACAGCCATGGCAATGCCCTTCAAGACAACCATTTATAGTAGCATGCCTCGTGTCATAAGTTGCCTGGTCTATCTCCATGTTAGGCCAACTCTGTTTAAGACTCTGAATGTCAATTCTGGATAAGACTAAGCAGGAACAAGGGCTCGGTTCCTCTAATCCCAGCTACTTAGAAGGTGGAGATCAAGGCTTGAGGTCAAACAAAGGAAAAAAATTTAGTGAACCTATCTCAGTGTACTAGTGTGGTGGTTCATTCCTGTAATTTCAGCTACTCAAGAGGTGGAGGTAGTAGGTTTGCAATCTGAATGCTGGCCCAGACAAAGGCATGAGACCCTGTCTGAAAAACTGAAGGCAAAAGGAAGGGGAATATGGCTCACGTGGTAGAGTGCTTGCCTAGCAAGTGTGAGGCCCTGTACCCCACCACATACACACCCAAAAAGATAAAAGAAAGATACAGATTAGACAAAAACAGTACCCCTGAATCAAACAAGTAACTATGCATCTAGGCAGAATGTCAGATAGTGTCACTACTCCCTGGTCCCTAAAGATAACTAATCATTTCTATGAGTGATAACAAATGTTAGATTAAAGATTTTAGTTGAGTGATAATTGGTAAAGCAAAACTATGTGAACTCTATTTTTGAAATAGTCTTTTAAACTAAGGTTTCTCAGTTCTAGGAAGGTCTCAGACGTCAGAAAGAAGGTAGAACAGCACGATCCCTACCTTACTTCTGTCTCTTTCCAAATGAACAATTTTCAGACTGAGAAGGAAGGTTTGAACTTATTTCAAAGGCTCACACCCTTTCATGTCCTTTCCTACTTAATTGGACTTAGGCTTTAAAAAGGCTCTAAAGTCCAATAGAAGAGGGCTTAATTCCTTTAAAAATGTCAAATGTCTCAAAGAGTAGATATGACAGTGGAGTCATTGTTGATCTTTGAGAGATAATGGACAATGAGAGCATGGACAGATGGTAGAGTGACACAAAATAATTTTCCCATTTTTTGGCAGCACTGGGGAAAATAACTTTAAAGAGTATAAAAGGCAAGATTCTACAATTACAGATTTTCTGAGCTTATAATTGAACTATAGGAGAATCCTGGAGTTACTTACATATTAAGTGATTTTTGAGTCTTTAGAACATAACCTTGTGATCAATGGCTCACTAAAAGTAAGTCACATAATGAATGTGAAATTTTGTACAATTATTTGATAGAAGTCTGTTAGAATGACCAGTAGTGCTTTCTGAGTGTTTAACATTTGCCAATTTCCTAGGAACTTGTACATTATTTCTTAAACAGCTCCATGGACTAGATATAGACCATTGCCCAATTTTATTCAGGGGGAAACAGACAAAAAAAAGTTGTCAAGAGTTGCAAGGAAGCAAAGCTAGTGAAAGAAAGAGAGAATGTTAACCTGAACTTGTCACTATTTATCCAGGGTCCTAGCCACTACAATCACATTTTTTCTTCAGTATTCAGATTTACAGATAGGAAGATACTAGGAGGAACATTTATTTTGCATTTTAAAAACTGCTTAATAATAGAATAATTTGTTTTAGAAACAAACAGGGTCCTCTTCAATTCAAAAGTCAAACTAACAGCTAGCTGGCTGAGACGTAGGGCTGACAATTCTACCAGCAACCACTCAAGGTCCTGCGTTCTAAATCCGAAAATAGAAATGTATTTACTGCTTTAACCAGCCAAAAGACCAGATTTTCACTGGATATTTATTACATAGCATGAATTGCTTAATTTTTGAACTATTGTTAAATGAATTGGTTTTGGAATGACATCAATCTAAGTAATCATTTGACAATTTTTATATAAATATTAAATCTTTGTTTTCTGGGTTGTTTTTACTGATTTTTCATCATATATTGGAAGTCATCATTTTGAAGATTGGCTATTATACTTTTGGATATTTATGAATCTAATCATGATATAATAACAGACTGTGATCCACTAAAATATCTGGGTCTATTTAATCATTACATCACTTCACACTTAAACAAATCCATAATTATGACACTTTCTCTAAATTCAGCTAACTAGCAAGCACTTAATATCCTTTTTTGCTTTTTGAGGTACTGAAGGTTAAACTCAGGATTTTCCACACTTGCTAGGATCACTTTGCCACTTGAACCATGCCTCCAGTCCTTTTTTGCTTTAGTTATTTTTGCCTGGCCTGCCTGGACTGTGATCCTACCAGTTACCCTGGAGTGATGGGCACACACCACCACCACATAACATTTTATTGGTTGAGATGGGGTCTTGCAAATTTTTGTTTGCCCAAACTGGCCTCAAACTTTGGTCCTCTTCTTCTCTTTCTCCCACATTACAGGCATGAACCACTGTGTCCAACTGAAAATATCCAATTTCTAAGGATTCTGATGAAAATACTGGTTAAAATAAAGTTCCTGTGACATTATTTTTCTACACAGTTTCAAATCTTCACTACCACTATTGCACTTTTCCTTAACACACATGGACATGTGTATGTACAAACACATATGTGTACATACATATACACATGCACAGTCTTACAGCTATACTTGGAGAAGTTGAATATTTCTCAAGGGTATTTAAGGTTATATAGAATTTAGTGCTGAACGTTTAAATTAAGCTTAATCACAAACCAACAGGCAATGAAAAATAAGTGTTAGTCCTCTGCTATGTTTTGAATATTGTTCATCTCTGCCAAAATCAAAGTTGGGGCTTGGTCCCAACATGGAGGTGCTGAAAGGTAGTGTCTCTGACGGGGACATTGGGATTTTCTTTCTTTCTTTTCTTTATTTTTTTAAATTTTAAATAGACATTATTTTTAGAGCAGTTTCAGGTCCACAGCAAAATTGAGGAGAAAATGCAATTCTTATATACACCTGTCCCCCCTGCTAGCCTTCTCCACTACCTACCTTCTGCATCAGAGCAGTACTTTGTTACAAAGAACCTACAATTGCACATCCATATTACACACAGTCTATGCTGAAATCAAGATTAACTTTGGTGTTGTATAATCTCTGGAGTTTTGAAAGATGTATAATGGTAGTATCATGGAGAATAGTTTCAGTGCCCTGATAATCCTCTGTTTTCTGTCTATTAATTCCTTTTTCCCTCCTTCTAACTCCTAGTTACCACTGACATTATTTCTGTTTCCATAATGGTGCCATTGGAAGGATTATACAGCATACAGCTATTTTATATTAGCTTCTTTCAGTTTGTCTTCTGTGTTTAAGGTTTCCCTGCATCTTTTCTTGACTTGAGAGCTCATTACTTTTCAGCAGTACACATTACATTTTCTGGATGTGGCAGTTTATTTGTCCACTTACCTAATGAAGGACATCTTGTTTACTTCTGGCTTTTGGCAATTTTTTTTATTTGTTTATTTGTTTATTTTGCAGTACTGGGGCTTGAGCGCAGGGCCTCACACTTGCTTAGGCAGGTGCTTTACCACTCGAACCACTCCGCCAGCCCTGTTTTTTTGTGACAAGTATTTTCAAGATAGGGTCTCACAAACTATTTCCCTGGGGCTGGCTTCAAACCCACAATCCTCCTGATCTCTGCCTCCTGAGTAGCTAGGATTACAGGCAGGAGCCACAGTGCCTGCTCTCTCCACTGATTCTTGACATCAGCAACATTTTGTGTGCTTGTTGGCTGTTTGTATGTCTCTTTTGGAAAAATGTCTGTTCAAGTTCTTAGTTCATTCTTGAATTGAATTGTTTGGTTTTATTGTTGCTGTTGGTAGTGATAATTAGTTGTAGGAGATCTTGATATATCCAGGATATTAGTCCTTTATCAGATCTAATTTGTGAATATTCTCTCCCATTCTGTAGTGGCCTATTTATTCTGTTGGTCATGTCCTTTAATGCACAAAGCTTTATTTTTATTTATTTATTTATTTATTTTTATTCATATGTGCATACAATGTTTGGGTCATTTCTCCCCCCTCCCCTCACCCTTGGCAATTGTGAATAAAGTTGACATAAATATCCACGTGCATGTTTTGAGTAAAAACAAGTTTTTCAACCCATTTGGGTGAATGCCAAGAATGCATTTTCTGGATGATATGGTAAGAATAGGTTCATTTCTGTAGGAAAGCACCAAACTGTCTTCCAATATAACTAGACTATTCTTATCCCCATCAGCTATGAATGACAGTTCCTTTTGTAGCCTCAGTAGCATTTGGTGTTTTCAGTGTTTTGGGTTTTTATCATTCACCTAAACTAATAGTTGTGCAGTACTATCTTAGTGTTGTTTTTGTTTGCAGTTCCTTAATAACATACAACTTGGAAAAGTTTTAATATGCTTATTTGTCATTTGTACATCTTATTTCTTATATTATTATACTTACTCTTATTTTTATTGGCATATAATAGTTGTACAGTGGAATGCACTATGGCATTTACATATGTGCTTACAGTATATCTTAATTAGATTCACCCTCTCCATCATTCTCCCTCATCCCCCATCCCTCTTCTTAGAACAATTTCGACAGGTTTCAATATTCTGTTTTCACACATAAATACAAAACACATCCACCATATTTGCCTTTCTTCACTCTTTCCTTATGCCCTCCCCCTTCAACCACATACCCATCCCCCCCAGGTAGGACCTGTTTTTACCTTCCAGTCCTTCACTTTTTAAAAACTCTATGTTGGTAGTCCAAGATGGTTTCACCTTGGCATTTCAGACATGTATATGTCATGCTTTAATCAGGTTAAATCCCCCTATTTCTTTTTCTCTATCACCCTGATCCCCCATTATTCAACAGTTTACTGTGTATTTTATTATATTATCTTCATACATAGATACAATGTTTCAACACTTTTCATTCTCTAACATTTTCTTTCCCTCTCCTGCCTCCTGTAGTCCCTCAGTCAGGCACTACATAATACAAACATATTCTCTCTCTCTAGATTTGTATGTAAGATTATATATGTATTTATATGTACATTTATCTTATAGGTCTAGCTTCCACATGAAGGAGAACATGTGACCTTTGACTTTTTGAGCCTGGCTTATTTCACTTAAACTGATGTTCTCCAGTTCCATCCATTTACCTGCAAACAACATTATTTCATTCTTCTTTATGACTGAATAATACTCCATTCTTAATCCATTCACAGCTATGGGGCATCTGGGCTATTTTCAGAACTTAGCTATTATGAATAGTGCTGTACTAAACATGGGTGTGCACATGGTTCTATTGGATTCTGACATACATTCATTCAGGTATATACCAAGGGGTAGTATCATTGGGTAGTGTTGTGGTTCTATTTTTACTTTTTGGGGGTTTTTTTTGGAGGAACCGCCATACTTATTTTCCAAAAACAGCACAGAAGTATTCCTTTTTCTGTGCATCCTCACCACATTTGTTGTTTATGTTATTGATTATAGCCATTCTGACTGGAGTGAAATGAAATCTCAAAGTTGTTTTGACATGCATTTCCTTTACAGTCAAGGATTTTGAGCATTTCTTCATGTCCTTATTGGCCATTTGTACTTCTTCTTTTGAGAATTGTACAGTGCTGGGAAAACTGGTATCTACCTGTAGATGATTGAAACTAGATCCTAGTCTCTCACCTTGTGCTAACATCAATTCAATGTAGACCAAAGATCTTAACATAAGATCTGAAACAGTGAAATTACTCCAAGACAAAACATGGAATACACTGGACCACATAGACAAGGTAATAACTTTATGAATAAAACTCAGCCCAGAGATTAAGAGAAAGGATTGACAAATGAGATGGCAGGAAACCAAAAAGCTTCTGCACAGCAAAGAACACAGTCACTAGACTGAAGAGGCAACCTACAGAATGGGAGAAAATCTTTGCCAATCACACATCTGACAAGAGATTAATAACCAGAATATACAGGGAGCTCAAAAACTAACCTTGCAAAGAATCCACAACTCTCTGAATAAATGGCAAATGACTACTACTTTGTTTGGACTGGATTAGTTCCCTAGAAAGTGGGCTATTATAAAAGAGTAAGCCTGCCCCTCCCCAATCACTTGCTTCCTCTCTTGCTATGTGACTCTCTCTCTCTCTCTCTCTCTCTCCATTTGAAGCTATCCACCATGAGACTCTCATGAGAAGCTGATGATGGTACCATGCTATAGGACTTCCAGACTGTGAGTTAAATAAACTTCTCTTCTTTGTTCATTACCCAGCATTAGAAATTCTGTTATAGCAACACACAGTGAACAAAGGCATCCTCTCAGATCCATTCTGTGAATTTTCCCTTGTTTCTCCTTCCTCCCCCTATGTATGGCTGAGCCGGAATGCTTTTGCCTTTGCTTCCCATGTGATAATAAATCCACTTTTCTCCTTCTGGGTTTTGCTGCTTCCTAGGACACTGTTGTTTATTCTCCAGCCATTGCATTAACCACCCGGTCAGCACCAAAATCAGTTTTCCAAGCCCCACCACATCATCTCATCCCTTTTAATAAAGAAGAAAGGAAGATCAAAGAGAAAACTGAAAGGACTACTAAAAAATGATAGCTTGTCAAATCTTTTATCTCTAAGGCATCCTCTAAACCTACCCTAGAAGAGGGGTGACTCCCTTGGAAGTCTTCAAATGATGCCACATTTATGGGTTCCTGGGTATCACTGTGGAAAATTCAGCTTAACTAGGTTTGACATAGGCATTATCTTTCCATTATTTTTCAGGGACTAATTTTCCCTGAGAAAGCAAGTAGGTAATTTCCAGGTAATATGTCTACTTAATAGGCAGTGAAATGAAATAATGTCATGTCTCATGAGTCAAAAATAGTCATTGAAATTTCTGATATATATTAGTTAGAATATGTGGCCAGAAAGAAATTACAGTGTTTGAAGAATAATGTCATGGTGCTACTCATGGAAAGCTCCCAGTTTCAGGACATATGCAATGGAAACAGATTTAATCCTGGGCAGAAGGATCTAGCTCACTTTGCAGGGCTATTTTACCGACTTGTATAGCCAAAATGGAAAATAACTTAAGTGACCAAAACTCTTAACTATAAGATCTACCTTGACACTGGGGCATCAATTCAAGCACTTAAAACTGACTTTCTTGTCTATGAAATATTATCTGTTAAAATGAGAACAGGTTGAGATAGGTAGCATAGATTCCCATACAAGGGCTTAGGGGGAGAAAAAAACAAAATTAAATTAAGTTAAAGAATAAGGATGAAAGCTTCTGCTTCCTGAAAGGTAGAGTAAATATACTTTCTTAGTCTTTTGGCTAAAAGTACAGCTAAAAAGTGCTGGCTTTATACAAACAAACATGAAAAGACCCTGAAAGCTGGAGTGAAGAAGGCAAATTGGCTGGGGACCCATGGAGTGACATGGTTTCTCATCATTGTAACAAAAATACCTGGGAAAACAAAGGAATTATTTATTTCAGATCACAGTTTCATATGTGTAAGCCTATCAAGATGGGAGTATGTGACAGAGTATGACATTTCATATCATGGTAGCCAGGAACCAAAGAAATATAAATCAGGAAGCAAAGGTATAAAGGAAGGGGCCAGGGAAAGATATAGCTCTTAATAACATACCAGTGACCTATTTTTTTTAAACTAGACCCCACCTCCTACTTTCCACCACCTTCCAATAATAGCATTATATCATAATTCCATCAAAGGTTTAATCCATTCATTAGTTCAAAGCCCTTATGACCTAATTATCTCAGAAATGCCCTGACAGACACACCCAGAGTTGTGCTTTACTAATCTCCTAAGCTTTTATAAATCCAATCAAGTTGATAATCAAGATTAACCACTATGCCAGGTGCCAAGTTTCCTTTATTCTTTGTGTTCCTCTGAGGTGTAGCTTTGCTGTCTCTGCATTTTCAGATTCAGTCACCTCCTCCAGTCTTTCTTAGACCTTTGCTATGGATGTGCCTACACCACATGTCTTGTTCCTCTAGTAGGATTCTGAAGATTTCATGTCTCCTCTTGATCCCATAAAGCCAGGTCAGGTACAGAGAACCTCTCATTTGTTTTCCTTATTATGGTGTCCTAAAATGTTCCACTTTGTGTGCTTCTTACCAATCACACGAAGTTGAGCAGCTGTTATCAAGACAGTTGCACTAGACACCTATAGAGTTACACTTACTTGGAAGGCTAGACAGATGAGATGAGACTGACAGAACAGCTGTGAGGAGGCTCTACAGCTTCTCTTTCCAGACTTTCCTTAGCACTGAGCTCTTCTAACACCTCAGTATTCTGGGTGGGGTAAGAAGAAAGTGAGCCTCTTGAATAAACATCCCATATGGCTAAGGTAGTTGGGCACTCACTCACTATGCTCTCTCCCTGCAGGAGAAACGGCCAAAGGGATTTCTCTCTTGGCACTTAGCTCTATTCCCTTGGAAGTCAGCAAAGTGATGCTTTTTACCCATTTCAGTGTGTCTCTATTCTTGGATTATCAGTTTCAATGACATGCTAGACCTCCTCTGCTAGACTCTTGGACTCCCACAAAAATACTCTCCTCCATGGTTAGCAGCCAAAAAATCATTCCTTCTGTAGGAAGATGAGAATACCAGTCTCCCATTTCATCATTTTACTGATGTCACTGTCTCCATCTGGTTTTTCTTTTTTTTTTTTTTTTGTGGTACTGAGGATTGAATTTAGACCTCATGCTTGCTAGGTAGGCACTTAACCACTTAAGTGAAAATCTGAATACATAAAGCTTGTTGATAACATTAAGTATAGAGTCAAATTTGGTAATGTATAAATAATTTTAACTCTATTACAAAAGTTAAAAGGCAAATTATTAAAAATAAGTATAGCTATAATAATTTATCAATGGCTTTATCAGATTAAAAGATAATAATTATAACAACAAAAGATAATTATGATGAAGGGAGTTAAAGTGTAGAGTTTTGTATGCCATTTAAATTAAGATGTTATCATCTTAGGCTGGAGTAGTGGCTCAAGTAGTAGAGTGCCTGTCTAGCAAGCATGAGGCCCTGAGTTCAAACTCCAGTACTGCCACCCCAAAAGATGTTATCATCTTTAATCAGAATGTTAGATCTAGAAATTGTTTTATGTAGGCTTCAAAATACATAGAGCAGTTGAATGGGTAAAAAACAAAAGGCAACTATATATGCTGTGACAACTTGTTTAAACTGTAAGGATATGCATAGAGTGAAAATGAAGGGAGTAAAAAAAGATATATCATGCAAATGGAAACCCAAAAAGAGGTAGGTTAGCTATATTTAGGAAAGTGGCTTTAAGTAAAAAAATTTAACAAGTGACAATGATTACTATATCGTGATAAAGACAATTCAGTAAGAGACTAAATCATAAATATATATATATGCACCTAACATCATAGCCTTCAAATGTATAAGGCAAATATTAACAAATATGAAAGAAAAAAGAAACAACACAATAAGAGTAGGGAAATTCAATATCCTACTTTTATCAATATATAAATCATCCAGAGAGAAAGTTAATAAGGAAACATTGGTCATGAAGTACATTTTAGAACCAAATGGACTCAACACACACATACAGAGCGTTCCATCTAACAGCAGCAAAATACACATTCTTTTAAGTGCACATGGAGCATCCTCCAGGATAGGTATATGTTAGCCACAAAATAAGCTTCAAGAAATTTAAAAAGATTAAAATCATATATAGCATTTTATCTGACCACGCTAGTATAAAACCAAAAATGCCAAATGGAAAATTCAGAAATATGTGTTGAAAAAAAGGAACCAAAGAGGAAATTGGAAAAGGAAAACTTAAAAGTTCTGGACACAAATGAAAATTGAAACATAATGTACTAAACTGATAAGATGCAGTAAAATGAGAACTAAGGGAAAGGTTTTAGCAATAAAGTCCTAATGAGGACAAAAGAAAGATTGTTAATAATTCAAGGAACTAGAAAAAAGGAAAAAGAAAATGAATTCCAGTTAGTAGAAAAAAGGAAATAACAAAAATTAGAACAGGGACAAATGAAGTAGAATCTAGGAAAACATTGTTTTGAACTAAAGAGATTGTTTTTGGAAAGATAAACAAAACTGACAAGTTTTTAGGTTGCATTTGGAAAAACAGAGAAGACTCAGATAAAAACAGAAATGAAGGAAGGGCTATTACGACTAACAACACAGAAATACATAGGCTTATATGACACTATTGTAAACAAATACATGCCAGCAAACTAGAAGATCCAGAAAAATTTGATAGATTCCTAGAAACATGCATTCTGGCAAAAATTGAATTATGAAAAAATGGAAAATGAACAAAACAATAATGAACAAGGAAATTCAACTCAAGAGAGGAAGAACCTAAACCTTTTACATGCAGTTGTTTTGAAACTAATTGCTTCTAACATTGCACTGATATGTGTATTATCAATGTTTATTTTAAGGTCATTACCCTACCTAACATAAAATACTACTTGGGGAAAAAGAGCTAAGGTACATTAATGAAAATGAATATATTAATTCTTAGAATCAAATAAGCTGTCTTCAACCAGGGATTGCATTAGACATATTAGTGATGGCTATAATTCTTAAGGATAGATGAAATAATAAAACATTAATTATAAATGCATTTGAATTTTAGTACATATTTAATAAGATTTATAATAAAATTTTGCAAATTGTCCCAACTCAAGAAATTAGAAAAAGAAGAGGAAAATCAAACCAAAACAACCATAAAGAATTAAATAATAGAAAATAAAATAATAAAGAAAAAGAATAGAAACCTTAAAACAATAGAGGTCAAAATTGGAAGGTGATCGGGAACTAGTGAAAAGGTCAGGTAGAGATGAATCAATTTGGATTGTAACATACTTGTGCATGGATGCAAAGCTAGGAATCTCTCTGTATAGCTATTCTTATCTCAGCTAGCAAAACTGCTTTGTCTTTCTTATTATTGCTTATGTCTTCTCTTCAACAAAATTGGAGAAGAAGGCAGAACAGGTTCTGCCTGGAAGAGAGGGGATGGGGGAGGGAGGGGTGGGAGGCAGAGGGGAGAAATGGCCCAAACAGTGTATGCACATATGAATAAATTAATTTAAAAAAGGAAAAAGAATAGAAAGTAAATAGAGAAAGCTAATGAAAAGAGTCATTTCTTTGATAAATGGTCATGTCTATAAAATAGATAGGAAATATTTAACATTAGATGTGCATGTGAAATAAATTTAAGTAGCCTTATGCATATTAAGAAAATTAAATTCATAATTAAAAAAAATCCCCAAACAGAATCTCCAGAACCTAATGGTGTTGCTGGAGAATTCTACCAAATGTTTAAAAAAGAATTAATTCCAATATTGCAAAATTCTTCCAAGGAATAATCAGGAGGGGACACTTCCTAATATACTGTGTAAAACCTATTTTTCCCTGATATCAAAACATGATAATGATAGAAAAGGAGAAAACTACAAATCTGCATTAGACAAAATAAATACAGATGCATAGTATTAACAAAATATTAGCAAATAGAATGCAGTAATAAGTAATAAGAATTATGTAAGATGATCAAGTGGGGATTAGTCCAAGGAAGCAAGGCTAGACTGGTATTTGAAAATCAATCAATGTAATCCACCATACCAACAGGCTTAAGAAGACAAATCATGTGGTCATATTAATTGATGCAGAAAAAGCACTTACAGCATTCAACACTTATTCATGATTTTTAAAAAGCATGATATAATGTATTAATGATAAAAATTCACAAAACTAGGAATAACAGGAAATACTCCTAATTCAATAAATAACATCAACAAAACCATTCAGCTAGCATCATATTTAATGGCAAAAGAATTCTTTCTCATGATTGGGAAGAAAGCAAGGTTTTGCTCTTGCCACTGTTAGTTTGCATACTATTGTAAGTTCTAACCAGGGTAAAAGTGAAATAAAGCAAAAAAGAGGAAAAAGGAAAAAAGTAAAAGATTTCAAAAGCAAGAAATAAAACCATTACTATTTGCAGATGGCTTGGTTGTTTATGTAGAAAATACCTAAGAATCTCAAAAAACAATCTTCCTAGATTTCATAAGTAAGCTCAAGATGGTTACAGGATACAAAATCAATACAACAAACTCAATTATATTTCTGCATAATAGCAATGAACATATGGAAACAAAAATCAATATTATTAATCTTTCAGGGTAAGTCAGGACTTGTGTTCTGAAAACTACACAATTCTGAGGAAAGTAGCAAAAGATCTAAATAGAGAGATATATATTTATGGACTGGAAGACTTAAAATAATCATGACAATTCTCTCCAAATTTATATGTAGGTTTAACACAATTTATTTCAAAATCTCAGGAAGATTTTTTCTATATATATACAAGTATTCTAAATTTATATGAAAAGGAAAATAACTTTGAGTAGCTAAAACAACTTTGGAAAAGAATGTTAAAATTGGAAGAATCACATCTATGCTATTTCAAAACATTTAATATTCAGTTTCAAAGCTTTGTTCAGTATTGTACAATATTGGTGCAAGACTAGACATACAGACCAACTGAATAAAATATAGAACACAGAAACAACACCATTCAATACAGCCTACTTTTGACAATACTGCAAAGTTGATTCGATGGTAGCAGGAAATCTTTTAAACAGGCAATCCTGCAGCAAGCATATAGTTGTTGGCCAAAAATTAACAACCTAAACCTCACAGCTTTTTTTTTTAACATGAAAAATGATCATTATATTCAAATGTTAAATATACAACTATAAAAGAAATCATACAAGAAAGTTGTTTGAACTGAGGATTTGGTGAAAATGTCGTAGAAATGACACCAACAGGATGTTCCATATACAAAAAGCCCATAAGTTGTACTTTACCAAAATTGAAAACTTTTGTTCTACAAAAGACCCAAAGGATAAAAAAAGAATTGAATTATAAAGTGGCAGAAAACATGTGCAAATGATTTATCTCATAAAGAACTTCCAAACGTTAATTGTAAATAATAATTTAGGGAATGAGCTGAAGACATAATGCAAATACATGAATAGAAAATAAACATGAAAAAAAGATGTCACTAGTTATTAGGGGAGTGCAAATAATATCACTACATATGTATACCACCGGAAAAAAATGATAACATCAAATGCAGAAAAATCAGAACTTTCATATGTTGCCAATAGGAATGTAAAATGTAAAAGCCACTCCATAAAACAGTCTGGCAGTTTCTTAACACACACACACACACACACACACACACACACAAAACAGTTGCACACACTTTTAATAACCCAGCAATTAAAGTCTTGGCATTTATCCCAAAGAAATAAAAAGTTCCACCCAAAAATTTTTACATGGTGGTTCATAACAGCTCTTTTTTCTAACATAAAACAGAAGCAAAAAAACTGTAAATAAACGAAATGTCCATTAATAGATACTATATATTGGTACTCAACAGTGAAAAGGAATAAGCACAACAACTAGGATAGATCTCAAGGACATCATGTAGAGTGGGAACTAAAAACATGTTAATGACTTCATTTGTGCAACATTCTTAAAATAACAAAATTATAGATAATGGAAAATGGTTTGTCAGAGATAGGGATGTTGGGGAAGGGTAGATGTTACTGTAATGAGAACGAACAGCGGAGGTCTTTGTGGTGATGGACTAGTTCTGTTTCTTTATTGTGGTGGCAACACTAATCTATGCATATAATAAAATGACATAGAAATAAACATGTGTATTCTATCTACCCTTGAGACTCCCTGTTAATCTATTATTATTTTAAAAGTAAAAAGTAAAAAGAAAAGAATTCAGGCCAAGCTTACTTGTTCATGCTCTGTAGAGTTACTTGATTCCTTGGGTCATATAAAAATCTCCAAACAATAGACAAGAGTTAATCTTATGAAAACTGCCCTCAATAATTTCATCATATTCCCCCTCTCCACCCTCACACAGGAGTACTGCAATGCAAGAAGCTCCATAGCAAGATGTTGAAGGTTTTCAAACTATTTTATAAGTTTTTTGTGAAGTTAAAGATAAAATAATGAATGTGAAATCTTTAAGAACTATTAAGTAGACTTTTTCTGTAAATAGCAAGAAAGTAAATATTTTAAGTTCTATGATCCATACAATCCCTTCTACAATTGCTGAGCCATCGTAGAAAAGCCTAGACAATATGCAAATAATAAATATGGCTGGGCTGTAATTAAAGTACTTATAAAAACAGACGCAGCTCAAATCTGGCTTGCAGGTTGCAGTTTGCTGATCCTGCTAGAAAGTCCTACATAAATCCTTATTTTTGTATTTAGATCTTTTAGATCATATAGGTGATAAAGCAAAAAGAAATTTTGGATTTAGGAGAGCTTGGTTCCAGTTCTGTCATTGATTGTGGCTTCCCTGAATTGTGAAAAGATAAAGGTACATGTCAAAATCTCTTCTGAGGACTGAAATGTTTGAATCTATCATCAATTGCCTAGATAAATCTCATGAAGCATTTTTCCCCAGGTTGAGAAACCTGAAAACAATTTCATCATTCAAACCATCAAAGCTTACACTTAACAGACAGAGATCATGGGCATGGATAGTTGGCAAATGAATATGAATATGACCTCTTTATTAAAAAGAAAAAAGCTTAGACTGAAAGGAAAGACCAGTTAAAAGAACCTTAATGGTGTAGGAAATGTATGGTTTGTATTTAATAGCTTATCAACCTCCTATTTTAGGTTGCATAGCTCAACCGAAAAGTATTCATACCGTTTAAGTTCTTTTGAGGCTACTTTTTTCAACATTTCACTGAAATATAGATTTTATTAAGGTGGAATGATTGTTTTAAAATTATTATCTACTTAACATAAAATATTATTTGGAAAAAGGAGTTCGAGTACATTATGAAAGTGAATATATAATTGTTAGAAAATCAACTGTAGGCATTAAAGGCATTTGTGGATATTATAATGCTTAAAGGTAAAAGAAGCAAAATATATTAATTAATGTATAAGAATTTTAATATACATTTAATGATAATTAAACCTCTATAATTTTTAAGTTTAATTTAAAGATAAACAGAAGACAAAAAATAAAATATTGAGTATTTCATCACTAGCAAAGTTATAAAATACCTGATTGATAAATGTTAAATATGTTATTAAGAAAAGGTGCACATGGCATAAGAGTTTGAATTCACCAACCTCAAAGATAATTTCCAGTTTTACAAATTAGAAAGTAAAACTTTTCCTATTTCTTAAAAATGTCTGCTGGAATATTTTTAATACCTTCTTTGCAGACAGGATAGAGTAGAAAAGACTCAACAGATGCTGAGACATGAATGAAAAAAATTAAATGATGCAGACTGTTTATAGATTTCTATAGATGAGGAAACTTGCAGGCCGGGTCCTGACTCACCTATAGCTAGTCATTGGCAGAGCTGAAAGGAAAGACTATGCTTCTTAGTTGTTATTATAGGAATCCTTCACTTCACCACTTTGAGCCCACACAGAGAAAAGTAACACAACAATAACAAAAAGCAGAACATAAACAAGGCCAAATACTACATTGTAAGCTGCAAATCAGGAATTTCTTCAAAGCATGCATAGAACTTGTTAAAGTATGCCTAAAAGAGATAAAAAGAAGGGAACTGAGAGAAGATGGGAGATGCAAATCATCCTAGGCAAGGGGAATATTTGGTATTGATTCTTTTAAACAACAACAAAAGTAGAGATGAATCAATTCAGGTTGTAATACACTTGTGCATGGAAGCAATCTAGGAATCTCCCTGTATTGGTATCCTTATCTCAACTAGCAAAAAACTCTGTCTTTCTTATTATTGCTTATGTCTACTTTTCAACAAAATTGGAGAAAAGGGCAGAACAGGTTCTGCCTGGAAGCGAGGGGAGTGAGGGGGTCAGGGAGAAGAAATGGCCCAAACAATGTATGTACATATGAATAAAGGAATAAAAAAAGCTAACTTCAGAAGAGGAGAAGATCATTATATATACTCTCTTGACTTTGGAACAAAAGAAAAATGAAAGAAAGTGTATGGCTCATTCATTCAGCAAACATTTCTTATACTATGTGATGTTTGCATGCTAAGACCTGCAATGGTAAGCCAGTAAGATGTGACCATGCCTCCAGGAGCATATATAAATAAAGGTGACTGAAGTTTAACCTAGGAATATCAAAATTATAAGAACTACGTTAGAGGATGTATGGTAGGGAGGAACTTACTAGTGAAGTAGTGGCTAAAGAACCTTGCTCAAGAAGGTGGCATTCATCTGAGACGAAGGGACGAGTTAGAATCAGCCATTTCCTGTGAGAAGTGGTACATCTCCTGCTTGAATTTCATAGCACCTGCAGCTACCCTTTTTTAATTCTCTGTGCAGGCTTAACCTCTATTCAAATCTTAACATTACTCACCCCCGTCCTCTTCTCTATCTCCGTCCTCACCTTCGGAGATTTTATCCAAATCATTGACCTATAACCAGGCCTATATCTCACCGCTGAGCTACAAAGCAATGTGTCCAGACAAGTTTCTAATGTCTGTCTGTTGTTTACAAGTTACTTCAAACAGCATGGTTTGGCTGCCATTCTTCCAACTTCACTGTTGAGTATGTAAGCTGTCTTGAACACACATTAGCAAAAGAAGACAAAATTGGTAAAGAGAGAAGTTAAAACATAAAGGAATGGTAGGATTTAGCTATGCATTGGGAGATTTAAAAAATAATACTCCAAGTCAATGAAGACCCTCTCTATTTTCTTTTTTTCGGGGTGGGGGGAGTGAGTGGTGGTGGCTACTCAAGGCCTCATAGTTGCCAGGCAGGCATTCTACCACTAAGCCATTCCACCAGCCCAAAACGCTCTCTATTTTTTTTTTAACTTATTTGGTCTCTTAACAGTAATTATTCCTATAAAGCATAGGTGACTTTTATTGTATATATTTTTTATTCCATATTCTTATAATAAATAGATTATATACATACTCAGTAATAAAGTAATGTTAAGAAAAATTTATCAACCTGAATAACTGGAAGAATAGGTAGTGGTGCCACTGAAGGGTCCAGGGATAGACATTAGTTTTCAGAAGTTAAAATTGGTTTTGCATGGTTGCTCCACTCTAACTAGTGGACGTATAAAATCTTGCAGCAATGTGAATGAGTCATGATGAAAATAAAAGACAATAAAATGGTTTGCTAACTTTTTTTAATTCTTCTGTATATGATCTTGCTCTTCAGTCACAATAATCCATTTTAACTTAACCACATCCCTAACTGACAGTTTTTTGTTGCAAATACAAAATGCAATAATGAAAAGAGTGAATAGTTCAGCCTCAGACTGATTTATAATGACAGTTTTTCTGATATAGGAGAAATGAGGAATCGAGCAGATTCTATGAAGTGAAAATTCCCAATTATGTTGTTCCCTTGTATTAATTAAACAGGTGCTGGGTAGTTTTCAGAGTAACACCTCTGAGACTATTCTTGTGCAGAATTACTTACATTTGTTAAATGTGGTGCTCTTCTCAATGAAAGCACTAATACAATCCTGATTGAGCATCTAATAGGTACAAATTATCATTCTGCTTGGACTCCCTTGAGAAGTTACTGACAAATCCTGAGGCACCACTTCTATTTCATCAAGTTTTTTTTCATTGTGAAGATTTTTTTTCCTTTGGAGGACCACCAATATTTATCAAGTATGCTACTGACAAAATTACTTTAAGAATCTTAGCTCAATTCACTATACTCATCCTCTTTCATCATTACTCTCAAATCAAAAGATAATTATTTTTACTGAAGACAGTAAAAATAAAGGACGGTGGTCCATATTTTCAATGAAATTTTTAAGATTTTTCCAGAAACCATACCATCTTATCCATGCCTGTTGCCTAGACTACTGTATGTTGGTAAATTCAAAACCTGAAGCTTTTGACAAAGCTTTTTTTCTAAGCTCCAGAATCTAAGAATCCAATTGGGTTCTTTTCTTGAATATCTTGCAGATGCTTTAAAATCAACATGCTTAAAACAGAACTCATCATCTTCAATCAAACCGTTTTTCATTTGTATTATCTGAGTCTTTGGGCATCCAGTATCTCAAATCAGAAGCTAAAAGGTTAGCCAGGAGTCTTTCTCTTTCTTTGCCTTTCATATTAGGTCCATCATCAAGTTCCCTGAATTTTATTACCCAAATATGTCTAAAGTACTTCTTGCCTCTCCATTACTAATTCTTTTTCCTTATTTAGGCTATCATCATATCTCACCTGAATAATTTACAATACTTTTATAATCATTGCTTTTTCCCTAGTCGTTCCCCTATCTGCATTAAAAACCTGATACTCTTAAGGGATTTGTGTTTCTTGATCATCACCATTCAAAAATTCTTTAATGGCTCCCATCACTGTGTGACCCTTTTTTAATTTGACTTCTTCCTACCTCCTGTCCAACCTTAGCTTTTTCCCATACTTTCCTAAACACTTTATTCTCTATTCCTTGGAAAATGCTTTCACTCATTCATCTCTCCATGCCACACATTTTCTGTTTTTTTTTTTTTTTTTTTTTTTTGCATAGAAACCTGATCCCTTTGTGTTTACCCATAAAACTCATGGTAGAAAAATAAAAATATGAATGAGGATTATTTGAAAAAACAAGGAATTATTTTTACTTCCATAGCTCTCTGAAACTACCATCTAATATTCCTATTCCAATAGTCTTAGTTGCCTTGGAAACTTGATGTTTGAATCCTGCTCCCCTATTAAGTGCCTTAAGGATAGTTTTGTGGTATTTCATGTAGCAGTTGGAGCAAAATGGGAAGAACAGCTGTATGGAAGCAAAGATGGGTCTTGCCTTGATCACTCCCCAAGTCTCTTTCAGATTCATCATGCATATGTCTCTGCAAATGGTCAAGACAAATATGTGTTAGTACAGATAAAGTATTTTAGGTCACTTATCAGTCAGGCTAGTTGGCTGGATTTCTTAAAGAATGAGAGAAAAGTAAAAATTGAGTGAAGAAAATTATACTAAGAAAATTTGCTTTCTTTTGTGAAGGTAAGAGCCAGGCCAAAGTTGGTAATCCATCAGGTTCCAATATTGGATATTTCTTTTTCTGCCTTTATATTGTATGTACCCACAGGTCCCAGTTCAGGCCTGGAAGAGATCACAGTACAGAATTTCTGGAAATAGGTGCTCAACATGCCAAGCTTGTAAAAGGACATGAATAAGACCATAATATGGAAATATGAAATGAAATAAGAGCAAAGACGAAGTGACCTAGACCCTTCGTTTCACCAGGCAAAGGGGTCCATACTACATAAATAAATTATTCCTGTTTATTTCTCACTTATTTAAAAAGTCACTTGTAGAATTTGATTTTACTCTTGTTGGAAGAGGCTTCAGAAACACATAGGCTAGTGCTTTTCAGACCATGATTCCTGGTGGCCTGGGGTGCTGATGCTACATCAGAAGATGTAATACCCAGCTTTAATTCAGGCAGCAATCCTTTCATCTGTCTCATTTGTTTGCTTGATAATGGAGTCCCATTTCATTTGATGGAAATAAAATAGTTCTTTATAAAAGTTAAAAATTCTCTTATTTGTTCTAACACTCTTGATTTATAGATGAGTAATCTAAGGCTCAGAAAGTCTGAGTAACTCATCATATTGGCACCAGATAACTAGAATTGGCCTGGCCATCTATTGACCACTAAAATGAACATAGTATGCCTGAGCATGAGTTTTTGTCCCAACTACTTGAATTCAAGCATCATTAGCACCTGACTTTGAGCATTAATCATCATCTGAAAAAATGAGAGTTATATTAACACATGCCTCATAGAGTTATTTTGAAGAGTACAAAGTTAATATATAGAAAATACATGGCACATAGTAAGCACTCAAGAAAGGTACCTATTATTACGATAATTTTTATATAATTCTCTTTCTACTTTATCAAACTCAAAAACATCAGGGTTAGTCAGTATCTCAGTTTCCTATTGCTGTTATAACAAATTATCACAACTCAGTGGCTTGGAACAATACAAACATATTATCTTGAAGCTTGCACTGGGTTAATACCAGGTACCATCAAGGTTGATTTTCTTCTGGAGACTCTAGGAGACAACTGTTTCCTGGAATTTTCTAGTAATCTCATGTCTTGGCTTGTGGCCTCTTCACCATCTTCAATCAGCAGTGTAGCAGGATCTCATTTCTCTCTGATTCTGACTCTCCTTTCCTTCTTTCTTTTTCTATTTAAATTGGTTTTTATTGAGGTATAATTTACTTATAATGCCAATTTTGCATGTATAATTCAGCGAAGTTTGAAAATGTATGCCACTACTACTACTATGCATTTTCACCATTAGTTTTTATTTAAAATTCTCTTTGTGCTAATTTTTTTGTTAAATCATTATATAACAAGTTGCATGTATTCATTGGGTCTAAAGTGGTGTTATCACTTTTAAAACAGTGGAATGATTAAATAAAGCCAACAGTTAACTAATTAATTAACATAGCCATCTCAAATATTTAACACTTTTCATCATGAGAGCATTTGAAATGTTTCATGAAAACGTAAACTCAGCAAGATCAAAATGTACAGTATTTAATTCTTAGATATTCACATTACTGTGCAATTGATCTAAAAAAAATCTAACTTATTCCTCCCGCCTGAGATTTTTGTACCATTTGACTGTCATCTCTCCATTCACTCCATCTCTCAGCCTCTGGTAATCACCATCCTTGTCTCTTCTTCTATGAGTGCAATAGTTTTAGATTCTACATATAAATGAGCACATGTAGTATTTGTCTTTCTGTTTGGTTTATTTCACTTAATATGTTTTCCACTTCCATCCATGTTGCTGCAAATGAGAGCATTTCTTCCTTTTTAAAGAAAGGGTGGTATTTTATTGTGCACATTACATATTCTCTTTATCAAATCATCCTTGTAAGTCAATTCCATATTATAAATAATACTACAGTGATCATGGGTGCACACGCATCTATTCAGCACATACTGATTGCAAATCTTTGGGCTAAATAGCTAGAAGAGAGATTGCTAGATCATATGGCAGTTCAGTTTTAAGTTCCATAAGGAACCATCATACTGCCTTCCATAATAGCCATTCTAACTCACCAACAATGTACAAGGGTAATCTTTTCTCCATATTCTCACCAACACTTGTTATAATTAGTTTTCTTGACAGTAGTCATTGTAATAGTTTAAAGGTGATATTCCATTATGGTTTTAATTTGCATTTCCTTAATGATTAGTAAAGCTGAGCATTTTCTTCATGTATCTTTTAGCCATTCATATGTTTTCTTTTGATAAATGTTCACCTAATTCCCTCATCCATTTCTTATAGAGTTGCATCTACTATATTTCAGATATTAATCCCTTATCATATATATGACTTACAACTGTTCCAATCTGCAGGATGTCTCTTCACTCTGTTAGTTATTTCCTTCACTGTGTCCTGTGCCCTTCTTTCACCTCTTTCACTTTGTAAGGACATCTGTAACTACATTGAGCACCCTCAGATTATTCAACATAATCTATGTCAATCTCCTTAATGATCATAAAAGCAAAGGCTTCTTTTGTGATGCAAGATAATATATTCACAAGGACATATTCAAGGAACCATTATTCTGTGTATCAAAGGTGGGAAGGATAGAGTAAAGCAACTCTCTATAAGAGGAGGGAAATATGTTCACTGCGACTGTCTTACCTAAAGCAACCGTATCTTTTCAATTACTCTTCTGGTCAAAATAAGCCAGACCTGACTTGACTGGGGCATCTGGTTTGGGATCCTTGTGCTATGGCATTCCTTTATTTGGTTAAACAAGATCTGTATGATGTAAAGCAAAGAGGAGAGGTGGTCATTGTCTGAGTCTGCTACATAAATATCCAATATAATTCAATGTACTTTTCTCATAGTGAAACAAAATGATAAATGTTCATTTGAACTCACACAGTCTTTTTCTACATGATTAAATACCTGCTAGTGGGAAATGACCCAGTTCTTATCTCCCTCTGTTGACTGTTTCAAATTAAACTCTTTTAACAGCCAACAATAACAGGAGTCACACCAACAGGTGCTTCTTCCTACACTCCTATTTCATGTCTCTTTTTTAGCCACTACACCTGGTTGACTTGGAGATCCTTCAGAGATAGCATGTTATCACTGTCTCCCTAAAATCTAGGTCCACCATTGTTGATCTGCAAATGTGGTAAAAGATCCAAACTGTACTTGCCTCTGTTGTCTCCTGGCTTTGCCACCATATGCCAAATCAAATTACATTCCACTCTTGGCAATTGAAAGAACTAGTCAACTCAAAGATACCTTCTTTGGCAGGGTTGGGGAAGTAACACATAAAACCTGCCAATTTATCTCTTTTATTAAGTCTGATTGTTATGGTTGTTATAATACAAAAAAGCAGGTTTTGTGGTACTGAGGATTGAACTCAGGGCTTTGTACTTGCTAGGCACATGCTCTACCACTTAAGCCAGGCCCTCAGTGCTTTTGCTTTTAGTTTGCTTTTCAGGTAGGGTTTTGTGCTAACTTGTCCTGGGCTGAACTCAGATAATAATCCTTTTACTTTTGCCCCCTGAGTAGTAGGGATTACAGACCTATGCCAACAGGCCCATCAAAAAGCAGCTTTGTAAAGTTCTTCTGAGCTGACATCTGGGTCACTAAAATCAAGATTAACTTAGTACCATAGCATGAGTGAGAGGCATGAGAGTCAACAGCGTCCTTGTTATAGACACTGAGGGAAGAGGGACAAGAAATAACAAGAGAGATGGGAAATAGAAATGAAATGTTATCATCTATCTAAAAGTATGATAGAGTAGTTGTCAAGGAAACAAGGTAGAGATTGTCAAAAGTCTTACATAAAGGAAAGAAAAGATTTGTTTTAGCTCATTTCTGGTAGGTAATCAGGTGAAAGGGTACTTGCTAAAGTTATAAGAGTCTAAAACCTGTGGAAGCCATTACTTCCCCAAACTTAAGTTTATAAGCTATTATTTATCAAAGAGATGGAAGGAAAAAAGTATTGTCACATATTTTTAGCAAAGAGGCAAATTCCTAACTATTGAGTATCACTGTCAGTTCTGTTACTAAAGCTACATTAATATGGCCACTAAGACTAAGTAGAGAAAATGCTAGTATAAGTGAAGGTTAATCTCTAATTAATATATATTTCGTATTGCTATTGTAACAAATTATCTCCAAATTAGTGTCCTAAAACAATATAAGGTCATTATATTATATTTTAGGAATTCAGAAATCTTATGTGAATTTCACAGAGCTAAAGTCAAAGTGCTGACAAATTTTGTCTTCCTTTTGGATGCTCTAGAGGAGAATCTGTTTCCTGGTCTTTCCCATTTTCTGAAGGCTTTCTGCACTCCTTGACTATGGATCCTTCCTCCATCTTCAAAGCACATCATTTCAGCCTCTGCTTCTGTTGCTTCATCTTTTTCTGACTTAGGTGGCTTATTCATAGGTTCTGGGGATTAAGACATAGACAATTTAGGGAGCTTTTTTTTGTCTAGGATAGGCATATTTAGAATATACAAATTTAAATGCCTATGGAAGACAGACAAGTAATAGAAATGAATGGAATAAATCAAGAAATGATAGAGTCAGGGAAATTAGAGAGTGAATAGTACGTTAGAGCATTCGACATTTTGAAAGCCATGTTAATTACTGTGTGGGTGAAACAAAAGATGTCTCTGGGTCATGCCTGCCTATCTGCAACCTTTGTTTTAAACCAAACATTTGGTTTGAATGAGCCTTTTCTGTTATAATAAAAGGAGACACTTCCTTTTAAAATGACTACAAGGGCTCTACTGGCAATTGCACACTACCATGAATATTCTAAAGGCTAAAATCCAGGAAGGCATTAGGAAGAAGAATGAGACTTGGAGGTCTGTGTTAGCCGAAAGACTTGCTGAGGGCTAATTAGAAGAAATAGGCCAGGAAGGAAGCTGATCGTTACAGGAAATGTAGGATAAATAAAAAGTATGGTGCCTCTGTTCCAAGCAGGCTCAGGAAGAGTTCTCTGGCTTAAGAGGCAGATGAAGACCAGCTAAATAGTCTATAAGGATTGATGGCCCATCATTTGTTTTTGTTTTTTAACATAGCATCACAATTTCCAATAATACAGGCAAAGAGAGTAGCAATGTCATGTTTCTGCTGGACTTTATCTTAAAGGGTTTCTGCTGACTCCTCAGGTTTTGTTTGTGTTGTAAATTAGAGAAAAAGTTAGCCAGAACTTTATAAATACATGTTGGCCATAGGAAAAACTGAATTCATCATCCTTTATCCACCCACTCTGAGGTCTGCATGGCAATCAGCATATATGAACATTTTATAAAGATTTAGATTAAGGGTGATGAAGAAATGTTTCAGGAATCCAGTGGCCACATACACAGAGTTAATAGACACATGGTAGGGAGGAACAAGAGGATGCAGTCAGTTAGAAGGGGGCACTGTGGCAGCTCATGCATGAGGGGGCAGGAGAATTCAATGATCATTCACATAAGGGGGGACGTGCTCTTGTATGTAAACAAACAGGTATGTGGAGTTTGACTTATAAAAAGAACAGCCATATTCTTGTCTAGAAGGAAGAAGTTAAAACAAAGCTTAATTTGTTTGCACACAAACAACAGGACTGTGTGTGTGTGTGTGTTTACAGAAGAGAAAAGTGAAAAAGACAAGAAGAGGGAAAGAGAGAGAGAATTACAGACACACAGAGAGAGAAGCTGCTTTACTGAATGACTTGTACTCAAGGACAGTGAGAATATAAATTAGTTTTTTTTGTTGTTCTACAACTTCCAACAAGTTTTGTCAATCTTTGGGTTTTATTTTATTTTATTTTTTGGCCTCTGGATAAAATACCAAAAGCATAAAATAGTCCCCTCATATATAAGGGAACTATAAGTGAATAGTCTCTTTTGGTACAAAATGCCCAGTTTGGTCTGAACTAATAGCAGAGCCTGATCTTTCATATGAATCAGACCTTCTTCCCTGTCACTTGCATCTTGGGCCTGAATTAATTAGGCTGGGAGACATGTAGCAGAGAAGGGAGCTTGAGCAGTTTCTGAGCCTTGCTCTTGTTCTGCCCTTCTTCAATTCTCTAAGGCATTTCTGTTTTCCTAGAGCTCATGAGGAAGGTGAGAAGAGAAAGATGGAGGTAGTCAAGTCTTTACTGAAGGGTATTAATGACCTGATTTTGGTGGCCCCTGAGAGAGCCCTCCTTCTCTCTTACCTTCCTCCTCCTCTTTCTCTGTTTCCTTTTCTCTCCCTTTCTCTGCCTCTCATGGGGCATTGAGATGGAGTCTTCAGAAACCCCCCTTACTATGGATCTCTTACCAGCTGGTCTCTTGTCATGGGAGATGCCCCCTCTGCCACCTCTAGCTGGTTTCTCATTCCTCTCTCCTCTGCCCCAACATCTGTCCTCTCATTGAATCACAGTGCCCTCTCAGGAGATTTTGCAGCCCCAAGTCTTTGTTCTACCATCACAAACAGTTCTACTTGAGCATTTTATTTAATACTTTTTAGGCATAGATCAGCCTTCTAAATATCAGTGAATAGTGTCCAGGGAGTTTCCTAGAGCATCTCTCAGTACCTGTGAAGTCAGAGTTAAATACCTCTCCCTGCTCTTCTATAATGTCCTGGTCACCTACAACCTTAGCATGTCCTGTTCAGAAGATCTGGCAACTACTATTGTCACTATTAGAATTCTTCCTAGCACTCCTACATGGAGGGAAAACTGACTAAGAATTTAAGGAAGAGACAAGGTACAGCAGTAGTTGCCAGCAACAGAATAACAGAAAGAATACCAGGAAGAGGGCTGTTTAATTACAGTGAAAAGGCAAGAAGCTTTTTTGTATGACTGGTATTTAACTTTTAGTTGTTTATGTATTAGGGAAGAAATGCCTTCCATCACCCTCAATTCTTCAGGACAATTTCACACCACATTAGCATTGAGTTAGTCAGCACTGCTCAGGGTAAAGAAGGAGAAGAGTTTTCAAATAGATTTAGGGGAGAAGGAGTGAAACAAAGTAGAAACAGGTGACATCCATTTCAAAGTGATGATGGGAAGTTATCAATGGTGGAGGCTACAGGCAACTTAAAGCTAGTGTTAGTTCCTCTTAGAAACTTACAGAAATACCGACAATCTTGAACTTGTTCTGGTTTTTAAGTTGGAAGCTTGAATTATTTTTTCTGATATGTCAAACAAGACAG
This sequence comes from Castor canadensis, assembly GCF_047511655.1. NCBI lineage: Eukaryota > Metazoa > Chordata > Mammalia > Rodentia > Castoridae > Castor > Castor canadensis. Next base: position 39,805,198 of record NC_133392.1, on the reverse strand, counting down.
TGCCTTCAGAAGTCTGGAGAACTTGGAGGTATTCAGGATACAACTAATATAGTATTCCCTCTTTCTTTTTTCTTTCTTTCTTTTCTTGCTTTTCTTCTTTTCTTCCTCTCATCTTTATTTCTTGGGTTTGAATTATTTTTTGTATAGAATTTCCTGTTTTTGCCCAGGGCAGGCCTCAGACGATGATTCTACTACCTATGCTTCACACATAGCTTGGAGCTCAGACATGAACTCTCTTGTTGGTTGAGATGGGGTTTTACTGACATTTTCTCCTGGGCTGACCTCAAAAGGTGATCCTCCCCATCTCTCCCTCCTGAGTAGATGGAATTACAGGAAAAGAATGAACCACCCCATGTTCTTAAGTTTCCTAATGTAACTGTGTGATAAAACTGTTTAGGAAAACTTTTAAATCTTCCACAATTATTAAAAAATGGAAATATGACAAACAGAAACCTTCTACAGACTTAAATCCCTGGAATAATGTAGACACGAAGTGAAGGTGTGCTTGTGTTATCTGGCATATTTACATTAGCAGTGAGAGTTTTGAGAATTAGATTGCACAGTTCTTCCTCTTAACTCTTGAACCTCTACAATTTTATTCTTTTATTCCTTGACCCCTCACCTCCATTGCCCCAAATCATTCAGAGCTTCATGCTCTTAATTTCACTTTGAAAATGAGAAGGGATTATGATCAGATAAAAGCAGAGGGCAGGAAAACAATACATTTTCCCATTACTCCAGAAGTTTCTTCCAGGGTCTTGCTACAAATTAAAGATAGTGTACAGAGCCAAGTTTGGTCCTTGCCATGGCACCGGGCCCTGCATTGCCATGTAGTATGGGCTACATGTAGTGCTAGGCTGAGCTGCAAGATCTGCTCCCCAAAGGCTGTGGTCTCATACCCTATTTTCTAAAGCCTTGCAGGTTGCCTCATTATAGTCATGCTCAGGTTCTCCCTTGGCTGATTTGTAAACCCAAGAATCAATTTGCTAATTTACTGTGATTCAGATTCAGCTACCATTTATTTTGAGCAAGCTACATGTCAAACATTGAGCTCGAGGCTTTCTTACCAATGATCACATTTAATCCTCCTGTCAATGGTCAGCGGATGTCCCTAGAGGCAAGTCTATTCAAGAAAATTAAAAAGCTTTAAAGGAGTTTCTTAGAAATATCAAATTAAGGAAGAGGACTGGGTTATATGTAGAGATTATCTTGAAATGTAAGAATGCTCTTACTCTCTGGAGTCTTTCTATACCTATGCTGAGAGGGAGGGAACTCTATGTGTGGTGTGAAGGTGTAGGAGGGGGAAGTAGTACAGATGAAAGGGATTTAAACTTTTAAAACTATGAACACATAAAAGAACTTATTCATGTGTTTAAGTTTGGCTTATTTTGGTAGAACTGGGGGTTAAACTCCAGGCCTTGATCCTAGGCATTCTACCACTTGAGCCACTCCTCCAGTGGTTATTTTTGAGATTGGATCTCACTTTTTTCCCTGGGACCAGCCTGAACTGTGATCCTCCCATTTATACTTAACTGAGTAGCTGGGGTGACAGGCACCAACATGCCCAGCCATTGGTTGGGATGAGATTATGTAAACATTTTCCAAGGGGACAATGTTCCTCCTGATCTCCATCTCCTAAGATGCTAGGATTACAGTTGTGAGCCACTATGTCTAGCCAGGCAATAGATATATAATAATGAATAAGGCACACTATTGTCCTGTGGAGAATACAAACATGTAAAGAAATAATTTCATTCAGTGAGCTGAAGGTTAATTGAAGTAAAAGCATAGTACCATCAGAGAATTGAGGTTTGGGAAATTGTGTCTACATGAGCAGGGAAGGTCTCCCAGCTAAGGTAACATCTGAGAAGCTTTAAATTAAGAACAGAAGTTCGCTGTCCAGAAAAGAGGGACTGTGGAAGGAGGGGCTGTATTAGGACCATTAGGGAGGGCATTCCAAATAAAAGGAATACAGGCATAAAGCAGCACAGGAATTTTAAGAAGAAGTGAGATCTTTGATTTGTCTACAGACGTTTATCTGAGCAGAAATGAAGCCAAGTGTTAGGGAAGGCCAGATCAAAACTGCCTATGATAGTTCCATGTAGGCCAGATCAAAACTGACTATGACAGTTCCATGTATATATGTATTAGATCCCAAATTATTTCATTCCCTGCATTTCTCTTCTATCTTAGTCTCCTTTTTATGGTGATTTCAACAGCTTTAAGTATTCTATATTCATTCATAAATATTCAATATTCATTCATTCTTGTATAAAAAGTACCTTAACCGTATTTACTTTCTCCCTGTATAGCTACCTTAAACAAACAAAAATGTCTTTTTTTAAAAAATGAAGAACAGGAAGGTAAAACTGGTCCTATCTGGGGGTTGGAACCAGTGGGAGGTGAGAATAAAGAAAAGGGTATAGGAGGTGAATATGGTGGAAATATTGTATACTCATGTATGAAAATGGAAAAGTGAGACCTGCTGAAACTTCTAAGAAGGGGAAAGGGAATAAAATTGAGAATCATTGAGGGGGTGTATTTAAGACACATTGTAAGCACTTTACTAAATGTCATAATGCACCCCCCCAATACAACAATAATACGATAATAAAACTTAAAAAATAAAAAATAACTGACCTCTATTCTTAACATTAGAAGTTTGAAGTGCATTCAGTGGCTAATCAGCTTGGATTTTAGATAGCTTAATGTGAACATATTTGTGTTTTCAAAAAATGGCTTTTTAATAGAGTTCTGATTTGTGGAGGTTAGCTTGTTTCGTAACTGCTAAGTAAAATTAATATATAAATGATAATATGTGCTTTAGTGAAGTATATTATTTAATTGCATATGTTTGAAATATTATCTTGATAATATTGCAAATTGCTGTTTTGAAATGTACTTTCTTCCCTTATTGCAGTCTTTTCTGATACAGCTTATTGTAAGGTATATACTTCTGTTGTAGTGGAAAAAAGGCTGAATTTAGAAAGAGAAATTAACTCTGAGTCCCAAATATTACTCTTTATAGCTATGTATCCTTGGGTAAGGCACTTACCTTCCCTGAGAGCTAAGTTTGTTATCACTGAAATGGGGATATTGATACCTACTTTCTGAATTACTATGAACACTAAATTAAAGAAAAGGTGAGATAGCCTTTGGACCTAAAATGACTTCATCCCTAGGAATTCATCCTTAGGGATTCCAGTTCATGAAATTTAGGATTCAGTTAAGTGAGATTTAACAAACCCTTCTGATCCTGACCTGGCCAACTTAAATACCTACCTTTTTTTTCTAAAGGAAACCATTAAGGCTCAGGAGTGGTAACTAGTGATGGAACTGGAACTGAAATCTGGACTTCTAGAGCTGTGGATTCTCTCAACTCAGAACTGGTCCTTTAGGATGGTTTAGCAAACAAGCAAAAACAAAATCAAAATTAAAACTCACATGAGCATGTGTTAGCATGTATGGAAAGAGATTCTCACTCTTTGACCCAAATGCAATTGGTTTACTGTTTAAATAAAAGAGAAAATCTGATGGTTAGAAGAGAGTCACATATATACAAATTATTTCCCCTTAATGAAATGAATTAGGTCTTTTCCTTACCACAAACTATATTGTGAGTTGATAACTATTCCTGCTCTCATTTGAGGATTAAACATTGATTTGTTTAAAGCAAAAAAATTTTTTTTGAATAAATGTTAATCCAGCTAAACGGAATTAAAAAAAATAACATACATGAGAAATGTGTGGATTCTTATGTTAACCCTTATGGACTTTGTGATGGAGTTTCCAGTAACAATATTCTAAATAAATCTGTAAAATATATGCCAAAATTAAATGAAGAAAAACAGACCAAAAATGCAAGCAAAACCTCACTTATTAATAATGGACTTCTGTGGTTTTTTAGTTGATTAAGATTCAGAGACTAAGTTGAAGAGAATAAATGAATTTAAATAAGACCATTCCAGTGGAAAAAGGGGAATTTCTTTGTTAGTACTATAATAACAGTTCAGAGTAAGAACTCTCATTTCAGAGAAAATAGTGGGATAAGTGATCAAATTGATCTCTTGTTGAAGAAAAACTGAAAATACTGAATAAAGTATATTTAAAAAAAACTCTTCAATGCTCATGTATGTAAATGGAAAAATGAGACCTGTTGAAATTATTCTAGGAATGTGGGGAAGGAAAATAGGAGAATGATGGTGGGGGTGAATTCAAGTATGATATATTATAAAAAATTTCATAAATGTCACAATTTACACCCAGTACAACAATAATAAAAAATGAAGAAAAAAATTTTAAGAGAACAAATAAAAATAAAACTTTAAAAAAAAATTCCTAAAAACTCTTCAAGAATGTAGAATTGAATGGACAGATATTAGCAGCTAAAATTCTAAGGGAAACCATGAAATCTTAAATGTAAGTGGACACTCGAACTGTTCCTTTGCTCCTACAGCATTTACCAAACATGACAAAATTAAACTACAGCTTTGACAGCTTTGTTCATTAAAAAGATGTCTTTTCATGGCAAGAAGAGCAGTAGGAAATCCTCCTCACATTGGGATGGAACCTCAGAGAAGTAACCCCTCATGTAAAAATGAACCAGAATGAAATGCATGCCCCACTACTCCACCATTCCTCAAAGGGAATAGAAGGGGAGGAATAATCAAATAAAAACAAACATAAAATGGTGAAATGTAAATAATCTTAGGCTAGTTGTCAGACAGATTTGCATCAGCAAATCATAAAAGCTTGGTTATAAAAACAATGTATTTCTCAAAAAGTGATTCCCAAATAGAATTACCCCTTTCCCCCCAGGACCTCATGGAAACAAAAACAAATCCTTTCTGGAGGAATGTGTCTTCATATTACATCCCAGAATATCTTTAGAAATAAATACTTTCAAAGACAAAGGGTAAAATAAAGCTGAAGGATATGGGGAAACCTTCAATGTCAAGCAAGCATCAATAGAAACAACAGACAACAGAAACAAGTCCACCAAGGCATATGGTATTGGAATTATATGAACAGCTAATAAATCAACTATGCTTAAAATATCTAGGCAATATGTACAAGCTTGTTAATGTGAAGATAATAAAAAGTGACCCAATGGAGCTTAAAAATATCCAGCTAGAAAGCACAATAACTAAAACTAAAAACTCAATGGTGGTATTTGACAAAAGATTATACAGAGTTTAACAGAGAATCAGTGAATGATTGACAGAATAAATGAGAATAAATTAAAAAGAATGAAGCTCACAGGGACATGAAATTGAAAATATAGCAAATTTAAGAGACATGGAAAACTGAGTGAAGAGGTCTAACATATCAGACTAGATATGATCAGCATTCTAGAATGTAAGGAAAAGTACACAGAGAAGAAGTAATATTTGAAGAAACCATCAAAGAGAATTTTACAAAACTGATGAAAGTTCCAGAATACAGATTCAAAAAGCTCAAGACATCCAGAGCAAGACAGATTCAAAGAAATCTGCAATACAGAAAATAACTTATGATGAAACCATAGAATTCTAGTATTAAAAACTCAGAAATAAAAGATAAAAGATACATTTTCAAGGAAGCAGTAGTCAGCACACAGTCTAACTTCTCAACACCAACAACAAATGTCAGAATACAGTTCAATGATGTGTTAACCTGAGTGGGTATATAGAGGTAAAATTCTAAAAGTCTAAGCCCAGGAACAAATATTTTTCAAGATTAATGACAAAATGAAGACCTTTTCCAGGAAAACAAAACAAGCTGTTCACTTCCTCACCAAAACAAAACATGAAATATTCATATAAGCAGAAGGGAAGGGATCCCAGATAAAGTCTGAGATACAAGGAGTAATAAAGAACAAGTATTAAGTGATAATTACACCACACTCTTCTTCCCTTTCTGCCTTCCTGTTCTGGCTGTCAAGGCATTTCTATTCCTGCAAAGTCAACTGTCTTTACTCTCTGGATAATTTTAAGCTTTTTCTTTGCCTTTGTTGTTCTATAATATCATTATGATGTGATTTTTATTTATTCATTCTATTTGCTGTACATCTTAGCTTCTCGAATTTGTATGTTACTTTTTTTCAGTAGTTTTAGAAGAGTTACAGCAATTATCTTGAAATTTTCCACTGAAAATATGTACAGGACATTAATTTATGTTGGGCTATTAGAAAAATTGTATATATCCATAATATATGAAGAACTCTTAAAATTACCTGAAAAAAGAACCCAAAAATGTGCAAATGATTTGAATAGATATTTTACCAATGAAAGTATGTGCCCACTGTGCACCTGAAAATCATCAGTAGTCATCAGAGGAATTGAAATTAAAACCATTAAATACCACTACACAGTCATCAAAATGGCCAAAACTAAAAGATTTAACATAAACAGTGCTGTGAGAATGCAGAGTTAGTAGAATCCATATATATAACTGAAAGGAATATGAAATATAATGATCACCTTGTTAAAACAGCTTGATAGTTTATTTAATATCAAGCATAAATCTGCCTTGTGACTCTACTCATTGGCATTTAACCAAAATAAATGAAAGCATATGTTTATACAAATATATATTTATGAACAAGTTGTTCACAAGCAGCTTTATTTATAACAATAAACAAATTGTGACATATCAATTCGGAATATTACTCAATAATAAAAAGAATAAATAAATTGCTTAAACACGTCACAATGTGGGTGAATCTCAAAGTCATTACACAGATGTAATGTCACACAAAAAAGAGTACGTGCTATATGACTATACTTTTGTAAATTTCTAGAAGATGCAAATTCAGTAACACTGACAGAAATCAGATAACTAATGGCCTAAAAATGGTGGTGGAGGGGGAAATGGAGGTTGGGGAGATATCAGTGCTCACAATCTTGATTGTGGTGAATCTTTTTGGATGAATGCGTATGTCAAAATTAATTAATTGTATACCTTAACCTATGAAGTTTTGTTATATATCAATTACAACTTAATGAAGAATAAAAAATAACAAAAAACAAAAACGGGTAAGGAACATAATGGAGTACAAGAGAAGAGAAGGTGTGAAATTATTTGGTCACATTAAGTAAGTTTCACATCATTGAAAATATTTTTTTAAAGGATGAATGAAAACCTTTTGGATACCTTGGAAATAGTTATTTTCTGAAGATTGTGCTGAATGATATTTGTTTCTTTTAATTCAGAAAAGGCATCTTGGGAAATAGCTCCAGTGCTTTTTTGAGTTTGTACATTTTGGTTAGTTAATAATTATAATTCAACATTTGGAACATTAAATTGAAAGGTTGTAATTTACTAACTAATGTCCATTGTTCATAAAAATCAGTATTTTAGAAATAGTTTTAGCCTTTGTTTACATTTGTAATATTGCAATACATTTGCAATGTGTTACACAAAAACTTTCAAAAAGAAATCGTATTACAAATGTTCATAAATATGCAGAGATTACACAGTTCATGTTTTCTTACAATGGTAGAAAAATTGTAAATAAGCATACTATTAATTTGAATGCAAAAGTATAGTTAACAAGCCTTATTTTTTCTTCTGTCACCTTTGCAACTCCAATAAAATATGTTAGAACTTCTTTATTTTGCCTCAACTAAGATGCCTCTGAGCCCAAAAATACCTAAAAAGATATTTCTATCTTTTTTGTGTCTTGTGTTACACTTCCAGTAATTTCTTCACATGTATCTTCCAGCTTATTATCTCTTTCTTAGATTGTGTCTAATTTTCTGTTAAATCTACTCTTTGTATTTGTGTTTTCATTAATTCACTTTATAGAAGATTTAGTTACATGTTTAAAATCAATTAAGTCACTGTTCATTATTTCTTTTTCCCTGCAGGATATTTTAAAGTCTTACTTTTTTAGGTAAAGAAATAGAAAAGTTTTGTAATGGTTGTCTAGTAATTTCAGTATTTGAATTTTTTATGGATTTGTACATTTTTACTTTTATACATTCATGTTTTATTTGCTTGTATGCTTAGTTATCTTTACCAGTGATAAAAAAATTGTAGGGTTAATTTGAAACCTAGAATGAGGGTGCATTATTTCAAAGAAGTTTTTCAGTTGTGTGTCCATCTAAAAACACTATCAGTCTATGATCACAAGTAAACTATATTATAGCTTAAGAATTTCTGAACTCATCAGGAAATGGGAGTTTGGCCTAAAAAGCTATATAAGGACAAGTTTGTGAGCTTAAGTTTTCAAAATCTGTTTCTTCTCTTGTGCTCAATTGCAAGGTAAGCCTTAGGCCCCAGAGTTAGGTGAAAGCAAGGCCTCTTTCCAGATTACTTTTATTCTGTGTATATTTGGGGTCCCAATCTCATATGGACAGAGTCTTTTCTTAGGTTCCACAAATGGGTTCTAGAATTTTATTTCTGTTCCCTTCATCTTTTGGGGCTGTCCACATCAAAATTCAGGATGACAAATTCCCTTCAGGAAGGAGCAACTTTGATGGGCACTTTGCCTTTCTGAGTTTTCACTATTCCTTCAGTTTTAAGCAGGTAATTCTTTGCTTTTATCAGCTTTTTGAAGACTTTGAAAATATTTTAACTTTTCCAGCAATTTTTCTTTGTAGTATATGTACTATGCATATGGTAGTCAAGGAGAATGGACTAGAAGCCAAAAGTCAGCATCACCATAGTAAATTGAGGTTTGCAAATTAGGTAAACAATTCTTTTAAAAAATGTAGCACATACATACAATTCATATTGCTTGGCTTATTTGGAGCATAAGTCAAATCACCTATGTGATTTGTTATTTGATCCACCTAGAAGCATATTATAAATAATAGAATAATCATTTTCAAAATGCCATGTTTTTTGTCAAGCATATAACATTTGGCCATTTATAAAGAGAGTGAAGCTGTACAAAGGAAAATTGCAAATAAATTATTTCTCTTTTTAAGGTCATCCAGAAATCCTGTCCCCATAGTAACACAAGTACAAATCTCTAGTTTTCTTCTTCTGCACTTCATATTTTGCCTGGTCATGAATTTTTAAAGCATACCAAAGGCTTTAATTTTGCAATTAAATCAATTGCCTGGTTGTTAATCCAACTTTCATTCTGTCTTTTCTAAGAAAATTTAAAACACATTTATGAATAGACAAAACTTTGTTGCAGAAGTAGTTATTTATAAGAAAATAATATTGCTTCTGAAATGTCAACAATAATATACAAATAAGCATGTTTATAACTTTAATTACTAGCTTTTATAAAATGATGGCAAATTTTTACTGGTAGTAAAAACAGTGTGATTTGTTACTTATAATTCCAGAGTCAAAGTGAAGACTTGACATAAATCAGTTCCTTCTGACTAACCAAAATTAACAGGGACTATACTTGAGCATTTAAAAAATGCTCACACACACATACATACATACACATGAATACAGGAATGATAGCTTTACCTAGATCAATAAGTCATACCACCCAAGTCACAGCAAATTTCTTATTTTCCCTACTTGCTAATCTCTTCTCTCTTCCCTCTTTAACCCATGGCTATGAAAAACAACAAAAAGGATCATTTAAATCTTTGGTTTTCTTTCTTGTTTTTTTCTTAATCATGTGTTTTGATTTACCTCAGATTTCTCCAAATCAAACTAGGGAAGTTCAAAGTGGTATAAAGTATATCTCCTCCCCTTATACAAATTCCAACCATGCTATTCACCATTAAAGAATGTAGAGAATCCTAGATGGTCTGAAAAATAAAGATCTAGAACCTAACACCACACACAGTCAAAAGCAGGACAAATCCTAATTAACCATAAGAACCTGAGCAAGAGATTGAAATTCTACATCTCAGAGTTTGGTCAGGAAAATAGAAATTACTGTAACTATTTCACATGGAAAATACAGACATTGAAAAATTACAAAACCATGGGTAAATCCAAGATTAAGGAAGGCCCTCCTAGTGTTCAAAAACTCAGGAAGATAGGAATCACAGGAGACTGCCACTTCAGAACACAAGTTGACTCATCAAAGTTCACCTGTCACCTCTGCAAATCTGCCCATGACACTGCTCAGGAGCAACAGTGACTTTTCTTCATGAAAGTGCCTTTGTTGGTAGAAGATGTCATGGCATCTTGCTGGGAGGAATTTTGGGTATATAGAATCCAGGATTTCAGTCTGTAAAATATAGAAGAAGGGGGCAGGGAATGTTGCTAGATTGAAAACAGAGTATCAAGCATAATCAATATGCCTCAGTGTTTTCAAATGTAAAAACATATCAAGAGTAAATCAAAATCATAGACTGAGCATCTGTTCCAATATTCTCTTTCTCATCAAATCCCCTTAACTGAGAGGAAACGTATGTATTTATAAATATACATGCATATTTATTCAGATATAGATGGCATAGGTAGACATGATGGAGGTTATATAATAAGACAATGCATAATAAAACAGGAACATAGAAATTTTGAAGTCTGTTTTTCCATTGCTGAGGATCAAACCCAGAATCTTGTGCATGCTATTGAAGAAGAAATCAGATGGGATCAAATTGATAACAGCTGTGACAAACGCAGCTCAAACAAATAGGAAAATATCACTCTAAAGATAGAAAACAGAATCTAAACTAGAACAAAGGAAAAGCAGAAGATTGTTCCAGAAAATCATTAGGGTAAATTAATTAAAGAATTGAATTCAGGAAAATAAGACCAGACCTATTCACCCATGCAATATACCACAGATAGCAAGCTTTTCGTGTGTTTTTATTCATTTCCATTGGAAGTATACGGTTTGTTTTTTATTATCACTTCAAAAACATTTTCGTAATTTAATTTTTATATTAATTTTATTTTGTACTGCTATCTGAGTTCTTCAATTCAGCATCTAGTGATAGAGTATAATGGGTGTGGAGATGTTCCAGAAGTAACCTCGCAATGGTTGCCTGAGGAGAACTGCAAGTTCAGTTCAAACTTGCTCTGGTTGGTGATGGTGGTACCAGAAAAAGTAAATTTATGAAACATTATTTGACTGGCGAGTTTGAAAAAAAAGCATGTAGCCACCTTCTGGGCTGAAGTCCATCTCCTGGTATTCCACACCAACAGAGAACTTATTAAGTTCAACAAACAGGATACAACAGCAACCCAGAAGAAATTTGATGGCTGGAGAACTGATTACTATATCCAAGCCCAGTGTGTCATTATAATGTTGTAACATCAAGAACCCATTAGTAGAATGTACTTAACGGACATAGAGATCTGGTATAAGTATAAAAATATCCCTATTGTATTGTATTTCTACACAGTGGATGTTAAAGACAGGAAAGTCAAGGCAAAATTCTATTGCCTTTCACTGAAGAAGGATAATCAGTACTATGACATTTCTGCCAAAAGTAACCACAACTTTGAGAAGCCCTTAGTTTGTTAGAAAGCTCATTAGAGACCTTAACCTGTAGTATTTTTTGCTCTGCCTGCTGTTGCCTGACCAGAGGCTGTCATGGTCCCCCTTTGGTACTTACTTTGAGCATGACTTATATGTTGTTCAGACAACCACTCTCCTAGATGAGGATGATGATCTGTGAGAAAATGAAGCTGGAACCGGATGTCAGAAGCCTAGTTTTTTAGGCCACTGCTTTGTGATTACAGTGGGGCAATGTGTGTTCCTCTTTATTATCTAATTAAATGGAACACATGGCTTCCTATGTGGGATGCTGAAGGAGTGGAGTAGGCAGGCTTTGGAGTGATTGTTGCAGTTAGAAAATTATCTTAATTTTTTAGAGCTGCCTATTTAGCTATACTGGAATACGATTGCTTATTTCTGGAGTTTAAGATTGCTACAGTCATGGTACAATGTTCACTGATAAAATTGTGTTCCTTACTATCATTCCTATTCCTTTTCATTTGGCATCAGAATAAAATTGTATTCCAAATACTTTTAAGATCAGGACCTCAAATTGCATTGCATTGTTTTGGATAGTGATTACACAAAAACACATTTTTGTACAAGTTATAAAGTTTCAAAAGCTTTATAAAAGCTATTTAAAAGCTATTTAGGAGGAAAGTTTAACAACCCAACTGAAAGGGTTTCATATATATTTTTCTGATACATTTTTGTGATTTAAAAATAGTTCAAATTATAGTCTAAGAACAAAGTCATAATAAACTCTTGAAGATAATTTAAAATCATATAAGAAAGTTACATATATACTTCAGAGTTTAACTAGCTCTTAACATTATTTCAAGATTATCTACTGTGATAATTGTGTACTATTTTCTTAAATTTAGACAGCAAGGGGACAGATAAAATGGGACAAGTTCTCAAGGATGTGATCCAAAGAGACAAAAGTTCTTCTTTCTGGAATTGTGGAGTGTTAAGCAAGGTCCTCCTAGAAGCAAATGCCAAGGTAACATTAAAATGAAAGGAACTGAAGGGAAATGCATGTGAGAGAAAATCGAAAGGATTCAGAAGATGAAGAAAGAATCACACCACAATTCAAGTCTGGCCCCAAATGAAGGGGAAGGACATTGGGTGAAAGAATCCTCAATGACCATACATTAATGTCAGGAGACTAGTGAACTAAAACACAGCCAGAGAGGAAACCTTCACTCCCTGCCCCTTCCATGAATGGGACTGCTTTAGTATCAGTGCCTAGGTCAGTGGTTGGCTAGGAGACCACCATGAAACATGGAGTACTTGCTGTGATGGACTCAGATGCAGCAGCTACTCCCTGATCATCTCAGTAGTTGAGGTTTCACCTCATGCATTCTCATGATCACCACACAAAGAACGGGGCAGTCCATAACCAGCAGAACTTTCTCAGAAAGCTTCTTTTGAGGAAACTCCTGGTGACCTTTCATTATATAGTACCCTACCCTGAAGGCCAGACGATGATGCTCAGGCAGACCTTAATGTTAGGTGAGAAAATGTTCTCCATCCTTATAGCTCAGCCCTTGCTTTATATAAATATATCTTTCAAAGCAAGTTAGATCTCAAACTAAAAAAAAACAAAAAACCTGTTCCTCTTTTTCTAAAAGATGTGTGGAAAATGTTATAGGTTAAACAGTATCCTCCAGAAAATTACACTGGAGTCTTCATCTCCCAATACCTCAGAATATAACTTATACATAGGAGCTTTACAGAAGTGATTAAGGCCATAAGCACAGGCACTCACCCAAAAAGCTGAGGTCCTTATAATATGGAGGAATTTGGACACAGGTACAAACAGAAAGAAGATGATCCAAAGAGACACAAAAGAAGACCTTGCAAAAGTAGAAGGCTGGAGTGATGTATCTACAAGCCAAGGACACAAAGGGTTGCTGACAAACCGCCCAAGGCTATGAGAGAATCAAGAGCTAGATTTTTGTAGAACTCTACACGCTAAAGGGAGAGCACAAATGGAAGGAATGGGGATAGGTAGGAAATCCAAAACATGAAAGCGTTTGATGTCCACACTGCAGAGGAGCTAATACAGGAACCTTAAAGTGACAGGTCAATATGGGAAGGGGATCAGGAACTAGTGAAAAGGTCAGGTAGAGATGAATCAACTTGGGTTGTAACACATTTGTACATGAAAGCAATGCTAGGAATCTCTCTGTATAGCTGTCCTTATCTCAACTAGCAAAACGCTTTGTCTTTCTTATTATGCTTATGTCTTCTCTTCAACAAAATTAGAGAAAGAGCAGAACAGGTTCTGCCTGGAAGCAAGGAGGGGTGGGGGAAGCGGGGAGAAATGGCCTAAACAATATATGTACATGTGGATAAATGAATAAAAAATTTTTTTAAAAAGCTAGATTTTTCCTCATAGCACCTAGAAGGTCAACTGTCCTGTCAACTTGATTTTGGACTTGTAGCCTCCAGAGTTGTGAAGCAATACATTTTTGTTATTTTAAAACACCAAGTTCATGGTACCTTGTTATGGAAGCCCTAGAAAATTGACATACTAAAGCCACTTTGGATGGATATCAACCAGGAACAATAAAATCCCTTAAGTAAATTCAGAGAGCATTGTTAGTGCAGAAAGTGGCTTCAGAGCCATGCTACCCAAGGCTTAGTTCATATCCTACTGACATTCTAAAAGAACCATATACACTGCAACAAATCAACTGAAAATTTTAGTTCTTAGTCTAGAATGATGGGCAAATCCATACACATACAAATAGTAAATTAAGTTTAGTAAACTTTGGTGCATAAATAGGATAGTTGTAAACTAAAATTAGGGTATTATTAGAAGTAACCGAGTCTTCAGCTGAACAGGTAGTCTGTTATATACTTGTTAAGTTTGTATATGAAAAATTTGAATTTCCTTAAATTTTTAGAGACAGCTAATAGGTTTAGTTCAGTATAAATCACACTGTATTTAGTTGGATATGGTCTTTGATTATTGAACTTTTGGCATTGACAAAAAGATTTGGATAATAACTTAAAATTTTTAAAAACATTTATCACTTATTCAATGGTTAAATTTTCTCCACAAGTCACTTTACAATCTCTGGTGGTTCGGAGCAAATGAATAGTGACCTGTGTCCCATCTAAGTGGTTAAAATTTGGTAACTAATTCCTTAGCCCCACTTCTACCTTTTATCAAGCTTTTTCCTTTTGAATGATGAGGTGACTGAAGACCAATGTCCGGTTTTGACATGTGTACAGGTAGTTGATCTCTCATCTTACTATCAAAATATTTTCTTGTCTTAAATAAATATTTATTGAATGCTTTCAAGATGGAAGACTGTGATTACATTTTTTTTAAAGCAAAATTTTATTTTATACACCAATGAAGTAGATACTTATGTCATTATACTTTCACAGATAAAAAAGTTGAAAATCAGAAACATTAAACAAGTTACCTAGTGTCGCCTTGTTAGAGATAACCAAGTTGAGATTCAGCTATTAACAAGTTTTCAAATATCACATGTTTATTCATTGTTTCCCAAACTGGGCATCCATGGACTTCTGGGGTCAATTATCTTTTTTTCAAAGGCTGCAAGTTTAGCCATATGTTTTCTCGTTCATTTTGCTAAAAGCACACACTGAAGATTAGCTGGATTAGCACCTTATAACTGACTACTGACAGGTGATTCTAATGTTCATATTTGCATTAATATTTACATCCAAGTGCATACTAAGTGAACACCAAATTAGCATGAATCTTGCTAATGGATAATAGGTTTTCAACAGTTTGAATAGGAAAAAGCTGGGAGACCTGAGTCATTCAGTGACTAATGTTAGTAGAGTCAAGTCCATTATAAAGAAAATAGAGTCTTATATCTCATGAAAATTACTTTCAACCTCTAAAAATCTGTAATTCTGATGGATTGCCATGCTATCGAGTGCCCAAGTAGAAAACAGACAGCATAATAACTGGAAAACTGGAGGGTAAATTAATGAAGAGACTATTCACAAAAGTTGATCAAGAGTAAGGGAAATCCAAGAGAGAAGGAATGTTGCCCTAGGGCAAGTAATGGTGAGAAACTTTACTATGGTAAAAAACTTTACCATGGTGAGAAATTTAGGGAGGCAGCTATTGCTGCCTGGAAAGAAAGAAAGAGCTATGATGTTTAGTAGAGGGGTAAAACCAAGTCTTCATAACCCAGTATAGAAGGTGCCAGTGAATACCTTGTCTTTGCTCTTATATCTATGCAACGTCAATGACTTGGTGCTCTCCACCCCTTGAGCTTCAAACTACCCTTGATGTAGTCTATATAGGTCTGACCACTTGGGGGACAGAAATTGGGGTAGAGAATGGTGATAAGTAGACTTGATGAGGCAAATGAAGATATCTAGCCTGTTTGTATTAGTCAATGATGTATCATCTTGCCCTAATAGTAGCATTTAAATTGATATTATAGTTTATGAAAAATATACATTTTCATTTGTAAGAACAAGATCCTAGATACATCTTCCTTCCCACAATTGTAAGGAGGTAATATAAAACAATCCTATCAAGTTTCCTACTTAAAGAGCTTGAGATTTTGCATACCACTTATTAACAAATAATATTCTCACTCACTTGCATTTCACATTTTTGAGCAGAAAATTAAGGCACTGAGTTAGGTAGACAGCAGGCACTTGTGTTTAAAAGTGTACCTTCTATTTCAAAATAAAAGGCTGAAAATTGCTATTGGATGACAAATGATTTCAAAATGACTTTAATTGGTTGAGATGATATAAGTTAACAAAAAAGAAAAATCTCTAATTCTATATCAAAAATTAAATTGTCCAAATGTTGTGGCATGAAGAAAGGAATACCTAAAAATAGTTCTCAAGAAAAAGATCCTAGGATGGGGATGAATTCAAGTATGATATATTTGATACATCATAAGAACTTTTGCAAATGCCACAATGTACCCTCACCCCTCACCCAGCACAACAATAAACAAATTTTTTAAAAAAGAAAAAGATCCCATATTTTTCATGAACACAAATTTTCCTATAAAATAAAATACTACACAATTGGTAATAAATTTAATGCAATCCTCAACCAAGAGAAAGTTAAGGGACTTCAAATCAAGGGAACTAATAACTTTGTGAAACTTTGCACATATTAAATAACACCTGGAATATTGCTGCATTTAGAGGGATCTGACAAAATGGTGATCAAATCTAAATTACAAAAGCAATTGAAACATGTTTCCACATGACAGGTAATGAGTGAGATCAAGTTCTGGGCTATAGTCATTTAGCTGGGTTAAGTTGGGTTTGTGAGACTGCAACATTCTGTGCTAGTATGATGGTGTGTCTCTGGTGTCCCAGAGAGGGGAACAGACACAGGTTTCTGACCTCTAGTCTAGTATGAACTTGGACAATAACTCCCTTCTCAAGATGCACCTAATTACAGCAGCCTGACTGTAGGGGTAGACAATGTGAGTTCCTTCTCCAAAGCAAAGCTATTATGCAGACTCTAGGTTTCCTCTCACTGGGCTGCAAGCCTCCCTACTGAGGATTCAGGGTCATTATTGTGGAGCACTTTGTTTCTCTTTTTACTGTGCCATGTCATGTCAAGTCTTGCAGGGTTCCATTCTCTCTCTTGCTGAGTTCCAGGATTGTCCCAAGGCCAGCCATCTCAAAATGCAGCTCTACACATGATGCTTTAGTTCTCTCTTGTGGAGATAGAGGCAGGTGCAAAGCACCACTATTCAGTCATCTAGAAACAATACAGATGCAAATCCTGGAAAGGCTTAAGTAAGATTTGATATGGTAAAAATCTGGAGTTTCGTGGAAGATATATATTGGACTGATTTCATGTGGCTCCATGGCAAAACTAGGAGCAATGGCTATGACAGGCAAAAAGATTTAGACTTCACATACATCACTTATGAGAAACTAGAAATATCTGTGGGTAGAAAGTCTTTTCTTGAAATAAAAGACAGAAAAGGAGAATGGAGTTAAAGATGTTGAAAGATTTTTGCAATAAAAGACAGGTTTGGGTTAAATGATCTCTAAGTCTCTGTGGTCTGTGACTTGATCACAAAAGAGTATACTGAAAGTGATGTCCAATTGGAATGGCTACGATGGGGTAAGGAAAAAAATTAGAGTTTTACATTTTAAAAAAGAAGAGAGAACTCTAGCCATGAGTGAATTTAATGGTACAAAAAAGCAGAAAGTATTTAGAACAGGGCAAAAAAAAAATGCCACAAAGACAAAAAGAGAAAAGATACTTTGAGAAACAAGGAATGTGTGGAGAGGAAAGTGTATGTTGTACTTCTGGGAGGTTATTTGTTGGAAAATGGACTTGAAATTATTTATAGTATCTACTTACTCTATCACCTGCTTTTTATAATTTCTGACGTCAGATAAGCTCCATAGAGGATGTGATGTATTCCCTATGTGTTTGATGCTGACATACTTAAAATGGTTCAAAAACAAATGACTGCAGGATTGAATGCCTTAGTCACTGTGCCAGAAACATTTCATAATTGTACATGAAAATGGTCACAAGTTCTAACCATGGAAGTTAGAGAAGAGTATTTCAGTTGTTCAAGATCTTTATCTCTCAAAGTACATATCAGCTTTTATACTGAAAAACTTACTAAATAAGTGAAATATCCATCTTCTTCAGTAACCTTTTGGGTCTTTAAATTACATGTTCAGTAATTATTCACCTACAGTCAATTGCTTTGTTATAAATTTGATGTGTGATATTGATTTAGAATCAAGTAAACTTGATATTTTCAAAAAACAAATACTATGATTTGATTAAAATTAGCCCCTATAGTAGGATTTAAAAGCATATTTTTAATGAATGGTCATTAAATTGCTTCCTCACTATGCTTTCATCATCAAGGATATGTATGACCTGAAGGGTTTGCATTTCTTCCTTGATATTCAGGATAAAAACACCACCAATCAGAAACCAAAGTATCCACATGAAAAGTCTTTGGACTTTGGTGATAATATTCTTTATCTATCCTTGGAATCCTATAAAGAAAAGAGTAGGACAAAGAAAAGTGAGAAAGGAGATATCAAGCAACTCCATACCCATCTTCCCAGCCAAAAAAAAAGACAGAAAGAAAAGTAGAAAAGCCAATTAAAAATAGCAGAAGTTATTTCTTATATTGTGAGAGTTCAATTAGCATAACCCAAAGAAAACCCCTCTTAGTGTCATCACCAGCAACTGAAGCCTGTGGGATAAAACAACTTGAAGTAATAACCTATATTAATAATGATTTCCACAACTGGGATTGTGTGCAAATGAAATGGGCATGGTCTCTCTCCTCAAAGTTCCTCTAAGGAAGAGAAGTGGCACAAACTCTTTTACAAAGATAAGAGTGGTACCCAAACTATATGAATATCAAAGAAATGAGAGAAATTCATTAAAGGAGAATCAAGAAAAGTAGCATTGACTCTGACCCTTGAATAACAAGCAGAATTAAATCTTATGGAAATATTAGAAAGAAGCAGAAGAGATTAAAGAAAAAATAGACACAACAACCTGAAACACTTTGTAGACAAGCCATTTTTAAGCATCCTGGGATTCTCCTGGTACCCTACCAACCCAACAATGCTTCATTATCTAACATCCCTATATATATTCCAAAAACACTGATTGAGTTTGAATTGATTTGTTTCCAAAAAGGACACCAGAACATTCCTTAGACCAGATCACTGCTTCTTCCACTGAGTGTTTAAAACCACCAAGAAGCAGATGAGTCCTAAGGTCTGAGATGCTATTAAAATAGGTTTTAGGGATCAGGGCATGGAAAGAAGGAACACAACCCTGCTGAGAATGCAGCCTGAGCAAATAATTAAATAAACTAAAATGATTCTGAGTGGGAAAATTCAGAGTGGCAGAATAAGAAATTTCACTGAAACAAAAGAAACTGTGTCATTAAGACAACAACCACAAAAAAGACAAATACATCATCTGTCTCCTTCCATGCAAACTTCTCAGGAGCCAGAAAACTGCACCTGAAAACACTTATGTAATCAATCAGGATATGCAAAGCATTAGCAATCAATTAGAAAAGTTGGCTGCTACAAGTCTCTGGCCCCCCAAGACCAAATGTCAAAGTAGAACTTTTTTGTTCCCTCAAATACAATGAACTCCCAATACCACCAGTGTGTTGGAGGTGTATTAAGAGATATACAAACTACTATAGTTTGTATCTGGAATGTTTCCCAAAGGCCCATGCCTCAAATGGTTGTACTTCAACTTGGTAGTATTGAAAGATATTAGATGCCTTTAAAAGATGGGGCCTAGTGGGAGGTTTTAGGACATTGGTGGGGATTGTGGGATGCTGGGTTTTCTTCTCACTCTTTCACTTTCTGACCATCATGAGGTAAGCTGATTCTTCTGCCATGTGCGCCAGTCACCACAGATCCAAAAGTAATGGGTCATCCAACTATCAGATGAAACCTCCAAACTTTGTGCCAGAATAAACTTTTCCTCTTAATGTTATCTTGATTATTTGGTTCAGAAGTGAAAAACCTGAGCATTGTAGTTTGGCTATGAAGTATTCCCCACAAAAGGCTCACGTGTAGGTTTGTCTTCCCACTGGTACCACTATTGAGAGGTGATTGCATCATGAATGGAATACTATATTCTGCAGCTTATAACAGAATGGGCTATTAGGAGGAGGGACCTAGTTGGAGGAATTAGGTCACTAGAGGGTACGCCTATGAAAGCTATAGCTTGCCCCCAGACCATTCCTCTCTCATTCTGTCCACTTTTTGGCCACTACAAAGTGAGAAATGCTCTTCCACCATAATCTACTGCCTCACTATAGGCCCAGAAATGTGGAGCCAAGGGACTTCATGGAGTCAGAGACTGAAACCTCTGAAACTGTGAGGCAAAATAAATCTTGTCTCTTTTCAAGTTGGTTTTCTTTCCAGATATTTTGTCTCAACAAATAACCTAGGTCTTTGGGAGCTGACTAGGTCATGATGACAGAGTCATTATGAATGAGATTAGTGCCTTTATAAAAGAGTTTTAAGGGAGCTTGTTTGTCCCTTCTATAATCTGTCACTCAGAGAATAGGCCCTCACTGGACACTGAATCTGTGATCTTGACTTCCCACTTGCTAGAACTATGAGCTATACAGTTCTATTGCTTACAAGCTCTCTAGTATATATTAATTTGTTAAAGCAACCCAAACAAACTAAGGCCGTGGCAAAGATTTAGGTTGTAGAAGCAGAAGCAGTTGACAAGGGGTCATTCATGTTATGAAGGTAGATATGAAATGATTTGCTAGTTGCTCAGAAGTCAAGTGTGATTAAAGATAAAGGTCAAAGCTGACCTTAAGCTTTTCAATTCAAGAACAAAGAAGTTGATACTTCTACTTTATTGGCATAGGGAAGATGTTGAAAGAAGGTTCTGGGCAGTAGGATGTCAGGAGTTTGGTTAGAACTTTTGCTAAACTTATGAAGTCTCTTTAAGTGAAAAAAGATCAATTAGGTAGATGGATATGGGATTTTAGAATTAAGTGAATGTGTAAACTGAAGATATAAATTTTAAGATTATCTGTGGATAGAAAAATAATATATAAAGTAATATGTCTGGATGAGATCACTTTTAGAATGAGTGCAAATTTAAAAAAATTACCTGAAAACTGAGGCCATTGGCCTAAGATTGCATTAAAAAGTTCATTATTATGGTCCTCTTCAGATATATGATAATCACTTCTCAAAATATACTTGCAATTTCTCTATACAGTTGAAAAATCTGTATAAAATACTTTCCAACTAAGCTTTGTCAATGAATACCCTTACCTAACATAAAAATTGTTCATACACACACACACACACACACACACATACACACACACACTACATCTTTCCATTAAGAATTCTTAGACATTTCCTCCCTTATTCTGTATTTGGACAAGATCAGGGCAATGAGGAATGATCGGAGGAGGAGGGCTGGGCTGGGAATGTAACTCAGTGGTATAGTGCTTGCCTAGCATGAGCAAGGCCCTGGGTTTAATGCCTATCACTGCAAAAGAAAATCACTGAGGAAACTGAAAAGGTTCAATGAATTCAAAGAAGTAAGAAGTGCCAGAAGACAATAAGTAAAGATGTTTACAGAATAAAGAATGTACAACTATATCAAATACTACTGATACACCAATAATAATAATAAGAAGAAGAAAACCTAATTGGAATGTGTCTAAGATAGAATGGGAAGAGGGGAACAAAGGGGTTAAGAACCAACATGATTGTACCAGTCAATACTCCCACCTGCAGTCTTCCAGTGGAATTTTGTCACTCATCAAAAGAAAAGTCCTCCCTTATAGACATCCCTGGATATGACTGTGCTGGAAAATGCCTACATGTCCCAGAATTCTGCTTTATCTGCATCACCTCTATCTAGAGATAAGCTTCAAGTTTAAATAATGTCCTGTTTTCCTCCTAGTCTTCATCCATTAATTACATGTACCCAATTACTCCCTAGCAGCAATCAAATTCTTCTAAGTCATTTATCTTACAAGAGTTGGCCCTTTTCCACATACTGATTAATTTTATGTTTAGCATTAAGAAACTGCTTCGCTCTGAGATTATCTAGATTAAAATGTTGCCTATTGCATCTTTCAGTCTTTTCTAGCTAGACACTAATATCAGCTTAATCATATTCATTTGTTGAAAACAAGGTTATATTTCTTTTCAGATTTTCATAGCAAGTCATAATTCTTGACAAACACATACTGGGCAAGGCCTATTTGAATGCTTAATAGAATTTTAGTCTGCTAGATAGTTAATTCTTTTAGTAGCAATGAAATCTTTCCACAATATCAAGTAGAATACAGTAAATTGATTTTTTAATTACTTTTAAGTCTCATTTCCCTCAAAATTCTATGCATGTTTGTCTTACTATATATCAGAGATTTAATAAATGGTACTAGATCTCAATTATTTAGCCCTCACTTTCTTTTGAAAAACAAGAAAGTGATGCCCAAATTATGTAAGGAGTCACATACAGTGGTAAGTCTGAGTGTGGCTCTGGAAGCAAACTGCATGAATTAGAACTCTGCCCCCATTCTTCCTAACTCTGTGACTTGAATCGATTTACTTCTCATCCATTGAGTAGGAAAAGAAATGATGCATAGCTCCTGGAGTTGTGAGATTAAATCAAATGACAAATGCAAAGTCCTTTATATAATGCCTAACACCTAATAAATGCTCAATAAATATCTCCTATTCTTAAGTAGTCTACAAAAAAGCAGACTTTTGTTTTTTTACCACATTTTCCTTTGCTACTCTTTCCTCTACACAGAATAAACAGGGAGCTAAAAAACTAAACTCCCCCAAAATCTATGAACCAATAAAGAAATGGGCAACAGAACTAAACAGAAATTTTTCAAAAGAGGAAATCCAAATGGTCAAAAAAAACATGAAAAAATGCTCACCATCTCTGGCCATAAAGGAAATGTAAATTAAAACCACACTAAGATTCCACCTCACCCCTATTACAATAGCTATCACCAAAAACATCACCAACAACAGGTGTTGGCAAGGATGTGGGGAAAAAGGAGCCCTCTTACACTGCTGGTGGGAATGCAAGCTAGTGCAACCACTCTAGAAAACAATGTGGGGGCTTCTTAAAAAACTAAACATAGATCTGCCATATGATCCAGCAATCCCACTCCTGGGGATATATGCAAAGGAATGTGACTCAGGTTACTCCAGAGGCACCTGCACATCCATGTTTATTGCAGCACTATTCACAATAGCCAAGTTATGGAAACAACTAAGATGCCCCACTACTGATGAATGGATTAAGAAAATGTGGTATTTATACACAATGGAATTTTACTCAGCCATGAAGAAGAATGAAATCTTAGCATTTGCAAGTAAATGGATAGAACTAGAGAACATCATCCTGAGTGAGGTAGCCAGGCTCAGAAAACCAAAAATCATATGTTCTCCCTCACGCAGACTTTAGATCTAGGGCAAAGGCAGTAATGTTGGAGTTGGGTCACACGCTAAGGAGAGACCGCATAAGGGAGGAATGGGGATAGGTAGGAAACCTAAACCTTGAATATCCCCACTGCAGAAGAGCTAATATAGTAACCTTAAAGCAACAGAGGTCAATATGGGAAGGTGACCGGGAAGTAGTGAAGAGGTCAGATAGAGTGAAACGATTCATGTTGTAATACACTTGTGCATGGAAGCAATGCTAGGAAGCTCTCTGTATATCTATCCTTATCTCAAGTAGCAAAAATGCTTTGTCTTTCTTATTATTGCTATGTCTTCTCTTCAACAAAATTAGAAAAGAGGGCAGAACAGGTTCTGTCTGGAAGTGAGGGAGGTGGGGGGAGAGGGAGGAGGCAGGAGGGAGAAATGACCCAAACAATGTATGCACATATGAATATATGAATGAAAAAGAATCTCCTTCACCATAACAGTTTGTGTCATACTGAACAAATCATGCACACAATTTAAAATTAGAATTTGTGTGAACTCTGATTAATCCAGCAATGACTTCATTCTAACCAGAGGAACATTTCTTCTACTCCTAGGTGATTTGCTCACTCAGCAGGGCTGGTAGGACCTTCAAAGGGCAAATGTCTCAGTGTGCTACCTCTGATGAGTATAGGTGCTTAGAGGAAAGCTGCTGAGTCTGTCACTGGTGATTGTAGTGTCCTTCTTGGGTGCTGGACACATTGTGAACACATGAGCAATGTGAGAAGTAAAGAGCAAGAACTTAAAGACTCAGAAATTTGCTAATGAGGACAAATGGCCTCATTCTCTGTCACTTTGCAGCACACCCTCCCTAGGGAAGTCTTCTCTACAGAGATACTCAGACTTGCTTTTTGAACTCACACAAAGCATTCTTTTCAGGTGGAATATGAGCCAGATTTGTAAGACTTTACTGTAAGTATTTGTTTTATCCTAGTTTTATTTAATTTATTTTTAGCTAATTCATCTTTTACTTTTTATATGGAAGGGAGGAAGTACCAGAACAAGCGAAATGGTTGAGAGGAAAGTTCATGACATAAATATAGAAGACAAAGTTCCTTTTATGTCTCTAGTTATCCCAGCATAGGTCATTCTATTTGGGAACACTGATGTTCCAGAGTGAACTTTGGTTAAATAATCCTAAATGCACCTAGAAAAAGCAGAGAGCCACACAGTTCCAAAACTGGTGTTCTTGAGAGTTCTGCAGAGCACTGCCTTAGCAGAGACATCTCTGAGAAACCTGTAATATAAAACTCACTTTGATTTTAAAAAACATTTAATAGACTTTTTAGAATAGTTTTAGCTTTATAGAAAAATTGACAAGATAATACTAGCAGTCTACGTATACCCCAAACCCAGTTAGTTTCCCCTATTTTTAACATCTTATTTGTTTGTTTGTTTGTTTATTGGTTGTACTGGAATTTGAACTTAGGGCTTTGCATGTGCAAGGTAGATGCTTTATCTATCAAGCCATGCCTCCAGTCCTGACCTCTGTGTTAGTACTTACCAAACTGTGATACTGCTTGACCAAACTTTATGCAGATTCATCTATGTCCTCTTTTCAACTAGGCTTTGACCTTAAACTTCAACGTCTATCCTTAAATGACCTATAACACCCAGTTTTATAAAGAACCTTAAGTCAGTTTAGAGACTTTTAACACCTGACCGATCACATGATCACCTTCAACATCTGGTCACCTTCCTTATCTCCCACCCTCAGTGTCTGATCATCCTGGTCTGCCTTTAAGAATCCTGTCAGGTCAGTTTACCAGGAATATTCCCTCATTTTACTAGGCTCCATGGATAATCCAGTAAAATTTTGCCATCCCAATATTGTTAACTTAGTCACATCTGCAAAGATAGCTTTTCTGAATAAAAGGAAGCCATTTAAGCTATCATACCATTCATTTACTTAATTATTCAATTCTAGGATACATGGGTCAATGATAAAGCTAGATGCTATTTAAGTGGTGAAAATAGATGTATTCAGTAGTAACTATTGCACTAAGAAAGAAAGTCCAATGTAAAGTGAACTCAACTTGAATTTATGCAGTGTTGACTGGGCATTTTAAATGGAAAATGAGGGAACAAGATGGGTAATAGGTGGAACTCCAACAGAATCAAGAAAGTAGAAATTTATAAAAGGTAGAAAGTGGGCGTGGCCATTGTGGTTAGGCCATTTGGGTTTGCTAACTGGCATTTACTGAAGCTAGATTTTTGCTCTCTCAAAGAAACTAGGAGACAGGGGTTGTATCTTCAAGTGTTAGATGAAACAAATGATAAGTTTTTCTTGATAGCCTTGATCTTTCCCAGATAAAAACTTAAGGGGGCTGGAATCATCATTCTTTGGACATGGCCTTGAGATATTAGGAACTATTCTAGTGTTTCCTCAAGTCTCTTAGATGTAGAAGTAGAGGTAAGGGTGGATGAAATAATTTTTGCTGGTACCACTGATCTTATTAGTATCCCAAAGTTTTGGCTTTACCAGAATGTCATATAATCATATAATAACAGCCTTTCAAACTGACTTCTTTCTCTTGGAGATATGCATTTAAGGTCTATTCTGTCATTTTCATAGGCTTTAGGCATGTTTATTTTTATCACTAGAAATCATACTATGTATGTACATAGTATGCATATATCTACTTTTTAGAGGGAATCTTGCCTATTTTCCATTTTTGGTTATTATAAATAAAGCTGCTATAAACATTCATGTGTAGGTTGTTTGTGGTGGTATATGTTTTCCACCCAGGAACATATTTACTGGAATGTTTGTGAAGATTCTGTTTAGCTCTGTAAGAAACTGTCAAAATGTCTTCCAAAGTGGCAGTTCCATTTTGAATTCCTATCAGGATGAATGAACATTCCTGTTTCTCTGCATATTCACAAGCAATTGGTACTGACACTTCTCAGGTGCTTTTGTGTCTTGGTCATTCTAATAGCTAAGCAGTGGCATACCATTGCTGCTTTAACTGGAAATTCCAAATAACAAATGATATCGAGACATCATCTGCAGCTCTTCCTTGTCCAGGTGTCTGTCAAATCTTTTGGCAATTTTATAACTTTTTTTCTTAACTTTGAGTTTTAAGTGTTCTTTTTATATTTTAGATACAAGGCCTTTATCAGATACTCATTCACAAATATTTTCATCTTCTGATCTGTAGCTTGTATCTTATATCAGTGTCTTTCACAGAGCGGAAGTTTTTCATCTTAATGAAGTCCAGCTTATTAATTTGTCTTTTATAGATCAGCTTTTGGTGCTGTATTTAAAAATTCATGGCCAAACCCAAGATCACATAAATATTTTTCCTATTATAGTCTAGGAATTTTATAATTTCACAATTAATATCTTAGCTCTGTGACCACTTCGAGCTCTTTTTTTTGAAAAATATAAAGCTGGCGTCTGGATCTAACTTTTAAATGTATTTTAATTGATATATATAATATTTGTCCATATTTATTGGGCACACTATAATTCAGTACACGACTACTGTGTGTACTCAATCAAACCATGGTAATTAGCATTCCCATCTCCTCAAATATCATCATTTCCATGTGTTTTCCTCAACTTACTTTGAAATGTGTAATTAATTGCTATAGATGCTAGTCGCCTCACTGTGCTGCAGCTCATTCCAATCTTTCACATGTAGTCATCTAATTGTTCTAGTACCTCTTGTTGAAAATTCTCCTTTCTCTATTGAAGTGTGCTTTTTTATGCTTTTTCAATCATTTAATTTTATTAACATGTGAGCATTATCAGTCCCTAAAATAAAGAATAATTTACAAAACTAGGCCATTTTTTACATTAATGAAAATAACACTTTAATAAAAACTAACTCCATTCTCCAGAAAAATAATTAGTGAGAAGAATAACATTATTTTATATTTTTGCAAATCTTTTTATTATCTGGCTTAATAAGAGATACCTTTATTTTCATTACTGCTTATTCAGTGTGTTGAAACATGTTCTTTTTGTTGAAGCACAGTATATTAAGCAAATCTCACCTCATATGGACATGTGGTTGAAAAGAGTATTTTAATAACTTCTTTAGATGATTAAAGTTACTTCTTGATACTACATCAAACACATCTTAAATGTTAAATGCTACTGAAATGTAAGTTGTAATGTGAAATATGAAACTATCAATGAATTTTTTCTTAGTTTAATTGAATATTTCATCTGGTCATGAATATGTGACAACATGCATTAGTCCTTTGGAAAACATCATTCCTTATATTGCACAGATTGTGGTGGACATGTGTGACCTAAATCTCCCCTAACAAATGCAATGGACTGGTAGCACCTGTACTGAACTGGGCCATTTTAATGTTTGTTTGTTTTACAATTTAGTAATTAATTCCCTGGATGATTGTAGATATGTAAGACTGTTTGGTACTATTCAGAAACTTCACAGTACTGGTGATTTTCCAGATTGGCTTGTGGTCTTCAATAATTATAAAGAGCTACTTATGTGAAAAAACTGCCAAACTTGTAAGACTGATTTTATGTACCCATAATTTTCAAGCGTTTTGGTAACCTGGGCATATTCTCCTTGTGTCATAAGGCCCATCTTGCTTGTGTTCACCTTAATGACTATAACTGGTAATTACAATAGAAGTTGTGTATAGTGAGGTATAAGAGACTCTTTCCCACACCATGTACTGACAAACAATCAGAGGCTTTCAGATCAGGATGTGTTACATAGGTATTCTTGAAATGCAATCCCATAACAAACCTTTCACATTTAGGTGGTTTCCTCAGAAAGCCATCTCCAACAAAGCAGATTTAGTACCCATTCTCTTCCATGCCTTATTTTTTTCTCTTTCCTTTTTTTATTAGCATATTATTGTTACACTGGAGTTACAAAAGTTCTTACAAAATATCATAGTTGAATTCACCCCCTCCAACATTCTCCTTTATCTACCCCTCCCCCATTCCTGGAATAGTTTCAATATGGAAAATTTCAAACATGAGAACATAATATTTCCATTACATTCACCCTCCTCCTACATCCTTCCCTTTTCAAGTAATTTTTTATACTCCTCTTTCTCCCTTGGCAGGAACTTTGGGTGTAGGGAACTGACATTTTCCCACCTTCTCTTTTCATTATTGTTTAGTCACAGTGGAAAGTACTTTTACTGTAAACTTTCTCTATTCAGAAGATAGGCAGGTACTGCTCTCTGTGAGGGTCTTTTCATTTTCTTTGGTTTGATGTTTCTCTTTTCATGCATCATGACAGTCTTTTTATTTATATTTTCTAAGCATGGTGCTGTTTATGGTAAGGCTTAACCTTCAACCAACTGTTCTTTTTTCTGCACCCCCACACACTTTTTTTGCCTTCTTTGAATGTTCATGAGCCTCTCTCTACTTTCTGTTTTTATAATGGTAATCCAAACAATATCCATAGCATTTAGGGTATAATTCAATATATTCATTTTGTGGCTTGCCAACAGACACAGAGTCAAAGGGTATAGCCTCCTGGGTACAAAGAAGCTCTCCACTTTTGGAACTGACTTCATGCAACCTGAACCAGAAAAGATGATTCATAATCTTTGCCAATTTCTTTTGGGGATTATTTATTCAAATTTACTAGAGGGTAACTAATTCTTTGAAAAATACTCTCTAAGTAATTTCACAGACTATACTTGACTTTTTTATTGTTGATTTGTATGTTGCAGTAAATACATGTAAGTTTTTAATTTCATGTAATCAGTCATGCTATCTTTTTCTATATGGGTTCCTTTTTGTCTTGTTAAAAAAAAATCCTTTCCTGCACTTAGGTCATAAAGATATAATCTTATATTTTCATTTAAAGCTGTTAATGTTGCTTTCACATTTAGACTTTATTCCACCTGGAAGTTATTTTTATATGACTTATTTTAAGAGATAATTGTATTTCTTTGTAGCAGATAACTTGCTTTCTTAGGGCATTTTATTAAGACGCCCATCTTGTCCCAATTGATTTGCCAAAAGAACTATGTCACATATCAATTTTCCACATACGTGTGTGTTTATTCTGGGGCTCTTTTTATGGTCAATGAGCCTTTCTTTTTGTCCTTGCTTGTCTAATATTATCCTATTTACTAAAGAATTATAATAAGTCTTGCTTTTTGGGAGGATTAAACCCCTCCAACAATTTCCTCTTCTTCAAATTTTCTTAGCTATTTTGGCCCTTTTCTTCCAAATATTTTTAAAATTAGATCAAAAAAGATTTGCTAAGTGGTTCTTTTTCTTTTTAAATTTCACAGAAGTTAAGGATTAATCATGGCAAAACTAATTAATGCTACTAAATCTTACTATTCATGCACACAGAATAAATTCCTATGTATACATGCATTTTACAACATTAAAGTTTTATAAATCTCTATTTTCTCATACTTCATATTTCACAATTTGTTCACAGGTATATTATATTTGTGGATAGAATATATACAATTGGACCCCCATCTCTGTGGGTTCTGCACTCACTCACAGATTTAATGAAAAACAGATTGAAAATATTCAAAGTGAAATTGCTCCAGAACCAAATATGTACAGACCTGTTTTCCTTGCCATTATTCCCTGAACAATACCATCTAATAACTATTTACATACTATTTAAATTATATTAATTATTATGAATAATCTAGAGAAAGGATGTGCAAAAGTTACATGCAAATGCTAAGCCATGTCACATAAGGGACTTGAACTTCTGTAGATTTTGATACACACAGGAGTCCTAGAACCAATTCCCCACAGGCACTGAGGGACAGCTGTCTATTCTGTACTTAATTGAATTTTTGCCACTGGTATATAGGAAAGCAATATGTTTTTATTATTGATCAATATTCAGAAACTTGGCAGGATTCTCTTATTAATTCTAATAATATATAGATTCTCTTGGGTTTTCTATGGAGACAATCATATCCAATTACAAATTATAACAGTGTATTTCTTCCTTTCCATCCTTTTTCTTATTATTTTGTTTCCTTTTTCTTACTATACTGGTAGGACATCCACTATAAAGTTAAATTGAATCACACCTGTCATACCAGGTATTCAGGAGGCTGAGATTAGGATGATCATTGTTCCAAAACAGTCTGTGCAAAAAGTTTGTGAGACCCCCCATCTCTACAGAAAAGGGCTGGATGTGGTGGTGTGTGCCTGTCATCCGGTTAGAATGGGAAGCTATGTCAGGAGGATTATGATCCAGGCGGCTTGAGCAAAAACCAAGATCCTATCTCCAAAATAAGGAGCAAAGGGGCAGGAGGCATGACTCAAGTGGTAAAGTGCCTGCCTAGCAAACTGGAGACCCTGAGCTCAAACCCCAGTAATGCCAAAAACAATGGGACAATGAGCCATTTTACCTGATTTTAAAGGAAATGAAGTCTTACCATTAAATATGAGGTTCTTGTTCTACACCATGGGTCAGGTTAAGGAAGTTATTTCTACTTTTAGTTTGCTAAGGGTTTGAAGTTACTTCTTTTATTAGTAAGTAGATGTTAAATTTTATTACTTTTTTCTTCATCTATTTAGGTGAGTGAAATTATTCTAATAGAATTTCTAAAACCTTACCAAGCTGGCAATCTTATTTAAAAACCCAGTTTTAAAATCGTGGTTATCAATTAGTTATCATTTAGTATCATTGTGCAGTGATGCCACAGTAACAAATCCCTAAACTTCAGGGTCTTAAGAGAGCAAATTATTCACACTAATAGATCATACATAGATCAGCTGGGGTGGTAGAGGAAGCTCGGTTCAGCAGGTACAGTTGGACAAAGCTCTGCTAACTTTAGCTGGTGTCTGTCCCTGAAGGTCAGCTGACTTAAGTTGGGCTGGACAGCTCTATTAAGGAGTCAGTCTATGAAATTAGACAACAAGCTCTTCTTCACACAAAGGACTTGTCATGTTTTTGATGATAGCAGAAGGATGAAAAACATATTTATCATATGAAGGAAATCTAAGCCCTGTACATCACTTCTACCAAATTCTCATTGACCCAGAAAGAGTGCATGACAGAACCCCAAGTCAAAAGGAAAGGAAGTATGCTTTCATCTCTGTGAGAGGAATTACACACTTACATGGCAAAGGGTGTGGATATAGAAAGGAATGAAATTTTTGAGCAATTATTGTAATCAACTACAATGTATTCTATTATATTCCTTGATTTTGTAAAATGCAAAAGTACTGTTTTAAATGCATAATTTTACAATTATCCTTTTGCAGTGTCATAATGGAAAAAAGTACCAATAACTTTATCACTCTTCTTTTTTTCATCATGAAAAATATGAGCAAATCAGTTAATGCTAATATATCCAGGACATGAATTGCCCCAGAGATCAGTCACAGCTAGGAAACTTACTCTATTTCTTAGCTAAGCCCTATATTTTTGTAAAGGAACTTAATGCTTCAAGAATTATTTCACATATTCAAATAAAAGATGTTGGTATGGCTGTATCAGTCTGTGTTCAGTTAGGAAACAGAATCACTGTTACTCAGGAATAAGGAGTTTGATACAGGAATTTGAGTGTTACTAAAACAGTAGAGGTCTGACACAGGAGAAAAGCTAGAGCTATGGGAAGCCTAAGAAGTCCCTTACGTTTGGCCACCAAAGTGAAGATGCAGTGTGGGATTTTGTGGAGAGGCGGCAAAGCATAGAGGGTTGTCAAAGCTACAGAGTCTGATTGGCAGCCCATCTGACTGCAATTGCCTACTGAGAATAATGGCTTCCACTTTACTTCTACTTCCCAAATCTCATGTAAATCACTCTCATTGAAAGGATCTTTGGGGAAGCATAGTCTCTAGCATTAGACAAGAAGGGTAGTTGACTAACAAGATGGGTGAGAGCATGATTGATCTCTGTAGAGCAGTCATCCATATAAAGCACTTCACTCTTCTACAAATGCAACCAACCTACCATTTACTACTTTTAAAAACTAATTATTACTATTCTAATTGCACATGTTTATGGAGTACAGTATGATAATTTACTATGTATCTATTGTCAGCATCTCTTCCTGCCAAGATATGTTCTATATATAAGATCCATAGACTTACCTGATTCATTTTATAAAACGTACTCAGTCTGAAAAGAAGATGTCACTGACAATAGCAATAAAGAATGCAAAGTGCATTTAAAAAACCCCAATAATGAATGCATAAAATCTTTCACAGAAAAATATATGAAATACTTTAAAGGACATAAAATAAATTTTGAGTAGATTGAGTGATATACCATGTTTATATTTGGTCTGGCTAATATACAATAGAGGTCAATTATGTTCCAAAGTGATCCATAAATTCAACACAATAGCAATAGAAAATATAGAACAAACTCTAAAGTTTATGTGAAAGAAAAAACCAAGCATGGCTAAATTAACTTTGAAAAAGAATATGAAGGAAGACTAGCCCCACCAAATGTTCACATGTGTTACTAAGCCATGATGATTTTTTTAAAGGTATGAAACTTGCACAGAAACCAAAAACAAACTTAGAACAATTTTTCCACTTTAGAAAAAATAGGAATGGAGCCCTGCACAAGTAGAAACTTGATAAATGATAAGGATAGTTCCACAAAGCTAGGAGGAAGAGCTGGATTTATAGTTGATGATGTTATTGTCTTTTAAATGGCTCATTATATGGAAAAATGGAGTCAGGCTTTTATCTTTTAATCTCATACCAACTTAGCACTACATGGATTAAAGGCCCAAATGTAAAGACAGAAACAGAATCATACAGAAGAAAATGTAAGAGAATATATTTTGACCAAGTTTATAGGAAAATCTTCTGAAATGATTGTTCAAATGATTATAAGATTTAAAAAATGGATTTGACTGCATAAAACTACAGATTTCCTGAAGAATATTTATAAATAGTGGGCAGATGGGAAGATTAGGAGAATATATTTGCAAGCTTGAAAACTAGTGTGGAAATAATGCTTATTTTAAAAAGGTAGTATCCCTTGACAATAAAGAAAGCACAGGAAATGATTAAGGGAAGCTCATTTGAGTAAGTCATATAAAATGCTCAAAATCACCATTAGCAGAAAAATGTAAATTAAAATAGCAATAAAAAAAATCAATGTATACCCATGAGAATAGCAAAAATTTGCAAAATGGTAATATTTAACATTGAGGACTTGTGAACCTGAACATTGGTGTGTTGCAAATGGGAGCAATAATTAACTGATCCAGAGAGGCCAGGAAAGAGTCTGTCAGCATTCAGAAAAATAAAGTTTTCCTATGTTATGACTCAATAATCCCACTCCTGAATAGCTACATCTCTGGAAAGTTCTCTCAGAGATTCTGCAAGATATGCATCCAATCGTGTTTATCATAACATTGTTTACAGTGATAGGAATGATGCTAAGTATCTATTTCTATAATAAAGAATTTGTAAGAGGGGATAGCTGTATATCATGGAATACTGTTTAGGCCTAACAAGCAACAAACCAGATGCATACACAATAATGTTTGTAGCCCTTAAAATATCGTAAGATATGAGTAAATGATTAAAGTGAGATTTATGGGGCAGTACCATTTATGCATATTGAAAACAAACAAATGAAAACCATGTTTTATAAACATATGTATATATATCCATGTATCCCTTAGCAACAGGGATATGGCTTGGAAAATGCATTATTGGGCAATTTCATTATTGTGTGAACATTATAGAGTATTCTCACACAAATATAGATGCTACAGGCCAATTAGTCAACGTGGCCTTTTGAATTTATTTATTTATTTGTTTGTTTGTTTAGCAGTGCTGAGTATTAAACTCAGCATCTGAGGCATACTAGGCAAGCATCTACCTCTGCGCTACCCCCAGAGCCCTCAATATGACCTCTTGATTGCAATAAAAAGACAAAGTAAAAAATGAGATATATGAGACTACTGCTGGCATAACATGGCATATTGTTTTACACTAAGCTCTTTTTCTATAAATTAAGGGAGTACAGTCTAAAATGATGTGATAAAAGTATAAGAATAAATAAGTGAATAACATAGTCTTTCATTATTATTATTGAGCATTATGTACTATGCGTAATTATGTGTTGTGTTTCATAGAACTAGCAGCACAATAGATTGATTTATACCAGCATCACCACAAATATGTGAGTAATGTATTGTTATGATGACATTGCAACAGCTACCTCTCTAGGAATTTTTTAGCTCTTGTAATCTTATGGGACCACCACTGTATATGTGTTCCATCATTGACCAAAACATCTTGATACAGTGCATGACATTTAAGGATAGACAATGTATATGTATACATACATATATGTATGTATGTATGTGTGTGTGTGTATATATATATAAGAATATAAAAAAAGCCCATTAGAAGAAAAAAATAAAAACTAACATGAGTCAATTACGATAATGTGATATGTGCTGAAGACTACAATAAGCCCCTGAGTTCAAATAGCTAAAATGAAAAAAGAAATATAAATATGTACATATTCCATAACCCTGAGGGATTATAATGACAAAAATTACACCACATAATAGATAAAATTTTCTGATGTAATATGAGAGATTAGAACATAGAGACTAAATTTAATCTAATAACCTTTCTCTGTCCTTGATATGACTTATCTATAACAGACAAAGATTTTAGAGAATTAATTCCCCCATATCTAATACTTTAGGCTGTTTTAATCCAGCCACAGTACTTTGTAGCACAGAAGTGGGAAAAATCAGTCTGCTAATCCCACCTCATGAAACAATACTGCTTAGCAGAGTTTAGCAAAGGCTATTTCCTTCAGAGTATACAACAGTTATACAGCCTCATATGGAAGAGATTACCTCTTAGGACATCACTGATAGGTGCCTGATATTTGGCCATATTCTGACAGTGTTTTTAATCTTCCATGGACTACTGACCCAATGACTGATGATCATAGTGCTGAAATGGGTCTATGGTGTATTCCTGAGTAAGTTCATTACTAACTGATCCTTAAAAACCCCTCTTATTCACTTCTGTTGTGGAAAACACAGGAAATAAAATGGCAGAGATTGGCTGTAAACTTGTTTTACAAGGTTAGACTTCCTTTAGTGGTTTTGTATTGAGAGCTTCTTTAATAGAAAATTGTTCTAACTAAAAGAAAAGAATGTTGGTCCACCCAAGAGAAAGAGAATCATAAAAAAATCTATTCTGTCGTTCACAGACAGAGAGATCTGGAAGACCTATGGTCAGTAAGACAAGTCCCTTTTTTAGAAAAGAAAGACCTAAACAAATGGATTCCTATGCAAAGGAAAAGGAACGTGATGGTACAGAGTCTGGAAAGCACATCAAATCAGGACTAAGGGTGTTGATACCGAGAAGAAGTCTATTGTCTGGGGGCAAACATTCTTAAAATACAGGTGTTTGGGTTCTACCCTTATCAGGTCTCCAAGATTTTCCCTGTTTACAAATCTCACATGTTCTCAAAAGAAAGCGATTTGTTTTAGTCTTTATGATAGATTACAAGGAAAATTTAAGCATCAGACTAGATGCTATGTTAAGTGACACCTGATGGTCCCTCCAGACCTGATTTTCAATGCATAAGTGGAAATGTATTTAACATGTAAAGGGAAAATGAAGATGTTCTCTTAAGTAAAAGGCATACACACTGGGCTTTCAAATCACCACTTTTTTCCTGGTTCCAGATGGAATGAGATAAAAGGAGTTTCCACCATCATTGTGGATCATGTTATTGCTAGCTTGACTGTTGAACACATATTACTGAGACTTTAATATCTGCAAAAACCCAAAAACACAATCAGAATGAGTCACCTGCTTTTATGGCAGAGGCTGCTGATGGAGATTCCAAGCAGAACTGATATTTTCAAAATGGAAGCTGAGGCTGGAACTTTGTATAGTATATTTCTGAAACTGTCTGTTTCCCCCTCTTAAAACTATCTGAGTTTATCTACTATGCCTTGAGATTGGAGCATAAGTGCTTTGTATCAAAGCAAGAGGGCTACTGTAAGCCTAATGGAAAGGCCAGATGTTTTGTTTTGGTTTTTTGTAGCTGGTTTAATCATATTGAATAAACATGAGGTGGTAAACATGAGACTTATGTTAGTGTCAAAACTGCAAAGATTTGAGAGCAGTTTCTGGATTCCTCTCAAGAAGAGGTTGCTCTGGAAAGCAAAGCCTCTATGTACAGCCTGTTCCAAGAACAGTTCTGCAGACATCTTTCAAGCTAGAGGGAGAAACAGACGCTTAGGCTCTGTTAACTAGAAACCCAGGGGGACTCGCATATCTAGCAGGGACCAGCTTTCAATCTGGCACCTCTCAAAATTCATTTTATTCACTGTCAAGGTTGAAAGTACTCATTTTGTCAGCATTTATGGGCTACCAACCAAGGAAAGTACTGTTAGCTTCATTCTGTGACCCAGGCACCAATTCAGTAGAGGTGTCCATCATTCTGTTAGAATATCCTTATCTCAAAAATAAATATTTTGAAATGTAGAAAATGGTAGACTTTTAATTATGCATTTGTCTGTGGCCAAAAGTAAAACAGTAGGAACAGAGAACTCCCCATTCTGATATTACCCAAGCCAGAAATCTTCCTCATTTATTTTTTGGTGGTGGTGTTTGTTTGTTTGTTCTTTAATTATTGGAAGAGTGGTTTCCTTCAGAAACAGTGTCATTCTTTTAGGGGACATTTCAGTAATTTGTAGGGGAATTTTTTTTTTTTTTACTGTCACAACCCTAGCAGTATTTATTAGTTGAGTTCTGAAATGAGTTGGACAATTCCCACATATCAAAGAATTGTAGCATGCTCATCTGGAATATACCAGTGAATTTTCTTGTGGGTGAAAACTTATAAATTATAATGCAAGCCAAGAATCTAAGTGCATCTTACACATAAACACAAAATATATTGTACATAATTTTAATAAACATTAAAGTTTCCAGGAATTCAAATATCACATAAACAAAAAGAATGGAGTCCTTGGTTTGTTCAGGCCTTACAACAGTTGTTCTCAATTTCAGAAAAAACATGTTATGGTCAGTAAACTTCCCCCTGTCAAATTTAGAACAATTCTACTGAATTGTTCTAATAGTCACAGACTATTTCATTTATGGATTGTAGTCCATGTTTTATTTAACTATTTTATTTCTCCTTAGAAGATAGTTAAAGCACTGTATTGATTGTGTTTGATACTCATCTCTTGTCAGGTAAAGTATTTGCAAATATTTTCTCCCAGTTCATGGTTTGTCTTTTCATTTTCTTAATAACTCCTTTTAATGAGCAGGTAATTTTTAAAACTTGATAGGCTTAATTTATGCTTTTTTTTATATTCAACTTTTCAGATCCAGGCAAATGTCTACCTACCTTAATTTACAAGAATATTCTCTTGTATTCTTTTAGAAGTTTTGTTATTTTAGTTCTTATGTTTAGCTTTTTTTTATTTTTATGGGTAGTATGAAATAGAGATTGCCAATCCTTTTGAATATGTACTACAGTTTTCTAGTGTCACTTATTAAAAACACAAAGATTTTTTATCATTGAATTACTTTGAAGCTTGTTTAAAGTCAGTTTCTCACATATGTACTTCTATTTCTGTATTCTTAATTATACTATGTTGCTCTATTTTTCCTTACACAAATACCATGTTGTCTACTGAGAGTTTATATTGTTTTGACATTAGGTAGCATAATTCACTTAACTTTATTCTTTTCCAAAATTATTTTTGCTATTTTTCACATTTCCATAAAATTTTAATAATCATCTTGTTAGTTTCTACAAAAAATGTTAGGATTTTTATTAGGATGGCCTTCACTATATATTCTACACCATAGTTTCACCCTAAAAATTGATTAGTTTCTCCTCATCCAAGCAAACAATGTCCTCCCATGGGAGATTTTTCCTCTGCCTATCCTATTCCTACTCTACATAAGTGTCCTCTGGCCTGTCTTTCTAGAATTTAGAGACTTTTATCTTTATTTGAATCAACAGGCTTTTATTTTTCAACTGCATAATTTTTGTTGTTTATGACTTTTTGTATTATTGGCATTGATGACAGTCTTTTCGCATCCTTCTACATCTTATCTAGAAAAAGAAACTCCAAGAGGAATTTTAACATATATACACACATATATATGTATATATATGTATATATACACACATATATATGTATATATACGTATATATACATATATGTGTGTATATATATATTTCATACATATATGTAAAATCATGTGTGAGCTTCAAAATAGTAAACATGGATAGCGAAATTTTGTTACAAAAGAGGCATTCAGACTGGGAAGTTACAGCACTCACTGAGTTATAAAGCTGTATGGCTTTATGAAAATTATTTTGTTTCAATTTCCCCATCTGTAACATGAAAATTATATGAACTGCTTTATTAGCTCATGAAACCTGACTCTATTTTATAAATACCTGGAAGTCTTAAAAAATTATCCTTACCAAGGCCCACTATCCTAATAATTTTGATTCACTGGGTCTGTAGTAGGACCCAAACATCAAAATTAGAAAAGACTTGATAAGTGAGTTTATAGCAGAATCAAAGAACTGTTGTTACTGCTTTTGAATGTGTATCTTACTTTCATTCAGGCAAGCAAATAGACATAGATTCAAGAGTAAGATCATAACTACATCCCAAGCAAAGCACACTGCAATATAGTAATTGTTTGATCACCTGTAGGAAAAAGAATGTTACTAGAACTAAAGACTAAGGAAGAATTGCATCATTGGAGAGGGAGAACACTTTAGCTACCATTACTTAATTCACGAATCTTTAAAGAATCTCCCTATATAATGTAGTATGTAGGTGTTGCAAAATTCTCCCTCATTTTCTGCATCTGATCATTGTATCTCATCTTTCTTCTGTTTATAACTTTCTTTCCTCAAATACCTCATCTAACTTTAATGGCTCTCATTTTAGTTGAATTTTATAGTTGTATGAGCACTTACTTGATTTATGTCGTTTATCTCCATTAAAGTGCAAATTTATTGGGGGAAGAAACTTCAATCTTGTTTGCACTGCAATACCTGGTACACACTAGCAGCTCAATAAATGTTCACTGGATGACTGAGAATGTAAATGAATGAAAAAAACAAAGCCTTATTCCTAACACATGGAATAAATTATAATACATTGAAGAAGCATGTCTTCCACATCTTTATCAATTATTAATTGATAAACAGTACCATTTAGACTTAGATAAAATACTACTTGAGTGCTTGTAAGTATTATATGAGAATTTGAATATAGACAATTAGAATTCTTAGGAAACCTCCATCTGTAAATCCATTCAATTTTCCTACAATCATAGTGACTTTACATATTTTCTTGTGCTAGCATGGAAGGAGAAGGGAAAGAGAGAAATATACATGGTAAAAAAAAATGGCTCTGAACTCAGGGTACCTGATTCAAATCTCTACCCTTTTACTTCCTAGCTATGTACTCTTGAACACATATAATCAGGATAAAAATTATGTGCCCCACATGTAAACAGGACAATAATAAAACATACTTCACAAGATTGTGGGACGATTAAAGAATTTGTATATATAATTGCCCAGTAGAAATCTTTAACTTAATGCAGTTATAAAGAT
This sequence comes from Castor canadensis, assembly GCF_047511655.1. NCBI lineage: Eukaryota > Metazoa > Chordata > Mammalia > Rodentia > Castoridae > Castor > Castor canadensis. Next base: position 39,765,295 of record NC_133392.1, on the reverse strand, counting down.
ATTTTAAATTTTAAATATAAATTTTAAGCATAGAGTAGTCCCCCCTTATTTGTGGAGTTATATTCCAAGATCTCCAGTGGATGTCTAAAACCACAGAGAATACCAAACCCCTAAATGTACTATGGTTTTCCTGTATATATTATGGTAAAGTTTAATTCATAAATTTGACATGGTAGGAATAACAATAACTAATAATAATAGGATAATTATTAAAAAATAAATTGTAACAAGTTATATGAATGTGCTCTCTCTCAAAATATAACTTTGCTTTTATTTTTGAGAGCATGTGGGTTCTATATCCTCTGCCTGACACTATCATATACCCTACAGCACTGTCACAGTGTACCAGCCTGTCCATCCATGTTTTATGCCTTGATGCCTCCTTTACAATTCTGGGAATATAGATTCTGTCAGTCACATTATTCCAGAAGAGCCTGGTTTCACCACAATTGAAGAATTACATTGAGTGATACCCTTTCTCCTTAATCAACTGCTTCAGCTCTGCTAGAAATATGACAGCAGCTTCTTCATTGGCAGACACAGCCTCTTGAGTAGTTTACATATTTTTCAGTCCAAACTTATTTGTGTATCTGTATAATCACCCCGTATTTGAAGTCAATAACTTGGTGTCACTCATTTCAGGGGATCCCCTGCTGAAGTCTTTATAGAGGCCAAATGCTTTCTGGTGCAATCAAACATGTTGCTGTTCATGTCTTCCACCCACAAAGTTAGTATCTTTTCCATCTTAACTAAGTCCTTACCACACACAGTTACTGTAACCTGTAATGTGAGGTACAATATCAAAACAATCACTAATTTCTTCATCCTTCACAATTGCACATTTAGAAGATTCATTATTATATCTATCTTAGAAACCTTAGCATACCATTATTTTCTTTCATCATTGAGAACCTTCACCTTTTCACTTTATGCCTTTCTTTGACATATCCAAATTGAGCGCTTGAGCTTTGGAGCTATTATTAAGTGAAATAAGGATTGAGCTTTGGAGCTATTATTAAGTGAAATAAGGATTACTTGAACACAAATACTGCAATATCATGACAGTCAATCTGATAACTGAGATAGTTACTAATGAGGGGTATTGTATACAGTGTGGATATAATGATTCATGTTTAAGGATGATTCACATTTAGTTTGGGGCAGGACAGAACAAGATGGTGTGTGTTCTCATCACGCTACTCAGAAAGGCATATAATATACAACATGAATTATTTATTTCTGGAATTTTCCATTTAATATTTTTGGACCATGGTTTAATTCTAGGTTGCTCAAACCATGGAAAGTGAAGATGAGGATAAACAGGAACTACTGCATCCAAAATCAATCTCTTGTTTTTCTACTTGCCCCAGACCTGCCCCATCCCACTTATTTCCTCATCTCTTAAATGACAGCTCCATTTTACCTGTCTTCAAGGTGAAGCCTTATAGTTTTTCATGTCAACATCTTGAATCATTCTTAACTCTGTTCTCATCCATATCAAACATCCAAAATAATAGCAAATCCTATAGTTTCTATCTTCATATCCAGAATATGATCACTTCTCACCACTTCATTGATACTACCCTAACACTCCAACACAAATTACTGAAACAATTTTCTAACTGAACTCTGAAAAGTCTATCACAACACAATACCCTTTGTATTCCTGTGAGACTTAAATCAAATCAGGACACTTTTCTAAACCTATTTCCTTAGAAGTTAATCGATTGCTTTCCATGCTCCCCTATTATCTACCCCTTATTCTTTCTGTGACCTTATCTCCTACTAATACTCTTGTGTTGATCCAGTCACACTAGTCTCTCCACTGTTTATTAATCTTGCCAGGCACAGTACCATCTTAGGGTCTTTGTAGTTGCTTTGCCCTTTGCCTGGAAGTCTTTACTCTAGGTATTTGCATTGATTATTTCCTTACTTCCTTCATTTTTTAATTTCAATGTCTACTTTTGTTTCTGTCTTAGATAAAAAGCCCCCTTCAAATCTTATCACCACTTCAAAATCCTTTCTGACCACTTAGAATCAATGACTTTCCTAGTCCAGGGAAACTGAGTTTTAGTAGTAGTATTGAAACTGAGTTTCAATAGTAATTACTATCCCATTTCAAGTGAGAATGAGTTTTTCTTCTATAAAATTACATTATACAATACAGACTTTCAGCTGTATTAGTTCCCCGTGATAATTATGAAGATGGGAGTTGAAAACAATTGTGAAGGTTATTCTTTATATGATTAAGTGAGCCAACTAAATTTATGTATTAAAAGAAAAGTGAAAATGAATGCAGTGTATACTTCCTCCAGCTATTGGCCTAAGTTACGTTTGCAAAAACAAAAATGAATATAGCACAGTCCCTGATCCCAGGGACTTCAAACATACTTGAGGGACATTGGTATGCAAATAACAAGTGCTATAATCTTATGGGAAAAGCTGAGGTTCTGTGGTCATACAGATTTGGGATTGAATCCAGCTTTATCACTTATTAGCTGGGAGACCTCAAGCAAGTTACTTAACCGCTCCCAGGATGTCATTTTTTAATTTATAAACCAAAATACCTCCCTTCTGAGGTAATGTGAATATTGAAGGGGATAAAGCTTGGTAAAGGCTCAGCACATCTCCAGGTATCAGTATGCAAGATTACATTATTATGAATACATAAGGTACAAATAAATGCTAAGAGAAAAGTGAGCCATGTTCCATGAAAGCAACTTATTCTGCCTATGATTACACCTCTGCTCTGAGTTACACATGTCCTTTACGAAAGCAGCACAAACTGTGTTTACTCTAATATGCTTATGACATTTTCTGAGCAATAATCATGGAGCTATTACTAATCTAGATCAAAGTGCATTACTTATGCAGGAGGCAGCCATTTCTCTGAAAATGCCATCACTATGATGGGTTATAAGCACATTTTGCCCTAGCCAACACAAACTTCTTGTTATTTACTGAACTCAGACAGCATATACGTATGCTCCCTTACTGTTTCCTTTGTCTAGAACTCCCCTTTCAATCACTTTTTTTGTGCATTGCGAACTGCATTCTATAATACTCACTTGAAATTTTCGCTCTTGTCTAAAATCTTTTACAACTCTGTTCCTCCCACATAGGAATTAATCATCCCTTGTGTTATGGATGATTTTTTTTTCCTCCTGGAACTGTATTTGGAGATAAGGTCCTTTAAAAATAATTAAGGTTAAAAGAGATCATAAAGATAAGGCTCTAATTCAATGGCTGATGTTCTTATAAGAAGAGGAAGAGACATTAGGGATATTTGTGCACAGAAAAGGCCACATGAAACAGAGAAGGCTGCTCTCAGAAATCTAATGAGAGAGGCAACACCTTAATCTTGGACTTCTAGCCTACAGAACTGTGAGAAATAATTTACTGTTCTTTAAACCACTCAGCGTATAGCATTTTGTTAGGGTAGCTTTAACAGTCTAATACACTCTCCTTTGCTTTTTTAAGTTCTATAGTAGCATTCACACAATATAAGACAAAGTGTATGATTTTGTTCTACCTGCAGAGGTTGATGTACTTTAAAAAAGACCTAGAGAGGTTGCTGTGCTTTAAAAAGCTTCATAGGTTAAATGTGTTTGGTAATCATTTCTCTCTATTTGATTATGAAACTAGAAATCATCATCATAAATTTTATCTATCACCCATAATCCTGAAATAACATATAGTCAATTAGAAATAATTGTTGGTTGAAACTTAGTTTCTTTTAACAAAAGCCTAAGATTCTCAGAATTAAAGTCATTAATCTATTTTCCAATTCAAGAAGCAAGAGTAACAATAACCAGCATTAATTATGTGCCATAAACTAGTTTTATACTTGGCCATTGACAAAGACATCTGAAATAGTAAGCTTATATCTAATGTCTTTAATCTTGCCAGTGGATTGGCTCCCATTGTCTGGCCAAGAAATACTTAATGGGAGATTAAGAAGGCTAAGATCATTATTTTATCTCTTGTAGTCTGAGGCAGAGAAACAATTGACCTTTTCAATTGGCTATCAGTCAATACTCATTGCAGAATACAGCCAGAGAAATCTACCCTTGAGTTCTTTTCATCTCTACTTGCAAGAAAGGTCATTATTACTTTAGTTTACCTCTCTCTGATGCCTGCTTAAAAGCAGCAAGTAGCATTTATCAGCTACCAACATTCTGAAATTTTCTGACTCATTCCATAGAGCTTTAGACTTAGTAGCTGAACAGCTGTTTTCAAGGTATTGCAGCATTAGTTTTACCAAATAGTTGTCATAGCACAATAAGGATGACCAGCTTTTCAGCCTGCAATAGCTATTTGCCTCTATACCAAAGCAGCTCCATTTTTTAGGTAACAAATCTGCAGGGTCATAGTTCAGAATAGGAAAAAGAAACTACTTCAGATATTTTAAACTGGAAGGGACTTTATAAAAGTGATTTAAACAAAACCATTGGATGAGCTGTAGTAGCAGCAGATGGAAGCAAGTGGTAATAACAATCAAGTCTTCAATCACTTAGTTTTATAATATAAGGAAGAGGCTGAGAGGCTGACTACAGAGGAAGTGCCAACACCTCCACATCATTTCATTTTCCCCAAGAAAGTCATTGGTGAAGGGTCAATCAGTCCAGACATAAAGGTCATCTCAATGTTAAGGAAACTTAAACCAAAAGGTTCCTGCAGTTGTATGGACTCTGGGGTGGAAGAAGAAATAGAAAATTGTGGCACGAGAATGGGAAAATGTCTTCAGAGTTTCCCTTCACCCCACCCATAATGAGACTTCAGATAAAGAGAGAAAAATCCTAGATAAAGAGACTTCTGAAGGAAGATACATGGGCTAGGAATACAAATTCGTTTAAGAGAATGAGGGTTGGGTGACCTGGGTCCTTGACTGCAATTCTTCTTAATAAGTATAATGCATTGGTTGAGCACTAAGTCTGGTCAAGGGAGGGCAGACTTTGTGAGATCTGCCAAATAAGGCCTTTATCAAAGTCTGTGGTTGAGCCTGAAAAGTCACAGATAGATTTTTTGGCCAGGATCTGGATTTCTCAACAGAATGTAGTTTGGACTTTCAGGAATGATGCTCAGAGCAATGCAGAACTGGCCCACCAGGAAGCCACCACTGCTGAAGACACTACTTGCTGTTTATATGAAGAAAATCACCAACATATCTGATTCTTATATCTGATACCAAGTGGAATTGTGATGTTGTTATCATCACTGGCACTATTTTTGTCACTACCACAATGGATTCTAGATACTCAGTTCCCTGGAAAGTGGTCCCTGAAGAATGTTAGAGGAAAATACCTCCATAAACTTACTTTCCACTAACAGACAATTAAAGGACAGTGAAGATGGAATATACATGAATAAGACTGCAAATGGGGATTCTTCTAATTTTTAAATATTATGGTTTTCAGTATTTGATGAAAACCCATGATAGTCTTAGGTAAGAAAAATGCAGGAGACAGCTCCTATGCATGAAGAAAGTGAAAACAATTATTTCCTCAAGAAATCAAAAACATAAGCATCCATGATTTCAGTATATTATCAGTATAGGCATATAGCAAAATGTGTGGTCTGCCATCAACTGATGACTCTTCTCCTCTCCTTTCTTCTTTCCTCTCCTCTCTTCTCTTCACCTCTCTTCTCCTCTCCTTTACTCTCTCACCCGAGATTGCTGATAAAGTTTCAAATTCTTCTCCCAGAGTAACAACTCCCCTAGTCTGATTTACCCATCTGAGCCATGTACCCAAGAAAGCAAAAACCTTACATATATCAAAATTCAGATATCTTTTAATATAACCAGGGTCATAAATGGTATTTTATTCTATAAGATAGCATTATAGTTACATACATGATTTTAAGAATACCTAAGTAACTGCGGACAAGATTATGTTACAATAATTATGGGGAGCAGACTTCTAACTGCATGAATCTCTATGAAATCTTTTAATAAAGTCTGAGGAATGCTATTTTACTATGCAAATAAACACTGACTTAAGACAAATACCAGCTTATAATAAAAAGGACAGCAACAATCCTTACCTTCATTATCCCAAACTCTCCCTACATAATCACTTAACCTCTTATGTCTTTTCCAAAACTTCATTAGTAGAAAAGAGACCTGACTACTAAGCATAATGGTAAGAATTTAATGGACTTTAGAGATATTCTACAGTTATGACTCAAAGCATTGAAATCCAAATTCTTGTTATTTGAATATTTGAGAACATTAGTTGAACATTTTTAATGGATTTCAGTTGTCAGGATAAAATAATGCTCCATAGGGGACCCTAATTTTAGCAAATATTAAAATCATAGAGGTAAAAAAGGAGAAAAGATATTTTGATAACATGAATTTTGGTTAAGCAAGTTAGTTTTGCAACAAAAATTTTTAATCTTATTCAATAGTTTTTAAACTCACTTTGGAAATCTCTTAATCCATGGAAATTAGTTCCTGAAATTATTTTCCACTACCTTTCAGGAATTTTCTGGTTTTATTTGCTTCGGGTTTTTTTTTTTTTTTTTTGTATATTTTGTCTGTGTTTGTTTTGGTCTTTGTTTATTTGGGTTTTTTTAAATTATTCACATGTGCATACAAGGCTTGGGTCATTTCTCCCCCCCAACCCCCTCAATACCCAGCAGAAACTATTTTGCCCTTATTTCTAATTTTGTTGTAGAGAGAGTATAAGCCATAATAGGAAGGAACAAGGGTTTTTGCTGGTTGAGATAAGGATATCTAGTCAGGGAATTGACTCACATTAATTTCCTGTGCATGTGTGTGTGTTTATATGTTTTTTAAAAAGACCTGAAAAGGGTCTTAAAAAGTAAATATATTCAAGTGGGCACATTTTAGTTTGGAATAAATTTGGATTTCACTTGAAAAGATAATGCATTCTGAATGGCTAATTAGCAGTATCTGCCATAAGATATTTAGTCAGAGAAGCTTGAAGTTTCCCATGGGAAAAATCCACCTGTTTCCTTTGAGTAGGATAATGTTTTCCCATTTCTTCACCTAGCTACCACCAATTTATTTTTTAATCCAGACATTACTTTCTCTGTAAAGTTACCTGGAGGCCCTAAACCAGTCAAAGCTTTCTTAGTACTTCTGCCATCAATATTTTGTGCCTACTTTGCATTTATCTTCTTGTCTTCTCCATTAGAATGTTTCTCTTTGTGTAGAGACTCTGTCTTGCTAAATATTGTTAAACAGCATGAGTATGCTATATAGTACAGAATAAAATAATCAATAATATTTAACAAATGGATGAGTGAACCTAGAGTTAACCACTTGCTCATTTGATGGCTAGGTTAGATTCAAGAGGAATGTCTATTTGTTGGCATCAATTTTGCTGGTTAGCAGCAGGAAAAGAACCATGAGATACACAGAGTTCAGATTCCTGAGAGTCTTAGATGAATTTTATTAAATCTGGACTTCTTTCACTCAAGCAAATTCTAGATGTGAGTAGTGAGCATAACATCATTCTGAAGTGAGATGGAACTCATTTTAGTGGGCATCCATTGATTGCCTCCTCAGTGTACATTATCTCTTCCCCTTTATTTGAAAAATACCCCAAATTTCTAAGCCATGCAAAATAGGAAATTTTTACTTACACGCATCATCAATTCCAATTACCTCTTCTCTACCAACAGTTTTCTCTGCCCATAGTTATTGATTCATGATGGACAAATAATCCAAGTGAAACCAATAATTCATATGGAGACTCAAGGCCTAGATATTTTTCAGCTATTAGAAAAAGTAAATATTCTTTCTATTTGGCTATAAGTGATAAAGTGTGCAACTCAAATGCTGCTAGGACCCACCATGGGTTTAAAGAGTGTGACTTTTTAATGGAATGAACCCTAGGGTCATTACCCATAGACTAATGACCCAGGAAGCAGAATCAAATACAGTAATACTACATGAATCTTGGATAAAGATTTACCTGAAGCTAGAATCTACCCCTGCATCTTTCTTTTTTTTTTTTAATTTTATTATTCATATGTGCATACAAGGCTTGGGTCATTTCTCCCCCCTGCCCCCACTCCCTCTCCCTTCCACCCCCTCAATACCCAGCAGAAACTATTTTGCCCTTATTTCTAATTTTGTTGTAGAGAGAGTATAAGCAATAATAGGAAGGAACAAGGGTTTTTGCTGGTTGAGATAAGGATAGCTATACAGGGCATTGACTCACATTGATTTCCTATGCGTGTGTGTTACCTTCTAGGTTAATTCTTTTTGATCTAACCTTTTCTCTAGTTCCTGGTCCCCTTTTCCTATTGGCCTCAGTTGCTTTTAAGGTATCTGCTTAAGTTTCTCTGCGTTAAGGGCAACAAATGCTAGCTAATTTTTTAGGTGTCTTACCTATCCTCACCCCTCCCTTGTGTGCTCTCGCTTTTATCATGTGCTCAAAGTCCAATCCCATTGTTGTGTTTGCCCTTGATCTAATGTCCACATATGAGGGAGAACATATGATTTTTGGTCTTTTGGGCCAGGCTAACTTCACTCAGAATGATGTTCTCCAATTCCATCCATTTACCAGCGAATGATAACATTTTGTTCTTCTTCATGGCTGCATAAAATTCCATTGTGTATAGATACCACATTTTCTTAATCCATTCGTCAGTGGTGGGGCATCTTGGCTGTTTCCATAACTTGGCTATTGTGAATAGTGCCGCAATAAACATGGGTGTGCAGGTGCCTCTGGAGTAACCTGTGTCACAGTCTTTTGGGTATATACCCAAGAGTGGTATTGCTGGATCAAATGGTAGATCAATGTCTAGCTTTTTAAGTAGCCTCCAAATTTTTTTCCAGAGTGGTTGTACTAGACTACATTCCCACCAACAGTGTAAGAGGGTTCCTTTTTCCCCGCATCCTCGCCAACACCTGTTGTTGGTGGTGTTGCTGATGATGGCTATTCTAACAGGGGTGAGGTAGAATCTTAGCGTGGTTTTAATTTCCCCTGCATCTTTCTTGAAAACTTCTGACACAAATTAAACTGTGTTCCCTCTCAAAAGTTATCCCAAAACAGTCTTCACAAACCTCTGTTACAGCAGGCAACATATTATATTGAAATCATTTGTTTATATGTGCAACCCCCTCTCCTGTGAGCCCTCTGGGCATTAATCTAATTTTGTCACTGAGGATAGTGCTTAGCACATTTTTAGTGCTCCATAAATTTTTACAGAATTGAATGAAATAATAAGAGCTGGGATAGATTTTAACTTATTTCCAAATATTTTATTTATTCCATATAAATTTAAGTAATCATGCTCCTATTTTCCTTTACATATTTCAAAGGCAATTAGATGTCAACAGTTTTTACTTTCATTTTTCTGATGGATTTTTAAGGAAACTATGTGCAAGTATAAGTTTATCAGAGAATGACTCCCACTCTGGAAATCCTAGCTTTTTCTCATAAGGAAGTAAAATGCACATTGAAATTCCTAAAACAAAGCAAATAATTTCAAATGTCCTTAAGTTTTGATTTATTTCAGAATAAGACAATCTCTTCACTTTTCCTCTGGAGGCAGTGTTTGCTATGAGCGTTCCCTATGGGCCTGCATAATTGGAAAATTAAAAGGCATATTTAAATGCACCATTATGCTATGAAAATTGTGGCAAAGCCCCAGGGTTGACTGTGTATATTATTAGATATTTCTGAGAATTTGTTCTGCCTGTGCTAAAGAATTTTCAATAATTCCTTTCTTGAGTAAAATTAGGGCATCAGCGGAGAAGTAAACTCCGTAATACAAGTAGCAAGTTCCCATTTTTCACCATAATGTATTCCCAGATACCCTACTGGGAAGCAAAAGGATTAAAATAGATCTTTTTGTTTTGCTTTTACACAACTTTGTTAAATTTAAAACTGCAGTTACTTATTCACATAAGCAAGTCATATTTATATACTGTTTAGGTGCAATATTGATTGTCGCTCTCTTTTGGAACCAATAGGGAATTAAACAACTGGTCTGTGCATCATAGGCTATGTCTCCTCATAATTAAGGCAATAGAAAGCCTAGTACAAAGTAAGGAATAACTGGTATATGTAATACCATTGCTCTTTCCAGAACCTATGGAATTTTTAGATTTACCTAGATTCAACCTCAGAATCTTCCTTAATACTGAACACATTTGGAATTGTCACCAACAATGGTATCTCTATAGTATTAGGCCTAACACTTAGAATTCAGATGATTTATTCATGTGCCTACAACTAGAGAAACATTTTCAAGTGGTGGCAACACCTCATTTGTAGGCATATCCCCCAATAGAAATAATCCAACATTTTAATTCTAATTCAGCAGATCCAGGTCTGAAAAAAAGTGGCAAATACAACTTAATTTATTATAGTGAATAAATAATGTGGTAGCTTATACTACACTTTCTGAATTTCTAGACGCCTCCTACATATGTTATTATTCACTAGGGTATAACTTAACAGTAACTTAATCAAATTGTTATGTTGATATGCCAGATGATTCATTAAGTCAGATCCCTTTGCTTAAGCAGTTACTTGCTATGATCCTTTTGTATACATAGTTCATTGGAAGATTCATTTAGGAGATTCCAAGATGGTGACTAGAGGGAGGAAGCAGAAAGCGTGCTTCCTAAAGTTAAATCTTGGAGAGACACTGAAGATACACCTTATAGAAAAAACCACTGAGAAGAGGCAAAACTTTGACTCTTCCACACCCCCAGCCCACACATAGCATCCCCACTTCACGTTAAATGGAGAAATCAGGAAAGCTCCCGTGGTACCACCAGACACCAGCATCCAGACCACTTGGGAAGACACAGACCATAAGGTAAGCTAAGTGGCACACAGTACTCCCACAGACAACCCTGGGCCAGATCAGCATAGCCCCCTGGACTGACTGATCCCCAGCTAGGGAAAAAAGAAAAAAAAAAACTGAATAATAAGCAGTAACTACAAAAAAGACACATAGCAGAGAGGATGGGGCACACTGAGCACCAAAGAGGGGGGGAGGGGAATCCCTCACGGAACTGTAAATAAACAAGCCAAGCCAGAGAAGGCAGGAGTGGTGGCATCCACCCAGCAACCAGGAGCAGGAAAGCTTGTAAAAGTGGTGGAGGGAGGAAAACTCCACAAGAGAGGGGGGAAGGCCCACTTCCCACATGAACTGTAAATAAACATGCCGGCCTGAGAAAGTGGGTGCAGTGTCACCTCCCCCAGCATGCTTGGAAAGGGGAAAGCTTGTAACAGTGGCGGTCGTGCCCAGGAGAACTCTAAGTAAACAAAGCCTGTGGAGATAGGTGAGTGTTAAGCTCACTCCTGAGATCTGCATAAATAAAGCCTCCAGCAACAGCAGGCTGACAGCAGTGGGCAGGTGAGCTGCAGCCTCAGATAGACATTGACAAAGCTGTCTCCAGCAGCAAAGCTGTCTCTTTTTTTTTTTCACTCTTCCTTTGATGAGACAACAACCAAACTACACCTGCATGCTGAAAAACTTACTGAAATTGTATTGCATTTGAACTTGGAACACTTTGTGGTGTTGTTGTTCTTGTTGTTGTTTTGTTTTGTTTCCCTCTTTGATGAGACAATGACAGAACTACTTCTGAGACACCATCTCCAGGATTGGAGGAAGAGGCACTAACACTAAAATTATTAAGACTGAAACTTTATCGCATTTGAACTTGGAGATTTTTTTTTCAATCCTCTCTCTGTCTCTCTAATGCCTGTTTAGCTTACTGTTGATTGGTACACTATTTCTCCCTGTTTATATCTTTGAAACTTTTTGTTTGTTTGTTTTGTTTTACTTGTTTGTTTATTTGTTTTTCCCTTTTTCTTTACCTTCTTTGTTTTCCCTCTCCTCTTACCCTTCCATTTGAAATATCACCATTGTTATTACTATAAGTTAGAAAATACTTAATTCCACACAGTACAGGGACATAACAATACCAAGGGCAATGTTGGGAAGACAGAAAAAACAGGGAAACCAGTTTCTCCACAGCAAAAAATTAGTACAGGAACCAGAGGGAAATGAAGAAAACAGATATTCATATCCAGACTCCAACAAAATGAAGATAAACTATGCCAAAGAACCCAATGAAGCCTATAAGAATAATCTAAAAGAAGAAATCCTAAGGTAATAAATGAGAATTTTATAGAGATGATACTGGATATGGTCATCCAAAATGTACAGAAAACATTCAAGAAATTCCAAGAAAACAAAAATAGAGAATTTGAGAAAGCACAAGAAGAAATAAGAGAAACCATAGAAGCACTGTATAAACATCAAAGTGAAACAAAAAACACGATTAATAGAGATAAATGAACTCAGGATGAAAATAAGCAACATTAAAGAGGAAATGACCCAGGATATGGAAAACCTCAGAAAAAAGAATGAAACAGAATTGCAAAACAAAATGGAAGGCCAATACAGCAGAATAGAACAAGCAGAAGACAGAATCTCAGAACTCGAAGATGAAATGGTAATTAAAGGAAAAATCAAAGAACTATTAATTAAACAACTCAAGACATGTGAAAAGAAAGCGCAAGAACTCACTGACTCCATCAAAAGACCAAATGTGAGAATCCTGGGCATTGAAGAAGGAAAAGAGGTGCAAGCAAAGGGAATGCATAATATATTCAACAAAATAATAACAGAAAATTTCCCAAATCTAGAGAAATCTATCCCCATACAGATGAAAGAGGCCTCCAGAACACCAAACAGACTAGACCAAAATAGAACTACCCCACGGCATATCATCATTAAAACAACAAGTACAGAGACCTGAGAACAAATATTAAGGCTGTAAGAGAGAAAAAACAAATAACATACAAAGGTAAACCCATCAAAATCACAGCAGACTTCTCAACAGAAACATTAAAAGCAAGAAGAGCTTGGGGTGAGATCTTCTGGGTACTGAATGAAAATAACTTCAACCCTAGGATACTCTACCCAGCAAAACTATCATCAAAATAGATGGAGCAATAAAAGTCTTCCATGATAAGCAGAAACTAAACCAATATGTGACCACAAAGCCAACACTACAAAATATTCTGCAAGGGATTCTGCACACAGAAAGTGAAACCAAACATAACCATGAAAGGTCAGGCAGCACCAAACTACAGGAAAAGAAAAAGGAAGAAAGTAGAGAGTAACCTCAACTTAAGTACACATAATCAAACCTTCAAACAACTAAGACAACTAAATGACAGGAATCACCACATACCTATCAGTACTAACACTTAATGTTAATGGACTTAATTCCCCCATCAAAAGGCACCTTTTGACAAACTGGATTAAAAAGGAAGATCCAACAATTTGTTGCTTACAGGAGACCCATCTCACAGACAGAAATAAGCATAGGCTTAGGATGAAAGGCTGAAAGAAGATTTACCAAGCCAATGGCCCCCCAAAACAGATAGGAGTAGCAATACCTATCTCTGACAAAGTAGACTTCCAACCTATATTGATCAAACAAGATAAAGAAGGACATTCCATACTAATAAAAGGGGAAATAGACCAAAAGGAAATAACAATTATCAAACTATATGTATCCACTGTCAATGCACCTAATTTCATCAAACATACCCTGAAGGACCTAAAAGCATATATTAACTCGAACACAGTGGTCTGGGGAGACTTTAACACCCCATTATCATCAATAGATAGGTCATCCAAACAAAAAATCAATAAAGAAATCCTAGATCTAAAATATACCATAGATCAAATGGACCTACTTGATGTCTACAGAACATTTCATCCAACTTCTATACAATATACATTCCTCTCAGCAGCCCATGTAACCTTCTCCAAAATAGATTTTATCCTAGGGCACAAAGCAAGCCTCAGCAAATATAAGAAAATAGAAATTATACCATGCATTCTATCTGATCACAATGCAATAAAACTAGAACTCAACAACAAAAATAAAGACAAAAAACATGCAAACAACTGGAACCTGAATAACTCATTGCTTGATGAACAATGGGTCATTGAAGAAATAAAAGAGGAAATTAAAAAGCTCCTGGAAGTCAATGAAAATGAAAACACAACTTACCAGAACCTATGGGACACAGCAAAGGCACTCCTGAGAGGAAAGCTGATAGCCATGAGGGCATATATTTAAAAGACTGAAAGATCCCAAATCAATGACCTAATGATATATTTCAAACTCCAAGAGAAACAAGAAAAAGCAAATCCCAAAACAAATAGAAGGAGAGAAATAATAAAAATAAGAGCTGAAATCAACGAAATAGAAACCAAAAAGACCATACAAAGAATTAATGAAACAAAAAGTTGGTTCTTTGAAAAAATAAACAAGATCAACAGACCCCTGGCAAACCTGACTAATATGAGGAGAGAAAAAACCCAAATTCTTAGATCAGGAATGCAAAAGGGGAGGTAACAACAAACACCACGGAAGCCCAGGAAATCATCAGAGACTACTTTGAGAACCTATATTCAAATAAATTCAAAAATTTTAAAGAAATGGACAGGCTTCTAGATACATATGATCATCCAAAACTGCACCAAGAGGGTATTAATCACCTGAATAGATCTATAACACAAAATGAAATTGAAGCAGCAATCAAGAGTCTCCCAAAAAGAAAAGTTCAGGACCTGATGGATTCTCTGCTGAATTCTATCAGACCTTTAAAAAAGAACTGGATACCAACCCTCCTTAAACTATTCCACAAAATAGAAAGGGAAGGAAAACTGCTTAACACATTTTATAAAGCCAGTATTACACTTATTCCAAAATCAGGCAAAGACACCTCCAAAAAGGAGAACTATAGGCCAATCTCCTTAATGAACATTGATGCAAAAATCCTCAATAAAATAATGGCAAACCGAATTCAACAACACATCAAAAAGATCATTCACCATGACCAAGTAGGCTTCATCCCAGGAATGCAGGGGTGGTTCAACATATGAAAATCAATGAACATAATAAACCACATTAACAGAAGCAAAGACAAAAACCACTTGATATCTCAATAGATGCAGAAAAAGCCCTTGATAAGATCCAATACCATTTCATGATAAAAGCTCTAAGAAAACTAGGAATAGAAGGAAAGTACATCAACATTATAAAAGCTATATATGACAAACCTACAGCCAGCATTATACTTAACAGAGAAAAACTGAAACCATTCCCTCTAAAATCAGGAACTAGCTGCCCACTATCTCCACTCCTATTCAACATAGTACTGGAATTCCTAGCCAGAGCAATTAGGCAAGAAGAAGGAATAAAAGGAATACAAATAGGTAAAGAACCTGTCAAAATATCCCTATTTGCAGACGATATGATCTTATACCTTAAAGACCCAAAAAACTCTACTCAAAAGCTCCTAGACACCATCAATAGCTATAGCAAGGTAGCAGGATATAAAATCAACATAGAAAAATCATTAGCATTTCTATACACTAATAATGAACAAACTGAGAAAGAATGTATGAAAACAATTCCATTTACAATAGCCTCAAAAAAAATCAAATACCTAGGTGTAAACCTAACAAAGGATGTGAATGACCTCTACACGGAAAACTATAAATTCTGAAGAAAGAAATTGAGGAAGACTATAGAAAGTGGAGAGATCTCCCATGTTCATGGATTGGTAGAATCAACATAGTAAAAATGTCTATACTCCCAAAAGTAATCTACATGTTTAATGCAATTCCCATCAAAATTCCAATGACATTCATTAAAGAGATCGAAATATCTACTGTGAAATTTATATGGAAACACAAGAGGCCACGAATAGCCAAGGCAATACTCAGTCAAAAGAACAATGCTGGAGGTATCACAATACCTGACTTCAAACTATATTACAAAGCAATAACAATAAAAACAGCATGGTACTGGCACAAAAACAGACATGAAGACCAGTGGAACAGAATAGAGGACCCAAATATGAAGCCACACAACTATAAGCAACTTGTCTTTGACAAAGGTGCTAAAAATATACGATGGAGAAATAGCAGCCTCTTCAACAAAAACTGCTGGGAAAACTGGTTAGCAGTCTGCAAAAAACTGAAACTAGATCCATGTATATCACCCTATACCAATATTAACTGAAAATGGATCAAGGATTTTAATATCAGACCACAAACTCTAAAGTTGATACAGGAAAGAGTAGGAAATACTCTGGAGTTAGTAGGTATAGGCAAGAACTTTCTCAATGGAACTCCAGCAGCACAGCAACTAAGAGATAGCATAGATAAATGGGACTTCATAAAACTAAAAAGCTTCTACTCAACAAAAAAAATGGCCTCTAAACTGAAGAGAACACACACAGAGTGGGAGAAAATATTTGCCAGCTACACGTCAGACAAAGGACTGATAACCAGAATATATAGGGAACTTAAAAAACTAAATTCTCCCAAAATTAATGAACCAATAAAGAAATTGGCAAGTGAACTGAACAGAACTTTCTCAAAAGAAGAAATTCAAATGGCCAAAAAACACATGAAAAAATGCTATCTCTAGCAATAAAGGAAATGCAAATTAAAACCACACTAAGATTCCACCTCACCCCTGTTAGAACAGCCATCATTAGCAACACCACTAACTACAGGTTTTGGTGAGGATGCGGGAAAAATGAACCCTCTTACACTGTTGGTGGGAATGTAAACAAGTACAACCACTGTGGAAAAAAATTTGGAGGCTACTTAAAAAGCTAACCATTGATCTACCATATGATCCAGCAAATCCACTCTTGGGGATATACCCAAAAGACTGTGACACAGTTACTCCAGAGGCACCTGCACACCCATGTTTATTGCAGCACTATTCATAATAGCCAAGTTATGGAAACAGCCAAGATGCCCCACCACTGATGAATGGATCAAGAAAATGTGGCATCGATACACAATGGAATTTTATGCAGCCATAAAGAAGAACGAAATGTTATCATTCATAGGTAAATGGATGGAATTGGAGAACATCATTCTGAGTGAGGTTAGCCTGGCCCCAAAGACCAAAAATCATATGTTCTCCCTCATATGTGGACATTAGATCAAGGACAAACACAACAATGGGATTGGACTTTGATCACATGATAAAGTGAGAGCACACAAGGGAGATATGGGGATAGGTAAGACACCTAAAAAAACTAGATAGCCTTTTTTGCCCTCAACACAGAGAAACTAAAGTAGATACTTTAAAGCAACTGAGGCCAATAGGAGAAGAGGATCAAGAACTACAGAAATGATTAGTTCAAGAAGAATTAACTTAGAAGTTAACACACATGCAAAGGAAATCAATGCGAGTCAACTCCCTGTGTAGATATCCTTATCTCACCTAGTAAAAACCCTTGGTCCTTGCTATTATTTCTTATACTCTCTCTTCAACAAAATTAGAGTAAAGGGCAAAATAGTTTCTGCCAGGTAGCGAGGGTTAAGGGGGGGTAAGGGAGGGAGCGGGAGTGGGGAGGTAAGGGAGGGGGTGGGAGGAAGGGTGGAGAAATGACCCAAACATTGTATGCACTTATGAATAAAATAAAAGTTTAGAAAAAAAAAGAAAATTCATTTAGGTACTTTAAAAAATATATGCCTCAATACTTGTGCTCAAAAAATTACACTTTGTATAAATATAAGATAATGAAATTCACTTAAAGCTGTTTAAAAAGAGGGGAGGGGGAAGCAAGGATGGTTAGGAATAACAATATAGATGGAGTGAATTTGATCAAAATTTATTATATGCATGTATAAACATCACAATATAACCCTTTTTTACAATTTATAGCAATAAAACATTTAATAGACATGTATAGAGTTCTGCTTTTAGTACAGTACTTTGTATTAAGTTTATCACAGGTTATAGTTATAAATCATGACAAATATTAAAGTAAAACATAATTATTTCAAGATACAAGACAGTGATCAAATGCAAGGAAAAAATAAAAGAAGTCAACATTCATTATAAGGAAACCAAAGTAGGTGATATTTGTGTTTATGTGACTTTTTTGCCTACGGGCACTCCCAAATCAGTAGGACATCTAGAACTCAAGATGAAGGATATAGCCTTACTAGCTTTAAGAGTCAAGGGATGAATCTCATGCCAGTAATATTCTCTGAAATATGAGGAATGAGTCCATAACAGAGACAGACACATTAGGAAAAAAATATCATTTAAAAATGAAGGCAAAATAATGAAAACAAAGAGTGAGGGAACTCATTTGACAATAGATTATATTAAATTAAATATTAGGGAAAGTTACTTAGCTTAAAGAAACCACAATATATGGGTTTCCTCAGATAAACAAGAAAAAATGAAGACTATCAGAACTGCATGGTAGTGAATAAATATAAAATATTATATATTCTTCACTGAATTTCTTTGAAAACCTTTGAATGTTTAAATAAAACATTGTGAATTTTATTTACAATACTAAATTTAAAATAATGTCAAAAATATTTCCTATTGTTTTTAGAAGTAACTTCAACTAAAAGTGTTCAACTCAGAGAAAACACTTTAAAAGACTTAGAGATGTAGCATGTTCATGGATGAGAAAACTCAATATTTCCAAGATATCAATTCTCCTCCCAAATCTATAAATTCCTTGCAATTCCAAATGTAATCAAAGTGACATATTTTTTAGAAATCAATGCGCTGAACTGTAATTTACATGACATTTCAGATGACATAGAGTAGCCCATAGAACAGGCTTGGAAGAAAGAACAAAACTGAAGAGCTTCTATCACTTGACTTTGTCTTGGCATAAGCATATAGTAAAACAATAAAGTTAGAGTAATATTGACCTCATAATAAGCAAATTAGTCAATGGAACAGAATAAAGTCAAGGAATAGACCAATCCTTATATGTATTTATATGTAATTTTACACAAAAACACCAATATTATTCAATTAGGAAAAAAAAGTCTTTGTTTAAAAGTGGTGCTGCTGGGTTGGGCATGGTGGTCACACTTGTAATCCCAGCTACGTGGGAAAAGGAGGTAGAAGGAATGTGGTCTGAGGTCAGCCCTAGGCAAAAAACAAGAGACACTACCTGAAAAATAAACTAAAGCAAGAAGGGCAGGAAGCATGGCTCCAAATTGTAAAGCTCTTGCCTATCAAATACAAAGTCTGGAGTTCAAACCTTAGTACTGAAAAAAAAAATTGCCATAATAACCAACTAGCTAGGTGGGGAAAAATAAGCTATGAACTCTAGTCTATATTCTAAATAAAAAGCACAGGCAGTCCTCAACTTAAAATAGTCCATCTTTTGTAACTTTACAATGGTGTGAGAGCAATATATTCTCACACATCGATCTAGGTGCTTTCAGGATGCTGCATAGTGACCGGCCAAGTGAGCAGCAGCTCCCAGTGCGCCACACAACCAGCAAGGTAAACGCTCATAACTACAGAGCACTATGTTGCCAGCATTTTTTGGACATAGTAACCCATAGATTATACAAAACTTTATTATGAAATAGGCTTTGTGTTTGATAATATTGGCCAACTGTAGGTTAACATAAGCATTCTGGACATGTTTAAGGTAAGCTAAGTGATTTTTTTGGTAGTTTGGGTGTATTAGATACACTTTTGACTTAGGATGTTTTCAATTTACAATGACTTTAGGGGAACATAACCCCACCATAAGTCAAGAAGCAACCGTATTTTGAAATGAGTCATAAACCTAAATGTAAATGCTAAAAGACCGGACACTATGTGTAGCCTGGAGTTAACAAACATTTCTCTTTTTCTACATTTTTATTAGAATATATTAGTTGTGCATAGAGGTTTCATTGTGACATTTACATATGCGCTTACAATGTATCTGAATTAGATTCACCCCCTCCATCATTCTCCCTCATCTTTTCTCCCCACCTTAGAACAATTTCAATCGTTTTCATTGTTCTATTATCATACTTATATACAAAGTGCATCCAACCATATTCGCCCTCTTCACCTTCTGTTTCTCTTTACCAGCCTCCCACTGGCACCGCTCCCCAGGATCTGTTTTACCTCCCCATCCTTCACTTATGTATGTGCATACTGATTGCTAAATGAGGCTGGTCATGGTATTTAACACATGTATAAATTGTACTGTAATCAAATTAACTACCTCTATTACTCTCTTTATGACCCTGCACCCCTATTGTTCAATTGCTTTCGGTACACTTCATTATACTGTCTTCATACAGAAATACAATTTTGGTATTATTCAATCTGTCATTCTCTTGGACAATAACCATAAAAGGAAAAAAATTGACACATTAGATTCCTCAAAATGTAAAATGTCTGCTCATCAAAAGACACCAACAAGAAAATGATCAGGTAAGCCTTAATCTGGGAAAAATATTTGTGAAACAATATTTTTGACAAAGTATTTACTTTTAGAACACATAATTAACTCTTGCATTTCAATAACCAAAGGCTGAAAACTAATTAGCAAAATTCAAACAAAAAATTCACATATTAAAAATGCTCCATCAGAACATGAATAAAATGTTCACTATCATTAGCCCTTGGAAAAATGCAAATGCTCCAAACGGACAAGTTTGACACCCACTGTCTTTGTCATTCAGGAAGGAGAAAGCATGTTTAATTGATTTTATGGAGATGAAACTTAAAGGCAGGATCTCCAATGATGGCAAAAAAAATTTAGGGGATTTCTAGCTGAGACTCTACTATTGAGTTTAAGAGGTCAGGCATGTGTATGAGATTGACATCAGTTCAAATTCTGGTATTGCTAGTTATTTGCTATATGACTTTTGAACCTCTCTAGTTCTCACTTTCTCCATCCATAAAGTGAGAAATAATACCTATTTTTCATGTTTTTTGATGAGATAATATGTATAGAATGCGTGTATCCAAAAATTGGTAGTAATTATTAAAAATCGTGAACCAAGTTATAGATACTAAAAATAACCAAAGCATTGAGGAATTCTTTGAGGTTGTTAACTTGCTTTTTTTGAAAAGGTTTTTCAGTAAATAAGTGAGAGGCAAGAAACTTCATACACACACACACACACACACACACACACACACAATGAAATGATCCATTTATAAAACGAACTGAGAATGAAGGTGAGGAATTAGATTTACACACACAAGTGCTTAAAGACAGGTTTGAATATCATTTATGATAATATACCTGATACCATTTTAATTAGAGAAATATATATCTTTTTATAGAACTGGCTGAGCATTCTTAATCCAAACCTCTGAAATTCTCCAAGCTCTAAAACTTTTTAGGTATTGACATTAAGCCACACGTGGAAAATTCCACACCTGACCTCACATGATGGTTTGCAGTCAAAACAAAGGCACACTAAAAATATTGTATAAAATTGCTTCCAGGCTATGTGTACATGGAGCATATGAAATATAAATGAATTTCATGCTTAGACTTGGGTCCCATCCCAAAGATATTTCACTATGTATATGAAGATACTCCCAAATCTGAAATCTAAAACATTTCTGATTCCAAGCATTTTGGATTTATATACTATTGTCACAAATTCTAGATATTCACAGATATGTAGTCATTGCATTAAGATGTTCAAGAAAACAATTTATTCCAATTTTATCTTGTTAATGTGCCAATAAAAATGACTCATTTTTCCAACTTGGTGCTTCCCAGGGGAGGTCTAACTTGGCTACAATTTTTAATTTGTTTTATTATTCTGTTGAATTATGCTTCTGGACTTCATTGTTAAAGATATTTGCTTACAAGTACATTGCAGCATTAGGAAATTCCAGAGACAGTAGCCTACTATCTTTTCACACATTTACCTATTATCACAAGAAATAACATCTGTTTCAATTATGATGATGAAATCATTCTGTAACTCATAATGGAGACTGGTATGCTATTTTCTGCATATTGAAAATAAAAACACGGCAAATTATACTAATATCAAACAAATTTACACGAATGTCTCTCATTTATTAAAAAAAATCAGCTAAGCAAGCTTGTTCAATGAGACAGGCACTATCTTTCTCGATTGGTCTTACCTTTTTCTAATGATTTTAGGCTGGGAAAATAATATAGAATACTGCCTGAAAATATCCATTAGGGTATTATACAAAATGTGTCTTAAATTGGTAAAATGGCA
This sequence comes from Castor canadensis, assembly GCF_047511655.1. Classification (NCBI taxonomy): domain Eukaryota; kingdom Metazoa; phylum Chordata; class Mammalia; order Rodentia; family Castoridae; genus Castor; species Castor canadensis. The sequence continues at coordinate 39,743,254 of NC_133392.1, read as the reverse complement.
TATTTTATTAATAGGATAACCCACTTCTACATGACCAAACTGCTACTTGACCTGGTTTTACACATATCAAACGGTCATCTACTATTCTATTCCCTTCACTTTTTTCCCCTAGACATCGGTCATTGCAAAAGCTGTAAGCTATTCTCCTATGCCTTAGGAAATGGGTCACAACTGTTTCATTGTGGTATCCCTCTCTCAATGCTACAATTAACATGTACATCAGCCTTTTCTGTGAACCATGTCAAGCATAAATCCAAAACTACATATTACCATCATAGATTTTGCTTTCTTATGCTTATTCTTTGATGGCCATTGGGAATAGCATGAAAAGTAATATGTCTAAGTGGGTTTTTCCTCTTAGGAAGAGCTCTTCTAGATTTCATGCAACAGGACCTCCAGGCCACTTGTAGTTTACCTCAGTCCAATTACTGATTCCGATCCCCCTTCAGTGAGATTTCTGGCCTCAATTATAGGCGAGAATTATAGGTTTTCTCAGGTTGATCACATCTGGAGTCCATGAAACTCTTTGCTCACAATTACGTGAGAATTGTGTTATATAAAATCAACACCCTTGAGCAATACAAATAAATTAGAAGAGTTTTCTGGGACCTGGAAAAGAATAATGAGCCTTAGAGGGAAGAGAACTGGGCAGGGCCCTTGCTACCTCAGATTAAAACTAAACTTCACTAGAATCTCCATCACAGTACAAGAGGTTCTTGCCATTTTGGTGCCTGCTCTGGAAGGTCATCCAGTTATCATTTTCTTCCTCACACTGAATTACAGCCAGGCAAGTATCTTTGGCTTCTCCTAAGGTGCAGTGTCCTCTCTTATCTCTGTGCATTGTTCACACTTCTGTCTCTTAGAACTCTCTCCCATATTCCCCCAAACACATAACTTCCCCCATTTAACTAAATAGATTCCTACCTATACTTCAGAGATTATCTTAATTGCATTTTTGCAAAGAATTATTCCTGATAGTCCCAGATTCTCTGCCATTGACATTGCTGGAGGTTATCAAAATACATTTTCATCCTCTATGAATTAATAAATAAATGAGGTCCTAGGAAGGAAAAATCTGAATACATTAAAACATTGTATAGTTACAGAAAATAAAAACTAAAAATATTATAAACTACATCAGTTTGTAATATAAACCTGGACTCAATCTATTCTAGAAAGTTAGGCCTAGTTTATAGAGTTTAAAATATGAGAGACATCAAATGGAAATACAGATTTCTGGCTTCTCTTTTAAAAAATCAAAATATTTGGGAATATAGTGTTTCAACAACCAAAAATTGGTTAGAGCTAGATAGCAGCTAACCCTTTTGAGAGAAACTATGGGCTCCAGTTTGACAGCTTCTGCCTGGCATACTTACTTATTTGTATTATAAGCATATGAGCTTATAACTCTATAAACAGAACAAGAATGAGATCTCAAAGGTATTCCCATGTTTATATGAATAACATAGACCAATGATGAGACAAAGAAGTAAAAGGACTTGTGTTATGAGATTGTAAAAGTAGGAGGAAAAAAGGAGTCTGGGGAGGGATGTATAGCCAGTTTTTCTGTTTCTGTTGTTTGGCACAACCTACTTTGCATATGGCTTTGTCATGATCAGAAACTCACTCAGATAGTCAATAATCTGGTACCTGGATAAGGACTGTACCTGGACCACGGTGTCATAGAACTAAGCATTTTCAGTTCAAAAACCACTATTTAAGGATATGCTTTGGATGCTACAATTGTTCAGTACACTGCTCTGCCAACAAAATGGGTGGTTCACTTCCTCTCAGGCAGCAGGAAGGCATAAGTCCTGGGAGGAAATCCAAAGGACAAGGTCACAAGAAAGCAATTCCCCTACTTCACAGTCTATTGTTCTTTCAAAATCCAGGGTTTTCTTCCGGGTACGAGTTCATCTCCTGGGACTAGTAAAATATATTATTTCTAGGAGATTTAAATTTTTATGATAGTATTATGGGGAAATAGGGACACTGTAGGCCATAAAATGTCCATAAAGTAAGGACATTTGAGACCATTTTATGCCTAAGGGAAAAGACTTTCTCATGTTTTGTCATCCAAAAAATAAATAGCTTCATAAAACTGCCCTAGGGAAGATGAAAAGGTTATAATTAGAAGAACCAAATCTTCTCAGATATAAATGACCCACAAAATTTAATTATTGTCTGTAATATTTTGTTCTTCACTATGCTTACAGAACCTCTAGACTAACACAATGTATTTGCTTTCTTTTGCTGCTATAACAAATAACTGGAAACCTTATCATATAAAGTAACACAAAGTTATTACCTCATGGCCCCACATATCAGAAGTCTTAAAAGCCAAGGTGTTTTCAGAGATACATTCCTTTTAGATGCTTCAGAGGAAAATCCATTTCCTTCTTTCTTTCCAGCTGCTAGAGGTCACTTATAAGCCTTAGCTCATGACACCTTCTTCTATCTTCAAAGCCAGCAGTATAACATGTTCAAGCCTCTCTCTAATTCAGTTCTTCCTTCCTCCCTCTTCTTGACCCTTGTGATTACATGGGGCCCACCTAAAAAATCCAGGATAGGTTCCTAATTTAATATGAAAAAGTCCCTTTTTATATGTGTGGTAACATTGTCATGGGTTCTGGGATTAGAAAAGACATCCTTGAAGGACTATTATTCTGCTTACAAAGCAAATTCGTTGAAGTTGGTAGATACAAATCAGGCAGCAAGGAAGGCAACGAGAGTAAACAAAGCTCATTTAGAGGGTTCTAGGTTGTTTCAGAAAAAATTCAGTCACATAAAAAATCATTCTACCTTACTGTAGTTTCATCTACTAAAGTATATTTGAAATAAATGTTCTTAACAACATCTTTCTTTTTTTTTTTTTTCCTTTTATTATTCATGTGTGCATACAGGCTTGGTTCATTTCTCCCCCCTGCCCCCACCCCCTCCCTTACCACCCACTCCTTCCCCTCCCCCCCACCCCCTCAATACCCAGAGAAACTATTTTGCCCTTATTTCTAATTTTGTTGTAGAGAGAGTATAAGCAATAATAGGAAGGAACAAGGGTTTTTGCTGGTTGAGATAAGGATAGCTATACAGGGCATTGACTCACATTGATTTCCTGTGCGTGGGTGTTACCTTCTAGGTTAATTCTTTTTGATCTCACCTTTTCTCTAGTTCCTGGTCCCCTTTTCCTATTGGCCTCAGTTGCTTTTAAGGTATCTGCTTTAGTTTCTCTGCATTAAGGGCAACAAATGCTAGCTAATTTTTTAGGTGTCTTACCTATCCTCACCCCTCCCTTGTGTGCTCTCACTTTTATCATGTGATCAAAGTCCAATCCCATTGTTGTGTTTGCTTTTGCAGATTCAATGTTAAAAATATCCATAAGACATTTCTTGCATTATAGGGCCACATTTGAAGCTGGCAGATGTTTTACAGACTATCTTGACCAACCCTTGCATTTTCCTATCACGGAAATGGAGTTTCAAGATGGAAAACAAACACTAAAAGAGTCATAAGGATAGTTAGTCCATGCCAGTGCCGAAGTTATAAGTGAGGTAGCTAACACTGGCCTATGCTTCTGTCTTAATAATAATGAAAATTGGCAATATTTTCAAGTATTTTCTATGTGCTAAATATTTCATATGCATTAGCTCATTTCTATTCTCCAAACCCTATAGAGACCAGATTTTATTAGCAACCGTATTTTATAGGTGAAGGAACTTCAAAAGAGATTTCAAAAACAAAAACTGTAACTCCCTACTACACAGTTCAGTTGACGTGGTGAAGCTCTCAGTATGTTATATCACTGTTGTGTTTAAACCACTGTGATCTACTGAGTGATTCCCTGACTTCAATTTTGTGAGAATCTGCTTCCCAAAAAAGCAAATGGTGTCCAAAATGCAAGATAAAAATTATGGTAATCCTCCCAAATAAAAAGGGCATGTAATGTGCTTAATTTAAGTGATAATGTGAAATTTTTTGATTTGTTGAAAGGCAGCATGTCTTTAGTGAAAGTTAAGCCACATTATGGGGAAAATAGATCAAGCATCCACTATACAGAACTAAAGTCCATGCCTCCTGAGTATTCATGGTAGTCTCCTTAGAATCACAGACCCATGGACACTAAGGGTCTACTGTGCTACTTTGTACACACACCCACCACCCCCACACCCCCCCACACACACCCCACACACCCCCACAAACACACCCCCCACACACACCCACACATACACCGCCCCCCCCACACACACCCCTTACTGAAATCACTAACAACAGGTCATTTTTGGTTACTTCTTTCTTACTTTTATATTAGATTTAGTTCCTCAGGACATTCTGTTTCCCTCCTCTTAATTCCTATCTCCTTATAATTTAGCCCAAACCTGAAAAACAAGATGCTCTCACTAGCTAAAACCACTGACTATTTTTTTAAGTAGCGTAGGTAGCACATGATATTATAATGATAGTTGCTAGCACCTACATTATCTTTGCATCATTACATTTTCATTGCAATTTGACTCTTAAAATCTCAAAATTATTGTCTTAGTTAATTGTTTTCTCAGCAGTTAAGACAGAAAATCCATCTCACCAAAACAAAACTTTGAAAGTTTTATAAATGATACACTACTATAAAGAGGAAAATCCAATGTTTGGAAGGTAGATCTTAAATGATCTAAAAAAACCTTTTAGAAAAAAATTTCAAAGCTGAAGAAAATGTATAACCTCAAAGCCCTTTGGTGCTTATGTCTCCTGAGCCATTTTTGTCAGATCAGGAAGAAAACTATTATGAAACAGCATTTGCATCATCATTTATTTCAAGTTCTCCAATAGTATCACCAGGTAACCATTAGGATCCACATTACTTGGGTTATCTGGCTTGAAGGGATTAAGTAATTTGCCAACTTAGTAAACAATGAATCAACATTTGAATTCAGTTCTCTCTGACCAACATGCTCATTCCATTCAAACACAGCATGGCCAGGAGAAAACATATTTCAATAAACGGGTTGCAAGTCATGTTCCTTCAAGGCAGAGTGCACACTGGTGGGTGTACTTTTATTGCTTCTCCATAAATCTCATTCTCCCCACTTCAATTTCCAAAGAAACAGTTTAACTCTAGAAAGCTTGGTTACATAGTAGAGGTGGGAAGAAGGTGAAAGAAGTCATGAGTAGAACTAAAAAAGAAAAAAACTTAATCGAAGGAAATGTCACATACAAATTCAGACAAGGCTAAAAAGTATCTTTAATCTTAAAGACAAAAGGTCATGTTTAAGATGATCATTTGAGTTTATGAGTTTACTGTTTGTGAATTCATCAGTATTGACCATGACAACAACCATCTCCCACCGAGACCTCCTTATACCTCTGCTCAGTAGGAGCCAGAGAAAGGAGACAGACCTACTCTGTTTCTCAGTTACTCTTTCAGTCCATCTTTGATTTGCATTTGAAACCTATTAATACTGCTTATCAGAGACTTTCTAAGTTAGTTGTTTTTGAGGCTTTTAAGATTCAGTCCACTAACATCCTTATGACAAAGGAACTGTAGCCCCTACCTTTGCTATTTCTATCTATCCTCTTCTCCTTATTTCATCTTGATAGCCCTTTCTGGCCAGCATGCCAGATATTTTAATTGTTTGTTTTTTTCTTTACTCCTCATTGAATGTCAGTAGATTGAGGACAGAGACTGTTTCATTCACTTTTGTATCTGTGGCAAACAGTGACTGGCCCTACATGGTTGATGCTAAAAAAGAGATATGTTGAATGTCTGACTACAGAGAAATGGCTGAGACCAGTATCAAGTGTCAAGAAGGTTATGGTCACTAATGAGCAAGTCTTATAAAAATGCTTAAAAATGCAACAAAAAAAGGAAGAAGGGAAAAAATTAAACAATCTTCAGAGCAAAAAAGTAAAAATTTGATAGACTACTGATTAAGATAGTATATAGGCAGGTGATGAGAAAAAAATAAAACTTCTCACTTATTACTTATCTTCTTTAACCATGACAGTCTGAAAAAAAGGCAGAAGTAGTGCTACAATGAAAACACTAAAGACTAAAGCAACTGACCAGGCTATCATAGATTTCCCAGTTTCTCCAGGGGATGTCTAGCCTAGACAATGACTATCACTGCTTCTGGGAGGACTCCCACCTGCTACAGACATCAACAACATCCTATGCTACCTTGTTATAACATCTCAATTTATTGTAATTAATTACTGCTCGTAAGAAGGTCAAATCTTTAAGCACAAGCATTACATTCCAATCATTGTTGACCCCATTGCCTAGTGGACCACCAAGTTCTCAATAAATATGTGTTTTATTAATCACTTAACTACAAATCACGACACTGAGAAAACTTGCAAATTAGATTATTGATCCACACTAAGGAAACTTGGAAAATCACAGATGCTTTAAAAATCACAAAAGATAAAGATCAGATGGTTGTCTAATTTTACAAAAGTAGAATATTTGGCAAGTCATGCACTGACATTTTGTTGTTAATCTCAGGCCAAATTCTATGCTGAATAACTGAGCAGAGAGCTGTGAGTACTTCGGAAAATAAGTTATGATCAATAAGGGCTATCATGGGTTCACCTAGGAATATTCTTGCCTGCAAAGCCAGATTTTCTTCTTGGCCAGGGTTAGTAGACATTTTAAAGAGTGGTTAATAACTTCTGATTTCTGTAGGGCACTGACCAAAGGCTCACACAGTTTGTTCATTTATTATGTCTTGCACATAACAAATACTTCTTAAAAATAAATTGAGCAAACACTTGTAAGGAGTATATTTACTTCTAGCATTGTTGGTCTTTTCTTTCTTATATTAATCCATGCTTCTCCTCTATCTTAGAGTATTAGCTTCTTAATTGCCAGATTTGCCAATCCCTTCTAAAATAAATTATCTCAGGTAGTTTAACTGTATTAATTAGAGAATTTGAAGATTTCTTTACTTAATCTATTTGGGCAGCATGGAAGCTTGATTTCACCCATCAGTTTTGTCTTGTAAAAACTGAGGCAGGTCAAAGGACAGTGTTGAAGTAGATGCAGAGGTTACTGGTGGCCTTGGATTTCCTTGATTTTTGTTTTGCAACCCTCAGAATTAAACACCATTTGCTTTCCCATCATCCTTTTGCTACCATGGTAGCTGCATAAAAAGGATACCAACTGATGAATTTATTATTCTTTGATGTTGGGGGTTGAATGCTATATCACTATGGGATTTTTTTAATTGCCTAGGTTTTTAATTTTTGACTTATTTTTCTATGAATTACTATTTTAATTGTGTAAATTTATAGGGGACAATGTCATAATTTGATACATATATAATGGTGTAATCATCAAGTCTGGATAGTTAACATTTCTATTTCCTCAAACACTTTCTAATTTTTTTCATTAATGCATAAAAATTGTCATATGTATAGAATGTTTATATTAAGGAAGCTAATAGCGGGTAACTATTTAGGAGTAATTTATCAATAAAATGCATTCATATAAAGCCAAACTCACTTCCTCTCACTCTGGTACATATAGATGTTCTGAGAACAAGCCTGCATGCATACACAGCATTCACGCTTACAAAGTGACACAGGAAACCTTTACGAATTCTATCTCCCTTGGACACATACACTCAAATAGAAAATTATTCTACCTAGGATTAAGAGGTCCAAATTCGTTTCTCAGCCCTACCACTAGCAAAGTGTATGCCTGGTTTTGTGCATGTTTTTTACCTTGGTTTCCTTAGAAAATGAAAGGAGTGAGAAGAGGGAATTCAGAATTGGAATTATAATATTGTTAGAAGAGCTGAAGGAGGAGGCATTAAGCCAGTCTCTCAGCATGTCTCTGAAACAACACAAAACAGAAACCCTGGATGGTGCAATCCCTGAGGCCATCACTGGAGTGAAACTGGCCTAGCACTGCAGGTATCCATCTAATGTGCAGCAGCCTATAGACACTGCCAAGACGAGAACAGGCATCCAAATCAGCAACCCAGAGATTAGAGTCAGGTTAATAAACTGTCAATATGCCCCAAATACTGACATTCTAAAGACTGAAAAGTGAACAATGGAATCTGTCACTGGAAATCATATCCATACAGAGGGACACTGATAGTCAGGAGCCACATGCAAGAATTCTCCTTTCAAATCTGATGCAACTCAGATCAACAGTAAAATTTATGTCATATCCAGGTCCTTAGTTACAAGAAAATCTTGAGAATGTAGTTTTAGCACTTTCTAGCCTGTGTGTTACAAATATATAGAAAAGACTAGAATTGAAAACTGAACACTGAGAAATAATATCAAGAAATAATATGTTCTGACAATGGAACAATTTGTTTCTGGAGCTAGTGAACTCCCATCATTGGAGATGTACAAGCAAAAACAAAATAACCTATTGTCGAGAGTGTAGATAAGCAAATTTTGACCAGCAGTTTGCATGCCTTACTGTGTATTTCAATCCTCAGGTTCCATTCACCAAAAATTCTGATTCAGTGGTTCTATAGTAAGTCCTATGCATCTGAATTTTTTAAATTCCCCCAAGTGATTGTGAGACAGAGCTGAATTCAAGAATCATTTGACTATAATGTCTAAGATCATTTCCAGCCCTGCTTACTCATGACACCTTGATTTCAGACTTGTAAGACTACACAATTATGCATACCACACATATTTTAGTATAAGAAGCCAAACATTATCTTCAACTGAACTCAGATCCTTAAGAAGTTGCAGGGTATAGACTACTCCATTATTCTGTTTGTTATGTTGAAAGGAATCTGTTGATCTATTCTACTGTAATAGAAATTAGTTCTAAGAACATTCTAATTGAAAACATGCTTTCACTTAAAAAATTCTTGACAATACTATCCTGAGGAAATTTGTTTTTCCAGGGGAGGAGTTCTAGGCTGATACAATGTAGACAAGAATGATGAGCTTCTATTATGAGAAAGGCACTTAAAAGTTTTATTCTGGTTGTGAATTTAACTCACTTTACAGATGTTTTTGGATTTCTCTTCTGCACAAACATTAAATCCAATGTTCTTATATGCATGCCCTTGAATCTTTGGCAAATGTTGGGATGAGCAAAACACCCAAATACAAACAGGTTTTATTACTGATACTGTAGTTGGTGACTCAAATTGATTATTCTGATCAATTTATATCTAAAATCCAGTTTGATTATATTAAAACAAGAGCCAAGACTTTTGATGAGATTTTGGGTCCTGGTATACAAGATTCATGTTGTTTAAAAGCTTTGGTTATATATCAGAGATATTTCAATTTGGAGGAAAAATATGTAGTTTGTCCTATATTAGGGACTGAGGCACTTGAAGATACCAGAAATGGAAAATTTGGCTTTGGTCTGGAGAGCATATTCATACCTAGCTTTGAGAGAGATAGGCCTACAATTGATTTTTACAACTTTACCTACTTTAGTATTCTTGATCATATATCCACACAGAGCCAAGTTTTACATTCTGAAGGTAAAATAGTTATCAGATCAAAAAATACCTGGTACATTAATGTCTGATTCTGGACAGTATAAATTTGTATACACTAAAATTTATAGCCACATCTAAGTCTGCATAAGGTTATTGACATTTTCCTTTTTCTTTACTCTAAATTCATGTCTTAATGACATCTGTCTTGTTTCCCTACCTGTTCTTTCAGAATTTTTTGAAATGAATGAACTAAATGATGGATGGGGTCTAAGGCACTTGGCTACCATGGGCTCTTGTTCTCTAAACTTTAATGAATTAAAGCAAGGAACACTGGCAAAGTACAAGCAAAGAAGTCTTTATTGCCACAAAGCAAAAGTAAAGGCTGCTTGGAGAGACAAGCAGCAGGACCCAGAAACTGGTAGTCCACTGAAATGCTTTGGGTATTTCTCTTTTAGTTCTTCCTTCATTCCTTCTCCCTCCAAAGTTCACTGGTCCCCAGAGTATGCATTTAAAGCTTCTGCTTCTTGGTTTTGTCACTTCTGTTAGCGCATTCTTGCTGAAGGTAAGGACTTCTGAGAAAAACCACCAGCTTTCTTTTATTACCAGCTTGTAGGCTGGTGCTCTGTGGTTTCTCTTGCTATAAGCAGCTATAGGAAGTTAGCTAACCAGGCTATAAGCAGGGCTGTAGCAGTCTTTACAGAGCTTATGGTATTACTGACTCTGGGCTGGGGTCTGCAAAGCCAGCAGTACTATTCCCTTTTATAAATGCTATACTTTTTGTATAAAATTTTTAATGACAATCATTATGATGTAAAGAAAACAAGGTAGAAGTAAAAGAGTTTATCTAATGTGGTGATCAGAATAGTAGCCCTCAAATATGCCCACACCATAATCACAAGAATGCATGAATGAACATATCTTACCTAAATTACACATTGAGCACAGTCTCTTCACATGAGTCCTTAAAATCCATAGCTTTTCCTAGCTGCATGGGTCAGAAATATTTCATGAGAAGTGTTGAATTAGTCATCACTGGTTTTGAAAGTGGAAGAAGAGGGCTACTGTCCAAGGAATGCAAGACACCCCTAGGAAATAGGAAAGGCAAGGATACAGATTCTCCTTTAGAACCTCCAATATCTTGACGTAACACTGCCAACAACATGATTTTATCTGAGTGAAGCTTGAGTAGGACTTCTTCCCTACAGAACTATGTTAACTTTGTCTTATCAAGCCACTAAGTTTATAGTAATTTGTTACAGCAGCCATGGAAGCTAATGCATTCCATATAGTTCCTATTGATGATTATTATTAGTTTAATCACAGGTAGCCTTTCCTCCGTCATCCAAACATGTCTTTGACTATTACTGGGAAGCTCTCAGCCTCTGCTATTATGATTAAACTAGTAACAGATTGACTAAGGCGGTAGAATGAGCACTGACCCTATGATCAAGAGCATTATACTGGGCTCAGGTCAGCAATGCAGCTACATCTACTCCTTCATATATCGTCTATAGCAAAAGCAGAGTTGAGTAATTATGACATAAACCATATGACCTGCCAAGACTAAGATATTTATTATTAGTCCTTTAGGGATGAACTTTATTTGCCCCTTCTCCAGGAAATTGGAAATCAGCAAAAGACATAAAAGCTGGGTCTTTTATAGAACAGAGAAGCCTTCCCTTTGGACTACCTACAAGATTGGACTTAAGCATACCAGAAATAAACCTTCTATATTATTTAATCTACTATTTTTTATCTATTTCAGTTGCCATCATAAAGTAGAATTAGTAATGGAACAGTAATAACAGCGGCTAATGTTTTTATGGTGTTTACTATGTTCTAGAATCCTTCTATGGGAGTATGAAATTTACCCACATGCACATACACACTTAATATTCATGATAACTCTATGAAGAAACTATATTTTTTGTTCCCACTTGATGGATGAGACCCAGAGATTAAGAAACACTTCCAAGTTTATACAAAATAAGGGACAGAGACAAGATTTGGACCCCAGTCATTCAGAGCTCACACTTCTGCTTTAAACATTTATTATATTGTCTTTTAGGAGATTGCACATGTTTGATTTTGACAGAACCAATGAGTTAATCCTCTTCAAGTTTATTTCAACAGATCTATTAGAAATAATAGTCTAACTCAAAAATATTGACAAATGGTAAGTTATAGTTAGTAACATAAACAGCATTTTTCTTTTAAATAAAATTTACTTTTTATTGTATATCTAATTTTCTGGGATTTAGAAATAGCCTAAAATAAGATTTTAATTAAATATTCTAATCTCCTTAGTTAAATTAGGGACACAGGGCAATTTTTTTGGGGAATAAAGGCAAATGTAAAGTAAGGTAAATGTCCAAAGCAAGAGAATTAAGTCTGAAAATTCATGATAAAAGGCAGAACAGAGAGAAGGGGAATAGGGAACTCAAAATCCCTGTGTCCTTTCTAGGGGCTAGAAACAAGGCTGAATATTGGACATGTGTTACTTTGTTTAATCTTCATAGCTACCTGCCAGACTTTCTAAAAGTTGGAATTTAAGATCCACAAATGTTGAGCTAGTTGCTCAAGGTCACAGAACTGCTCAATGAAATCCAAATACTTAACTACCTCAAGACAAACTTCTTTACCCTAGCATAATAAAATACCTCAAAGAGTACAAAACAACAATCCCAGTGGTTCTATGCAAGAAAAAGTTTAAGATGAAATGGCTGCTTACTTAGAGCCTCTGCAAATGATCAGACAAGCCTTTCAGAAGACCACAATGGATACGACTGCCCAAGGCCAATCAAGTGTGTAAAGGGAAAAAAAAAGAAAGAAAGGAAAGAAAATTCCCAAATGCTGATGCAAAGAGGAAAGTAAGGTCAGTAAAAGGTCAGAGCCATGTAATAGGTACCAATCAGATCATGAAAAAGAGAAGTGCATCTGAGAGGCAACTGTTGAGCTTTAAAGAAACTCACTATCCCCTACTGGCATATCTATTTTCACTCCCAGGGAGGAGATTAGTTGCTGACAAGCTCTTTAATATTGATTTCTCTGAGCCTTGAAGTTCCCCTTAAAAAATGGAGAATATTGATAGGATGAGCCCTGTTACAACTGTGAGGTTAAATGAAACACATTTTGGTTGTCTCAGTCAGCTCATTAAAAAGAAATGACCTGAAGAATTAGATCACAGTAGAAAGTTATCCCCTAGTTCCACACTGCCTAGAATTAATCAGTAAGAAGAGATTAAACATGATTACCCCCTCAAAAATGAGTCATGGACTCGAAATTGGAAATGCCTTTTGAAAACCATCTATTCATTTTATAAAGATGAGAGACTGAATTATCAGGGAAAACATGGATGACATTATGCTTTCTTGTCCTTAGAGTATGAAATGTTGCCAAGCACATTCCAAAGCACATGACATGGTTATATCCTATCTAGGGCGGATTTTGTTTGATCATGATTCTGAGATGTTCAAGAAGATCTGTGTATATATGCACAACAGTCATACTCCTCACAAGTGAACATAAGGCATCCCCAAGATCTGCTTGTATGGTCAAAGAACAAAATACAGAAAGATGTGGTACAAGAAGTAGCAAGATGTAGCTGGAAAAAATTAGCCATCATCCAGTCACAAAGACTTTATAGACCATGATCTAGATGTTGTATTTTTTTTCTAAGCACAATTTGGATCATTGGAGGAGTCTAGGAAGAGAATGGCATGGCTTCAGTCATTCAACCATTCATTCATTTTGTATCAGACATAGTTATAGATCCTGGGGAAACAGTAGGATGTATTTCCAGCCCACAGGAACCTCATAATCAATTAAAAAGACAGAGCTACAAAATGTAATTGCAATACAAAGTAATAAGGAGAACAAAGTAAAAACAAAGCCTGGAGAGGCAAAAGAAAGTCTTCACAGAAGAAGTGGGTAAATATTTTGTTCTTCAGCCAAAGAAGTCTTAACAGTTTTCAAAATTATGTTACATATGAGCTATCACTTGATTCTTATTATAGGATATCCAGTTCTACCTCACAATTTATGAAATTGATACTCATGGATACTGAATGATTATCTGAAGACCATATTCAAGGACAGCAGTTTTAATTTTGAGCCAAGCTCTAATAAAAGCAGCTGTATTCATTTGTATACTAAGAATAATTATAAAGTATCATGGAAATTCAGTAGGGAGGAATTTTATGATGAAAATACCTAAAATAATCAAAATGGAATAATAACATTTTTTTTAGTTCAAAGTTCTCCTGGAAAAAAAATTTGTAAACAACTAACTAAATTAGTAATAATAAAAACATAAAAATGTGGAAATCTTGGAGAGACGCTGGAGACACACTTTGCAGGCATAATCACTGAGAAAAGGCATAACTTTGACCCCTCCACATCTCCAGCTGGCGCAGAGAATCTCCACTTCACGTTAAACGGAGAAATGAGGAGGGCACCCGGGGCCACCAGTGGCTGGCACCCAGACAGCTTGGGAAGACGTGGACTAGGTGAGCTTTGCAGTACCACGGTACCCCCACAGACAAGCCTGGGCAAGAGCAGCATAGCCCCCTGGACAGACTGGCCTCCACCCGGGGAAAAAAAGAGAAACTGAGTAATAAGCAATAAGAACAATAAAGACGCACTGGAAAGAGGGTGGGGCGCCCTGAGCACCGAAGATTGGGAGAAGGGAATCCTTCCCGGGACTGTAAATAAACAAGCCGGGCAGGCCCGAGAGCCTCTGGCGGGAGCGGGGCACGCACCCAGCAACCAGGAGCGGGGAAGCTTGTGAGAGTGGTGGAGGGAGAAAAACTCCACAGGAGAGGAGGGAAGACCCACTTCCCACTGAGCTGTAAACAAACATGGCAGCTGGCAGGAGCAGCAGCACCACCCAGTAAGCAGGAGCAGGAAAGCTTGTGAAAGTGGCAGTGGGAGGAAAACTGCACAGGAGAGGGGGGAAGACCCACCTCCCACATGAACTGTAAATAAACATGCAGGCCTGACAACGTGAGGGCAGTATCACCTTTCCCAGTGCTTGGAAAAGGGAAAGCCTGTAGCAGAGGCTCCCACACAGAGAACTCTGAACAAACAAAGCCTGTGGGACCAGGTGAGTGCTAAGTTCACTCCAGAGATCTGCATAAATAACGCCGCCAGCAACAGCAGGCTGAGAGCAGCAGGCAGGCAAGCCACAGCTGCAGATACCATCTCAGAACTGTCTCCATACGCTTTTTTTTTCTTTTTCTCCCTATCTTTGATAAGAGAACAACCAAATTACACCCGCAAGCTGAAAAACTTACTGAAACTGTATTGCATTTGAACTTGGGATACTTGGTGGGGCTTTTGTGTGTGTATGTGTGTGTGTGTGTGTGTGTGTGTGTGTGTGTGTGTGTGTGTATGTGTAGTTTTGTTCTACTTTATGCATCCCCTTTGATGAGACAACTACAGAACAACATCTGAGGCACCATCTCCAGAACTGGAGACTGAGACGGACACCCAAATTATTAAGACTGAAACTGCATTGCGTATAAACTTGGAAGTTTTTTGGTTTTTTCTTTTTTTATTTTATTAATTTTCTATTTTCCATTTTATTTTAATACATTTTTATATATAGATATTTCTTTCATTTACTTATTTTTTATTTTTTTATCCTTGATTTTCAATCCTCTCTCTGTCTCTCTGATGTCTATTCAGCTTACTGTCAATTAGTACACTAATGCTCCCTGTTTATACCTTTGAAACTTTCTTATCTGAAACCTTGTTCTGCTTTCTCCCTCTTGTCTGTATATTTGTTTTCCCCTTTTCTTTAACTTCTTGCTTTCCATCTCAGCTCACCCTTCCATTCTAAATATTACCATTGTTATTATTACAAGCTAGAAAATACTTAATTGCACACAGTACAGGGACAGTAACAACACCAAAGACAATGACAGGAAGACAGAAAAAACAGGGAAACCAGTTTCCCCACAGCAAAAAATTAGTACAGGAACCAGAGGGGAATGAAGAGAACAGATACTCAGATCCAGACTCCAACAAAATGAAGATAAACTATGCCAAAGGACCCAATGAAGCCCACAAGAATAATTTAAAAGAAGACATACTACAAGTACTCAATGAGAATTTTATAAAGATGATACTGGATAGGGTCAACCAAAATGTACAGGAGACACTCAAGAAATTCCAAGACAACAAAAATAGAGAATTTGAAAAAGCAAAAGAAGAAATAAAGGAAACCATAGAAGCACTGTATAAACACCAAAGTGAAAGAGAGATCACAATGAATAAACAGAAAAATGAACTCAGGACAAAAATAGACAACATTAAAGAGGAAAACTGCCAGGATATGGAAAACCTCAGAAAAAAGAATGAAACAGAACTTCAAAACAAAACAGAAGGCCAATCCAGCAGAATAGAACAAACAGAAGACAGAATCTCAGAACTTGAAGATGAAATGGTAATTAAAGGAAAAACTGAAGAACTATTAATTAAACAACTCAAGAGCTGTGAAAAGAAAATGCAAGAACTCACTGACTCCATCAAAAGACCAAACTTGAGAATCATGGGCATTGAAGAAGGAGAAGAGGTGCAAGCGAAGGGAGTGCATAATATATTCAACAAAATAATAACGGAAAATTTCCCAAATCTAGAGAAAGATATTCCCATATAGATGCAAGAGGCCTCCAGGACACCAAACAGACCAGATCAAAATAGAACTACTCCATGACATATCATCATTAAAACAACAAGTTCAGAAACTAAGGAAAGAATATTGAAGGCTGTAAGAGAGAAAAAACAAGTAACATACAAAGGTAAACCCATCAAAATCACAGCAACTTCTCAACAGAAACATTAAAAGCACGAAGAGCGTGGGGTGAGATCTTCCGTGCATTGAATGAAAATAACTTCAACCCCAGGATACTCTACCCAGCAAAGCTATCATTCAAAATAGATGGAGCAATAAAAGTCTTCCATGATAAGCAGAAACTAAAACAATATGTGACCACAAAGCCACCATTACAAAAGATTCTGCAAGGGATCCTGCACACAGAAAGTGACACCCAACTTAACCATGAAAAGGCAGGTAGCACCAAACCACAGGAAAAGAAAAAGCAAGACAGTAGAGAGTAACATCAAGTTAGGTACACACAATCAAACCTTCAAACAACTAAGACAACTAAATGGCAGGAATCACCACATACCTATCAGTACTAATGCTTAATGTTAATGGACTTAATTCACCCATCAAAAGACACTGTTTGACAAAATGGATTAAAAAAGAAGATCCAACAATTTGTTGCTTCCAGGAGACTCATCTCACCGACAGAAATAAGCATATGCTTAGGATGAAAGGCTGGAAGAAGATTTACCAAGCCAACGGCCCCCGAAAACAAGCAGGAGTAGCAATACTTATCTCTGACAAAGTAGACATCAAACCTACATTGATCAAATGAGATAAAGAAGGACATTCCATACTAATAAAAGGGGAAATAGACCAAAAGGAAATAATAATCATCAATCTGTATGCACCCAATGTCAATGCACCCAATTTCATCAAACATACCCTGAAAGACCTAAAAGCATATATAAACACCAACACAGTGGTTGTGGGAGACTTTAACACCCCATTATCATCAATAGATAGGTCATCCAAACAAAAAATCAATAAAGAAATCCAAGATCTAAAATATGTAATAGATCAAATGGACCTACTTGATGTCTACAGAACATTTCATCCAACCTCTACACAATATACATTCTTCTCAGCAGCCCATGGAACCTTCTCCAAAATAGATCATATCCTAGGGCACAAAGCAAGCCTCAGCAAATATAAGAAAATAGAAATAATACCGTGCATACTATCTGATCACAATGCAGTAAAAGTAAACTCAACAACAAAAGTAAAGACAAAAAACATGCAAACAGCTGGAAACTAAATAACTCATTACTTAATGAAGAATGGATCATCGATGCAATAAAAGAGGAAATTAAAAAGTTCCTGGAAGTCAATGAAAATGAAAACACAACCTACCGGAACCTATGGGACACAGCTAAGGCAGTCATGAGAGGAAAGTTTATAGACATGAGTGCATATATTAAAAAGATTGAAAGATCCCAAATCAATGACCTAATGATACATCTCAAACTCCTAGAAAAACAAGAACAAGCAAATCCCAAAACAAATAGGAGAGAAATAATAAAAATAAGAGCTGAAATCAACGAAATAGAAACCAAAAAAACCATATAAAGAATTAATGAAACAAAAAGTTGGTTCTTTGAAAAAATAAACAAGATCGATAGATCCCTGGCAAACCTGACTAAAATGAGGAGAGAAAAAACCCAAATTAGTAGAATTAGGAATGCAAAAGGGGAGATAACAACAAACACCATGGAAGTCCAGGAAATCATCAGAGACTACTTTGAGAACCTATATTCAAATAAATTTGAAAATATTAAAGAAATGGACAGATTTCTAGATACATATGATCATCCAAAACTGAACCAAGAGGAAATTAATCACCTGAATAGATCTATAACACAAAATGAAATTGAAGCAGCAATCAAGAGTCTTCCCAAAAAGAAAAGTCCAGGACCTGATGGACTCTCTGCTGAATTCTATCAGACCTTTAAAGAAGAACTGATACCAACCCTCCTTAAACTGTTCCACGAAATAGAAAGGGAAGGAAAACTGCCAAACATATTTTATGAAGCCAGTATTACACTTATCCCAAAACCAGGCAAAGACACCTCCAAAAAGGAGAACTATAGGCCAATCTCCTTAATCAACATTGACGCAAAAATCCTCAACAAAATAATGGCAAACCGAATTCAACAACACATCAAAAAGATTATTGACCATAACCAAGTAGGCTTCATCCCAGGAATGCAGGGGTATTTCAACATACGAAAATCAATAAATGTAATAAACCACATTCACAGAAGCAAAGACAAAAACCACTTGATCATCTCAATAGATGTAGAAAAAGCCTTTGACAAGATCCAATACCATTTCATGATAAAAGTTCTAAGAAAACTAGGAATAGAAGGAAAGTACCTCAACATTATAAAAGCTATATATGACAAACCTACAGCCAGCATTATACTTAACAGAGAAAAACTGAAACCATTCCCTCTAAAATCAGGAACCAGACAAGGATGCCCACTATCTCCACTCCTATTCAACATAGTACTGGAATTCCTAGCCAGAGCAATTAGGCAAGAAGAAGGAATAAAAGGAATACAAATATGTAAAGAAACTGTCAAAATATCCCTATTTGCAGACGACATGATCCTATACCTTAAAGACCCAAAAAACTCTACTCAGAAGCATCTAGACATCATCAATAGCTACAGCAAGGTAGCAGGATATAAAATCAACATAGAAAAATCATTAGCATTTCTATACACTAACAATGAGCAAACTGAAAAAGAATGTATGAAAACAATTCCATTTACAATAGCCTCAAAAAAAATCAAATACCTAGGTGTAAACCTAACAAAAGATGTGAAAGACCTCTACAAGGAAAACTATACACTTCTGAAGAAAGAAATTGAGGAAGACTATAGAAATTGGAGAGATCTCCCATGCTCATGGATTGGTAGAATCAACATAGTAAAAATGTCGATACTCCCAAAAGTAATCTACATGTTTAATGCAATTCCCATCAAAATTCCAATGACATTCATTAAGGAGATTGAAAAATCTACTGTTAAATTTATATGGAAACAGAAGAGGCCACGAATAGCCAAGGCAATACTCAGTCAAAAGAACAATGCTGGAGGTATCACAATACCTGACTTCAAACTATATTACAAAGCAATAACAATAAAAACAGCATAGTACTGGCACAAAAACAGACATGAAGACCAGTGGAACAGAATAGAGGACCCAGATATGAAGCCACAAATCTATAACCAACTTGTCTTTGACAAAGACGCTAAAAATATACGATGGAGAAATAGCAGCCTCTTCAACAAAAACTGCTGGGAAAACTGGTTAGCAGTCTGCAAAAAACTGAAACTAGATCCATGTATATCACCCTATACCAAGATTAACTCAAAATGGATCAAGGATCTTAATATCAGACCACAAACTCTTAAGTTGATACAGGAAAGAGTAGGAAATACTCTGGAGTTAGTAGGTATAGGTAAGAACTTTCTCAACGAAACCCCAGCAGCACAGCAACTAAGAGATAGCATAGATAAATGGGACCTCATAAAACTAAAAAGCTTCTGTTCATCAAAAGAAATGGTCTCTAAACTGAAGAGAACACCCACAGAGTGGGAGAAAATATTTGCCAACTATACATCAGACAAAGGACTGATAACCAGAATATACAGGGAACTTAAAAAACTAAATTCTCCTAAAACTAATGAACCAATAAAGAAATGGGCAAGTGAACTAAACAGAACTTTCTCAAAAGAAGAAATTCAAATGGCCAAAAAACACATGAAAAAATGCTCACCATCTCTAGCAACAAAGGAAATGCAAATTAAAACCACACTAAGATTCCACCTCACCCCTGTTAGAATAGCCATCATCAGCAACACCACCAACAATAGGTGTTGGCGAGGATGCGGGGAAAAAGGAACCCTCTTACACTGTTGGTGGGAATGTAGACTAGTGCAACCACTCTGGAAAAAAATTTGGAGGCTACTTAAAAAGCTAGACATCGATCTACCATTTGATCCAGCAATACCATTCTTGGGGATATACCCAAAAGACTGTGACACAGGTTACTCCAGAGGCACCTGCACACCCATGTTTATTGCGGCACTATTCACAATAGCCAAGTTATGGAAACAGCCAAGATGCCCCACCACTGACGAATGGATTAAGAAAATGTGGTATCTATACACAATGGAATTTTATGCAGCCATGAAGAAGAACGAAGTGTTATCATTCGCTGGTAAATGGATGGAATTGGAGGACATCATTCTGAGTGAGGTTAGCCTGGCCCAAAAGACCAAAAGCCGTATGTTCTCCTTCATATGTGGACATTAGATCAAGGGCAAACACAACAATGGGATTAGACTATGAGCACATAATAAAAGCGAGAGCACACAAGGGAGGGGTGAGGATAGGTAAGACACCTAAAAAATTAGCTAGCATTTGTTGCCCTTAACGCAGAGAAACTAAAGCAGATACCTTAAAAGCAACTGAGGCCAATAGGAAAAGGGGAACAGGTACTAGAGAAAAGGTTAGATCAAAAAGAATTAACCTAGAAGGTAACACACATGCACAGGAAATCAATGTGAGTCAATGCCCTGTATAGCTATCCTTATCTCAACCAGCAAAAACCCTTGTCCCTTCCTGTTATTGCTTATACTCTCTCTACAACAAAATTAGAGATAAGGGCAAAATAGTTTCTGCTGGGTATTGAGGGGGTTGGGGGGAGAGGGAGGGGGCAGAGTGGGTGGTAAGGGAGGGGGCGGGGGCGGGGGGAGAAATGAACAAAGCCTTGTATGCACATATGAATAATAAAAGAAAAAGGATAAAAAAAGAAAAAATATATAAAAATGTTTCATATATAGATATGAAATATATATATATATATATATATATATATATATATATATATATATATATATATAAAATATTATATTAGGGGAATTCTGGCAGTTGTGGTCTGAAGAACCCAAGCCAGCCTTCCAAGACAGCTCCAGTGGATTTTTTGTCTTTAGAATAAAGTTGGAAATCAGATATTATTGGGAGAGAGGGATCTGAACTTAAAGATCTGTGAAACTTTTCCACCTGTGTGCTGCACAAGAGACTGGGAAAGAGTGGAAAAGAGGACGAACAAGAGCTTCCTAAAGAGAACCTTTCCTACAGCATCTAAGGACTCCTGAGAAAAAGGGAGAGATGGCCAACAGGATAATCCTTAGAGGAATTCCAGTCTTGGTGGCCCTTCAGAGCAACAGAACAAACAGATGGTTGAGTCCTTTATAACCAACAAGCTGGGAGAATATATGGCTTTACCAGCTGAGAAAAGTAGAAACAAGACATGATGAGATGCCTTGAGGAGAGACTGACAGAATGCCTGTACAGCTGACAGAGTCCAGTGTACAGCTAGCATAGAGATGCAGAGACTCTGGGTTTATGAAGCATCATCAGAATGATTGACAGCACCATGTTTATCCGAACCTTAATTAGTTACACAAAGGAAAATGTCCAAAATAAGGGACTCAGCCAGAGAGAAGAATATACAGACAATCCAGAACAAGAAATTCCAGGAAAGCATAGCTATATATACCTAAGTATACCACAATTGCTTAAAAATACATTAAATTCAATGACAACACAAGTAATACTTTCTAAGCCTAAAAAACATGATTTCTATCTTATCATAAAAAGTTTAGTAGATGCATAAAGAATTTGATTCATGGCATTTTCAGATAATAATGACAAATCAGCATATGTCATTCCATATATAAAAAAAGGAAAGAAAAAGGGATGAAAAGAGAGAGATACTGAAGGAAAAGATCATCATCAGTGTTAATATGGTTATCTAACATCCACAAAGGAGATTCATGTTTTCTTTAAACTTTTGTGTATTCAGTCAAGTAGGAGGAACAGGTGGAGAAGGCCCTGTGTTTCCCCTCTGCTGAATGGAGCTTCAGAATGACAGCACTAAATGAAAACATAAGAGAGAGTGATGAGCAGGAAGGAAATAGTGAGGACGGTGACACTATCCACAAACAGAGTGGCCTCATGCACATGGGTGTCTGCACAGGCCCTCTCATGACAGGGAGGACATCACAGTAGAATAAGCTGATTTCTTTGCTGCTGCAGAAAAGTAGGTAGAAAATGAGCACAGTCAGCTGCATGGCCAAAGTGACCCCAGCAACAGAGACCCCACAGCCAGCTGGACACACAAACACCAACTCATGAAGAGCACATAGTACAAAAGGTAACAGATGGCCACAAACCTGTCATAGGCCATGACAGCAAGCAAAATGCAGTTAGTGCTGCCCAGGAAGATGAAGAAGAACATCTGGGCACCACAGTCCAACAGGGAGATGAGGGTTCCTTCTGTGGAGAGGATGCTGGCCAGAGTCACAGGGACAATTATGGAAGAGTAGATGATCTCCAGAACTGCCAGGTTTGCCAGGAAGAAGAAATTAAAATAAATAAATAAATAAATTTTTTTGTATCATAGAATTATATCAATTCACAATATCTAATCAGAAAATCTATATAATCAAAAATTCCATTTTTAACTAACAAAAATTCCAATATTATTAGCCTTTCAACTGCTACTGTAGCTTACACAATAGAAGACATGAAAGGAGAAGTGGTAAGATAGTTTAGTTGCTGGTGATTTTGTCTAAAAGGACTTAACTGTGACATTAACCTTTTTATTAGAAGGATTATATTTTATACCATGAACTGATGAGGGTGAGAGAACAACAGATAAGGTAGTGGCATTCACGGGATTCCCACTTCATTCTTGACCATTTGTCTCAACCATAAACTTTAGAATATCTGTTTCCATTGTGTCACATAAGTGCCACGCACATATTTTTTAGTTATATTAAATGAAGAAGCACTGCTTTTGGTTCCCAAATTTGTTGGGTATTAAAAATAAATCATTGCATAAGCTTAAAGGAAATAAATATTATTTTGCTTTTGGAAAAGTTATTAAAATGTATAACTTGTGAATGTTTATCACTGACTGAATTATGGACCAGATATGAACAACCGATTAGAAATCAGCAGTGTCCTTGTTGTGTGATGCTCATGTACAGAGAGGCTTGTTTACACCAACTCTAGAATTAGGAATCTAAACTATATTAGTACTTAATGAGGCACTTTATAAGCAACAGAAATCAATGGAAAAAAGTGAATTGCCAGTAATTACTGTGACTAATACTAATTTAAAAATGTGTCTAAGTGGAGACATGACAAGGAGATAAAATTTGAATCAGATTATGCAAAAAGCAAAACTCAGCAATTTGGAAAGATTGCAACTTGTGTCAAGTCAGTTGTTGGCAAAGAGCCCATTAGTCCTCAAGTTGTATCTGCCCTAAATCAATCACCAGCGATTCCCCAAAATAGAAAGCAAACTGCAGCACCTACCACTGGAGAGAGAGATGTCAGTTGGACTAATTACCAGTAGACATTGCTGTAAATACGTGAGAGGAGAAATTTCCATTTTAACATAGATGCAGTCAAGGCATATTTCATAGAAGTAACATTATTGGAAATAATGAAGATAGTACTGATGAAGACAACATTTTAAATCTGAACCAAGATGCTGAAAACTGCATGTTTGCTAAGGGCCCTATTCTCGCACAGAAAAGCATGGGGCATAGACAATGATGTACGCTTTCTTGGGTTATTTGTTTTTGTTTTTGTTTTTGCTATTGTTTATTTTTTGACCTGGTATGACTGTCTATCTTCTTCTTATAAAAGATTGCCAACTGGCTGTCAGGAATACTTACCTTATAGTTTGGGTGGGGTTGCCTTGCTTCCCACAGTGATGGTCATTAGTCATGGGCTGGATAAAAAGAGCATTTCATACATCTGACCACGGTGACTAGATCACTGTAGCTCAGCCAGATCACCCCTAAGACTTGACAAGTGGATTATTGAAAAGGGTATCACTCTTGTTCTGGAGTAAAGAGCAATTGGTGCCATCTAAATTTTGAGTTTCTGGTGCTATGATTCTTGCCACAGGGAAGGGAAAAGCTCCATGAGTGAAGTTCCTGAGGAAAACAGAGTCAGGGGAAGAAAGAGAAAAAGAGTAGAAGAAGAGATGGAGGGGAGAATTAGACAACTAGAGAGAGAGAGAGAGAGGAAGGGGATTGTAGTACTCATCAACTTCTGAGGACCCCAAGCCAGCCATGCCTAAATCTGTCATGTTTTCTAGTTACAGAAGCTAAAACAGATATTTTTAAAAATTGATCTAATCTGATAATCATTTTGTTATTTAAATCTGAAACAATATAGCATGAGTTACAAATATTAGCCTTGAATCCCTCAGCAAAGTCTGAATACCAAGAGAAAGAAAAATTACCAACCCCAGGGAAAAGAGAAAAATTCATTTGCCCACACTGCTCTGGTTCCACCAGTTATTTATAGGAGATACTTAAAGTCAATCCTATAATATAAAAGTACAAAATGACCCTGGATTGTATTTATAGTATTTAGATCTTATTATTAAATAATATAATCAACATGGCTATATAAAGCACTGGACAAAATTCTGGGGTACTTCTCAGGGAATTACTACAAGATTAAATTAAATCTCAGATTTGTTTGGCCAATAATACAAAAACATCAAATTTAGAATGGCAACATGAGACGGGACATATGCAGGATTTTTGACCATGTATATTCAGCCTTCCCAAGACATCCAATTGCTAATTTCATCGTCACTACAATTAGAATCTCACTAAATGTGAGAAATTCAATTCTTGCAATCTCACTATCATTTTATACTTTAGAATTACTTCATTTTCAGAAAAGACTAACACTGAACATCTAAGCACTCTTGTTTCAGAGAATTATTACAGGGTTCATTGTTCTTAAAACTCAGTATCATCAAACTATGCCCTGAACATAGCAATTAGAGTCATTCTCCAAATGACTGATTAATGCCTCAGTCTTCATATTTCCACTGTTCTGGAAAGTCTGTTTACTCCTAGCCCATGCTGTGACTCTGATGTAATACACTTTTGATACACAGCTTGGTCTGAAGGTGAAGTTTACAAATCGATTTCTACAAGTTTTTAATTCTAAAATGCAGTTTCCATAATTCTAAATCAATCTTTTATTATTGTGGCTTTAAAGTCCCAAATTAAGGAAGGAATTGCACAAATATTTTTAAGGATATAGATCTGAAATAGACTCGTCTCAGAGAGTAATTTCAATTAAGTTTTGGGTTCTCAAGAAACCAGAAAAAGTTTAAAACTCTCCACACAAAACACAGTCTTTAATGTAATTTCTGTCTCAGTAGTGATCATATAGCACCACTTAATAGAACTATATATTTACACATTTGTATGAAAGCAGAGGAAAGAATGATTAATTCAGCTAGCTTGGAAAGATAACTTAATATAATCATTATCCAAATCATCATTTTTATGTTGATTATAATATTTATTTATGTTTATAATCCTGTTTTGTGGGCACTATTATAATGTTCATTTTATAGATTTTTTAAAGGAACTGAGTTCTAAACAATTTATTTTAGATTCTGCCAATCTCAGTTGCCAATACGTAGAAATGCTAGATAAGGTACAATTAAAACATGGAACAAGTAAACACAATATTTTTCAGGCAGCCATAAAGCTCCTGCCAACATGAAAAAACAATCTAAATATTTGGTTTTCACTGTGGCAGAGGAACGGGAGAGAAAAACTTAAAACTCTCACAGGAAAGGAGTTAGACTTGAAACTTCTACAGACATCCAGAACCATAGAGGAAGGAATGCTAAGATGATTTGTCTCTTCATGGCCTCTATTTGGTTTACAAAAGCAAATAAGAATCTTCTAGAGAATTTGTAATCATCACAAATTAATTGTATCAGTTTACTGGTAGCATGATAATTGACACGAATTTAGTAGATAAAAATAACACAAATTATTTTCATAGAGTTCTAGAGTCAGAAGTCCAAAATGAGTCCATGAAACTAAACCCAAGGCTAAGACCAGGGCTATGTTTCTTCTGGATTTTTTATGGGGGGATCCATTCTTAGCCTATTACAGTTTCTAGACACTGCTAATGACCCCTTTCTCCATCTTGAAAGTCAGTTGCAATGTTGGGGATGTAGCTTAGTGGTAGAGCACTTGCTTAGTTTCCATGAGGCCTTGAGTTTAATCCCAGCACTCCAGCCTCCCACAAAAGTCAGCTACAAGGCATCTTCTCTTCCTCTTTGGATTCCCTCCTTCCACTATTTAAGAATAGTTTTACTAAATTATCATTGATATACAAAAAGTAAAAATGTACACGTATCTACTATATGCAATTTATTAGTTTGGACACATGAGGACAGAGTGAAACCATCAACACAATTATGTTAACAAATATATTCATTACCTCCAAGAACTTCCTCATGACTCTTCATGATTTCTTTCTTTCGTTGTTTTTGTGGTGAGAACACTGAGCCAAAGATCAGTGTTTCAGTGTATGATATTGTTAAATATAGGCACTAGGACTCTTCTTGCACAATAGAGATTTTATACCCATTGGAATAAACAACTCCCCATTTTCCTCTTTCCCCACCCCCTAGAAATCCCTGTTCTATGCAGTTTCTATGCATCTGACTATCTATCTTACATAAGTGCAAAAAACAGTATTTGTCTTTCTGTGACCGGCTTCTTTCACTTACCATAGTATCTTCCAGGTTGTATATGACAAATTTTCCTTCTTTTCTAATCTGAGTAATATTCTATGTATATGCCACATTTTTGCTAACCTTAGTGAAAAAGAAACCAGAAGAACTTTCAGTAGGTTCAAGGTCTGCAGAGATAAAATGAATACCTCAGACACAGCTGGTTTCCCTTTCAAGACATTTGTCAAATTCTGAAGGTGGGAAAGCAGAGTATTCACCAAAAGGCTCCCAGGAATAAGCACAATTCTATCAGCTGTAAACATGGAAGGACTACATGCAAAGAATGGGATGCTGATCAGAGGCAAATTGTGCTTTACCTCAACTCCAGACCAAGGTCAACTCAGCTCAGGTCTTGATTGCATTAATCTCTTCCCATTTCACCTATCTAGCAGAAGGAACAGTAAACCTTCAATTGCAGAACTTATCGTCTAGAATATCCATAATTTTTATACACAATGTCCTATTGTGTATAGGGTCAGCGTCATATAAGTAAAAGAAGGTCAGAATCATATAAGTAAAAGAAGGTATAAGCACATCTATCAGTAACTGATAAATTGTTGTCAACAAACAAGATTTTTCAATGAGTACATTAATAGGTGTTTTAATTAAAGGGCAAATAAGGAAATAGAATAAAATACACATATATATATATATATAACCAGCTATATTTATGCATCTATACATATATATGTGTTTGTGTGTATGAAATCCTAGGAGAGAAGAGAATGCAATGAAAAAATATTTAAGAGACAATGGCCATGAATTTTCTAAAACTAATAACATACATCAACCCACAGGTAAAGGAAGCTCTGTAAACCCCAGATAAAATAAATATAAAGAGCAACCATTATGGGAAGAGTTGTGTACTTTTTCTGTGCTTTACTCTTTCCAGACCAGCTCCTCCGGCTATGCCACCCTTGGATGGGAAGCTGAAGGAAGAAGAAGTTCACAATATATCAATAAATAAAAGAATAACCATACCTTGTCATATCCTAGTAAAAATTATTGAAAAACAAAGACATTAAGTAAGATCTTAAAAGCAACCAGATTTAAAATGACACATCATCCTTATAGGCACAGTTACAATATTTGCAGCTTAATACTCAACAGAAACAATAGGAGCCAAAAATAATAAAATGTCATATTTACATTTCCAAAATAAAGTACTTGCCAATCAATAATTCTATATTAAAGAAAATATTCTTTAAGTACATATTTCCAGAAACCCCTAAACTGAAATAATTCAGCTTGAGCAGAATTCCTCTAAAACAAACACTAAGAGAGTTTTTTAGGGAAAAGGAACATATCCTTAGATGAAGGAATGTAGAAAGTACAAAAATCAATGCATGGGTAAGCATAATGAATATCACCTCTACATAATATCTGGAGCAGCTTAAGATATAATTATTACCCATGGAAACAATAACTCAATAAAAACAGAAAGATAATTCTCTGCTTATTCATCTAATAACACAGTTTCAAAATACATGAATTCAATTCAAAACTATCAAGAGTAATAAAAATGTACAAATAAATTTGTATACTTCAATATAAATAATTAATACATGTAGTGGAGAAAATTAGGACATTAGAAAATTTGAACATCATCAAACTTGACCCATTGATATTTGTAGAATCCCCACCAAAAGACTATTAAATATATATTCTTTTCAAATATATATGGCCCATCTTTCAAGATAGATTATTAAAGTCTAAATGAATTTTAAAAGCTTCAACTCATAAAAAGTATTCTTTAATACAATAAAACAAAATTTGAATTAGATAACAAGAGGATATTTAGAAAATTCTAAACATTTGGAAACTAAGTATAATAAATAATAATTTATTCAATAACAATACGTCAAAAGGGAATTCAGGATGTACTTTGAGCTGAATTAAAATGAAAGCAAATAAGATGCAGCTGAAGCAGTGCATGGAGGGAAATTTATAACACTAAATGCCCATTTGTAAAAAAGGAGGATTTCAAAACAACATTCCCATAATCACTGAGATAAGAACAGAGAGAGAGAAAATAAATCCTAAAGGAAAAAAATTAAGGAAATAATATATAAATCAGAGAGGAAATCAGTGAAATGAAAAAGGAAAAACAGTAGAAAATGATCAAGATCAAAGAAACCAGATGTTACTTCACTGGAAACACCAATAAAATTGACAAATCTCTATGCAAACTAATAAAGAAAAATAAAAGACACTAAATGAAAATATCAGTATTGAAGGAGGGACATCACTATACGTAATGCAGGGTCATGGGAACATGATGAAAATAAGCCAATAAATTAGACAATTTACATGAAATGGATACATTTCTTGAGAACCACAAACAACAACAACAAAAAAATTATTATTTGTAATGAGGTCCTTTCTTCTTCTTTGGTACTGTTGACAATAATGGCGCCAATAGGTTTTGGTTCTTACTGCACCCTTTAGCTTCTGTTTTCCAGGGTCACGGTCCTGCCTCAAGTCTAGCTTGAAGTCTCCTTCTGCCCCAACCTCCAGTCAGCATAAACCATAAGATCCTAATCAATCAGATCATGCTGAGTTTCCCTGAGGAGTATTTAAGCACCTCCCCCGGCTCTCTCCCTCTCCCATCCAGCAATAAGGAATCTCTTGGCCAGATCACTCCTCTCCATGTGGTCACTTTTGGGGCCTACATTTCCAACATTTTGGTGCCATGACTCAGATGGGGGCTCCCCACTAATCTTGGTGGGACCCCCATTCCAACTCACCCCACGACCACCCTGAGGACGTGACAGGCCAGGACTCATCCTCCTGATTGCCCTGCTTGCATCCAACACCGGACATTCTTTGGTGAGTCCACATACCTTTATTGGGCTCCCTTTGCAGTCTCTCCCTTTGGTGTCTCTTTTCGGATATCTCTGGGACTCAGGCGGTAGAGGGGGGTTCTCTTCCCTCTGTTCCTCTTGGGTCTATTTTTGTCATTGGTCTCGGAGACCGCCCATCTGCAAAGCCCGGCGCCAGGTGACCCACAGCCTCTGGGCCCCGGGGGCCCTACAAGCCACTTGAACGCAGTGACGACTGCTTGTCATGCACCTTGTACCATTCTCAGGATATTCGAGCCACATGGGGATGCTCCGTGATTCCATATATCCTTCCAACCAGCTCCCACTATGGGGGCCACCTCCTCTTTGCCGTCTGATTCCCTACTGAGATGCCTCCTCAATAATTTGGACACTTTGGGTTTGACCCCAGATATAAAACAAAAAATTTGATCCGCTTTTGCACTCAAATCTGGCCCACTTATCCTTTAGACAACCAAAATCACTGGCCCCTTTTCGGGTCTTTAGATCCCAACCTTTTACGGGACATATAACTACTGTGAGCGATTGGGACAATGGGGAGAGATTCCATTATGTCCAAGCCTTTTCATACCTCCATCTAAATCTGGCTCATGTACTTCAAACCTTCCCTCTGTACTTTCTGTTCCCCTACGCAGATTCTATCAGCTTGTAAACCAGTTCCTAAATCAGCCAATTCCTCTCCAAACCTCCTCCTTCCCCATGTAAGCAGACTTCTTGCACTGCTTACCATGCCTATCTCCTCCTATCTTCCTGAAAAACTTTCCCT
The DNA here is from genome assembly GCF_047511655.1 of Castor canadensis. Taxonomy (NCBI): domain Eukaryota; kingdom Metazoa; phylum Chordata; class Mammalia; order Rodentia; family Castoridae; genus Castor; species Castor canadensis. Next base: position 39,712,893 of record NC_133392.1, on the reverse strand, counting down.
GTCATGGAGTTAAGCAAGTCACTCCTTGCCAATTCTGGCCTCAAGGCGGTTCCAGCTGTGGGAGAGCTCATGCTCCCTTCCTGTGGGCTAAGACCAAGCCCTGGATTTATTTGGTGACCAGAGAGTAGAGGTTTCATTTTTGCTGAAAGCCTGCCAGTACCAATCAATGGGAGCAACCTACAGACACAGGGATACCAACCTCTTCAAAACGCAAGAATAGTTGGCTGATAACCACCATGCGGAGATCGGAGGATTGGCTCAAGACTCTTTACAACCTATGGCTACAAGGGACCTTCATCAACTTCAGGGAAGAGGAAATCTTCATTTTCAAAGCCTGGGTGTATGCCATCATGAGGCTCACCACCCCAACATTGTTTGCCAACTAACCCTCCCTTCCCCTACGCCACCCCTTGCCAGCTCGAAGAAGCCAGAGCGAACACAACGCTCCCGTTCCTTAACAAACAAAAAAGGGAGGAATGTTGGCAATAATGGTGCCAATAGGTTTCAGTTCTTACTGCATCCTTAAGCTTCTGTTTTCCAGGGTCACGGTCCTGCCTCAAGTCTAGCTTGAATTCTCCTTCTGCCCCAACCTCCAATCAGCATGAACCATAAGATCTTAACCAATCAGATCATGCTGAATCCCACTGAGGGGTATTTAAGTACCTGCCCCTCTCTCTCTCTCTTTCTCTTGGCTCTCTCCCTCTCCCACCTGGCAATAAAGAATCTCTTGGCCAGATCACTCCTCTCCATGTGGTCACTTTGGGGCCTACAATTCCAACAGGTACCAGTACCAGTATGGGAAATATGAGTTTTTATGTTCAATGTCACCACTGATCTAGTGAGTAAAGGCAGGGGCTAAGATAGTTAAAATACCACAATGGTCTATGACCTTAATAGATTCTCCAGATTTTCTTCATTAAGTGTTCCCCAGTTGCTACATGCTTTTAGTTTCCAGAGTTGATTCTGACAGTTTTTGCCAGGTTTTTTTCAGTGCTTTTATGAGGATATATATTTTTGAGTCCTTAAGTCCAGTATTTCAATTGATGACAATTTTATTTGTAACAAAATTAGCATCATCAGTGACGAGGAATAAGACAAACATGCCCATGATCACATCTTTGCAATATCATGCTAGACATCTTCACCAGTGAAACAATAAAAGAAAAATAGAAATACAAGGATTACAAGGAAAGGAAGGAATCTCATTTTTTACTAAAACCTCCAAAGGATATAAAATCATTTTAAGCTTATTATAAATTGAGTTCACCAAACACTTGAATATGATACCAGTCACAAAAGTATTTTCATTTTTGCTTATAGAACAAATGGAAAAGTAATATTTTAAAAATTAGAAATAATCTGCTGTGCCTGGCCTTCAAAGAGAAATATATAATTTCTGAAATACATAAGAAATATACAGAGACCATTACCACATAACATATAGCAGGAATAAATATTATAAAAATAACAGTTCTATATAGAATTTTTAAACCTGTTGAGATCACCATAAGAAAGGGACTAAGGTAGAAAAGAGAAAAATAGAGGTATGAAGCAATTCGGGTTTTAATACATATATACTTGGAAATGTCACAGTGAAACACACTTACAACTATCTTAAATAAACAAAAATGTCTTTTATTCAAACATGGAGAACAGGAAGGTAAAACAGCCCTGTCTGGGAGTTGGTACCAGTGGAGGGGGGGTATATAAGGAAATGGTGTAGGAGGGTGAGTGTAGTGGAAATATTGTGTACTCATGTAAGAAAATGGAAAAATGAGATCTGTTGAAACTATTCTAGAAATGGGGGGAGAGGGAGATAAAAGAGAATGATGGGGGGCTGAATTCAACTATGATATATTGTAAGAACTTTTACAAATCTCACAATGTACCCCCAGCACAACAATAGGATAATAAAAAAAATAAACAAACAAACAAATGCCAGAAAGGACAAGAGATCTGCCTGAGGTCACTGAGATTTAGTGGCAGAATTAGAATTAGAAACTAATTTTCTGACTCTTGGCTTCATAGTTAAAATTTTTCAAATAAAGTTTAAACTTCTATCAAATCATAGGATTCACAAGGCCCTTTAAGTCATTTCTCCAAGCAGGGAATGGAGCCCAAGAATCAGATTTCCTGCATTATTGACCAGAGCCCCATTACAAGGACATTTACAGAGTCGGTCTCAAAATAACAATTGTTTTTACTAACTTGAGCAATGAAGAGCATCCTTTAGAGGATGGATCTACAAGTCACCAAATTACCCCTCCCAAACAGGGCCACCAATGTTAGTGATCTAATTTTGAGGAATGAGAAAATTAAAGATTGGAAGACTCAAAATGAAAAGAGTGCCAGGCATCTGTGGTTCACGCCTGTAATCCTAGCTATTCAGGAGGCATTGATCAGGAGGATCTCGGTTCAAAGCCAGCTTGGGGCAAATAGTTTGTGAGATCCTATCTCAAAAATATCTAACACAAAAAGGGCTGGTGGAGTGGCTCAAGGTGAAGGCCCTGAGTTCAACACCTCTCCCCCCAAAAAAGGAAAGTGTAATGACTTTGAGATCATCTCTTGGTCTTAGTATTAAAAAAGCAGTTATCCCATTCCACTAAGAATCTATGGGCTAGCAGTGTGGCTCAAGTGGAAGAGCATCTGTCTACAAAGTGTAAGGCCCTGAGTTCATACTTCAGTACCATAAAAAAAAGAACCTAAGGATATGTGTGTATATATACATACATACATATATATTTCTGTGTAATTTGAATTCTCCCATTCACATAACCCCAAAACTCCAGAACAGCTCATAGTATTAAATATAAGTAATCTAGATAATAATATTGTAAAATTAAATCATTAACTGCCTAGGCACTTCATGGGTATGCTACTCTACAATTCAAAATAAAGCCGTTTAAAACTCCTGGGGGGGAAATGACAGTTCTATCCAAATTGATGTATAAATTTGGTTTAGTTATAAAGAAATTTTCAATGGAGTTTTCATGGGTTCTTAAATTGACTCTAAACGACAAGAATAAAAAGAACAATGTAGGGAGAATTTTAAAAGACACAGAAACAAATAAAAATCATTGTGACAGAATAGGAAGCTCCAAAATCGAGAGTGCACACCTGAAAATTTTATTTCTGACAAATATGGCATTTCGTATCAAGAAAAATAATAATCTGGTAGAATAATTAGAAGTAAGTTATATCACAAAATCAATTCCACATGGAATGTGTAAAACAAACTTAGAAGTTCATAAAGACAAATGAGGGAATATTTTTATGTCCCTAAGTTAGAGAAGAACGTCTACATCAAGATTTAAAATGCATTAATGGAAGTACTGCAAAGTCTATGCGGCAGATTTCTTTTCCAAAGATGGCAATGGTTTCTCCATTCCATATGCTCTTCTTATGGCATGGCCTCAACACTCCTCCCATCAAAAGATAAGGTCTATGTTCCCTGTCTTTACAAATTGGTCAGCTTTTGTGATTATGATCAAAGAACACAGAAGAACTGACACTTTCACAATTCCGAAGCTAGGTCATTTAAGGCAGTACTGCTTCCATCTTGCTTGCTGTAATGTTCACACTGGAGCCATGACCTGACCCTGTGATGAGACCCAAACAAGTCCCTAGAGGCATCATGGAGGAAAGTTCTGAGAGTAAGTCAAAAGAGGGAAATGTCTAGGTAGCTTCTCTCTGTTCCAGCCCCAACCATCCCATTGCAATCACACAAGAGACTTGAAGCCAGAAACACTGAGCAGAGCTTTCCCAAAATTCCAAACTCTAGAAACAATGGGAGATGACAAAATTGTAGTGTTAAGCCACTAAATTATGGGATGTTCTATACATAGAACCAGAAATCAAAACAATATGGTCCTACCAACACTGAAAATGTTCCTTTCATCAAAAATGCTGCAAAGAATGAAAAGATAATCCACAGATTACAAGAAGATGTTTGATGATGTGCAACCATATAACCAACAGAACTGTAAGAGGTGCATGCAAACAGCATCTCCAATTAACAACAGGCAAACAAGAAAATAGAAAAATAAGCAAATAATATGAGCAGTCAATTCAAGTGACCAATATCACCTGAATGACAAATGCATGTGAAAAGTTCCCTAATTTCACAGCAAAACAGGAAAATATAAACAAAAAAAGCACATGTGAAAATATAAATGAAAATTTAAATGATACCATTTTACTCCATCATATCACAAAAATTTTAAAGTCCAATGATAACAAACATTGGCAGAATGTGGAGACAGAGGAACTTTCCTGCACAGTTAGTGGGTGGGTAAATTGATGTGATCAGTTTAGAGAATTAAAGTTGCAGATACATACTGCAGGACTCAGAAATATTCCTCCTACGTATATATCCTAGAGAATTTCACTCACCTGTACTGTAGGAAATGCGTACAAACATATTCATAGCAAGATTTTTGTAGCAAATATACCCTTTACAGTCATAATATCTAACACAGGAAAATCAGTAATAAATTGGAACATATTCATAAAAAGAACTGGTAAAACACAAAGAAAATGGGAAAACAAGAGCTACATGCACCAAAACTGGTGAATCTCTTAGATATGTTCAGCAGAAGATGTAAGTTGAAGAATATATATGAAGTTCTTCATAAGAAACTTAAAGCCATTCAAAGCAGAATGATACATTGCATTCTGAAATACATGCATATATATAAAGTATAAATAAATGTATGAGAAAGACATACCAAATTCAAAATAATGGTTATTCTGAGTAGCAGAGACAGTGATCAGGAAGAACTGTAGAGGAGTCTGGGTTGTCAAGTTTTTATTTTTAAGTTGAGTAGTAGATTTGTTATTTGTTATTTGTTATTTGTAATTTGGTATTTGTTATTTTTTTTTTAGACTTTTGACATGACACAGAGAGGGAAGATAGCAGCACCACTGCTTGGAGTTTTCAGGTTGTTCACAGAGGCCAGACCTGAAGGTGACCAAGAAATACTAGGTAAAGGGGACAATGGATTTTTGTTATGGACCACTCCTAGGTTAATGTCCTCTGTCAACACTTGCAGGTAAGACTTTGTAGGGTAAAACTTCTATCAATTTTCAGCCTCTACCTAGCTGTAATCATCTCTTAAGTGATTCTAGAAAAGGGAACATGTTTCTATGTGATCTCTATAGAAAAGATTCAGAAGGACCACAAACTACAAACATATTCTTCATATAATGTCTTACTGTTCTGTCTCATGGGAAAGGAATGTAAAACAAAAACAAAGCCCTTATATCTGGGAAATGATCTCACACTTGCAACCAGCCCACAATGATGTCCGAAGCTGGCCAGTAACTCACATTTGACTAGGTTATTCTGCTGGACATAATCTCACAGAATACCGATATCAGCCAAGCTTACTCAGAGTCACTGATAAACTAAGACATAACAAGGACACTTCATAACTTTGTCTAATCATAGGCAAATGCAAATTCACTGTGCAACCCACGAAATACCAAATATGACCTTCCTCTGGCTAATATGAGTGGCTGCTGCTCCTTTAAGAATCACAGCCCTGTCTCTGCTTGAGTCTGCTCTTCTTAAAGATAGGATTGAGATACCCAGTCATAGTATTGGTCTCATTTTGACAGCACTCAATATAAAGCTAGACTTCTCTTCCTTAGACCCTCATGCAGTCATCCAACCAAAGTCCAAATCTCATGCCAGGTGATTCCTAATACCCTTTTTGAAAAGCTTTTTCTTTTCGTATGATTTATTCTCCTTTGAGATGAGTAAAAAAGCTAACTGATTCAATTATACTTGTGCTCCTGGCTGGAAGTATTGACACTTGTTATGCCTGTTTACAAGGGAAGCCAATTACAACTGACCCGTTAGAGTGAAGTCACATTTTTCAAGTCACTCAAATTGTTATATGGCTGCCAGTTGGTGGTATAGAAGTGCTTATAGGAATGTGAGATATTGAATGATATTCCACATTATAACTGTAAGTAATAAATTCCAGTTTCACTCAATTTTCATCTCTTCAATTATGACCACAAACATATAATTGCTCCTATTTATTTGCTTTCATTTTTCACCTGAGCAGAATATGAGAATGAGTTTTAGAGAGGTGGGGAGAATTAGTAACTGTACAAAGTTGCACAGCTAGGAAGTAGCATGCAAACTGACCTTTAAACCCAATGTGGTCTAAATCCAGAGTGCATACATTGTCACTATGCCCTCTAAAAGATGATTAGTAGTTGTAATGCAGAAGAGAAACAAAGGGCAGTGGGCTAGAAAACAGTTTTTGTAGAATTAATAGCCTATAGAAAAACCCATGTTATGAAACTTATCTTGAAATTACCACCACATGTAGGAAATATTTCTATTTTTGTCTCTTCACATCCAGGTGGAACAATTTTATTATTATCTAAACACCCATGAGTTTTAAACAACCACAGTAAGCTTTTCGTAGTTCAGGAAGTATTAATGCAGCTCAGCTAAATTATGACTTCTAATTAGGCTTTAATTAGAAATAGCAAACATCTTGTTTAGAGCATAGCTTCTGTAGCTACTTACAAAGCTTCATCTGCATCTTTGTTAAAGACTTTTGAAACCCCTGATGTATTAAGAAAGACAGTGGTTTTGAATATATTTGGCAAAACCTAAGGATTCTTTAAATTACCTTTTGGAAATTCTGCTCACAAATATAAGAGAATCCCTAAATTTGTATTCATGCATCCCTTCTCAAATCCTGTTATACAAAAGACCTAGGGTAATACACTACCCTATTATCTGTTACCGATGGGTAATATATTTAATTATCGTGTCAACATTGATCAGACAATAAGGTTTGAACAGAATGGGATTTTGAGAAGGTGTGCCTGGGTTCAGCAGGGAAAAGCAAAGGGAAAAGTTGGGATAGTGAGTTAGAAGAGGGCTGACTAGTACATCTGCATAAAACACAATCAGAACAGGGGTCTCAACAAAGCCTTGTAAATACTTGCTTTTTAAAAAAAATATGGTCAAATATATATCCTTAAAGTTTGTTTATAATTCATATTCTAGTGGGAAAATTCTAAAAGAGGCAGGGCATAAAATAGATCAAAAAGACAAGAGAAGACATGGAAAATACAGACAGAGCCAGGGATACTGTTGACCTGGACTGCAAGAGGTGGAGTAGGCTTGGGAAGAGATTGGAGGATCATTAAGACAGTGACTTCTGGAATGGAGATATGTGATTCAAGCGGTAGAGTGCCTGCTTTGCAAGTGCAGAGCCCTGGATTCAAGCAACAAAAGTCAGTGATCTCATGGAGAAGAACAGATTTAGCAGCCTGTTGGCTTAGAAAGAAATATATTAAGTAATATATGCATAAAATATAGTCATCAAGAAATTTATACTTAGCTTTGTTATTTTTATATGCTAAAAATATATTGCATGCTATGCTAATCAAACTAGAAAGCACAATGTATGTTTTGGAAGAGTGTGCCCAAGTCACATGATGTGTGAAGACCCAGAAAAGATAAAGTTAGAATGTACTCTGGATTTAGCTATAAAAGTCACCTGAGGAACCAACTCAGTTGCAATTTGGCCATGTGAAGCAGGGGTCCACATCAGCAGCTTGCCCCACCTTACATGGTACCCCTCCCTGTCCTGATGTCATTATATATAAGAGAGGCATCTGAGTGAAGGGAAGAGAATGAAATCTTAGGGGAAGAGATAAGCTGGTCCTTCAAAGGGAAGCCTTGAGACCCAGTCTGAGATCATATTGACACTTAGTTGCCTGTCATTACTCCCTCTAGCATGGTCACAACCAAGACAAATAAGTGTGTGATTACAAATTCATGTTGCATTCTCTGACTTCTGTGGGCGTGATAGCTAGAAGGAAAACAATCCAGAGCTCAGGTCATAAATCATAATTACCATCAATCATCAAAATAATCAGAGCAAAATGGACTAGAAGTGTGGCTCAAGAGGTAAGAGCACCTGCTTTGCAAGTGTGAAACCTGAGCTCAAACCCCAATCCCACCAAAAATAAGAGAAGATAATCTTTTAAATTAATATAAACATAGCTTTATGAAAAACACTAGTATATTTATTTTATGCCTTTTGTCTCATATTAGTAAGAAGGTTGCCTTACATTTTGTGCAGAGCTATCTTGAGGAATTATGTCAAGAGATACAACTATGAAAAATGGGGGAGGCAAGAATGGATTAGTGGTGAAGCTGACCTATAGTAGCAACTAAAACTCATTCAGTCCTTCAGGAATCTCTGGGTCTGCAATAGCCCTCAGAGATACAACAAGTCCAGAGGTGAGGCTGGGTCTTTGTGTTCTACCTCAACCAGTTACTGAGGACATGCTCCTCCTGGAGCAGGAATAATCTGAGGTGAGGGAGTTCCTTACAGGTGAGAGCAAGTTTAGCAAAGGGGGCAGCTATGAACCACCAGACATTGATATTTCCAGGACTGCAGGGTTCAAGAATGTCAGCTCTGATGAAAGGAGCCAGTAAAAACTTCAATATACAATTACAAGCTTCAGGTCTGTGAAGAACTCTCAGTCTTAAGTATTAGCATTAGAAACTACTGTCTAGGCAATTCTTCAACCATCCCCTTGGCAAAGACTCAATGAATGCCAACTCAGTTCCCATTATTTTTCTACCAGCCTACGATTTCAGAGTTTAGCTCTGGAGAGGAACTACTTGAGAATCTGGGTCCACCTGGAATGTGACAGAAGACCACATGTGGGAAGAACCCAGCATTTGTTTGGCTTCCTAACAAATTTTTGAGACCCTGAAAGGGGATAAAAGGAATTTTTTCTTCTTAAAATTTTTCCTCTAAAAAATAAGAGGTTTTTTACTTCTTAAATTTTTTCCCCAGGATTAATGTAAAGCATCTCCAATACTATTAATTCAGCTTTGACAACTGTCACACATCGTGTGGACACTGAGTTTCTGACCGGTATCTCCATGAGTCACAGAAGGAAGAATATTGAATCCAGCTGTGTATTCTGACATCGTTACTGTCTTGTATCCTTTTCATTGTCAATATCAATCAATCTGTCTCCTCATGATTAATATTGCAATGGTTTTCTTCAACTCCAAACTCTAAAAACATAATCTATATTTTTACAGATAGATATATAGCTAGATACATGATAGGTAGATGATAGATAAACAGATAGATAGACAGATAGATAGACATACAAACTTAATCTTTCAGAGTTTTTCTTAACCTGTTTTACCTTAACTTTTAAGGATCTATGACATAGTAATTTGAGGTTTAGAAATTATATCCACTTAATACTTGTTTGCTTTGGTTTAACTTAAAGTAAAATCAATACTTAAAAAAATAGTGAAAGTAAGCTAAAGCTGTTTTTGCTTTTTTGGTTGTTCTTTTTGTTTTTTATTTTGGCAGTATTGGGTTTGAACCCAGGGCCTGGGGCTTGAGAGATATTCCCAGCCGTTATTGCTTTAGTTGTTTTTTGCATTTTTTTATGGCCTGGATCACAGTCCTCCTATTTAGGCCTCCCATGTAGCTGGGGTGACAGGATGAACCATCACCCCCAACTTACTGGTGGAGATCAGTCTTGACAACTTTTTGCCCAGCCTGGCCTCTAGCTGCAAACCTCCTGATGTCTGCCTCTTGTGTAGCTGGGATGACAGGAGTGAGCAACCACATCAAGCTCTATTTTTCTTCATTTGCTTCTTGCTTTTGATTCCATTTTGTCCCTTGTTCTCTGAACATCCAGGGAGAGATATTAAGTGATTTTCACTAATTGTTAACATTGAATACTCAGAATTTGATATAATTTTTACTTCCCTTGTTATATTTTTCTCTATTGTTTGCATTTTTAAATGATGAGTATATATTACTTTTACAAGACAGCAAGATAAACAAGTGATATTAAAACTTCAGAATAAAATAGAGGAGGAAGAATACAGAGCTCCTTCAAACCTTTCTTCACTTGAAGCAGTTCATTTGTTTGTTCTCATTAATCACTTCAACCTCAAAAGGATGAAGTGAAAACCAGACAGACACAGTCCAGACTTTACCACGTAAGAAAATCTGAAAACTGGAATAGTGTAAAGCTTGATACTGGAGCTAGAGCTCTTTTTACTTCCTCTTCTCAATTTATATGTTTACTCAAAACAAGCCTCCTGAAAGGAATATAAAGTATGGACAGAAAATGATGTAATCCAAATGACCCAGCTACTGGGATTAGACATGAAGTCACAGATTAAAAAACCAGGGCAAAGGAAGAGAAAAATGTAATTTAATTAATAGAACAAAGATTACATCCATTCTTTATTTTCTACTCTGCTTTTGGACTTCTACTTTTGCTTTTGTCAGTGTTTTGTTTTGTTTGAGTGCTGGGAATTGAATCCAGGGCCTCACTTGTGCTAGGCAAGCCTTCTACCACTGAGCTACACCCTTAGCTGATGGGCTTGTACTTTTCTTTTTTTTGTTTGTTTTTTTTGTTTTTTTTTACTTTATTTTCAAAAGGCTATGTAATTCCAAGCATAACATTATGACCAAGGTTTATTTACTGAGACATCTGAACATTTTCATTTTTTCTGTTTTTAAATCTCCATTTACTTCTCAAATACAATTTTCATCCATTAGTATCAATAATGCTTTTTTTTATAAATTCCTTTTTTTGACAATACTGAGGTTTGAACTCAGGGCTTTATGCTTGCTAGGCAAGTGCTCTACCACTTGAACCATGCCCCTAGCTTTTCTAGGAATTCTTTCTCTGACATACTCTCTGGTGTTTTCTTTTTTTTTTTTCATTTTTCTTTTATTATTCATATGTGCATACAAGGCTTGGTTTATTTCTCCCCCCTGCCCCCACCCCCTCCCTTACCACCCACTCCACCCCCTCCCGCTCCCCCCCTCAATACCCAGCAGAAACTATTTTCTAATTACAAAAATTATTTTAAAAATTATAAAAAGCAGAGAAAAATATGTACAAGGAGAAACAAAGATCATCTTTGTCTCCCACAAGTAACTACCATTAACATTTTACTTTTGCATTCCAGGTTTTTCTCTAAACAGTTTTGGTTGGCACTTATCAAACTATATAAGACATATTGACACTGCTTTTTCTACATGATATATTTATGCTTATTATTAACACAGCTCATTATGTCATATATAACATATATCATAGAAGGAATTAGAAAAGACAAATTGAAAAACTAAGTTTTTCAAACTGAAAGTTGCACAAATGGGTAGTTTTACCAAAAGTAAAACATGTCTATTTCATAAATTCTTACCAATTCTGAAAATCATTATTAATTTTAGTTTTTTACTCCAATAGGGAAGACTAATCATGTTCACTTACTTAATTTGTATGTTTTTTATTATAAATTTCTATTAGGATATATTCGTTATACAGGGGGAATTCATAGTGACAATTCTTGTTAGACTTACACTGTACATTATTTTCATTGCTCCCATCATCTCTCCCCCTTAGCCCCCTCCACACCCCAATTGCAAGAGGTTATTTAGTTCTATCTCATGTACGTATTTGAAGTCCATGAGCCATATATTGTTACCTTATTCTCCTTCCTTCACCTTGCTCCTTCCCTCTCATACCTCCCCCTGACACACGCATTGTGTCTATTTTTCAGTCCTGATTTTCGTTATTAATATTTAAGTTGACCTTCAAAGAGGTGTCTCAATGTATGTCCACTGTGGGTGTGCTTTACTTTGGCCTGTTAATCCCTTTGAATACTCTCCCTTACCCCTTAACCTCTCTCCCCCTGTTTTTCAACAATTTTCAGAACACATCCTTATATCCTCTACCTTTACATCTTACGGTATGTGATATTACTGATGCTCTGTCTTTCTCTTCTCACTATTGTGAGTACTGCTGCAATGAACATTGGTGTACAGGTGATTCTACTGTATCCTGCCCAGGAGTGGTATCACCAGATCAAATGTTAGTTCTATCTCTAGTTTTTTTAAGGATCTCCATACTGTTTTCCATAGTGGTTGTACTAACTTTCATTCCCACCAGCAGTATACAAGGGTTCCTGTGTCTCCACATCATCGCCAGCTCTTGTTGTTGTTAATAACCTTGAATATTGCCATTTTAACTGGGGTGAGATGAAATCTAAGTGTTGTTTTAATTTGCATCTTTTTTATACCCAGGAAAGTTGACCACTTCTTCATGTATTTCCTGGTCATTTGTACCTCTTCCTTTCAGAATTCCCTGTTTAATTCATGTGCCCATTTCTTCATTGGTGTGTTGATTCTTTGGGGACTGACTTTTTTGAGTTGCCTGTAGATTCTGGATATTAGTCCCTTTTTGGATGAATGGCTGGCAAAGATTTTCTCCCATTCTGTGGGCTGTTTCTTGAGTCTGGTGACTGTTTCCTTGCTGTGCAGAAGCTATTTAGTTTGATGCAGACCCATTTGTTCATTGGTTCTACTAGATGCTGAGCCTGTTAAGTTCTGTTTAGGAAGTCGTTCCCCATACCTACCTGTTCCAGTGTATTTCCTACTGCTTCTTGGAGTTGGTTCAGGATTTCAGACCTTATGTCAAGGTCTTTGATCCACTTTGATTTGATTTCGGTGAGGGTGAAAGAAAGGGATCTAGTTTCAGTCTTCTACATGTGGATACCCAGTTTTCCCAACAGCATTTGTTGAAGAGGCTATCTTTTCTCCATTGTGTGTTTTGGGCTCCTTTGTTGAAGACCAGTTGGCTATAGATGTGTGGGTTTATGTCTCGGTCTTCTATTCTGATTCATTGGTCTTCCTGTCTGTTTTTTTGTGCCAATACAATGCTGTTTTTATTATTATGACTCTAGTGTAGTTTGAAGTTGGGTATTGTGATGCCTCCAGCATTGGATATTTTTCTCAGAATTGCTTTACCTATTCGAGGTCTGTTGTGTTTCCATACGTATTTCACAATTGCTTGTTCTATTTCTGTGCAGAATGTCATTGGAATTTTGATAGGAATTGCATTGAACATGTACAATGCTTTTGGTTGTATGGCCATTTTCACCATGTTTATTCTACTGATCCACAAGTGTGGAAGGTATTTCCATCTTCTGAAATCTTCAATTTCTCTCTTCAGTGGTTTCTAGTTTTCATTAAAATGTCTTTGGTTCTTTTGTTAAATTTATTCTGAGGTACTTTATTGTTTTTGAGGCTATTGTAAATGGGATGGTTTCCTTGATTTCTTTCTCAGTCTGTGTGTTGTTTGTATATAGAAAAGCTACTGATTTCTGTATGTTAATTTTGTATCCTGCTACTTTTCTGAAAGAGTTTATGATTTCTAGTAGTTTTTTGGTAGACCTTTTGGGTCTCTTAGGTATAGGATCATGTCAACTGCAAATAGGGAGAGTTTGCCTCTTTGTTCCCTATTTGAATCCCTTTTATTTCTTGTTCTCATCTATTGCTCTGGTTAGGAATTCCAAAACTATATTGAATAGAGGTGGAGAAAACAGACAGCCTGTCTCATTCCTGACTTTAATGGGAATGGTTTCAGTTTTTCTCCATTTAATATGATGTTGGCTCTACAACCGTCATATACAGCCTTTACTGTGTTGAGGAGGGTTCCTTCTATTCCTAGTTTCTTCAATGCTTTTATCATGAAAGGATGTTGGATTTTGCCAAAGACCTTTTCTGTGTCTATTGAGAAGATCATGTGGTTTTTGTCCTTGCTTCTGTTTATATGCTGTATTATAATTTGTATGTTTTGGGTTACAACCAAAGTTAAAGGAGTTTTTATAGAATTGCTGATTATATTCTAATTCTATTTTAAAATTTCACTTATCTTTTTACTGGCACACTTATCCCTTTGTTATTAATTTCCACTGTTTTTAAATACACTTAATATTACTTCTTTGTCACCAGTCTTTAAATAAGTTTATAGGTGCTTATTTTTCCTTAAAAATTAAATTTTCTAACATTTCAATGATGTTTACAGTAATTGATGACAACAGAACCTTTTTTCTTTTTTGGTGGTGGTACTGGAGTTCGAACTCAAGATTAGGCAGGTACTCTACCACTTGAGCCCAAGAACCTTTTTTTATCCTAATTTTCATGAAAATAAATCTAGTCTTCCAACCTTTAAGCATGCCTGTTAGTTTACTTTCCTTGTGTCAATTTTCATTTTAACCCTAAACTTACTTGATTTTATTTTTAATTGAAAATTTGTGCATATTTATGGATATACAATGTGATGTTTTGATATATTCTTACAATGTGTAATGATTAAATTAGGAGACTGATTATCACCTTCCATGCTTACTTTTGGCGGTGAAAGCATTTCAGATCTATCAGCCATTTTGAAATATACAACTTGCTCATTTTTTTTTTATTTTCTTGCAAATGAGTTGTGCTGCCTAAGTACAAAATGAGCCTCCTCTCTCTTGGCCTCCACCAGAATTTCATAACCTCCTACCTGATTCCCAAGGCTCACAGCAAGTCTTTTGTTCATGGATGGTGTATAATGTTCATTGTCATAGGTGAATACAGGCAGAAGACCTCCTATTCCTATTTTATCAAATACCTTTTTGACATCTATCAAAATCATAGTTTTTTTTTCTTTTGGACTTACTGATAATATAAATTACATTTAATTTTTTCTAATGTTGACTCTATATTATATATCCTCCTTGGCACTGAATGTTTGAATCAATTCCATCTGTGTACTCTAATTTTTAAAATGTCAATCATGCAGTTATTGGGCCTCCTTTATCCTTTATATCTGTTTTTATATTTTTTTAACTTTTTGCTTTAAGTTTAATGTAATTTTACCAAGCCATCTACCCTCTCTTTGTTACTCTCAATATTTTCTCTACTTTTTGTTGTCTAAATTCTGTAATGCCTTGTTTCAATTCTCATTCTTGTCTGAGCTTTTCTAACTTGCTTTTCAGATTCTCTGAGCTCTTTTTATTTTTTAATTTTTTGGCGATACTAGGGCTTGGACTTAGGGTCTCATGGTTTTAGGCACATATGAACTACTTAAGCCATGCTTCCATACCCCTTTTTACTTTTTATTTTACTTTTTAGTTATTTTTCAAATAGGGTCTTGTATTTTGGGCCATGGCTGGCCTTGGACCATGATCCTTCTCTGTATGACTTCCACATAGTTGGGTTTACAGATGTGCACTGCCACACTTGCCTTGTTCGTTGTGTTAGGGACTTGCTAACTTTTTCCCTGAGCTGGTCTCAAACCACAACCCTCCTATCTACCTCTCAAGTAACTAGGGATTACAGGCTTGGCCTCCTTGGTTTTGAAAATACAAAAATTCTGCCAGAATATAGGGAACTATTAAACTGAACTCTTCCTATACTTCTTAGCAATTCATTTAACAATGTATATCATTCATTTCCTTTTGTTTAAGATTGTTACTCATCTGTGAATGAGTCATAGGTCAGATTCCAAATGAAGAACTATAGTAATTCTTAAAATTTTATGTTGTCTTGGCATCCATTTTAGTTCTAGGTTTAACTTTCTCATACCAGAATCAAGGCTTAGTCATCCTTGACACAGTACCCAGTTTTCTCTGTCTCCCAATTCCTCAACAGGGTCAATTCGGATATCAGCCTTATATAGCTATCTCATGGTAACCACCTCCCTGCAGAACATACACACCCATTTGACTCACTCCACACTTTTCATTGACTGCACAAACAGGGCTCAATGACCACTCTCAGTCATAGTTGGGTCCAATGTAATCCATGCATGCTTATTCAGAACCCACCCATTAGAACTTCCTTGGGAGACCAGCTTGGACCCCAAAAAGGCCTGAACAATAGATACTCCTTTCCTCTCATTTCCCACTTGCTGGCTAAACACTGTACCATCTCTAGACTTCTGGTCACCTCTCATCAGTCCCCTCTTCTCTCATGGATCAATGAGCAATAATCTGCTTCTGATAATTTGCCTTCTCTGACCAACACACTTGGACTAACTTTCTTCCCATGGTTCTCATTGATCATAGCTATCTTGCCAGAAATAAGCTGGAAACAAGTCAGACAACAGCCCCATTACCAATACATCTGCCACCACAGCCAAGTTTCCTGTGAGAGATACATGGTCATGGGTTGGACACTTATTTACTAGGCCATGATCAAAATACCATATCCTATGAAAGGCATGCTGTAAACATCTATGACAAGATCCCCTAAGTCCTCATCAGAGCAACAGTAGAGTTTGTAGCCACTCTCCAAAGAGACCTCAGGGAAATATTTAAGATTTCTAAACAAAAATATGGAATTGTTTTAATAGCTTAAGAATAGTCTGAAAGACCTCACCTGTAAAATGGTCCAGGATGAAATTTAATCAATGGTGAATACTTGATAAAGTAATAAATCCACTATGTTCATTAAGTTACATATATTTCCTGCTATTTCTTGAGATTTTTTATTACTTGAAATTTTTAAATAATCTATTTTTTACTAAGATTTTCCATTTCATTATTGTCTTATTTTTAAACGGATATAATGTTTCTGGTTATAGCATTTTCTCATTCAATACTATATACGTACCATGACATTGCCAGGATTTGGCTATTTATTGGTCTTTTCACAAAGCCCATTAATAGATTTATTTCTCCACTTTTATTGTTATTGTTCCCAATTCCTGTTTTCTTTAGCTTAATTTTTACTTTTTCTGCAATCTTGAATGGAATGTGGTTATTTTTATTCTTTATTGCTAATAATAAAACCATTCCCAGATAATTATTTCTCTCTCAATATAGCTTGGTGATACTATGTTGTTATTCTTTTTTGCATAAACATTATTTTAACAACAATAAAATATTATATGGTTTAAATGACTAAGCATATTTAACTATTTTTATTTTTGCTTATAGATTACTTCTATTTTGGTAATTATAAATAACTATAATATTTTATTAAGACACTACTTTTTCTTGGTATAATAACTGTACATGTTATTAAAAACTTGAAAATTTCATAAAAGTTATTGGAGTTTTCCAATAAGGAATACAGAATTAGTCTCTTAGCCAGAATTCCCCAGCTTCTTAAGAAGTTAAAATAGACCATATCACTGTAATATACTTTTATTAATGTCAAAGAAAAATATTACCATCTGCTTTGCATCAATGACCTGTGACACTTATTGTGGTAGATGACAGACATAGCTAAACAGGGTTAATTTTGATACCTTTGTTTGTCCAACACCCTGATACACTATTGGGTTTCATTTTGTTGTAGAAACTCTCTTATGTTGTCTTTGCAAATTTTACTAGTAAGTTATTGAAAGTTTTACTTAACATCACGTACCATTATATAGGCAAAGAATCCTACTGTGACCTCCCCAAAACCCTTGTGGAAAAGATAATTAAATGATTAATAAATGGTTCACACAAAGACAAGAATTCACAGCAATACCAATGTCTATTTTGAGGGCATGACAAAGAAATCTAGATCTTCCAGGATCAGGCTAGAACTTTGCATAAGCTTGTCAGTTATCAAACCTGCGACTAATTAAAGAACATCATATGAAAATAACCAAACACATATATACTCGAACTGCTTCTTCCTCCTCTCAACAACAGCCTGAGGTTCATTTAGACTTTATGCAAATTGTTCCATAATAATGAATAATATCAAAAAATATCAACAAGCTTAGGTCAGACAGTCTGTTAAACTCCATACATGCAAAATCTCAGTCTTCAACACCACAATTATAATTATATCAATGTGAAAATCTAAACTAATGAATAGTTACTTCCCTACTAAATGCTAAGAAATTCTGGATAAAGCCAAAAAAATTTTTTAGCTGAATTACTAAAACAGCTACAAAAAATGTAAAGGCCTTAGACATCAGAAACTAAAAAAGTTAACAACTACACAGTTAACCCTTCAGTGGCCAGGGTTGGCATGAGTGGTTGCAGGAGTGTATAGAACCTAAGAGATCTCTAAGTGTCTTCTCATCCACACAAAGAGATTTGGCTTGCATAAATCAGGAGTGGAAACTAGATAAGATCTGCATACTATCTTAGGAAGACAGCAATAATCCTTCCTATTTTGGATCCTGGGTGTTTACAATTTTTTCTCATGAGAATTCAAATCCCAAAACTTACATAATCTGAGTTTTAGAATTCAATGTACAGTGCCCATGAGATAAGAAATTATGCTGACATCACTGAAGTATATGACAGAAGACAATGAAAGATTGGTCTGAACCAATGTCATGTGAAATTCCTATAAGGAAGATAATGACATATAAGATGTTCCCAATTAAAAACAACAAACTGTACTAGGAAATAATAAAGAGATAGAATATGACTAGTAGAGTGAGTGAAAAAGACAAATAATCTGATTTAGAAATATTTAAATTACTAAAGCATAAACAAATGAAAATCAAAGAATAATAACCAGTGGGAGGGGGAGGGTGATTATGGTCAATGTACTTTGTATGTGTGTATAAAAATTGAACAGTGAAACCTGTTAAAATTGTTCTGAAAAGGGGGTAGGGGAGATGAGGGAGAATGATGGAGACAGTGGCTCTAATTAAGATACATTGGAAGCACATGTGTAGATATCATAATGAATCCCCCATGTACATGCTAATAAACAATATGAAGAAAGAAACCACAAAACTATAGGAAATCTAAGAAAAATAGGTTTCTGGAAATGAAATAAATACTCATTGACATTTAAAATTTTAATTGATTGAAAAAAATTTAATATAGTTAAGGGGAGAATCAACTAACAAAGATGGAGTTGAGGAAAAAACTCAAAACGTAGTACTGATTGGTAAAGTGATGGAAATATAAGAGAAGTTAAAAGAGATGTTGAAAAAAAGGAGAAAGTCCAACATGTGTCTATTAGTAGTACTAGGAAAAGAGAATGAGGAAGTTTACTATTCAAAGAGTTAATCACTGTGAAACTTCCCCAATTAATAAAGTACATGTCATCTCAGATTTCATGAGCACCACAAGTGTAAGTAAAATCAATAAAATATCTATGGCTACACTCATCATAAAGAAAGAGCAGAAGAAGAAAGACAGTGGAAATAAAATCTTTAAAGGAATCAGAAGACAAAAAAAAAGCCATATTAGTCAGCAAAGGAATAAAGTTATAACAGAGTTTTCTACAGCAAAATAGAAGAACAGACAGGATATTGAGGTATACAGAAAGATCACACATGCACCTTAAGTAGCCAGTAAGTTTCAGAGCCAGAGAAAAGACATCTCACTCCAAAAGCCACATTCTTTAACACTATATTACTTCTTATATCATAGCATCCTGGAAAGTTGTCTTTGACTTATCTTTATAAAAAAGGAAAAAGAAAAAATATCTTCCAAGAACGGAAATTTCAAGTGCCTTTTATCAAATCTGAACTCGATCTAAGTAATGTTAAGGATAGTTTGTAAAATTTAAAAGTAAGATCAGGAAGGTAGCGCATAGGTAGTTGTACAGATTGTAGATTTCCACGTTGGGTACAATTAAACTGTGTTTCGACATGTCTTAAAGGTGAAACTGTCTTGACAATGTCATCCAAAATGGAAGAAGATAGGTGAGGTTTAATGGGTAAAACTATTTCCAGTTTTTAATTATACATGCCATATGTAGTAAATGGAAAAATCTTAATAAAAGGATTTCAATTTTCAACATCATCTGTAAAGCATATGATCTTGAATACAAATGAGCTAGGTGACAGCTCTTTAATTTAGTGAATGTTATACATGAATTTGAAATCTCGGTAATAGAAGTAATTATCTTCAAAATGGGACATATTTTCTTTATCAGCTTGTTAACTGTGTGTGAAAATAATTTCCAAAGTGAGGGACCAATGAGGATATAAGTTGAACTAAATTCTTGATCTCTCACAGTGAATACTCTGAAGGACAATATAGGTTTACATAAATTATCTCAAAGCTCAAAAAGGGTGAAAGGCAGTAAATGTTTAAAATATCTCGACATTTATGTACCAACTAGAAAATGTTTCAGAATTCTCTGGTACAAAAGTCAAAAATACTTTGTTTATCAAGCAGAGTTTATTAGCAGTAACTATTAAATTAGTGACAAAAGAATGGTCAAAGGAGTCAAATAGATTCAATAGTCTAATAAACTTAAATTGTTTTTATATACTGCTGCAAGTGCACCTGCTAATAAACAAGAGGGCTCCTGAGAAGGGAGTGGTGTAGAGGGAGCTTAAAAGACTGCATTTAAATCCTTAAAACTAAAAAGCTTCTGTTCATCAAAAGAAATGGTCTCTAAACTGAAGAGAACACCCACAGAGTGGGAGAAAATATTTGCCAATTATACATCAGACAAAGGACTGATAACCAGAATATACAGGGAACTTAAAAAACTAAATTCTCCCAAAACTAATGAACCAATAAAGAAATGGGCATGTGAACTAAACAGAACTTTCTCAAAAGAAGAAATTCAAATGGCCAGAAAACACATGAAAAAATGCTCACCATCTTTAGCAATAAAGGAAATGCAAATTAAAACCACACTAAGATTCCACCTCACCCCTGTTAGAATAGCCATCATCAGCAACACCACCAACAACAGGTGTTGGCGAGGATGCAGGGAAAAAGGAACCCTCATACACTGTTGGTGGGAATGTAGACTGGTACAACCACTCTGGAAAAAAATTTGGAGGCTACTTAAAAAGCTGGACATCAATCTACCATTTGATCCAGCAATACCACTCTTGGGGATATACCCAAAAGACTGTTACTCCAGAGGCACCTGCACATCCATGTTTATTGCGGCACTATTCACAATAGCCAAGTTATGGAAACAGCCAAGATGCCCCAGCACAGAAGAATGGATTAAGAAAATGTGGTATCTATACACAATGGAATTCTATGCAGCCATGAAGAAGAACGAAATGTTATCATTCGCTGGTAAATGGATGGAACTGGAGAACATCATTCTGAGTGAGGTTAGCCTGGCCCAAAAGACCAAAAATCGTATGTTCTCCCTCATATGTGGACATTAGATCAAGGGCAAACACAACAAGGGGATTGGACTATGAGCACATGATAAAAGCGAGAGCACACAAGGGAGGGGTGAGGATAGGTAAGACACCTAAAAAACTAGCTAGCATTTGTTGCCCTTAATGCAGAGAAACTAAAGCAGATACCTTAAAGCAACTGAGGCCAATAGGAAAAGGGGAACAGGTACTAGAGAAAAGGTTAGATCAAAAAGAATTAACCTAGAAGGTAACACCCATGCACAGGAAATCAATGTGAGTCAATGCCCTGTATAGCTATCCTTATCTCAACCAGCAAAACCCCTTGTTCCTTCCTATTATTGCTTATACTCTCTCTACAACAAAATTAGAGATAAGGGCAAAATAGTTTCTGCTGGGTATTGGGGGGGGGAGCGGGAGGGGGTGGAGTGGGTGGTAAGGGAGGGGGTGGGGGCAGGGGGGAGAAATGAACCAAGCCTTGTATGCACATATGAATAATAAAAGAAAAATGAAAAAAAAAGAAGAAAATGAATAAATAAATTACTCAGAATCGATTCTGAGTTCTGTTTAAAAAAATAAATAAATAAATAAATAAATCCTTCCTATCATATCACATTGAGGAAGTTACTTGAACCTCTGTTCTTTCCCATGGAAAAAGGAGATAATAGTACTTTGGGGCCTACAGTGAAGATTATACAGTTTGTAACAGACATTCTACAACTGGAGGCATCTTTATCTTCAATTAAATTGTGCCACAATTTAAACTTGCCATGCTATCACATGAAGCTGATATGAGGAGCAGTCTAGGAACTCTTTGGTTCTGACCCTATCATGAAAAGAAGACACTCTTACATACCTGACTTATGTATGTTACCTAGTTCCCTAAAGAATCAACCTCAGGAATGAGGCTATATTGATCCATAACTCCCTGCTCACAGCCCTACAGTTACTGGAGGTCTACTATAAAAAAAGACCCAGACAGTCACACTGGAGAAACTGTGTTGTACTCATGTACCCGTTGTGGTCATGACAGTTCACCATGTCATTAAATAAATAGTGATCCGGTGACTAAAGTCACAGAAAAAATTTAAGTAAATGAAATGAGAATGGATTGGGATAAGAAGATGATCTATTCTACTCTATCCCATGATTTGGGCTAATGGCAAGGTTGAGGCTTTGGCATTTATCATGCTGCTAAGAAGGAGTTCCTCAATCTTTGGCAAAATGGCTTTACCAAAATGAACCTAGACACCTTTTCCAACCATCTCTTACCTGGATGCAGACATCTGCTACTTGCCTTCTCCCCTGGTGCCAAACAAAACTTACTTGCTGTCACATATCTCTAGTTTCCAAGAGCTTCCATTCATTCAACATGAAGTTACTGAGCACTTGCCACTCTCTAACAATTGGTTCTATATATTGAGTGCTCACTGTGAATTCAGCACAGTACTAAGTGCTTTTATAAATGTCTTAAGTTCTTCAAGATTCCCAGCAACTCTGTGTGCATATTTTCCATTTCACAGTGAAGGAACTGAGACACAGTGTTATTAAACAACTTGACCAAGATTCAATTTGAAGCCCAATCTAATTCCTTCATGCTGACCACTATTCTAAGTATAGAAGAAGAAGAAGAAGAAAAGGAATAAGGCACATTCTCAGTCTTGACAGAGCTTTGAATCTAGCAAAGAGGACAAGCATGTATTCAACTCAACAAAATTAGTTGACAAGTGAAGGTCCACACAAATTACTCCTTTTCAAAAATTAAACATTTCTACCTCAACATTATAAAGGCTATATATGACAAACTATAACCAACATCATACTTAATAGAGAAAAACTGAAGCCATTTCCCCTAAAATCAGGGGGAAAACATGGGTGCCCACTCTCCCCACTCCTGTTCAACATAGTCCTTGAATTCCTAGCCAGAGCAATAAGGCAAGAAGAAGGAATAAAAGGAACACAAATAGGTAAAGAAACTGTCAAAATACCCTTATTTGCAGATGACATGATCCTATATCTCAGAGACCAAAAAAACTCTGCTGCAAATCTCCTAGTATATGACAGAAGACAATGAAAGATTGGTCTGAACTTGGGGTCCAGCCCGTCCCTAGCAGGAGTGACCAGTCAGGGGAGCCAGGTGTTTGATGTCCTTTGTTCAAAAAGTATCTCCAGAGACTCTCAGCAATTCTGAGTTCCAAAGTCAATGAGACCTGAACAGTAAGTGTAGATATAGCTGAAGAACAGGATCTTTTTATAAGTTACTATACCTAACATAAGTTGATGAGTATCCTGAGTAAATTAACCAATTGTAACTTTTTCCAATAACCATGGAAAAGTCAGCTTTTGAAACCTGATGGTTTGCATTGTGAAACACAAGAAGGCAATGGAAGTCCCAAGGCAGAATTTCTAAATTCCCTTTGCTCTGGATATCTTTTTCATCACCATGACCTAGGTCTAGGGAAAGGATGGCAAATGCATGATAAGTGAGGCCACCTTACCTTCTGGAGCCTACACAGACATTACAGACTCCTATAACCTGCTTCCAAGGAGCCCTAACATTGAAAAATATTCCAGGAAGCAGAGTCAACAAATTTGGCTTGAGACATAAGAAAAACATCAATTTCCTATCCCTAAGGATTGTTGAGAAGGGAGAACAAGAAGCTGCTATGAGTCCCTCACAACTTCCCATAGTGATGTGCTCAGCCCTGAACCAAAATCTCCCCAGAAACTCCCCTTAACTCTGACCTTTCCTGAGCTCCATCATGGCTTGCCCATTTGGAAACTTAATGTATCCAATAGCACCAGCTGGCTAATTAGATAGAAGAGTCTGTTTCTTTAGCATTCTCCTTGAAAGTATTAATGAAAGTGTTCCATTTGGGGTTCTTTCCTTTTCCTAAAAGCACAACATTTAACAATTCCCTCATGGTAGAAAGACACTGCATAATTCAAGATGGTTATTTGCAAGGCAAAGTCGCTGTCTCATTTTATAGATGGAGAAATTTGCTTAGAGATGTTAGGTGACTTGCTATGTTACACAGCTAAAAGACCAAGCAGGCCCAAGTCTTCTGAATTTCAATTCAGAACATTTTCCACTCTTACCAATGAGCCTACCTGTGTAACTAAGGAGGCTCCAACCCAGAACAATTGATATCATTGGTGGCAGTTTATTTGGAAAACTGAACAAACTAAGCATTATAATCACATTTGCAATAAGAAAAAAATATGTGGCTATAGATTTCAGACTTGATCTTTGGCAAGTTTTCTTGTCGCTGCAACCAAATTTACCTCACCCTTTGATGACTAAAGAGCCCCAGCAAACAGGAACAAGTATGGGAAGAAATAAAAAAGGGAACGTCAAAGGAAGATGAAAGAATAGCAAAAATAATATTTTTATTGAGGATCTACTTCTTCCTGTGATAAAAGTGGTGCCTTGGAAGCCAAGAACTCCTATAAACATAAATGAGGCCAAATAGTAAGTTCTAAGGAATGAAGATCTAATGGCAGAATGCCTGAGTTTTATCTCTGTACCTACCCTAACGCAGCTTCCCCGTCTGTAAAGAAAAGATAGTAATTGTACTATCTCATAGGATTTTCTGGTACATATAAAGTACATGTGTGTGTAAAGCATATATGTCATTTTTACTAGAAAGAACTCATATAATGAGAACTCTTGTTTTTTATGCCTTGTCTTTGTCTGACCTTATAAAAATCACTTAACTACATGGAGCTCCATTAAACAAAGACAGTAACAACAGCAGTGAAATAAGTAATTTCACAAAGTCCTTCAAAGAACCAGTTGGGATGAAATAGAAGAGTGTTTTGCAAACAGTAAATCAACATTCTTTGGTCACAGTTTTTTTCATATTCTAAGTATATCGAAATATGAATTGAGCAACAGAAGATTTCAGCATTAGTGTCATGCTGAAATTAACCTCAGCTCTTAGCTGGATGAACTGTGTATTTGTTTATGTAAGAATATAAAGAGTGTTAATGTTTATCATTTATTATACCTTTATTTCTTCACTCACGAATGCCTATAAGTGGTAGGCACTTGATTTACAATGGGGATAATACAGTGGACAAGATGTGCTGAGAGCTTGCCTGTTGCATACTTGTGTAAATAGTTGGAAGCTCTCTGCAAGAAGCTAGGATGCACTGCTAAGGGATTCAAGATCATTTGGGAGGGCCGGAAAGGAGCTCTATGGAAATAACATTTCAGTGGAAAGATGAAATATCAAGAAGCATTAAAGAGGCACAGGGGAGTCCTAGCAGTAGGAAGAAGTGTAACAAAGGCCTTAACAGAAGAACAAATGGGACACATTCAAGAAATCAAAGGAAATCGGTGTGAATAGGATTTAGAAGGCAAAGAGGGGAAGCCTGGAGTTAAAGCTGGAGAGATAGGCAAGGATTAAACCTAACAGGCCAGATCAGTCATTTGGATCTTTATTCTAAAAACATCCACTATTTTAAAATACAAATTAGCATTTTAGAATGATCATTGTTCAACAAAATGGGAAAAATGGAATAGAGGGTCACATGTGCATCAAAAAAGCAGTACAAAAGTGGTCTGCTGTTCTGGGCCACATGGGTTATAAGGTGAGTATAGTGCTAAGTGAGTATGATGCCAATGAGGATAGAGACAAGAGAGATTGAAAAAAATCTTAGGAGGAAACAGATGCAGAACATGGTGCTAGTGGTGCTATGAGGTAGGAGGGAGAGTTGCAAAGGCTGTCTCCTGCTTCTGTTTGGAGCAACTGAGGAGAGAGTGGTGTTAGCCTTTAACATTTGAGAACATATACACTAGACAATGTTTAGTGACCGTGAGATCAAGCAAGCTGCAGATAGGCAGATCCAGAACATAGAGAACCTTGAAGCAAGGTGGAGCTGCACTTGGTTTATGCTAATGTGGACTGAACTCAGGGAAATGTTCTCCCTGATGGGGGAGGGAAAAGAAATGACAAACAGAAAATGGGTTTGTCTCCCTCTCAGAATCAGGCATAGCTAAGACAAGATGATTCCCCTAGTTCTCACCTTTTCTCCATTCAGACACCTTCACTGCTCTAATGCACTGCCCTTCTCCCACTTGCATTCATAGTGACAAATGGATGCTTAGGGACCTTTCAGATTCTTTTTATTGGCAGAAACCAGAATTCTCCATTGGGACAAAAAGGATTGATATTTGACAGACACAGGAAAATCAAGAATCAGAGTAGTGAAGCTTTCTAATTTGCTATGGAATTAGTGGCTTTTTCTTATAATCAAAGGTGGCTGACCTTACAATTGCTCAGAATCTGCCTCATTGGGAAAGCCTGTGACCACTGCGCCATTCCAGGCCTTTGCTGCCCAGACAGGGCTATGTTAACTGCTATGTTTCTCCTTGCTTCTCTGCCAGCTCTTCTCATTCATCTGTGAGCCAAAAGCTAATGACCCTTGTGGATCAGCTAGGTTGCCCACAGAAAGCTTAGGACAAAGGAATTGTGGTAAAACTCCTAGTCCATAGCACTAACTAAATTCTCATGTGTAACATCAGGATTTTTTTTTTTCACTGCCTTTTTGTTTATAGCCAAATTATTGAATTTCCTTTACTTTTGGTTAATGAAGTATCATTAACCAAGAAATGGTATTACTCTTAAGATTCCTCACAGGAGTACTGTGAAGCTTAAAGTGACTACACGTTCGTTGTTGTGGTTTATATATTGTTATAGATGAAGTGTCCACCAAAACAACTCATGTGTTGAAGGCTTGGTTCCCAATACAATGTCCAGAGGTGGAGTTTTAGGGATTTGATTAGATCATAAGACTTCTGAGGACCAATGAATAAATCAACTGATGAATTCATAATTTGAAGGTATTATTGGTAATTAGTGGAAACTAGAAGGTAGGGAAACTAGTTAGAGAAAGTAGGTCACTGTGGGTGTTCCCTTGAAGGGTTTACCTTGTCCTAGTCCTTCATCTCTCGCTTTTTGCCTCCTGGCTGCTGGCTGCCATGAAGTCAGTAACTTTGCTCAACCATATCCTCTACACCATGATGTTCTGCCTCACCATGACCCAAAAGCAACAAAGCCAAGTAACCATTGTCTGAAATCTCTGAAACTGTGGAGCAAAATAAATCTTTCCTCTCCTAAGTTGTTTTTCTCAGGTATTTTGTCACAGATGAAAAGTCACTAACAGTCATCACAAGCAATAAATGCATAAAAAAGGAGATGCTTTCTTCTCTTTCTGTTCTAGAACACACTAAGGGGAGGTAGTACAGAGCTTCATGATTGTGAAGCAGATGTCCTACTATAGCCTCTGATCAGAAGATTCCCTAATTCTTTGTCCCACAAGGAAGCATACAGGCAGGACAAATGGATATAGTAAGGCAAATAATAGAATTTATTAACGGTTAGGGAAAAATGTTACAAACAGCCATGATGGGCCAGGTATGAGGCGGAAGAAGAAAATAAAAAGAAGACTCTTCCTGTTTCCAGGTGCTTTTGAAATCTATGCTAACCTATGGGAGGGGGAAACCTGGCTGATTTGGTAATTGATACTCTAGTAACTGATGAGTGAGTGAGGAGAGGCATGGTGGTCCTTGGTCAGGGTAGTGGTAGTTTGCCTTGTCCCTGGGCTAGATCATGAATAATCTGCACATATTTGCAATTGAAAAGAAGGCTTAGAGAAAGAGAAAGACGTTGAATCTGAAATACAATATTAAGTCACATATGTTTTAAAAGTCCTGAATTTTCCCTGTGTTAGGCTGCCTCACTACTACTTTGGCCATGCTTCCAGCCTTTTCTGCTCTGGTTATTTTGGAGATAGGGTCTCACTTAAGCCCAGGTTGTCCTAGACCTATTTTAGGCTTCCCAACATCACTTGGATGACAAGTGCATACCACCATGTCCAACTTTTTTAGCATTGAGATGGATTCTTACAAGTTTTTTTGCCAGGATTTGCCTGGAGCTATGATCCTCCTGATCTCAGCCTCCCACATAGCTTGGGATTACAGTCACATACCACCACACCGAGCTATTGATTGATATGGGGTTTGGAGCTGGCACCAAACAGTGATCCTCTCGATCTCAGCCTCTCAAGTAGGTAGGATTACAGATGTGAGTCACTGGTGCCCTGTTCATTCTAGAATATTTTTTAATGTCCATGATCCATTTGTCATACCCTGTTTTCTGTGGCTATGTACAGACTGCATACCACAGATGATAATCATATGGTCTGGAGGCTGGAAAGCCCAAGAGCATTACACCAGCCTCTGTGCAGTGTCTGGTGAGCATTGTGCAGTGTCTTGCTGCATCATCACATGGTGAAGGGTATCACACGGCAAGCCCACAGAGCATGCTAGCTCTGGTATTTCTCTCTCTTCTTATAAAGTCACTAATGCCTCATGGGGCAGGGGGTGCACCCTCATTGTCTCATCTAATTCTAATTGCCTCCCAAAATCTCTACTTCCAAGTTCCAGTAACATGGATTTGGAAATTAAGATTTCAATAATCAACTTCTGGGGAACACATTAAAATCATAAGACCATTTGAATCACCTAACAGGCTTTTTTTAATGATAAATCCCCTTTTCTCTCATTAAAAGAGGTAGGAAAGCCTAATCCAAATGCTTTAACAGATAGGCATCACATCTGAGTATTTACTCCTGGAGAGAAAATTTAAAACTCCTACTGTGAAACTCTCTATGCCTGTAAATATCCAGCAAGTCATGACAGCCATCTTTTCCCTCATTTTCTTAGATCCCAAAGGAAAATCCAGTGGAAACCAATACTAAATTAGGGAACAGATAAAACTGTGTGGGGAAAAATTTGAGTATGAAGAGAGGAATGGAGATTCCCCATGGGAGGGCATAAATGATGCCTCTCTGAATTTAATGTGTGATGTCCAGAGGGACCTAAATGAAACACAAAGACTCTGAAATAAATTGTTTGAAAGGCACTTCAGAAACATGCAGGTTATGGAAAAGAATATTTTGATTAAGATTCACCAGAATGGATTCAACAAAGAAATGTCTTTAATACCTGCTGGAGCCTTTGAAGTAGTCTTTTTATTCACATGACAATGTGTGAGTGAAGGCAATACAGTCATACTTTTCAAAAACCTTCTGACATAGTTTAACTTTTGGAGATAATAGCCAAATCAAATGTCACAGGATAAAGGATAAAACAAAGTTTTATGTAGAAAACTCCTAGGACCAAAAAATTAAAGAAGAGTCCTAGGTAACTTGAAGATTCACCTAATATGGACAACTGAGGCTATTTGTGATGAGGCTGGGAGAAATATCCCATTTGAGCCCCTTTAGGAACAATTACTACTCTGGGAAGATGTATTTAATCTTACCCAAACTGTCTTAAAATACATTCCTTTGATCATAGGATATAGAGAAGAATAAAAGAAGGTACACACGGCAGTTTAAGACCAATCTTTCCTAAACTAGCAAGTGAATCCATGTGAGAAACTGCTCCAGGTCTCCATCCCAAATTTTTCACCATAGCCAGTAATTTCCAATTTCTTCCTTCCTGTAAGTCTCTAGGAAAGTCTCATTCAAAAGGCTTTTATGAAACCTTTTTATGAAGGTAATGAATAAGAGCAGCTAGATCCTGCAGAGTACCCCAGGCTTATCTATCAAGTTCCATCTAGTTCCTCTGTTTCCCTGCTTCCTCCTCTACAGAAGTCTTGTAACCAGTGGTTGAGGTGTTCCAGATGTTCCTCTATTCTTGGGCACAGTGTTTAATATTAAAATGCTGCTCCAGATGTAGTGAAAGAGTCACAAAGAGTAGGATGATAGTAAAGAGTGATTATTAGCAAAGCAAAAGTATATCTCAAGGGGTAAGGCAGGAAGTTGGTGATATGGGCAGATCAGGTAAGGATTGACTGCATGGGGGCTTGGGGTTTTATAGGGTGGAGTTACTGAATGGCATGAAACTAGGGCCCTTCCCAAATGGTTTGGTGACTGCACAGTGGCTGTCCAGGAAGTCATATGTCTGTACTTTTGAGAGGATACAGGCAGGTGTATGTGCATTTAATCTTTTTTTGCTCTTCTCAGTTTAGTTTAGTGCCAGCAGTGGAAGGTCCTATAGAAGTCATTGCATCCTCAGAGTACAAATGTGACCTTGGTATGGGGCATGCACTCCTTATGGAGGGCAGAAGGCCATTGTCATAGTCATTTTATTAGTCATTAGTCTTGGGTATGGACATATGATTCCACTCCTTAAAGGGAAATAAAATTCTGTAGCCCAAGACATTTCTTCAGTCCTGCTCATGTCTTCCTATCTTGCTATGCTAACAGTCTATCTACCCACCACTGGCCTTGACACCACTGCAAGCAACTTCTCACTCCTTGATGAGATCCAATGTCCTCTCCCACCTACTGCCATCCACAGAATAGGAGTTGACTGATACATGGTCCAGATCGCCAATCCTTTATGATTAGTCTAGAGTTAAACTCCCAAGCTGGGCAAATATGTCCTCCCAAAGGAATTTAGAAGTTCAAGTCAAAGAAAGCCAAGTAGCCTCTACTATAGCTTAAAGAATTAAATTAATAATTAATCACCAAAGGAAACCCATACTCCTCCAAAGGGAGTGAGAAGTAGCGAAAGGTAAGACAGAGAGAAGAATGAAAAGGTATATACAAATAAAAGAGACAGAGAAAGTTCCAATTAATTACAAATTTCTATTTTTTGTCCATAGCTGTCCATGAGACACCCCTATCTTTTTATATCTACACCATCTCTTTCTTCAGGTTAGCTAGAATCGTCTCCTACTTGAAGATCACTCTCCGAGACCCAAAACGCTCCCCCCCACCAACACTCCCTTCTGTCCTTATGGATGCTTTTATAATAATGTCTTTTTGGTTCCCTCTTTTCCCACTTCCTATTCCCCCGCAAAATGCTGGCTTGGCACTATCCTATAATTGATCTGGAAAGCTCTATTTTATTGTCATTAAGAGATTGTTCTGAGGGTAGAAACAACTTATTCATCTCCAAGATTCCAGGAATCCCTGAAGTAGTTATTGATGAAATGAGGTATAGAAGAACAGTTTTTGAGGTTTCCTAAGGCAAAGTATGCCTTATCTCCTAATTCTGCTATACCTGAGAGGATTTAGAAACCACATGGTTTACAGTCCAAATAGCAGCATTCAGAGGCTAAGTGATGCTTTCCATGCATCCTTTGGACTGTATGTGTTCTAGGAAATGTGGATTCCTTTTGGCCAAATACAGGTTATAGCTCTCTGGAAGCCTGTTGTCATATCATGGTGTCTAAGATGTTTCTAGTTTACCAAGGAAAAGAACTAATTATTGCAAGCTCCTAAGAAACCATGAAATGTCATGGATGTTCAGGCTATGTGACGTAAACAAATGCCTCCAAAGAAATAAAGGCCTTTAGATGGCCTAAGAGAATGTTCTTGGAATCTGAATAATTTTTTTTTTTTGCTGCTGTGTATTTAGTGTTTTTTAAAATTATTCATTTATTCACATGTGCATACATTGTTTGAGTCATTTCCCCCGCTGCCCTCCTCCCTGATCCTGTCCCCCTCTTCACCCCCCCACCCGTACTTCCAGGCAGAACTTGTTCTGCCCTTATCTCTAATTTTGTTGAAGAAAAGACATAAGCATGATAAGGAAGACAAAGCAGAATCTGAATAATTCTAACCACTAAATTGTAAAAATGCCACGTGTTCATTCCTATGTGTTGAAATATTTGAGTATCTACCATACATGTCACTAGAACATGTTACATTGATGCAATGAGCAGAATTATTAAAAAATGATGACCCAGAGAAGCAATCAAGATAAGGGATTTTGTTTCTCCAGCAGTAGTGTTTCCTTTTAAAGGAACCAAGGGTTTCTTTTCCATGGAAAGGTTACTCTAATCTCCCATAGGCATCAAAGTCTTAAGGAACTGGCTACTTTGTTTCCCCAGACAACACCTTTTAAACAGTGCACACTCAAATTCATACTGGTTGGTGGCTAAATAATCTATCTTCCTATGGAGGAGGCTGCTCTCATTTTTGCCCTCTAAAAACAAAAAGAAAACAACAATAGAAAAGGACTCCTTTCCTGGAACATAGATCTGCATACCCAGTAGAGTCTCCTGGCTCTATTACCCTTTGTGGATAACAGGACTTGTGCCTTTCTCTTTTCTCATTGTGTGCTGGCCTTTCCTCAATGTCACATGACATACCTGAACACTGGTATCCATCAAATGACAACTCAAAATTTACCTACCTTGTCAACAGTTGGCAAGTTGCCAGTACCAGGCAACACAAATATCTGATTACAAATTGAAAAACTTACAGTGAGGTGGTAGAGACCAACTTAAATATGTTGAAGGAAGACCTGGTTGACAAGGGAAAGGTGAATTGACACCTGAAAGATGGTAAGTGCCAGATAGTTATGGAAGGAGCTGGGTGCAGAACAGTTTAGTACCAGTAATGTCACTGGAAAAGAAATGACTAGTGGAAGAACAGAGCTTAAAGGAGCTCAGTATGGCTGGAGCAGAATAAAGAGAGGAGAATGTGGTTTATGTGAGTCAGCTTTCCATAACTGTGAAAAAATTCCTGAGAAAATTAACTTGAGGAAAGAATTATTTTGGTTCATGGTTTCAGAGGTTTAAGTCCATGGTTTCTTGACTCCATTGTTTCTAGATCTATGGTAAAGGAGAGTGTTCCTGATGGAGAGCATGTGGTGGAACAAAGCTGCTCACCTCTTGATGACCAGGAAGCCTAGAGAGGGATAAAGGAGGGGGCCAGAGAAAAAATACATCCTTCAAAGGCACATGCATAGTGACCTACTTCCTCTAACTAGGTTCATTTCCTAAAGTTTCCACCATTTACCAACATCAACATCAGTTGGGAACTAAGAACTCTACTCAGGAACTTTGGAAGTACACTTAATATTCAGACCATAATTCACTTTGAGATGAGACTACAAATTCAACCCAAACCCAACCACTATCCAAACTCCATGCACCACTCTGGTTTGGCCCTGGAATGGGTGATGATATATCTTGTGTTAACAATCACATGTCTATGGTTGAAGGTAGAGTTGTAAAAACATTCCAGCTTGTCAGACCAAGTGGTCACTGAAAGTTACACGAGGTAAAAGCAACTCTTCCTCCATATTCTTTCTACCATGTAGAAAGGATGGGTTCAAGAAATACTCCTTCCACTGCCATGACATTTGCATTCTAGATTTGAAGTCAGAATGGTGATGATAATGATGATGATGTTGGTGATTACAACCATTACAGGCTAACATTTGTTGATCTATATGCCAGGATTTAGGTGAAACACTTTGCATATGTCATTTAATTCTTATGAACATAGATATTTATTGCAGATCCAAAGTTAAGGCTATGAGAGGGCATCTCTGGGAGAAAAAGGTTAATAAAAGGTCATGCTTTCTTTCCACTGTATCTGTCATACTGGCATGATAAATTGGGTTCAAGAACATGTTTGTGTTATAGAATAATTGTTTTAGAAATAAATTCAGGGATGTTTAGGCATGTCTTTGGACTGGGCTTTGGAATGCATGATTCACAAAGCAAACACGCAACTTCCTAGCATTTTCCAAACCAGACTCTTAAAATATGGAAACTGGTAAAGACTTTATGATGGGGAAAACTGGAACTCTTAAAAGATCTGGCCCTCAAGTCAGGAGGGCAAAGCAAAAATGGTTGTATTTTGTTCCTTATAAGAAGTATGTAGGGGGAGAGTAACTTCTTTAGAAACCTAGTCTTATTCTAGTCAGGTGTATTTTCTGTACTATACTCAGAGCATATTTGTTTCTGAAAAATATATAATTTCTTTTATATTATCTTGCCAAATTACTCTATAAAAATAAAACCATTTATGTTCTCCAGGTCCCAATGCTTTCTTCATTCCCCAACATTAAATTGGGAAATGCAGCTTTAAACCACTGCAGAACACTCTTCTCAAAGCACACGCCAGGTATTCTTTGATGTCCACACTTCACTTGCTGTCTCGGCTAATCTAATAGTCTAACCTTAGAATGCTCTTGACTCTCATCTCCATCTTTGTTTTAGCCTTGAGCTTTCCTAATGCTTTCTGTCTTTCCATCACAGATCTGAACCTGCCTTGCGTTGGTTAACATCCCCCTGGTTGAGTTTATCCCTAGTGTTTCTTCATAATAGTGACCCTACCTTTCCAGTTTACCTTAAAGTATAAGTGGAACATGATCCTGAAGAATTTGTTTCTTGAGTTTGTTCAGATATGAACGTTTAGGATATCACCTTTAGTAATGATTTCCAGTGCAAAAGTCACTTTATTGGTTTGGAGGAATTTGTTGTGATCTACATAAAAGTTACTAAATCAGAAATACCCAACAAAAATTCTATAATCATCTTCTCTTGCCTTGATGTGGAGCAACATTAACCTCTTGCCATCCTATGTCTGCCTTCAGTCTTATCTTCCACATACACATAAATAATTTAAGTGTGTTTAATTAAGCTGATTAAGTCTTACATCATTGACCCTCCATGAGATAATTTCCCTGGTAATTTAGTGCTCGTCTTTTAATTGGAATGACTAATGAACAAGAATTTTTAATTAAAAAAAAGGAAAAGAAAAGGAAACTAACATTGTGCAACTTCTTTTGGACATAAACACACTATGCTATACAATTTAATTCTTGAGTCCAAACTGTATACACCTCCAATGTTCTGCACAGCATAAAACACTCTGGAATATAAATTCAATTTATAACTTTCTTTCAACAAAGTTTTCTGCAGGAAGTTCCCTGCAGGTATGTCTGTCTGGTTTACAATTATATTTTAATGTAGGTATCTAAGTGAGTGCTATTTCTTAAATGAATGCTTTTCTGATTAAAATAATAATACAAAAACATAGTAGGAAATATAAACAACATAGAATTACATGATTTGAGTAGTAATAATTTCTTCAAAATTACTCTTAAACCACAGTGTAGGCCCTCCTAATGGTAGGATGAATTAATTCTTAACTTCCACATTGCCCCTCCCCCTTTCATTTCTTGCTCTAACAGAAATCTCGTTTACCCTTCCCTGGCTTATGCTTCATCATCATACTTTTCCCTATAGTAAATATCTGCCATTTGCATCTGTCTAGCGTCACCACTTTCCCCGGATAATGGTGCTCTCCTGTGATCAGGGCTGTGCCATTTGGGCTGCCAATCAGAGAAGTCCCTTTCCCCGTAACCACATTGAAAGTTCCGCACTAGTTGTATGGCTTTTTCTGGATGGATACATCGTCATGGCCATGAGGATGGATGAGCATTTTCAGCTAAGCCCATGTTGTGGTCTAGAACAGCCTCAAGAAAGTTCCTAGCCACAAACCCCAGTTCCCACAAAAGAGGAAGCCACCTATTTTGATAAGCCTGGCTCTCAGTAAAAGTCAAACTTAAATTACATCAAGTCCATCAAAATCTAATTGTTACTTATAGTATCCTAAGAAATATATTTTAGAGATAACTTTCTAGGTTACTGTCCATACCTCCCAGCCTTACTGAGCTGCGTCCTTGACTTGAGGACACATCTGTTGCTTTTCAATAACTCTAATTTGTTTGTGGTGACAATAAAGCATTCACCAAGCACAGGTCATATGTAGCAGAATTTCACTTCCTTTCCGGTTTCCTCTCAAGTCTTCTGGGTTCTCTGAGTCGATGACTGCAGTCAACTTCCTCCAACAGAAAATGTTGCCTCAATCACACATTCCAGGACTAGTGTTTATATTTAGTTCTGGGGCAACTTCATCTCTTTAGGTCATGACCTTGTTTGTTTGAGAAGTGAAATGTTCCAGAGACAAAGTAATAAGGATGACCACAAGCATTAGCATTTCCAATGGTATTTTTTGTTAGTAATAACTTCAAGATATACTTTTCATCTAAGAAAACATTCCTTTTCTACAATTTCCCAAAATATTCATCATTTATAACTGAGTATAGGATGTCATAATATTAGCATTTACAGCTGGATGAACTTTCAAGAGATAATCTGGCTCGAAGTCTTATTTGGAAAAAAAAAAAAAGCCCTGTCTATAAAGAGCCAAGGAAGCATTGTTGAGAGTTTCTACTTCCTGCAAAGCAGATTCATGCACAATTGCACAAGATTGAAAAATATGGCTTTTACAGTATAGGGAAAATTTATGCAGCAGATTTTTTTTCTTTCCCCTGAGTCTGTGCTCCCAAATTTCACAGCTGTGAATATTCTCAGTTCATTTGACAGGGGCAGAGAGAAGGAAAAGACTTCTCATAATAACAGTGAATTCAGAGCCCTTGACTTCAACTAGCCAGGACTGATTTAATCAAAGCAGGAAAAAAAAATTGAGAGAGAAAATTGAAGGTTCTTAGAATATCATCAAAGTAATCCTGTGTGTTTGGACCTTAGTGACTATTCAGTAAACACTAGGTGTTATAAAGTTTCAATAATATGATAAATAAAAATGCCTGGATACATGCACAGTTCCCCAACCTCTTCTCCCACCTAGAAATCTGGATTTGCTGCTTAGGAGGACTTCCTTAAAGAACACCCTCCCAAACAAACTACTCATAATGTGTGTGTGTGTATATATATATATATATATATATATATTTTTTTTTTTTTTTTTGTGGTACTGTTGTTTGAACTCAGGGCCTTCACCTTGAGCCACTCCAACAGCCACCCTCCCCCCCTTCCTCCCCTCCAACTCCACTTTTTTTGTGAAGGTTTTTTTCAAGATAGGGTCTTGTGAACTATTAGCCTGGGCTGGTTTCAAAACATGATCTTCCTGATCTCTGCCTTCTGAGTAGCTAGGATTACAGGCGTGAGCCACCAATGCCTGGCTGTTTTCTTTCTTTAGTGTTCTAATATTTCTGGTACCTCTTTTATGAACCTTTGTATTCCCCTCTTGATTTTATGTTTACTGAAA
Organism: Castor canadensis; assembly: GCF_047511655.1. Taxonomy (NCBI): domain Eukaryota; kingdom Metazoa; phylum Chordata; class Mammalia; order Rodentia; family Castoridae; genus Castor; species Castor canadensis. The sequence goes on along the minus strand of NC_133392.1, from coordinate 39,676,104 downwards.
TAAGAAAGCAAATTTTAATCCTCTCTGTCCAATAAAGTGCCTGAAATTGTATTTTAACATTTATACATGGGCACAATACCTGATTCTCCAAAAATAACCTTTGCTTGATTTATTTGGAAAAGATCCTTTTAAAATATGAAGTCAATATACATTGGGTAGTTATTTGGACCAGCCAAATTAGGATTTTGCATATATTGCTTCATACCAATGTAGGGACAATATTATAGACTCACATGTATCTGATTTTAGTTGAATGTTCCTTTGCCTTCCATATTGTAAGGGTATGGCTTAAGGAAAAGTACCTTAGTTTCCCCCTTCTTATCTAAAACTTACATATGGAGGGGAAACCCCACCTCATCTCTTTCCCAATTTCCCTTCCTTGGTTCCTTTTTGAGAGGCTAAGAGAAAATCATCCTAACTGAGCCTGACATTAGAAGTCAAATACTGTCCAGTCTTGTTTCCTGTCCCTGTCCTGTTTCTTTCATTGACAGTTTAGAAGCATGCTGTCAATAAGTCACAAAGCAGACAGATTCCTGCAGTCAATAGTGGAATGCCCATTTTTTAATCTGAGGATCGATGCTTTTAACCATCAAGCATACTTTTTAGTATGTATGTCAAAATACACTGATAAATGGGATCAGAAATGTCAGTTTAATTTATGTTTTATACAAAATAATCTGCCCACCTCTTTCTAATGATGTAGAAAATATGACTCTCTGGTCATAGTACAATCAATTCCTTGTTCTGGTAAAGCAAGCTATGTGATGAGCCTTTGAAAATATTCATTAACTCTTAGACAATATGTAGGATAATAAAATCCAAATTTAGGGAGGTGATGATTACATTATACCCTGCCTGGGACAAACTGCATTGTGTAATGTGTCCTGAAAATCATACTTAAAAGAGATACAGGAAAAAAAAACTGAAAAAAAATTCAGAAGTAATGATGCTCAATGGGTTTTAAACCATACTACTGATAGTGAAAGAAGGGGAAAAATACAGAAGAAAACAGAGAAACCCCAGAAGGAATACATATCCTGTCCCCAAGTACCTGATATTTCATCATAGCAGGAGACCAGACATATATACCATATTACTCCAAAAAGTGGTGCTAAGATCAGAGAGTAAACATCTCAAGCAAAGTTGATCTCATAGAATTGTCATCTACAAGGAAGAATTCCTTCTGCAGTTCATGGAAGGATTTCCACCATAATATCCAACTGAAATGTAAGAGACTGCCAAAAATCAGGGAGCTTCTGTTTCTCCGGGCTCTCCCAAAAGAGATTCCTTGAAACAACTATCCTCTAAGGTCCTTCCAACTTACATATTCTCCAGTAATTGGCTTCACTGTGGCTCCAGTATATTACCCTCTGTCCCACTCAGGCCCTAAGATAGTTAGAGAAGGCATGACAGAGGCTGATGGAGGAAAGCAGGGGCCCAGCTAAGGTAGAGTCTCCAAGCACTTTAATGGGGCTTGACAAAAGTTCCCCAGGCCTTTGTCCTTTTCAAATGCTGTTACCAAGGCAACTGCTTGCTTGTAACTGTGAGAGCAGACAGCTCCTACATGAAATTATGGCCACTTTGTTCTAAGAACAAAATGATTTGAATGATCAGAGCTCAGAGCTTGTTTTACACAGAGCATGAGCTCAAAGCTTGTGTTACAAAGTGAGACAGCAGCTAAATGGTTCTTCTCAAGAAAAAAGAAAAAAAAACTAAACTGAGAGTGTCTGTGTTAAATGTCCAGACTCAGATTCAACCATTAGAAATATTTTCTATCAGGCTCTGCTTATGTTTCTATTATAAAAATAAGATTATTAGCAAAGTATGAAAGTAAGTCTCAAACCCCAAGTATGACTAAATTTGTCACACCCCTTCTAATTTGAATGAAGTTGTAATAAGAGGAAGGTTAAATTCATAGAATTTCTAGCAAGATTGCCTGGTTTTAAACTTGGCATCAGCCACATGGTAGCTGTATGGTCTTAACTTTGACAATTTACTAAACCTTGCCATTAAGATTATTGTTTGTAAAATAAAAATAAGAATAACACGCTTTCAGTTGCTGAGTAAATAAATGACTTTACATATAAAGTGCTTAGACATATCTGGCTACAGTAATCTAACTATTGTTGTAAAGGTGAAAATGTTGCTAGTGGTGATAATGATGATGACAGAGACTGGAAGCAGTGAAGAGAAGATACCTAGGGGCCCCAGGACTTTTGCTTGGGTACATAGGCAAGCAAATTAAAGAAAGAAGAATTGACATTTACTAAAGTGCCTGTGTGCTCGGTTCTAAGTGATTAGAAACATTACAGCCTTGATTACATAAAGGTGGCAGAAATGTCTTGGATGATAGAATACTGGGAAACTATGTGCCTTATGACCTCTGGCAAGGCATGATGGAAGTGTGAGCATGACTGTCAGGCTGATAGCAAAGAAATACAAGAGCTCCTTTCTTCAGAACAAGTTTTTAGTATTTATACCCAACTTCGTCCCTTCCAGCTTATTAACTCCTTTTCACATTATGGGCGGTGGAATGGGTGTTACTAAGAGACTTGAGAGAAGTCAGCCTCCCACTAAAATGTTCCCTTTCTCTTGTATTTTCCTTGTGTATAGTCATTTTTGATGCCTCAAAAAGGTCTGGTCTTTCTAAGCATCTTGGTGCTTATAGCAAATCAGATCAGACAGTATGAGCAATTAATAGTTCCTACCTATATGTCAAGATTTATCAGCTGATGGAGTGTCACTTATCATCTGGTAGAGAAGGAATACAGGATAAAAGTTGTTAACACTACTCAGTTCTGGAGCAGCATGGAGTATCCTTTAGATTCCAGCTTCTTATATTTAGAAGCTCTTCCATCCTCTCTTCTGCCATCAGTTTCCCACTAGAAGGAAGATCACCAAATTGCCCAATGTCGGTCATCTTACTGATGTTCCCGAAGCTGGAGGACAATTGTGGTTTCTGATACTGACAAAACAGCATTATGAGTCCTGATAGCCATTTTTCCAAGAAGGACAGCCATATATGTAGTACTATAACCTCAAATTCATGGCAACTTCTGAGGTGGCTGCTCCCTTGAGTCACACAAAGGAACATGAGAAAAATTAAGTTGCCACCAAGGTTTCACATTGCCCTGTGAAGGCTCCGTCAGAACGATCTTGTAGTGGAAAAAGTACCTTCTTCCTTTTACCCACATTTTAATTTGCATATATTCTGTTAAACTATCTACAACCTTTTGCACTTTTTGTGGATATTATTTGTCTCCATCTATATGGCAATGAAACTTTGGAGAAGGAGTTTATTTAATTTGCCTGGCTCATCTACTCTCCCAAGTATTTAGCACAGTGTGACACCAAGTCCTCAATAAATATTTGTTGGATTGCATATATTTACATCATGAGATTCATTCTAGAAGAAGTTCAGGAAAAATGTAATAGCCATTAGTTATTATAGAAGTTAATAATGATACAAAAAGAGTAAGATAACTTTTTGGTTTCTCATAAACAAGAAAGGAAAATTAAGCACAAAAAAAGTCCAAATGAAATAGAAAGTGTTTTCTCTTCTTGCATTCCCCCTACAAACATGTAATAAGACCAGTTCTGTGTAGGCATGATGGGATTCTGTCGTCCCTGTCTCTTCTCTCCCACACTGCTCCCTGCCAAGGCTGTGGCACATGTGTGGTAGAGGGACCTGGTGATCTGAGGCTGTACAAACACCCTGGAAACGAGCAGAAGGAAAGTGCCCCCAACTCAACCTCCAAGCAGAACCCTCTACAAAGATTTTCATTTCTAGGCAATGCTACCAGTGAGAAGCTCTTTCTTTCCAGAGAAACCAAAGAAAACACTGCTTAGAATGATTCTCAGACTGAGAAGCGTTCTTGAAGAGGACTGTACTTTTAAAAATCACCTGGGGGGCTTTAAACAATTACTTATGCTTGGGCTCCAATTAAATCAGAACATTTGGGGGTGGAGCCAAGGCATTCATAGTTTTTAAAAGCTCCTAAGGTGATTCTAATGTGTAGCCAGGGTGGAAAGCAACTAATTTACACAACCTTGCTCTTCGGCATGCAGGTAAGACTCATGATTACAATTACTCAGGTGATCTGCACTCTGCACTAATATATACATTACTGTGTTTTCTTGCTGGCACAGAATTGTGGCTAGGATGAAAACCATTCTGCTAATGAACACCTGGTTCTATTAAGCTGTTCACTTGACCAGTGGGAAATCAGTCCACAACAGACACTGACAATTAGCTTTGGTTTCAGATTCAGCAGCATATATACATTTGTGCTAGCCTCTTGCTAGAATGATTCCCTCTTAATTTTTCTTTCTTTGGTCTTGGTACTGCTGTTTCTTTGCAATGACAGAGCTAGCAAATCTGCTGCTTCTGGGACCAGGAGGGCATCCTTCAGTAGGCGGCAGCCAAGCCCAGAGCCTTTCTCTCTCCCAGGTACTGTCTCCCACAAACAATGGGATCAATTCTGAGAGTCTTAGGACATAAACTGCCCAGGACATAAACTGAGTGGCTTAAGAATTCAAGTCATCTTGAAAGTAGAAGGGGGGCAGCTAGAGAAGAAGATGGGATCAATATGAAGGGAGAGGAAGAATAAGGGAGGGCAGTAATGGAGTGAATATAATCAATGTATGTTATATGCAATTAATATATACTAAACATAAAAAAAATACAGGTAATGGAGGTGAAACAACTTGGGTTTGGATCTTGACTTTGCCACCTATAATCTGTGTGTGACTTTGAGCAAATTATTTAACTTCTTTGTAATTTTTTTTATAATTAAGAAAGGAGTTAATGATCATCTTTTGAAGTTGCTATGATAACATAAAACATGTGATGATAAGACTAGGACAAGAACCCAGGCTAGTTAATCTGACCCAATGCCATTCTAAAATTCTATTAGAATTACGGCAACATCAAAATGTAACAATGGGATCCAGCATGTTCACATAGCCTCATCAGAACTACATTTACTTCTCTTATTGAGAGTTTTACAGTGCATTAAACATTCTTCCCTTCTTTTCTATAAATTGTCTAGGTTGTAGGTAAACATTTATGCCTATGGCTCATTAATAAGGAGAGCGATAGGTGAATTTATTGTGGGCTAGTAAATGTTTTGCCTCTCTAGTTCACATATGAGATAAATAAATGCTCTCAATATAAGGCAGTGATCCTCAGTTGCTTTGTTGGCAAACAGCGTAATTGTATCTAACATTGTCATACAATTTTGCTTTGTGCATTGACAACTTCCTAGACATTCAGTTGTCTAAGAACTCAGAGTGATATGTTTTTCTAAGAGATTAATATAAGCATCAGAATCACCTCCCACACACTAAGCACAATTCAGCACGTTGTGCATGGTTTTTATCACATAGAACAGAGCTGAATACACATTTCATTCCTAGGAGAATATTAGGTTTTCAAAGAACAATAAATTCCCCTATGACACCTTTTCTCTGTGAAGCTCAGTGGTAGAGTACCTGCTCAGCATGTGTGAGGCCCTGGGTTCAATCTCAGCACCAAAACAGACAAAAAAAAAAAAAAGAGAAAGAAACCCTTTCTCTGTATTCTTATGATTAATCTTTTCAGCTGGTTAATTGATTCTCTATTTCTTATTACCTAAATTACCATAGTTTACCCATTACAGTATGTCATATGTAAGCATAACAAATAAACAGCAGTACACCATGTCTAGGTCACTGAAATCTTAACCAAACAGTGGATACTGGTTTTTGAGTCAGTAGCACTCACTATGTAATGGAAACTGTGCTAAGCGTTTTGCATTCATTATTATTTCATTTAATCTTCATAATGCTCTATACTCCTTACTGTACATATGAGAAATCCAAAGCTTCAAAAAAAAACTCATATCTAAAGTTACAAATTCAAAAGTGGCAGAATTAGGACTTGCATACATATCCGACTCCCCAAAGCAAATGGTAACTACAAACATGGGTGAAAAGTTGCCATGGAAGTGCAAAGCTCTCCAGATATAAAAGTGGGACACAGTCAATTTTGAACAAATTATCAATTCATAACCTAAAAGACTGCCTATTTCCTTGTAGATATTCATCAGGTTGAGGATGGTGCTGCTTAGAGTGAAAAAGACCAAAAAAATCAAACTTGGGGCATGTGAAAACTAATTATTTTGACGGAGTAATATCCAGAATGCAGTTATCTTAATAAAAATATATCCATATAAAATTATTGAAAAATAATGAATAAAATAACCATGTAACTACATTTAGTTTTCCATGGCTGCTATAGAAAGAGTATCACAAATTTGGAGTCTTAAAACAAAACAATTTTGTGCCTTCCTTATGACCTCCCCTCTCCCACTGATACCCACCCCTATGCCGTACCTGTTTTTCCTTCCTTCCTTCCTTTTTATGTGTATATTGATAACTCAAACAAGACAAACTGTTACAATTCTGAGACTCAAAGTGCAAAATTAACCTCATTGGGAGGTTAAATGTGTCATCAGGGCTGGTTTCTTCTGGAGGATCTATAGGAGAATCAGTTTCCCTGCTTTTCCAGCTTCCAAAGTCCTGCATTCCTTGCCTAGTAACTCCTTCCTCACATCACTACAAACTCTTGCTTCTATCTTCACATCTTCTACTGATTTTATTTTCCTGCCTCACTCTTATAAGGACCCTTATGATTTCATTGGATCCTGGGAAAACTGAGAACCATCTTCCCATCTCAAGATTCTTAACTTGACAAAAACCACATGATCATCTCAATAGATGAAGAAAAAGCCTTCAACAAAATTCAACATCCCTTCATGATAAAAGCTCTGATGAAACTAGGAATAAAAGAAATGTACCACAACATAATAAAGACTGTATATGACAAGCCTATTGCCAACATCATAACAACAATTCTTAATTGTTACTGGGGAAAGAAATACAGCCTTCTGGTATCTTGCCCTGATAAGAAAATAACCCCACAACTATTGCTACACACATAGAACTATGTGTTTTGAAGGTTAAAATTGCTTCTAAGAGAATCAAGTGAAATTCAAAGGAGCTTTGGAAAGATATTAACACAGTTTGAATACTAGGAACCAATATTTATCCAAATGTTTCTCTGTTTTTTTAGGCTTGCTTCTAATAAGATTTCAGTGTGTTTACTCATCTACTGGAATGATACTAACTAACACATAATGTTTTTTCATTTAAATCTATAGTAGTTTATTTTAAAATATAATCAAACATAAAAGTGTGTATAAAATGCTTTCAAATAACTAATAATACCTAATAAAATATTCTTATTACCCTAATTAGAATTCCTTTATAACAGTGAGATGTGAGAGAAAGACAGGACCTTTGGGCTATTAATTCCTAAAATGTACTGAATTTTGCTCATTCATTAATACAAGCACACACACACATATTAACACACATGCAAAGCATCTAAGAATCATATTAAAGTGCAGGTTCGGATTCGATAGGTTTGGAGGTGAAATAGTTCACAGATTCTGTATTTCTTAAAAATCCCTAAGTGACGTCAATGTCATTATTCTTCCCCTTTGAGTGGCATGTCATAAAATTACAGATTCCTAGCTACCACCCCAGTCCTTCTCACAGATTTGTAATTTTAACAAGCCTCTTCCAATTCATTTCTACATGATTAGATTTATACTGACTCAATGAACTGAGTTTGGCACAATATAGTTACAACTCAAATGCCTGTAGTGGGCATGTGGTTATATAAATACTTAAATTTGATTTATTTTTAAAAAGTCAACTGCTTAGTGTGTAACCAAGCATCAACACAGTCTTAATCATGGGCTTTTTAACATGCTAATCCTGCCTTCTTGCAATATCTCTGAGCTTAGAATTGTAGTCCTAATATTTTGAATACTGTGACCCTTATGAAAATTTTATGTGAGCTATGGAATATTTACCTCTAGGAAATTCTGTAAGTACACATTTTGTAACACAATTTCAGGAAGTTGCATATTTTCTAGTCTACCCATGGATGCCTGAAGGGTTCATGAACCACTGTTTAGGAATCCATGGGCCATTGCCATGTCATATGAAACCATCTATTTCAGTACAGAAATCTTACTACTGTAGTCTTGGTACCATTTTGACTCTTGTGAGCCACCTCTAGTACCTCGCCTACAGCTTGTGTCTCAAGGCTTCTTCTCAATCACTCCCAGGTATCCTCCATGGTTCCGACTCCAGAATCGGACTTCGGGCTGCACTGCCTGCCTGTGTTTTTTATCCTTCATCACTTGCTCTGTGGTTAAACTTAAAAAAAAAAAAAAGACCCCTTCCAATTTTCCCTGCTTTTTGAAGTCCTCTGACAATTTCCAAACTTTAAGACTACTTACTTTAACTAGAAGTTTCATGTTTTTTTCCCAAACTGGCCTCAAACTACAATCCTCCTGATCCTCACCTCTGAAGTAGCTTGGATTGCAGACATGAGTCATTGTTCTAGCCATTCCTGCAAATCTTTTGAGTAGTTTCTGTTTTATAGCATTTCTTATACTCTATTCTTCAACAATACAGAATTATAGAATTGAGTAGTGAATTGAAGATTTTTGTTACAATTTCTCCTCTAATTATGTACAGATGATAGATTTGTTAATTAGCTAGAATGTAGTCATCATGTCACACTATATACCAAAACATCAAGTTGTACACCTTAAATATATATAATATTTATATGTCAAAAAATTAGATTGTTACAAAACTAAAACAAGATATCACAAACAGTTAATTGATTATAAAGGCAAAATAAAAGATATGAGCAAATTTCAACTTCTCCTTTATGGTAAAGTTTATTAGTTTATAAAAATAAAAGTGAAGTGGAAGGAGGAGATAGATCTACAGATTTATCCAAATAAACATTGACTGCTGCCTTATCTGCATGGACAAGTATGTTATCTACCTAGACAGCTGTTGGGTACCAAGATTTCCATTTTACATGAGCACAAAAGATTTTGCAATTCAAGAAATGATTTATCTGTTTGAATATAAGCATCTTTCTTGATGAGCAGCCTGTGTCTAAAGTCCAAAATGAGTCCCTAACAAATTACTTGGAAAAAATGGGAATCATTTTGAGCTCTAAGTATAAACTCTTAATTTTAAAGGAGAAGGTACCAAAGCAAAATCAGACCTACAAAGATGGAAACAATCTCATAAAAGCACAACTTACCTGAGACCTACATAAAAAGAATATTTGAAGGAAGACTGTGACATTTATGAATGGATACGTAAGTAAAAGGTAGAATTTAAAAGGACTTCACAAAGTCAAATGAAGGTTGTACTCACACTTTATGAACTTTTACCCAGTGAGCTTTAATGATTCATTCCTGGATGAATAATTATATGGATGAACCACACTGCCTTAGGTCAATTCCATTCAATGTTTATATTTGGTACTGGGGTTTATACTTGGGACTTTGCGCTTGTAAGGCAGGCACTCTACCACTTGGTCCACACATTCTGCCCATTTTTCTCTGGTTATTTGGAAGATAGGTTGTCACTTTTTTGCCCAGGCTGACCTGAACAGCCTCCTCCTATTTTTAGCTTCCTGCCATTAGGAAGATGACAGACATGTCACTATGCCCAAGTTTCTTCACTTGAAACAGGGTCTCACAAACTTTTTTTTCCTGGACTGGCCTGGAACTACAATCCTCCCATTCTCAGCCTCCCATGTGGCTGGGATGACAGGCACCACATACAACTGTTGATTTAGATGGGGATCTCACAACTATTGCTGTTTTAAAGTTTTGGAGATCAAAATACAAAATGTGAATAAAATGAAGGTGTAAGTAGCAGGACTATTTTTTTTTAATCTGGAGGTTCCATAAGGGAATCCTTTCTTTGCCTCTTCCAGCTTTTCTGGGCTGTCAGAATTCCTTGGTTTGTGTGCTTCCATTGTCACATTCCTTCTTCTAATTTGATCTCTTGTGTCCTCTTATAAGGCCTCTGTAATTACATCAGGCCAACCTTGGTAATTTTGATAAAAATCTTCCAGTCTCAAAATCTTAATCACATTGGTAAAGTCTCTTTCGTCACATAAGATAATACTGGTTCAGGAATGAAGATGTGGACATTCAGGACATTATTCAGCTGACCACATAGCTAATCAATCTTTCAAATATGTTTTCATTTTCCGTGTCAATTTTACTGTAGAAAAAATAAGAAGCTATTAAGGTTCTCAGTTCCTATGAATTCTATTTCTCCAAATAAATTAATAAAATGATAGTCTGGCCATTTATATCAGGCTTATGGGTTTGGAAGTCAGTCCATCTGATCAACTTTCAATGTGTCTTTACTGTCAGGTTTCTCCCATCCAGGTACTAACCAGGCCTCACCCTCCTTAGCTTCCGAGATCAGGTGCATTCATGGTAGTATGTACATAGACTACTGTCAGGTTTATGAAGCCTGCAGGAATAAAAGCCATCCTGTTAAGATGAGTCTCCAAGTCCACACATAGTACCTTTTTACTAGATTCCTTGCATTGATTAAGACCTCCATTATCTTGGTGGCTTACACAGTGAACATTCATCACAGCTGTGGGTCAGCTGTGGCTCAGCTGTGGCTCTATTTCTCCACTTTTCCTTTTAGTTATAGGCTAAATAAGTAGACTTTACCTGGGACATGTGATTCTGTCACTCATCCTGTAATACACATAGCACAAAGCAATAACAATGATTCAAAAGATGAGAAAGGATGACCAGAGCTAAAAGAATCTAAGGTTCTATCAGTATTGTGAGACTAATAAAAGTTTTTAAATTGTATTATATTAAATCAAGGATGTTTACTATAATCTGTAGGGTAATCATTAAGGGATATAACCTGTAGACATAACCAAATACAAAGTGATATGGCTGTACTAGAATCAAGTAGATCGTTGAGGCACAAAGTGTTAAGAAAGAGGGAGATCTCAGAATTGTAATGGAGTTAATCTCATATATATTTACCCATTAATATAGAGTCAAAACATATGAAGCAAAACATAACAGAAATATTGCAAGAGACAAAAAATTTATATTTGTTATTCTAGAATTGAACACAGCTCTTACAATAGATGTGGAGGAAAAAAAGAAATTATTGGGTAAATAGGAGATATGAAAATAAAATTAAGAAAATAGAAATGGATACATATATCCCAGTGTGTGTGTATGTATGTGTGTGTATGTGCCCACCAAGGTATCATTTACATGCTTTTCAAATGAAGATAAAACATTTTCCAAAATTGACTCATATGCTGAACTACTGAAATAAAAAAGCCTCAACAAAATTCAAAAAATTAAAATTATTCTTAGTTATGTTCACTCTGATAAAAAAATGGAATTAAACTAGTGGTTAGTAACAAAAAAATCCTCCAAATGCCCAGGAAAGAAGTAATATGCATCTAAATAATCACCATTGGGTGAAGGAAGAAATCAAAACTGACATTATGGGATTCTGGTTTCACTAAGGCATATAAGCAAGCTCATTACAGTTTATTTCTCCTAATGATTTAAACTAAAAACATGGACAAAAAACCTAAAACTAACTACCTAATATCCATAAAAAGTTTTTTAAAAACCAGACAGATATATTGTTGACAGGAAGCAGAACTGAAAGAAGTTACCCAGGCAGGAATGAGTTTCCCTTTTTATTTAATTTCCTCTCATGCCTCTATCCTCAGGCAGACCAAACTGATAAACTCAGCAGATCAGGGGCATTTGTGGTAAAAAAAAAAAAATAACTCTGATAGAAATTCTGACTCTGTAGCTAGAGAATCCAGAAATGAGAGCTTAATAATCTGGAAAATTTAAGGAGTTCCCAAAGAGGAGAAAACTGGAGAAAGAGATTCTCTAATTCAGAGTGTGAACCTGTTCAAATCTTGGGCTCATCCCTAACTTCTACATTTGTGAAAGAACTCAAAGAAGGATACCAAATACTTTGAGAAATGAAGTAAAATTAGAAATATTGCTCACTGACAAAAAGATAGAACTTCAGGTCTGAGCTCAGGAGTTCTCAAAATTACTGAATAACAACAAAAAGAAAAGCAATAAAAACTTATGTTTTTACTTGTGTAATTCTCATTGGAAAAGATAATCAATAAATTCCAATACCAAGATGATCGAGATGTTGTAATTATCAGACAAAGATTTAAAACCAACTGCTATAAACACTTGAAATGAATGGAAAATAACTTGAAAAGAGTGTAAAGGTAGACATTGTCTGCAGAGAAATAGATACTACTAAAAGAAGTGAAGGAAAACTTTAAAATTAGAAAATGCAGCTCTCATTCAAGAGCTGGAGATGAAGCAGAGAAAAACAGCAAGTTTGAGTATAAAGAAATAGAAATTATTGAATCTGAATAATAGAAAAGCAATATTAAAACATTAACAGAGCCTCAGAAGTCTTCTGTGGCCATGAGTAAAGGTCTAATATGCCTGTCACTTAAAGTCTTGGAGAGATAGGAGAAAAAGACTCAGGTAGAAAAAAATAGTTCAATAAGCAATGAAACCAAACATTCCAAATTAAGTGAAAGAACTAAATTTACACATTAAAAAATATTTTAGTGAACCCCATATAAGATAAACTCAAAGATAATTACAACTGAACAAACTGAAGAAAGTCAAAAAGAAAGAATATCTTATAATAGCTGCAGAAAAGCAGCACATTCTACAAAAGGAAAGAACAACTTGAAAGAAATGTCATGATAAATCCCCTTACTATGGGCAATTTAGTACATGCCAGTATAAAAAATTCAGAAAGACAAGACTGTCAATCCAGAATTTTATATCTAGTAAAAATGACCTTCAAGAAAGAAGACAAAATTAAACATTATTGGGTGAAGGAATACATAGAATTTGATATCAGCAGATCTATTCTTTAAAAACTACTAAAAGATGAAGAATATTTTAGGCGGAAAGGAAATGGTGCCTGAAGAAAACTTAAATCTTCAGGAATGAAGGAAGAACAAGAGAAATGGTAGACATCTGCATAAAATGTAAACATCTAGTTTTTCTAGTAAGATCTTTAAAATATGTATTACCTTTTAAAGTAAAAACTCTAACAGGGGATTTCAGCACATGCTGATTAATGTTATATGGCAGCAATCGCATAAAAGGTCAATAAACATGCCTATAGGAGTCAACATCTTCCTTGAAGTGTTACAGTTTTAAATCCAAAAGAAGGAGGAGGAATGAAATTGAGTATGTGTAATGTAATCTTTAGGGAACCCACTTAAAAAATACAGATAGATATGATCAAAAAGCCAATACATAAATACATAAATTAAAATTGAATGGTATACTATATACAAATAATATAAAACAGGGCAAACAAGAAAAGGAACAAAAGCCAAATATCAAAAGCCAAATAGCAATCAGTAATTACAGTAAATGCTAATGGTCTAATGGAAACATTCCAATTAAAAGACAGAAATCCATAATATAAGACATACAACTTTGAAACTGGTGCAGGAAACAGCAGGAAATACACTGAAACTAATAGGCATATGCAATAACTTCCTAAATAGAACTTAAAAGGCTCAGCAACTAAGAGAAAGGATTGACAAATGGGACTACAAGAAACTAAATACCTTCTGCACAACACCAGATTGAAGACACTGCCCACAGAATGGAAGAAAGCTTTGCCAGCTATATATCTAACAAGGGTTTAATTACAAGAATACACAGGGAGCTCAAAATAGTAAACTCCCAAAAAATCAGTGACTCAAAATAGTCCAAATAGCAAAAAAACCATGAAGAAATGCTCAACATCTCTGACCATAAAGGCAATACAAATCAAAACCACATTTAAAGATTCCATCTCATTTCTGTTAGAATGGCTACCATCAAGAACACAAACAGCAACAAATGTTGGCAAGGATGTGGGGAAAAAGGAACCCTCATACACTGCTGGTAAGAATGTGAATTAGTACAACCATTAAGGAAGACAGTATAAAGGTGCCTCAAAAAACTAAAAACAGAACTGTCCAAGGATCTAGCAATACCACTCCTGGGGACATACCCTAAGGAATTTAAGTCAGGGTACAATAAAGACACTTATACACCAATGTTTATTGCAGTACTGTTCACAATAGCCAAGCTATGGAAACAACCCAGATGCCCTACAACTGCTAGAAAATGTGAGATATACATATATATATATATATATATATATATATATATATATATATATGTATGTGTGTATATATATATATATATATATGTATATATATACACACATACATACAAACAATGGAGTTCTATTCAGCCAAAAGGAAGAACGAAGCCAATGTGGTTTGAAAGTAAATGGATACAATTGGAGAACATCATGTTAAGTGAAGTAAGCCAGCTTCAGAAAGACAAGGCTCACAAGTTTTCTCTCATATGTGGGAAATAGACACAATCCAAATACAAACAATATTATGAAAAACAAGTTATGCTGAGGGGAAGTCACTAATGGAAGAGAGTAAAGGAAGTAAGTTAAGTTAAGAAGGTGAATATGACTGATGTACTTTCTATACAAGAATGAATATAAAATGTTTAAACCTGTTAAAATCGCCATAAGAAGGGGACTAAGGAAGAAAGGAGGAAAATAGAAGGGATGAAACAATTTGGGTTATAATACATATACACATGGAAATATCACAATGAAACTCCCTATATAGCTATCTTAAAAAAACAAAAATGCCTTTTTTTCAAAAACAGAGAATAGGAAAGTAAAACAGGTCCTATCTGGGGGTTGATAGCAGTGGGGGGGTGGGGGAGGACATAAGGAAAGGGTGAAAGAGGGTGAATGTAGTAGAAATGTTATGTACTCATGTATGAAAATGTTAAAAATGAGACCTGTTGAAAATGTTGGGGAATTGGGGGGTAGGAATGGTGGAGGTAGTGAATTCAACTATGATATATTGAAAGAACTTTTGTAAATGTCACAATGTATCCCCAGTACAATAATATGATTATAAAAAATAACAGATATGGAAATTCAGAGTAGGTTTTCATAAAGTAGGACTTTACTATATGGTGTCTAAAATCAGCACGCTTTATATACAAAGGCAAAAATTGGTTGAAAGGAAATAGCAAGTGTGGATAACGAACACTATGCAAACAGTAAGCACAAAAATTTTAGAATGGCTATTTTTCTATCAAAAAGCATCTTAAAATATCAAAATAAACAAATTTCAAGACAGAGAATATACCTGAAATGAAGATTTGATAATGATAAAAAGAGATGATTCATCAAGAAGATGTAGCAATTTAAAATGTATATTTACCTAATAAGGGAACTTCCAACTACATGAATCAAAAATTGAAAACTTAAAAGAATTAAAGACCACTGTATATTTACAGTAGGAGATTTTACTATCTATTTTTTCAATAATGACAGAAAAGATATAAAATATCAGGAAGGACATAGATATCTGAGCACAACCTTAGAACATCAACCTAATTAACATTACAGAATGCAACACCCAGTTTGCATTAAAATGCAGACTACATTTTTTTTCAAGTTCACATGGTACTTTCTCCAAGACATACCATATGCTGAGTCATTAAACAAACCTCAGTTTGCAGAAATACCTCATCACAGCATCTACACTGTTGTTTGACCAAATAACTGAGCACCAGCCACCTCATACAACATACCAAAATTTGAGAGATAATTCTAAAGGAATGCTAACAGGAGAATTTATGGCTTTTTCTCTATTTTTATTTTGTTTATTTTTTATCATTTTTGGATTTAATTATATGTATACATTATTTGAACCACCTCCCTCCTTCTCCTCCCCCCTCCAGCCACCCACCTCATGGCAGAACCTGTTCTGCCCTCTTGTTCTCCAATTTTGTAAAAGAAAATAGAAAAACATGGCTTTTTTGCTAGTTTGAGATAAAGGTAGCTATATAGGGAAGATTGTGTTGTTTCCATGCATATGTGTATTACAACCCATATTGGCTCATCTCTACCAGACCTCTTCACTACTTCCTAGTCCTCTTCCCATAGTGGCTTCTGCCAGTTTAAGATTACTATATTCACTCCTCTACAGTGAGCACATCAGCCACATTCAAGTTTTCGATTTTCCTTCCCTTGCCCCATCCCTTCCATGCATGGTCTCTACTTAGTGTGTGACCCATGTCCAATAATATTGTTGCATCTGTTTTAAGTTTATAATCCACATATGAGGGAGAAAATGCAATTTTTGGCCTTTTGAGCCTGATTAACTATGCTTAAGATGATGTTCTCCAGTTCCATCCATTTTCTTGAGAATGACAAAATCTCATTCTTCTTTGTGGCTGGATAGAAACCCATTGTGAGTAAGTACAACAGTTTCTTAATCCATTTGTCAATAGTGGGGCTCCTTGACTGTTTCCATAACTTATCTATTGTGAATATTGCTGCAATAAACATGGGTGTGCAGCAGGTGCCTTCCTAGTTACCTGAGTCCCATTCCTTCGGGTATATCCTTAGGAATAGGATTGCTGGATCATATGGAAAACCTATTTTTAGTTTTTAAAGATATCTCCGTACTGTTTTCCATAATGGTTGTACTAGTTTACATTCCCACCAGCAGTGTATGAGGGTTCATTTTTCTCTGCATCCTCGCCAACATTTCTTGTTGGTGGTGTTCTTGATGGTACCTATTCTAACAGGAGTGAGGTGAAATCAGTGTAGTTCTGATTTGCATTGCCTTTATGGCCAGGGATGGTGAGCATTTTTTCATGTTTTTTAGCCATTTGGACTTCTTCCTTTGAGAAAGTTCTGTTTAGTTCAGTTGCTCACTTCTTTATTGGGTCATTGATTTGGGGGGGAGTTTAGATTTTGAGCTCCCTGTATATTCTGGTTATCAGTCCTTTGTCTGATATATTGCTAGCAAATATTTTCTCCCACTCTGTGGGTGGTCTCTTCAATTTAGAGACCATTTCTTTTGTTGTGCAGAACCTTTTTAATTTCTTATAGTCCCATTTGTCCATCCTTTGTTGCTGAGCCCCTTGAGTTCTACTGAGGACGTCCTGGCCTATACCTATTGCTTTCAGTGTATTCCTTGTTCTTTCCTGTACTAGCTTCAAGGTTTCAGGTCTGAAATTAAAGTTCTTTATCCACTTTGACTTAATACTAGCACAGGGTGACAAGCTTGAATCTAGTTGCAGTTTTCTGCAGTCAGATAACCACCTTTCCCAGCAACATTTGTTGAAGAGGCTGCCTTTTCTCCATCATATGTTTTTGGCACCTTTGTCAAAGATTAGGTGAGCATAGCTGCAGATTCATATTGGGTCCCCTATTCTGTTCCACTGGTCTTCATGTCTGTTTTTGTGCCAGTACCAAGCTGCTTTTATTGCTATGGCTCTGTAGTATAGTTTGAAGTTGGGTATTGTGATACCTCCAGCATTGCTCTTCTTGCTCAGTATTGCCTTGGCTATTCAGTCTTTTGTGATTCCAAATGAACTTTAGGGTTGATTTTTTTTTCAATCTCTATGATGAATGTCATTGGAATTTTGATGAGAATTGTGTTGAACATGTAGATTTCTTTTAGTAGTATAGCCATTTTTACTATGTTGATTCTGCCAATCCATGAACATGGGAGCTCTTTCCACTTTCTGTAGTATTCTTCAATCTCTTTCTTCAGTGGTTTGTACTTCTCTCCTTTAAAAGTCATTTACATTCTTTGTTAGGTTTTTTCCTAGGTGCTTGATTTTTTTTTGAGGGTATTGCAAATGGAATTATCTTCCTATATTCTTTCTCAATCTGCTCATTATTAGTGTATAGAATGGCTACTGATTTTTGTAAATTGATTTTGTATCCTACTACTTTGCTGAAGCTGTTTATGGTGTCTGGAAGTTTTGGGGTTGCGTTTTTGGGGTTTTTAAGGTATAAGATCATGTCATCTGTGAATAGAGATAGTTTGACTACTTCTTTACCTATTTGTATTCCTTTTATTTCTTCTTCTTGCCTAATTGTTCTGGCTAGGAATTCCAGGACTATGTTGAATAGGAGTGGAGAGAGTGGGCACCCTTGTCTCATTCCTGATTTTTGGGAAAATGATTTCATTTTCTCTCTATTAAGTATGATGTTGGCTATAGGTTTGTCATATATAGGCTTTACAATGTTGAGGTACTTTCCTTCTATTCCTAGTTTTCTTAGAGCTTTTATCATGAAGGGGTGTTGAATCTTAAAGGCTTTTTCTGCATTTATTGAGATGATCAAGAGGTTTTTGTCTTTGCTTCTATTAATGTGCTATATTACATTTTTTGATTTGCATATGTTGAACAATCCCTACATCCCTGGGATGAAGCTGAATTGGTCATAGTGAATGATATTTCTGATATGTTCTTGGATTCTGTTTGCTATTATTTTATTGAGGATTTTTGCATCAATGTTCATTAAGGAGATTGGCCTATAGTTCTTTTTGAATGTGTCCTTTTCTGCTTTGCGGATGAGTATAATACTGGCTTCATATAATGAGTTAGGCAGTGTTCATTCTGTTTCTATTTTGTGGGAAAATTTAAGGAGAGTTTGTATTAGTTCTTCTGCAAAGGTCTGGTCAGATTCAGCAGAGAATCTATCTAGTCCTGGACTTTTCTTTTTTGGGAGACATTTCATTATTGCTTCAATTTCCTTACATATCATAGATCTGTTTAGGTGATTAATATCCTCTTGATCCACTTTTGGATGGTCATAAGTATCTAGAAATTTGTCCATTTCTTCTAGATTTTCCAATTTATTTGAACATAGGTTCTCAAAGTAGTCCCTGATGGTTCCCTGGATTTCTTTGATGTTTGCTGTTATCTCCCCTTTTTTGTTTCTGATTTTACTAACTTGGGTCTTTTCCCTCTTCATTTTAGTCAGTTTTGCCAGGGGCTTTGTCAATCTTGTTTATATTTTGAAAGAACCAGCTTTTTTTTCATTGATTCTTTATATGGTTTGTTTGGGGTTTTTTGTTGGTTTTTTCATTAATTTCAGCCCTTATTTTTATTATTTCTCTCCTTCTGCTTGTTTTGGGTTTAGCTTGTTCTTGTTTTTCTAGGAGTTTGAGATGTAGCATTAGGTTGTTTATTTGAGATCTTTCTGTCATTTTAATATATATACTCATGCATATAAACTTTCCTGTTAGGACTGCCTTTGCTGGGTCCAATAGGTTTTGATACATTGTGTTTTCATTTTCATTAAATTCCAGGAATTTTTTTGACTCCCTTTCTTATTTCCTATATGACCCATTTATCATTTGGCAATGTGTTGTTCAGCTTCCAATTGTTTGCATATTTTCTGCTGCTGCTTTTGTTGTTGAGTCCCAGTTTTATTGCACTGTGATCCAACAGTATGCAGGGGTTTTTTCAATTTTCTTATATTTGGTGAATCTTTCTTTGTGCCCTATGATACGGTCTATTTTGGAGAAAGTTCTATGGCTGCTGAGAAGAATGTATATTGTGCTGTTTCAAGGTGAAATATTCTGTAAACATTGGTTAGGTCCATTTGATCTAACCAATGGTGTCATTTAGTTCTAGGATATCTTGGTTGATTTTTTTGTCTGGTGATATGGGGGTATTAAAGTCTCCCACTACCACTGTGTTGGAGTCTATATATGGTTTTAAGTCCTTTAGTGTATGTGTGATGAAGTTGGGTGCACTGATACTGGGTGTGTACAGGTTGATAATTGTCATTTCCTTTTGGATGTATTGCCCCTTTTATTAGTATGAAGTGACCTTCTCTGTCTTGGTTAACTAATGTAAGTTTGAAGTCCACTTTTTATGATATAAGAATTGCTACACCTGCCTGTTGTCAGAAGCCATTAGCTTAGTAAATCTTCTTCCAGCCTTTCGCCTTAAGCCAGTGTTTATTTCTGTCAATAAGATGGGTCTCTTGTAAAAAACAGATTGTCACATGTTCCTTTTCAATCCAGTTTGCCAAATGGTGCCTTTTGATGGGGGAGTTGAGTCCATTGACATTCAGTTTAAAATTGATACGTGTGTGGTGATTCCTGCCATTTAGCTGTTTTTGTTGTTTAAGGATTTGAGTGTGTGCAGCCAAATCAATGCTGCTCTCTGATTCCTTGTCTTTTCTTCTCCCAAGGTTTAATACTTCTTGTCCTCTCATGGATTTGTTTGCTTTCATCTTTTGTATAGGCTTCCATGTAGAGTCTTCTGTAGTGGTGGCTTGGTGGATATACATTGTTTTAGTTTCTGTTTATCATGGAAGATTTTTATTTTTCTGTACATTTTGAGTGATAGTTTTGCTGGGTAGAGTATCCTAGGGCTGAAATTATTTTCATTCAGTGCCCAAAATACCTCACTCTATGCCCTTCTTGCTTTTATGGTTTCTATTGAGAAATCTGCTGTTATTTTGATGGGTTTCCATTTGAAATCTGCTATTATTTTGATGGGTTTAACTTTATACATTATTTGTTTTTTCTCTTATAGTCTTCAATATTCTTTCTATGTTCTCTGTGCTTATTGTTTTAATGATAATATGCTGTGGGGAGGATCTATTTTGGTCAAGTCAGCTTGATGTTCTGGAGGCTTCCTGTACCTGAATAGGCAAAACTTTCTCAAGATTTAGGAAAATTTCTGTTATTATTTTATTGAATGTATATGTATTCCTTTGGCTATCACCTCTTCTCCTTCTCCAATGCCCATGATTCTCAGGTTTGGTCTTTTGATGGAGTCACTGAATTCTTGCATATTCCTTTCACAGCTCTTGGGTTGCTTAACTAAGAGTTGTTCTTTTTTTTTTTTTCTTTAATATCGGTTTTATCTTCAAGCTCTGAGATTCTGTTTTCCACTTGTTCTAGTCTACTGTAGTGGCCTTCCACTGTATTTTTCATTTGACTAAGAGGACTTTTTATTTTCAGGATTTCTGTTTGATTCTTTTTTCTGAGGTTTTCCACATCTTTGTTCATCTCCTCTTTTATATTGTGTATTTTCTTTATTCCATATATCTCTTTTTTATATTCTCCTTTGTTTCACTTTGGTGTTTGCTGAAGTCCTTTCTGAGTTCATTTCATTGTTTCTGTATCTTCTCAAGTTTTTTATTTGTAGTGCCTTGATATTTCTTGAGTGCATCTTGTACCTTCTGGTTAACCATGTCTAGTATCCTCTCCATAAGTTTCCCAGTGATCTCTTCCATGATTTCCTCTTTGATTTTTTTGTAGGTGTCACTGAGCTCATTAGTGACATTTATCATTGTTTTGTTAAGGTCAGGAACTGGATATTCATTTTCTTCATTTCCCACTAAATCCTCTATTGAATTGTTTTTTTGAGGTGTGCAGTTTCCTTTCCTTCTTCTTCTTCCCATCATTATAATAGGTGCTGTGCAACTATGTTCTTGATTGGCTGGTCAAAGGTTGTAATTTCCTGTTTTCTTTCCCTTGATTTAATTTTTGTGTTGTGACTGGCTTAGTTGTTAGCTAGGTTGATGTGCAATTTCTGTCCCTGGCCTGGAGATGTAAATTAGCAATAACAAATTCACAGGTTCAATGCCAGACCAGTTGTTTACATAGTATATAGAAAAACCCCTTGGTGATAATATCTATAAACAGTGGGAGTTGGGGGAGGAGGTAATAGTTGTTTGGCTTGGGTAATTGGTTAAGGTGGCACTAAAAGGTGGGATTGAAGTGGGGCATAGGCTGGGTGGGGGAAGAGGAATGGGAGCTGCTGAGTTTTGGGACCCTTTGTGTGTTTGGGGATAGTTCCATTGTTGTAGTGGAGGGTGCTTGTGTGAGGGATTGCAGAGGGCTGGGGGTGTGTACAGTTGGTACAATAGGCTAGTCAGTGGGTGGTGAATATGTAGGAGGGAGGGATAATGTGGTGACATGTTAAGAAAAGGAGAGAAAGTGAAAGGAGTAAGACTAGGAATAAGAAAAATATTTATGGTAAAATTAATATACCAGAAAAAAAGAAAGAAAGAAAAACTCGGGTACAACAACAATAAAAATTCAGTCTGCTTGAGGAATAACTCAGTTCTGGAGTTTTCTTTGGTATCCAATCTTAGTATAGACACTTGGTATTCTGGGCTTTGTAGGGGAGGGTGCTGCTCCTCTTGTTGGAAAGCTTGGGGTGGACACAGCTGGAGGTTTTTGGGTTTTTTTTTTCTGCTTTCCTTTGTATTAAGGGCTGTCTGTTACAAGTGGGAGCTCTGAAGTGGTCTCACCAGATAGCTGGCTTGTGAGCAGTATTTGGTTCCTTCTGTCCACAGGGCAAGTGGCAATTGGGACCTATGGTAACTTACTACCAGTTTGTGCAAGATAGTCCAATCTGTTGTTGTTTTCATCAGGTAGCAGCTGTGTTGCCCTGTGACTGCAACTCTGTCTGGTCAGCTCCTCCCCCAAGGAGGACAATTCAGTTTTGAGTATTGCTCTTAGTCCCACAGGACTAGCTCCATGATGGGGCTTGTTGCCCCACCACAACTCTCTACCTTTGTTCCTCATGCTGCCTCTGCTTGCTGAGTGTTCAGCTCCTCCTCTGGGAGGTTGGCTTGTCACTCCACCCCTGCTCTCAGTGCTTATTCCTTGCCCCACTTTCCCTCACTGAAAGTTATACTCCTTGCCCCACCCTTGTTCTCTGAGGTTGATTCAGCACTCCACCCCACCCCCACTGTTAGTCTATAATCATGGCTTCTTAGGAGGCAGAGATTAGAAGGATTGAGCTCTAAGGCCATCCCAGTCAATTGTTTACTAGACTCCATCTCAATTAATAAAAAGCCGGGCATTCCAATTCACTATTTATGCTTCTCAGTTTTGTCTGGGGGAGTTGGGGAGTTTTCAACCTGCCCAGGGACTGCACTGGATTATGGTCCCATGGGGTTGGGAGGGAGTCATATGTGGTGCATGTTATTCACCTATAGGGTCTGCAATTTACACAGGCAGCTTTAAAACTGGCTAGCAGAGAGAAATGGCATGTCATTTTTCTCAAGGCAGACAATTACTGGGATTGGGTTCAGCCCAGTGGGGCATAGGTAGGCTTTGCATGGGTTAGGGGTCCAGGATGTCTCAGGGTTCAGTTCTGTTTGATGCTCTATCTTCTGCTTTTTGAAAGAGAGAGAGAGAGAGAGAGAGAGAGAGAGAGAGAGAGAGAGAGAGAGAGAGAGAGAAAAGAGAAAAGAAAAGGGAAAAACAGCCAGGGGGATTTTTCCTAGGGCACACATGCCCTATTGGCTCTGCCAGGCCAGGATTTTTCTGGCTGTTAGGTACAATTAAAAACTGCTTTAAGGGTCAGTCCTTGAATTTTATGTGCACCTAATGTGTTGGTGGTTATTATTTTGGCTCAAAACAATCAGAATTACCCAAGTATAGCTGCCACATCTCAAAGTGGTTTCTTCAATCACTGAGCTCAGGAATTCTGATTCCCTATCCTATCCACAATTTTCCATGTGGTATCTCTAAAAAGGTCATTCTTAGCTCGGGTAAGGTTGCTCATACCTGTAATCCTAGCTATTCAGTAGTCAATTTATGAGTTTAAAATGGCTATATTATACAAGAAAAGCCAGGCACAGTGGCTCATGCCTATAATCATAGCTGCTTGGGAGGCAGAGATCAGAAGGATTGAGGTCTAAGTCCAGCCCAGTCAAAAAGTTCACTAGACTCCATCTCAATTAATAAAAAGCCAGGCATGGTAGTGTATTTCTGTCATCCCAGTTACATGGAAAACATAAGTGGGAAGATTGCAGCCTCAGCCAGTCTAGGCATAAACCCTATTTGAAAAACACTTAAGCAAAAAGGGCTGGGGTGTGGCTCAAGCTGTAGAGTACCTTCCCAGCAAGTGCATACCTTGAGTTCAAACCCCAGTACCACCCAAAAAGAGAAAGAAGATTTAAAACCAACAATATAATGTTTCACCTTAAAATTTTAATGAAATAGAAGATGGATGGATAACAAAGAAAATTTAGAAGCCAAAAAATTTTCTGAGAATATAAATAAAACTAAGAAACTTCTATAGCTAGAGTGATCAATAAATAAACAGACAACACAAATATCAATAGTAAGAATGAAAAGGATATTATCATCACAAACATTTAAAGTATAATAATGATTCAGTAATTAGGTGAAATGGACAGCTTCTTGAAAAACAGCTTACAAAACTGACACAAGAAGAAACATAAAATATGAATAATTTAATGTATATGCTTTTAAATTTAAGTTTGATATTTAAAAAATATCTCTCCCCCAAAAACCTCCAATACTGAGTCATATCAAAGAATACTAGAAGAAATAAATTCAATACTACTCAGATTTTTCAAATACTAGAGTAACAGGGATTTTTGAGGACAGCATAACTCTAATTTCAAAATCTTTATTACCAATAAAGAAAATTGCAGGTGAATATTCCTCATGTAGATGGGTTACAAGCCAGCTGGCTTGGATTCTTTTGCTCTACTCAGATAGAAATCATGGGTGAGGCAGGAGAAGCTCCTCCAGATATTCCAGTCCCGGCAGGTATTTGGAAGTAGCAGAGTAGGAGACAGTGTATAGCATCAGTCCTGGACTTTGACAACTAGAGTGGCAGCATGAGGTTCAGGTGTCAGGGTTCAAGCCCCAGGACCGTTACAAACAGGGCAGCAGCACAGACTTTGGGGAGTTAAGTGTATGGCTCCTATGGTAGGAGAGGCTAGGCAATCCCAACCAGCCACTGTCAATTGTCCTTTTTTCATTTCCAGGTGACATTTTCTACTGCCAGCTGCTGCCTGCCTAGTACTGCTCTAGTTAGTTTCACCTGGGGTCACTCAGCTCGTGTCACTGCTGTCTTCCTCTTAGGGGAGCTTGCCACCTGCTGCTGCTTGTATATCTTCATGTTAGCCACTCAGCAAAGGTGGGCAAGACCACTCAAGAGAAAACCTTTATTAGGCCCTCATATTGTAGTATCAGGGATCAGCAAGGAGGGTACCTTACAGCTGCTCACAAAGTTAAGCAGTCTATTTATGTACAAAAGGGGGTGAAGACAAGAGTGTTTGTACCATGCCTGACAGTTCCTCATGTTCATACCAATCATGGCTGGCACAGCCTCTTATGCAAATGAAGGATTGCATTTGTACCAATCACGGTCTTCTGCTAGCTGGGGAAGTGCCTTCAGGAACTGGAGTTGTGCTTTGGGTGCTGGCATGAGGGTACTCCAGCTGCCCGCTTGGCAGTCCTTTTCTCAAGGCAGTCAGAGCCCAGAAGAGTCTAGCACCTATCATTCAGGGAGTCAGCAAATCAAATATTGCAGTATTTGAAAAGCATAATGGATAATGGATCAAGTCAGATCAGTACCAGAAATGTAAAATTAGCTTAACATTCAAAATTAAATCAGTATAATTCACAATATTAAAAAATTATATGATTATTTAAATACATACAGAAAAACCATTTGAAAATATTTAGCACTATCTGTGATAAAAGCTCCAAATAAACTAGGACCTACAGTGAAAGCTTCAAAGGGAAAAATGGCATCTATGAAAAACCCACAACTGTCATATTTCATAGTGAGCATGTGAATTACTTCATGCAGAGATCAGCAACAATAAGGGATGCCCACTTCTACCTATTATAATAAGGTGAGGGGAAAAAATTAAAAGGCATGAAAATTAGGAAGAAGAAAGAAAGCTGTCACTGTTTGCAAATGATATGACTTTTTCCATAGAAAAATATCAAAATATCTTCAAAATAATTACTAGAACTAAAGAAAATCTTTTATAAAGGATATAAAATCCAAGGTTATTTTAAAGTACATTCTCATATACTGGCAACAAACAAATACAAAATAACAATCTAAAAATTTCAATCTGGGCATAGTGTGGCAGGCCTATAATCCCAGCACTTCAGAGATGAAGGCAGGAAGATCACAAGCTTGAGGCTAGCCCTGGCTATATAGGGAGACCTTGTCTCAGAAAAAAATTCTGTGGTGTTGAAAGATTTATATACCTAGAAATAAATACAAAACAGAAATCTAATGTCTTGACAGTTTAAACCAGAAAACATTATGAAAGAAATTAAGCAAAATTTAGCTAAATAGAAAAATATACCATGCTGATGGATTGAAAGACTCATTTTGTAAAATTGATAGCTTCCATTATGTTGACCTCTAGATTTAACACAATCCCCATTAAAATTCCAATGGGATTTTTATAGAAATCAACATAGTAAAAAGCATTTGGAAATTCAAAGGTCCCAAATTATGAAAACATTTTTTTAAGGTGGCACTAGGGTTTAAACTCAGCCTCACACTTACCAGGCAAGCACTCAACCACTTAAGCCATTCCACCAGCCCTTTCTTATGAGGGGTTTTTTGAGATAGGATCTCATGAACTATTTGCCTGGGCTGGCTTTGAACTGTGATCCTCCTGATCTCTTCCTCCTGAGTAGCCTGGATTACAGACATAAGCCACAGATGCCTGGCTTGAAAACATTTTTTTAAAGAAAAAAGCAAAGTTGGAGAACTTAATCTGATCTCAGAACTTACATGAAAGCCATAGAAATCAAAATAGTTTGTATTGGTATATAGATACACACATATCAGTGGATCACAACAGTCTAGAATGTATCACAATAGTCTACTTAAATATGACTAATTGATTTGTACATATTTTTAAGATAAACTGAAGAAGAAAGTCTTCTCAGCAAATGTAAATAGTGAACTGGATATTCATGCAGGAAAAATAATGGAAATTGATTCTTCTCTCACCATAAACAAAAATATACTCAAAATGATTTGTTGATCTAAATATAAAACCCAAATACTGTAGGGAAGAGAGATTATCTTTGTGACCTTGAAGTAGATAAAGGGTTCTAACATAGAAAATACAAAGCATAAAACATGAAATTTAAAATTGATGAGTTAGAATTGGTGAAAAATGAAAAGTTTCCTCTTTAAGTCACTAGTAAGAAAAAAGCCATTGACTTGAAGAAAACACTCATAACACAAATATGACCAGACTTGTATTCAGGAAATCAGAGAATTATTATAGCTCAGTAATAAAAGATGAATGAGCTAATAAAACTAAACAATATATGTAAATAGTAGACACTTTACCAAAGAAGATATACAGTGGAATACTAGTAAGAAATGAAAAGGAAGTTACTACCGATCAACCTCAAAATCATTACACCAAGTGAAAAAAAGGCAAGAAGAGAGAGAGAATACTGTATGAATCCATCTACTTAAAGAAAAAAAGGTGGAAAAACTAATTATGCTTTCAGAAAACAGTAGAGTAGTTATTCCTGAGAAGTGTTACTGACTGAGAGGGGCATGAGAGGGGCCTTTGTGGTCCTTCTTAATGTTTGTGCTACTTCATATAGATGTGAGTTATACAATTGTGTTTACACAAAGAAAATTTACCACACTGAATACTAATGATCTATACACATTTCTGTTTATATACTATAATTAAATAAAATTTAAAATATTGAAATAAAGTTACAGCTACAAACTATGCATTTTCTACTCCTATGAGCAATTAATGGTGGAATTATTTGTATTTCCACCTGTTGCACCCTCAGTGTGTAACATTACCATGTACAGAGAGTACAGAGTCACATTTTATATTCCTGAACAATGCCGTGACCAGCATTGGCACCTGCACTACCAACAGCAGCCACAAGAAGATAGCGGATCTCTTGGTTGTTACCTAACAATAATGAGGTACTTAGTGTTCTCTCCAGAGAACATTTGCTAAGCACTCTACATTTGTTTATTCATATGCATGCATGCCACCACCACAACTACCACCCCTACAACTTCTAAGGAAAAGAGCAAATATATTGCACCTGTGAAATGCAGCATTCTCTACCACATGTTTATCTAGGATCCCCTCTTCTGACCATCATGAACGAGATTATTGTCTCATTATTTGGGGCACCAGTTGCATTTGTTTTTTAAAGCAATTCTTACTGATAAATGCACTTGCAAATTCAGTGTAGGACCAGATGGTCACAATTCAATGAGCAAATAGGCAGAGAATATTATTCCAAATCTGAAACACATATTTGCCTCTTTAGGTCAAGTTCTGACAAAGCCACAACTCTCTCTATTAAAAAAAAAAAAATCTTATTTCAATTTCAGGAATATTGTTAGGGGAAAAGAGAAGAGGAAACCCAGTGGCCTATATATGTCAGTCCCCATTAAGTTGTAGTAGAATTTGAATTCTCTTCCATGGAAGGCACACACTTGTCTAGAGAACACACAAGACCCCACTGACACAAACCAAAGCACCTAATGTTACAAAAACTTGATTTAAAAATATAACTTGGTTGAGCTGGCAGAGTGGCTCAAGTGGTAGAGTATCTGCCTAACAAGCATGAAGCCCTGAGTTCAATCCACAGCATTGCCAAAAAAAAAAAAAATAAGAAGAAAAGAAAAATATAATTTGGCAGATTATCTTATCAAAATGAGTCCTTTTTTTCACCCCTTTAATCGAGGGCAGACTCATGCCTAGCTTTAGCTAATAGATATTAGCTAAGTGATTTGCACCACTTCTGAAGGAAGATGCAAGAAAGAGGCCTTGTGTGTCTGCCTCTCATTCACAGAACCCTGCCACCAACATATGAACAAACCCACGCTAGCCTGATATGGGGGAAAGTTCAATTGTATAAAAAAAGACAGTCCTTGACTAGCCCATAACTGGTTGATTGGCATACATGTAAGACAAAGAATCAATCCATAGGGGACAAGGACGGTCTACTGACAAGACTTCTGAGCTGAGTATATGTGTATTTGTAAGCCATTAGAATTTGAGATGGTTTATCATGCAAAAAGGCAATGTATAAATGAAACCGATATACATGAGGGCTTCCATATTGTCATCATCAGAGATGGAGACCTTTGAGAAGAATATTTGGTCCAATTTCCTCATTTTGTGAATATAAATACAAATATAACATAAAGAACATGAATTAAATGTCAAAAGTACCAGCTCTTTTCTTTACTAAAAAATTTTTAAGAGTTCAGTTACAAGGGCTGGTGGGATGACTCAAGTGGTAAGAGCACTGTCTAGCAAACATGAAGCCCTGAGTTCAAAGCCCAGTGCCACCAAAAAAGAGTTCTGTTATAATAACTATATTAGATTATATTCAAGTACCTAACATAGACAGGGAATTATGCTAACACTTTGAGTCAATATTTTCCTATAATCTGAGGAAACAAAAAAAGGTGGAGCCAGCACATGACAGTGAATCCTTCAGACACCTAACACAATGCCCAACAGCTACATTGTATCCTACTGCTCCCACCATTGGAATACATGGAGCTGCAACTTCAATGTGGCTGAAATTCTAAAGTCAGTATTGGCTCAGTCAGTATACTAAGCAAATAACACTTGCATTCTAAATTATCCTTGAAAATGTCTTTGTCCATAAATTACAACACCAGCTGCAGGAAGCCCACCAGAATCAGTTCTTCCTCCAATATTGAACAGACAGCTAGAGTTTGGGAGGGAGGAAAGATCAGTGAAAATATACTATGTTTCAGGCTCTATGTTGATAAATTTTTTAAAAAGACTATATAATATGTGTCCATATACATGGTAAGATGCTCTCAAAAAGACCTCAAATCCACTCAATGATCACCATATACACATTTCCCATTTCATAGCCAGACTGACAAATGGAATCACTTTGATCACTTTGCAGTATTACAATTCTCTATTTCTCTGTCCATGTCTCTTTTCATTACCACTGTTTAAGCACTTAAATTCACAAAAGTTAAGAATACATCTGGTGCAACTACACTAGACTGTTTTGGGAAATCACAACATGTCATCACTTGCACAAGAAATCAAGACAGTAAGAGCTGTGTAAAGCTAGGCATCAGCTCCTAGTCTTGATCCTGGTCTTGATCAATGATCTGTCACTAATTTGCTAATTATTGCTCTATGACCTAGAGTTATATGACCTTGCTATATGTCAAAATCCATTCAACATCTCTGGAACTCAGGTCCCTCATCTGAAAAATGGTTTTTAACTGTAAGAAATGTACCCTTCTATATGAAGAGATACTGCTTCCAAGAAATAAAAAATGGTGGGGAAGGGCCAGTATTGATGCTGGGCTCCTTTTCCTTAGAGACTACCTGGCTTCTATGGAGCTCCCCAGTTCTACCTGAGACCCAGACTGCTGACACTTGCCCTCATCTACACCTAGCACTCATGAATCCAGGATGACAATCCTGAGCTCCAATCTTGGCTCCTAACCTATTACCAACATAAACCATTACAACTTAGCTCATTCTAATTTCAATTTCCTCATGAGTGCAATGGAATTAATTATACATACTTCATAGTGTTTTTGTTAAATATGTAAAATAATATATGTTAGGCTCAGGCATTCTGTGCCCCATGATATCATTTAAACATTCTCTAAGCAACAGAAACAGAAAACTTCTAGTGTAACTTAAAAAAAATAAATTGGAGTGGTACTAAAAGAGCACAAAATTCTAAAGACAGAGTAAACAGGTCTTGGGAAAGGGCTCAGGGGAGATTTTGGCCTCCCTGTAGTACCATAAGTATTTCTACCAAGGTTCTCTGCCCCATCTGCCTTCCTGCATTCAGCAGAGATATCCCAAATGGCCTAGATTGGATCACATGACTACACCTATGATCACAGATCTTTTTTAAAAATTAAAAAATTAAAAATTTGCAATTAAAACCCACTCAAGCGACAGGTGTGCTCCCTAAAGGAAGGAAGGATACCATTGCTGTTACTAAAACAGAGAAGTGATGCTGGGCAGAGAGAAGCCAGACTCCATGCCCAGTCCTACAACTTATTACCAATGTCACCCAAAAGTTAGATTCTTCTAGAAAGTTTAAAAAACAAAAGCCCTGTCCAGTAATACTACCCTCTTTGTAATGCCGTGATCTTTCCTGCCTGTTGGGACTTTTTTGATTCCATGCTGGCTTTCCATTGAAAATCTTGTCAAGCTTAATTTCCTTTGGGTGCAAAGCACTTTACATAGGGAAACTGAGCTATAAAATACCTCGGTGTTCCTAATGAAAGACTTTTACTTTTTCTTAGTTATAGAACCATACAAATGCCACATAATTAATGGGCCACTAAATTAAAAAACTGTGGTCTTCACCCAGAGATAACACAATGAAACTCAGAAACCAAAGCAGTAACCTAACCTCACACTCTGTGAATTTCCTCCTTTGGTGAGCTCACTTGTGCTATTTAACAGCTGTCACTACTTGGCCTGGTCTTCTGAGACCTCTATCACATCAGGTCAGACAGTAACATCAACAATATATTTAGCCATGGAGATGTAGAAGATGAGGGAAATCAGGGCCAAAAAGATCAAGACAAACAGTGCAGTCTATCCTTTTGTTTGCAATTTTTCTTAGTAAAACAAGGAGATGCTTGGTGTTTATGTTTAGACCCAAGAACCCAGGTCCTAATGTGAACTTTCTGGATGATGCATCATCCATCCATTTAATCTCTCTGTGACCTTTTCCTATTCAGCACAAAACAGCTGGATGAAAATTCACACCTGCAAGCCGCAGTTGGGAAAATACAATTCAGACTGGTTCAGTTCTCAGTATAACTTAACCACCACAGGTGGGCTCTGAGTCTAATCCAATTGCCAACTGTTACCTACCTTGAGGAGGGCGGCTTCCCTTATGTGGATTTCAGTTTTCTCATCTCTTGCCCAAGGATGCTGAACAGCAGGTTTTTTGAAGTCCCTTCCTTTCTGTTGAGTGGAATTAGGTCCAGTGGAACTTCTGGTAATAAATACTTCCAGTGTTCAATATTTAAGCTTTTCCTAGGGAGGAAATAGGGAAAAGTTAAAGGGCTCCATTTCTCACCTTGATTTGGCTGCTGTTGAGTTTCTGAAAAGAGCAACTCCTGATGCTATTCATGAGCTGTGGAATATCATTCTTTGAAGGCACTGGTTATGCAGCATTGAAGGTGATGACAAATTCAGAGATCAGCAACGTTTTCAGCAAAAGTCTAGGCAGGAATTCTTTTAAACTATGCTAGTCTGAGTCTCTATTGTAGCTAATCAACTCTGCTATTGCAGTGTGAAAGCAGACACAAACAATACATAAGTGAACAAGTGTGAGTCTATTCTATTGCAAAAACAGGTGGTGGGGAATTGACCCCTGGCTCGCCACTGATTTAACTGATGGTTGTGGTGATAGGAAACATGCAGCTTCATTCTCATAATCTTCACAGAGAGCTGCAAGGCTTGGTAGAGTTTATTATTATCAAAGGTATCTGGAGAATGCTCAAAACCATAAGATAATTTTGAATAATAAGAGCAATGTGGAGATCACTGTACTAGGAGACAGAAGATGTAGGTTGAAGCCAAATTCCTTTTCATCCACTGGCAAATTGCCTCACGTTTGTGAATCTAAGTTTCTTCATTTTTTCAAATTTTAAACAAGAAATTGCACATGCTATGCCTAAAAGGAATAAGAATAGTAACAGTTAATATTTGAGTGTTCTCATAAAATTTAAAATGATATTTTCATATTTAACATATTTAATTCTCATAAAAAGCCCTCAGTATCTACTGAGCGAGTGTAGGTATTTTTATCTGACTCACACTACACCTAACTCACATCCTTATTCTCATCTTACATATAAGACACTAAAGGTAACGAGAATAACTCTGAAAAGTTTGCCATGCTACAAGATGGTAAGATGACATAACTATTCAACATAAGAAAAATAACATCTTTTGCCTTCCCTCCACAGGTAGAATTAGTACAGTTAAATCATGATATTTAAAATCCAGTTCAGCACATATGTTGTAACACCCATTGTGTGTGTAAGCAGCCACCACCCTCAACAAAGGAATTTCTGCTCTTCACAGAGTGTTAGGTAGCAATTAGCCATGAGTGATGAATAACACAAAAAAGATGAGGACACAGAGAAATTATATTATTTTAATAAATATTAAAAGGGCCAAACTCAAGACATTAAAATAAAAAACTACAAAGCCAGAGTAGCCACCCCCACCCTCCCACCTTCTTTTAGATATCAAGTTACAAAAGCAGAGAGACCTAAAGAGGGCTATCTACACCTGCCTTCCTCTTTGATATGTTAAGGAGCTACAAGGCACCAGGAATAGGCAGAGGGAAAGTCTTGTCTACCAAAAAAGAAGTCCTAAAGCATACCTATTGTCCCTGTGTTTTAGGTAGGCTTGGATGACATCTCCTGGGTTTTATCACCCTCTTCACCATGCAGATCCATTATCTTAATGATTAGTGGTTGCTAGGCCTGACCTTGTATTTCCCCCAGCTAAGAAAGTATAAGACTAAGATCGGGGCCACCATTTTGAGTCTCTACTCCCATTTTCTGCATGGAAAGCAAGACATTTTTCTTCCTTTTTTTTCATTTCTCCCCACTTTTATCCTATTATTACTAAATTTCTTTCCTAAAAGCATTACTGTTATTTTTACTACACTTTCACATCTTGCTTGAATTTATTTCTTACCAAATGCAGGAGTATTATACCCAGAGTAGCACACAGGTACCCATTAACCTATAATTGTCCCAGTAAGTAAGCAGGGCATGGGTTCCAGCTTCGGCCTATGTTCCCCTCTATAGGTTCCAGAATAAATCTACAATGCCATTAAGCTGCCTCTCTGTCTCTGCTTTTCTTCCACTCTTGAACCTAATGGTGAACGCCTTAGAATCCTAGTACTCAGAAAGCTGAGGCAGGAAGATCATGACTTCAGGGCAAGACTGAGCCACATAGCAAGACTGCTCTTAAAAAAAAATTTAAGAAAACACAGAAAAAATAATTTGAGATAACCCAAAATTCCTTAAGCAAAATAACCATTAACCTGGCTGATTATTTTGAAACATGGCCACAACCGTCCTTCCCATCTGCATGCCCTTTTGCAATGTGACTTTGTCACTCTCTACATCTATAGATGAAGTTTGGTTTTCCCCTCTCTTGAATCTAGGCTGACACTGCAGCTGGCTTCGCCAATAGCGTGCGACAGAAGAGTCATGTTACAACAGCAATGCTACACTTTAAAATGACTTAGAGCTTTGACTTTTCTTGCCTGGAGGCCTGGGACTCCATCTTTAAAAAAAAACTGTTTGAGAAGATAAAATATTTAAATTAAATCTAGATTCTTATAATACCCCACACGCCCAGTTTTCAGTTGAAAATCTCTTGTCCCAAGAGCAGAAAAGATCTCAAACCAAAAGATAGATGAAAATCAACAGGTACCAATAGCAACATGATACAAATGTTAGAATTATCTTATAAAAATGATAAGATGGAAGAGGTCAACATCAGAGTGATAATGGCAAAGGAAAGAATGAAGTTGAAAATTAAACCACAGAAATTAAGGAATTTGAACAACATAGAGAAAACAGACTGAAAATCAAATCATAGAGCCTCCAAGACATGTGAAGCTATCACCTTAAGATCTAACATTTTTATCATGGAAGTCCAGGAAAAGAAGAGAAAGAGGGAGGGAGGGCTGAAAAAGTACTGGAAATACTCAAAATTTTTCCTTCTGAGAGGAACCCAAATGGGATAAATCCAAAGGAAGCTTAAACTTCTAAAAGCTAAAGACAAAAAAATCTTGAAAGCAATTAGAGAGAAATAATATATTAACTGAAGGGAAAAAACAATTTGAGTGAAATGGATTTCCCATCGGAATCCATGAAGTCCAGAAGGAAGTAGCATAGCATTTTCCAAGTGCTGAAAGACAAAAACTAGAAATCCAAAATACTACAACCATCAAAAGTGCCCTTCAAGAAGGAAGGAGAAATAAAGATTTTCTCAAATGAAAAATAACTAACAGGATTTTGTCACCAACAGACCTATTATAAAAGAATGGCTACAGGAAGTTCTCTGAACAGAAAGAAAATGATAGAAAAAGACATGTTGGGAACAGGAGAAAAGAACAGGAAGAGATTAAGTAAGTAAGTTTAATAAACTCTTAAGTTTTCTAAATTACCTTTAATGGTCAAAGCAAAATTTCAACAATGTTTAATGTGGGTCTCCACATATGTTCAGAAGATAGTCAAGACAATTACACTGGGAAAGAATAAAGGGATATAAAAGGAAGTTAGATTTCTACACTTCAAACTGACCAGTGTTGACACCAGTCCATGGTGATAAATTGAGTACATAAAATATAAAACCTAAAGCATTCACTAAAACAACTATTTTTTAAAGCAGCACTAAAAAGCACTATAGATAAATAAAATTTGAGTTCAAATAACCCATAGGAAGATAAGAAAAAATAAAATGAAAACAAATAGTAAATAAAAATTCCTCAAAACTCTTAATAAAATAGTAGCCTTCAAGCACTGGAGCATATTGTTGGAAATGTAAGCCCCAAAAGTGACCACGTAGAGAGGAGTGATCTGGCCAAGAGATTCTTTATTGCTGGGTGGGGGAGGGAGAGAGCAGAGAGCCAAGAGAGAGAAGCAGGAGGGGCAGGGGCTTAAATACCTCTCAGTGAGACTCCGCATGATCTGATTGGTTAGGATCTTATGGTTCATGCTGATTGGAGGTTGGGGCAGAAGGAGGATTCAAGCTAGACTTGAGGCAGGACCTTGACCCTGGAAAACAGAAGCTTAAGGGTGCAGTAAGAACTGAAACCTATCAGCGCCATTATGGCCAACACATGTAGCTAAAGCATGGGCTCTGGAGCCTGCTGACCCAGGTTACGTTCCTGGTTCAGCACATGGGCAAATTACTTATTAATTTGCGCCTCAGTTGCTGCATCTGTAAGTTGAGGCAATGATGTCTGCTTTATAGGATTTTGATGAGCTTTTACTAAGCTGGTATTTACTTATAACAGTACGTGGTACCTGATGAATATATACATTATTTCAAATTAAAATAGTTAAATTGTTCTCTCAACTAGGGGCAGGAAGATATTCAATTGTTCCTTTACATTCCCTTCTTAAATCATACTGTGGCAAACATCCTCTTACTTTAGCCTTATCATATATCTCTGTTCATTTTTGTAATAGAATAATCCTTTGAAATATGTCTTGATGTGTATATGTAACCTCACTCCTCCTTTTTTCCAAAGCAAGATAATTATCACAGTTTTGTTACATGCCAGTGTCGAGGGTCCTTGCCTTCACAGGCCAGAGAGCTGGCTCGTGAGGCAGCTGAATGACGAGTCAAAGCCGGTATATAAAGTAGGATTTATTAAACAGAAAGGAAAGGCTACAGCTAAGGTACTGCAGCGGAGCCCGGAAGCCGGTGGCTCACTGCACAGGTGAAAGCTGGGGTTTTTATGGATGTTTTAACTGTGGGTTAGGTGGGTTTTTCTCATTGGCCATGGATGGATTCTCGGGATTTCTCAGGTGAACTGGTTTGGTTTGCACCTTTATTGGGGGAGGGGAAGCAATCTTGAGAGCATTTGCTCATCAGCCCTGTGGCAGATCTGTGTCTCTCCTTTAGGATGCAGGAATGCAGGCCTCCATCTCCTCAGGATGCAGGACTGATATTGCCCTCCATGGGGGATGGGATACCCACTCACCTGCCTTAGGTCTCTAGACCCAACACTTTCATAAAAGGTACTTTGGACACAGAACTTGAATATCTAGAATAGTTGGAGTTTTCACCAAATTTGTTTTTCCAGCACACAAAATGGAGAGTGTGTGTGATACATTATATGACTGTTCCCTAATCATTCATGACTACAGTCGCATGGCATATTGGTTAGTAGCATGGACTCTAAAATTAGATGGTCTGGGTTTAAATTCCAGCTCTATCCTTCATGAGTTGTGCGACCTTAGACATGTTACTTAACCTCTCCATGCTTCAGTTTCTTCATCTCTCAAAAGGGAAAAATAATAGTATCGTCCTCACACAAGTGCTTTTAAGAATGCAATGAGTTAATGTACCTTAGGAACTCAGAGGAATGCCTGCCATTAAACCAAACAGAAAAGATAAGTGAGGTCTCTTTCATGATGACCTGAATTCATCCTAAAAGGAAGCAGATAAGAAAATTATTATGAACCTCAATGCAAAATGGTAAAGAAAAGAGGGGAAATCCCTCCCTCTCATTATTTAGCAATGTGAGCTGCCGAAAGTGTTGTAATAGAGCTATCAGTATGTGTCACCACAATCCGTGGTCTGCTGCACATTGCCTTCTCAATAAATCATCTCTAAAGGATGAGTGGAAATTCACAAGTAATTTTGCATAAGGGACTATTTTCCATCTGAGCTAATTCTAGTTGCATACATATGTGGAAGGAAGTTTAACACATCTTTTCCATGACAAACAGATTGGCCTATCCTGTAAGGTCATCTGAAAGGCTCAACTT
This sequence comes from Castor canadensis, assembly GCF_047511655.1. Lineage (NCBI taxonomy): Eukaryota > Metazoa > Chordata > Mammalia > Rodentia > Castoridae > Castor > Castor canadensis. The sequence goes on along the minus strand of NC_133392.1, from coordinate 39,638,908 downwards.
GTGGTTTGAAATCTTTGTAATCCTTGGTCTAAAGGAATTTCATAACTAATTTATTCTTAGCTTTCTTATATGGCTGTAAATCAAAATACAATATCTTGCTTTGGGAGACACTGTTTGTTGTGTTTTTAAATGAAGTTTAAAATAAACTGTTAAGATCTTTCTTAAACTCTGGGTTTAGAGTAGATACTATTTTGGGGTAGTATCACTCACCACATAAACAAACTGTACAAAGATAAGCTGTAAAAGATTCCGTAATTTTTAGGTACTAAAGAATAGCAGCTGCTTGCTGCAAAAATTTCAGCTTCCCCTCTAACTTTACTTTCTCCTTTCCTCATTTATAATGGCTGCTTTTGTTCTTGAATCCAGTTATGGAAGACTATAAAAATCATGCATTTTATCTATCCACTTTATTCAATCTTGCAGCAAACTATCCAAAATCCAAAGAGATTATTCAAGAATGGTCATATTTCATGTATCATAGAAAATAGAGACATGAGAGTGATACATCTTTCCTCACTCCATACCTAATTAGTATATTGACAATATAGCTCAGATTTCCTACCACACTTCTAATATTATTGAACTACTCTTAGCCTATTCTAAGCATGAACTGTTGAGTTATCCTGGACAGCCCTGACTTTTTTGGGGGTTTGGGGAAGACTATCACAGCTTCAACTTCATTGCTTGTTTTAGACACATTTAAGTTGTTTATATCCTCTTGGTTCAATTTTTATCGATACTAATCAAGTCTCCCAAGTTATGGAGTCCAACCCAAATGTTAAACCCTGGAATGAAAAAACTGTAGTCAGCAGTTATGAATAAGATGAGGTGCCTAGAATCATAGTCTTAATATTTTTCATACCTTAAATTAGGTCACATTCTTTTTCAGGATTATAGCATGACTCAAAGATGTAATAAGACAAAAAGTTCGGTCTTTGAAAAGATAAACTAGATTGACAAACACTTAGCCAAACTAACCAAAAGAAAGAAGGAGAAGATCCAAGATTAATAGAATTAGAGGCAAAAAATGGAATATTACAACAAATACCTATGAAATTCAGAGGATGATTAGGAATATTTTGAAAATCTATATTCTAATTAATCAGAAAATCTAGAAGAAATGCATAAATTTGTAGATGCAGATGACCTACCAAAATTGAACCAAGAGGATATAAACTACCTACAAATCTATAATAAGCAATGAGATTGAAGCAGTAATAAAGAATTTCCCAACAAAGAAAAGCCCAGGAACAGACAAATCCACTTCTGAATTTAACAGATGTTTAAAGAACACCATTGTTACTCAAACTAGTCCATAAAATAGAAAGGGAAAGAATGATACCAAATTCACCCAATGAAGTCATTATTTATCTTGACACCAAAACTGGAAAAGTACCTGACCAAAAAAAAAAAAAGAGTGAGAGAGAGAAAATTATAGACCAATTTCTTTGATGAATATAGATGCAATTTTTTCAATAAAATCCTTGCAAACCAAATTTGACAACACATTTAAAATATATACCACAATTATGTTGGCTTCATTCCAGGGATGCAAGGATGGCTAATTATATGCAAATCAATGAACATAATGCAACACATAAACAGAATCAAGGAGAAAAATCACATGATCATCTCAATAGATGCAGAGAAATGTTTAACAATATTCAACATTCCTTCATTATGAAATCCCTGAACATACTAGGAATATAAAGAACATACATCAATATAACAAAGGCTACATATGACACACTTATACCAACATTATACTGAATAAGGAAAGACTGAAACCATTTCTTCTAAGGTCAGAAATACAACAAGGATGTCTACTCTTTCAACTCTTATTCAAGATCATGCTTCAATTTTTAGACAGGGCAATAAGGCAAGAAAAAGAAATAAAAGAGATATAAATAGGAAGGGAAAAAGTCAAATTATCCCTATTTGTAGATGGCATGATACCATAACTAAAAGATCCTAAAGGCTCTGCCAAAATCCTTGTAGATCTGAAGAAAACTTTTGGCAACATAGCAGAATACAAATCAATATACAAAAATCTGAGAAGTGAATAAAAAAATCCCACTCACAATTTTTCTACAAAAAGTTACATACCTAGCAATAAATTTAACAAAGAAATAAAAAAACTTCTATAGTGAAAACTATCAAACATCGAAGAAAACACCAAAAGATAGAAAGACTTCCCATGTTCAGGGACTGGTAGAATTAATATTGTGAAAAAAATCTATACCATTAAAAGCAATCTATAGATTCAATGCAATTCCCATCAAAATCCCAATGCCATTTTTCTCATTAGAAACAAAAACATCAATCATAAAATTCATATGGAAATGAAATGACCCCAAATTTCTAAAGTAATCTTCAGCAAAAAGAGCAATACTGGAGGTATCATAATATTGGACTCCAAATAATACTACAGAGCTATAGTAACAAAAATAGCCTGGTACTGGCACAAAAACAGAAACATGAACCAATCAAATAAACAGAAAAATCTAGAAACAATCCCATACAACCATAGCCATCTGATTTTCAATAAAGGAGCCAAAAACACCTATTTAACAAATGATGCTGGGAAAATTGGATATCCAAAAGTAGAAAACTGAAATTAGATCCCTATCTTTCACCTTGGATAAAAATTCATTCAAAATGGATCAAAGGTCTTAATATAAGACTGCAGCTTTGAAACTTCTAGAGGAAAACAGAAAAGACCAGTGAATATATAGGCATAAGTAGTACCTTTCTGAATAGGACTTTAGTTGCTCAGGAAATGAAAGTAAGAATTGATAAATGAGATCGTATCAAATTAAAAAGCTTCTGCATTACAAAGGAAACAATTACCAGAATCAAGAGACAACATACAAAATAGAAGAAAATCTTTGCCAGTTATTCATCAGATAAAGGATTAATTTCTAGACTATATGAAGAGTTCCAAAAATTAAACATTAAAAGAATAGACAATCCAAGTAATAAATGTGCAAATGAATTGGATAGTTCTCAAAAAAATACAAGAGACTAATGAATACATGAAGAAATGTTCAACACCCTTAGCCATAAAGGAAATGCAAATGAAAACTATACCAAGATTCCACCTCACCCTAGTCAGAATGGCAATTATCAAGAAAATGAAATACAACAAACATTGCTGAGGATGCAGGAGAAAAGGAATCCTCATACACCGTTGGTGGGAATGTAAATTAGTGTAGTCACTATGTAAATCAGTATGGAGGTTCCTCAAGAAACTAAATTCAGAATTACCATAGTTACTTTTATACCCTCCTGGGTATATATCCAAAAGAATGTAAGTCAGCATAAAACACAGAAACCTGCATGTCCATGCTTAACCACTATTCACAATAGCTGAACCATGGAATCAGCCTAGATGTACATCAATTAATGAATGGACAAATAAAATGTGGTGAATAGACACAATGGTATATTATTAAACCACAAAGAACATCAAACTATGTCATTTGCAGGAAAATTTCATCGTGTTAAGTGAAATAAGCCAGACTGAGAAAGAAAAATATTTCATGCTCTCTCATATGTGGGATCTAGACCTAAGAAAAAGTAACAACATGAATATAAAAAGGAGACTGTTTTGATCAGGACCATGGAAGGGATGGATGAAAGAAGTGGTGATGGGTGATGTGTAATAAGATTGAAATACATTATATGCATGTATGAAAATGGAGTAATGAAACCCATTAAATTGTTTTTTAAAAGAGGGATATGAGAGACAGAGAGAGAAAAGAGGCTTTGGAAGCTTTGTAGATTTAAAGGAGAATTTAGTGCAAACAGGAAGACTTCTTCCAGCTGAAAAATATGTGTTTATTGAAACTTGTTCTCATATGGAATAAACTCAAGGGAGCAAAGCCAAAGTAATTGAAATAGGAGTCAAAGAGGCACTCTAACCTCTAAAACCTTGACAGTGTGGACTCTGGAGTTGAGTCAGAATACATGGGTCAGATAAATTAAAATCTTCTTCAGTGACAATATTGTTATTCTCATAGGATTGTCGTGAAGATTAGTTGAAATGACTAGAATAGTGCTTCTAAAGTAGCATTTTCTATGTTAGTATTCTTATTATTTAGATTGTTAGCATTATCTCCATATTGAGAGATATTTACATTGTATGCTTGGAAAATAAAAGCTGCTAAAAGTATATTTTGCTTACCATTTCCCCAGTCCATTGAATCCTCAGTATTCAATGATATAAAAGCATGAGGGTAAATGGTGGAGAAGAATCAAATCTCCCATGCAGGAAAATTCCAAATAATTTATGTAGCTACTCTGCCTTCAAGGAGGTAAAGTATAATCCCTCACTCCTTGAGTATGGGCTGCACATAGTGACTTTCTTCCAGAGAAACTAGAACAGATAGGGATGGGAGCCAGTAACTTTAGTGAAGAAAACTTACAAACATGAAATCATCCAGAAAACTGAGATCACTATCAAGAGTGGTAGGTAAATCATGGGAAACACACACACACACACACACACGTATATATACATACATATATATATATATATGTATATGTTCCTGGCCAGCACTCCTCAAAACTGTCAAAATCACCAAAACCAAGAGAAGTCTGAGAAACCGTCATGGCCAAGAGGAGTCTAAGATGACATCATGATTAAATATAATTGGTGCACCTTGCAAAAAACAGTAAAAAAAAAAAAAAAAGACATTAGGTAAAAAAAAAAATAGGAATTTTGGTTAATAATAATGTCTTACTATTTGTTCATTGATTGTAGCAATCAATTAATGTAAGATATTAGTAATAGGGGAAACTGGGTGTGTGGTACATGAGAATTCTATAGTACCTTTGTGACTTTTAAATGTATTTAAAATAGCTTTAAAAAGCTAAGCTTATTTTTTAAAAAGACATACACTTGGCTTATGAGGAATATGCAATGTAATGGGGCCAATGAATAAACAATGAACTTATAAGCAGTAATGCAGTATAGTGTGTACAGCAATGGAAGCATGTAAAATGTGCAGAGCCTGTGTGACACACAGGGTAAGGATGTAGAAACTATAGTACCTTCCTTATTTGAGGAGGATGCTGTCCAAGATGCCCAGTGGATGCCCAAAACCACTTAGTGCTGAACATACACTATATTTCATTCTTATTGTAGATCTTAGAAAACTTATGAATATTTTTCTTTCCTAAAGTTGTGAACTTTCACCTTTTCACTTAAAAGAAGCACTTTGAAACTTCTCTTTGGTATATGCAGCATCACTACTGTTGCCCTGTGAGGCCATTTTCAAGTAAAATAAAGATTGCTTGAACACAACACTGTAATACCTCAACACCCAATCTGATAACCAATATATCCATTAGGCGTCTAGCAGGTTGGTAGTGTATACAACATGGACACTCTGAGCGAGGAGATGATTCATGTCTCAGGAAGAGGGGAACTGGATGGAGTGAAATTTCATCATGCTACTCAGAATATCATGCGATTTGGAACTTATAAACTGTTTATTTCTGTAATTTTCCATTTAGCATTTCAGACCATAAGTAACTGAAACCATATAAAGCAAAACTGTATTGAGCTACTTGGTGATCAGATTCTTCAGTATTACAGGAAGGATTGGCAAGATGGGAGTCTGAATATTAGTATCAACCAGATCAAAAGTACTCAGTAGCTGAACTAAGGACTGGACCTCTCTTATCAGAGGGAAGGCCAGCCTTCAAAGCATTTTCAAAAGGGGAAATGGAAGAGCAAAGCAGCAGGAAACACTGCAAATAGGCATCTTGTTCCTTTTAAATTAAAATGCTTTTCACTATTCTGCTGTTGGAAATGACAACTGGAACACAGTGGGCCTGACCTACTGTTAACTCCATTTGTCTGCTAATGCCATTGAGCTCAGTCTACTGATGGCTAATTGGCTCTATCTAGAGAAAGATCTGTGACTGGAGAAAAAGAACACTATTAGTGAGAAGACATCCCCTAGAATGGATGGAACAAATATCAGAAAGGCCCATTCTTTAAGGCTTATTCTGGATGACAATTCCTGGCCATATTCAGTTCATACACAGTCCATGTGAATCAGCCCTGAGTCACTGATGATGGGGACATGGCAGACATTGGGTAGTGGGAGGGGGTGGAAATACACTTTTGCAAACAGCTAAAATGGAAGGAAATGCCCTGGGGATCAAGCTCTAACTTGAACACAGGCCAGAAATCCAGAAAAGCTATTAAAATAAGAATACAATTTTCTATCACACAGAAGGTACAAGCAAAATGTCACATTAACAGTAGTGTGGGTCACAGGATTAATGATGCAGATTTAAATACCAGTTTATGAAAAAAATGAAGAGCAGAATTGATCCAAGCAACACTTTTGGCTGTCACAAAGATGGGGCCAGTCTAGATGTCTCACAATGCCTAGAATAGTCCTAACCAAAAAAAAAAAATTATCTTGCATTTCTCATGCTCCTTTCTCCCCCTAATTTACTAATTGTGACAGAATACACACAAAACTTACAATCTTAAGCATTTATAGGCATACTGTGCAATTGCACACATTGTTGTGCAACTATCACAACCATCCTTCTCCAGAACTCTTTTTTATCTTTTAAAACTGAAATTCTGCACCAATTAAACAATGACTCCTCATTCTCCTCTCTTCCAAACCTATGGAAACCACCATTCTACTTTCTATCTTTTTGATTTTGATACCTCATATAAGTGATATTGCCCCATATTTGTCTTTTTGTGACTGGTTTATTTTACTTAGCATAATATCCAAGTTTCATCTATGTTGTAGCTTATGTAAAATTCCCCTCCTTTTTTAAGGCTAAATGATTTTCCACGCTTTTCACTCATTGAAGAATAACTGGATTGTTTTCACATTTTAGCTATTGTGAATAATATTGCTATGAAGGTGAGTATACAAATATCTCTTGGGGACCATGATTTTAGTATTTTAAGTATATACTCATATAAGTGGAATAGCTTGATCCTATGGTAATTCTACTATTTTTAAAAGGCTTCTATACTGTTTTCCATAGCAGCTTTGCCACTTTACATTCTTATCAGCAATGCACAAGGATTCTAACTTCTCCATATTTTTGCCAAATTTGTTATTTTCTGAGTTGGTTGGTTTTCTTTTGTTTGATAGTACCAATACTAATGTAAAGTGATATCTTAATGAATTTTGTGTTTAAATTTCCCTAATGGTCAATGATATTGAACACCTTTTCATGTGCTGATTGTCCATTTATGTATCTTCTTTGGAGAAATGTCAATACAGGGCCTTTGCTCCTTGTTTGAATTGGATTGTTTGGGGGTTTGATTATTAAGCTTTAGTTCTCTATATATTATGAATATTGATCCTTTCTCAGACATATGGATATAAATATTTCCTTGCATTCTGGGTGTGGATTGCTTTTAACTGTAGTAATAGGGGCCTTTGATGCAGAAAATTTTTAAAGTTTTGTGAAGTCCAATTTGTCTGTTGCTTCTTTTGTAACCCACTCCTTTAATATCATATCCAAGAAATCGTTGCCAAATCCAATGTCATGAAGTTTTTCCCTTATGTTCTCAGAAACTTCTATACTTACTATTTTAATAGCTTTAGATCTTACAGAAAGGGCATGGATCCATTTTCAGTTAATTTTTCATAAAGTATTAGCTAAAACACAAACTGCACTCTTTAGTATGTGGGTATCCAGTTTTTCCAGCACCATTTATTGAAGTCTTTTTTTCCATTGAATGGTCTTGGCAGCCTTGTTGAAAAATCACTGGCTATATATGTATGGAGTTAATTCTGGTGTCTCTATTCTATTGCATGGGTCTTCATGTTTGTTTTTGACCAGCACAGCCTCACTTCTCTCCATTTTTTTTAGGGAAAATATTTAGAAGTTAGTGTTTGAACTAGCTAAGGAAACCCACGTTGTAACAAAAAAGTAGCACACTAAACCCAGTCTGAAAAAGTCTCAAAGTCAACCCACTTAACAGTTTCAGAGCAATTTTCTTCTAAAGGCATTATAAATACAGCAAAATTAAAATCACCACCAACAATGAAATGCCATTTACTGGGTCCTAACTACATTTCAGCTGCAGCACTAAGGAAGTGATACCTATGTCATCTCATTAATCCCTTACAATAATTCAGTAATAGAAGCATTATAACTCTAATTTCCAGAATTTAACTATGTTAATGAGTTTTTCCAATTTGCTTGGAAGTAGATCTGAATTTAGAACTGTCAGACTCTAAAGCCCTGCCATTTATTGCCACCCCATGAGAGGCAGCATGAGCTATGATAGAGTAGGGACCCCAGCAACCAACATGTTTTGACTTCTGGGCTGAACTGAAAGTAATCAACACTCTGAGTTTTCATTTCAACCAATATTCCATGGGCTAACTGAATTTGGTCAATGAAAGAAGAGCAGAGTGAGTGAATACACTTGGTTCAGGCTGGATGGGCTTATTTATTCTCTGAACCAGTCTCAGGGACAAGCTAAAAGTTCATGCTATGGCATAGAATGGGAGAGATGAATGCAAACTTAAAGAATGATGGCTACAATTAATTAATAGATTTACATTTCTGAGGCCATTGCTCTTACAGTTCTTCATACCTGACCAGTTCTTTTGCACAAGATATGAGGAGAGGGGGAAGCTATGCTCTATAGTAAGTGGTTTGCTGTCATAAGTGTTCATAATCATTGCTTTCTGGATACAACTGAGAAGATTTTCTTGCTTTTCTGGCTTTTGCTGCTTTCAGCTGAAAACTTCTATGACTAAATAGCCCAGATACTACTTTTGGACTCATGGGAACCAAATCCCAAACTGAAAAAAAAAACCCAACAATAATGCAGCTAGGGAGGCAGCACAATGGTAGACCACTCACCTAACATAAATAAAGCACTAGACTTGATTCTCCAGCACCGAAAAAAAATGTACATTTAAGATTTTAAATTTAATATTTTAGATTTAAATTTAAGACTACAATGATCATCTTAGTCTATTTCACGTTACTATAACACATGTGCAAGGTTGGGTACTTTTGTAAAGAAAATAAGTTTATTTGGCTCACAGTTTTGGAGACTAAATGTCTAAATTCAAGCAATCCAATCTGTTCAACCTTTGGTAAGGGATTTCTGGCTCCACTGCAACATTGCAGATGGCATCACATAGCAGCACCAAATTCAAGAACAGTTTGTAGCTTATGCATAAGAGGCCAAGCACAGGGTGTAACCCACTCTTTCCCACACTTTCAGTAATGAACTGAGTCAAAAAAGATCTAATCCACTCCCACAAAATGGGCATTAATCACTTCTAAGAATGGAACCCACATGACCTAATTATCTCCTACTAGACTCCACCTCATTACTAGTTTGGGATCAAATTTTCACTATCCCCACTCCTATTCAACATAGTACTGGAATTCCTAGCCAGAGCAATTAGGCAAGAAGAAGGAATAAAAGGAATACAAATAGGTAAAGAAACCATCAAAATATCCCTATTTGCAGACGACATGATCCTATACCTTAAAGACCCAAAAAACTCTACTCAGAAGCTTCTAGACATCATCAATAGCTATAGCAAGGTAGCAGGATATAAAATCAACATAGAAAAATCATTAGCATTTCTATACATTAACAATGAGCAAACTGAAAAAGAATGTATGAAAACAATTCCATTTACAATAGCCTCAAAAAAAATCAAATACCTAGGTGTAAACTTAATAAATTTTCAGCACATGCACCTTTGGAGAGCAAATTGCAGCCAAACCATAGAAATTACATAATATTAATTTTCACATCAGTGTTCATAACAATTGTATTCATGAATAGCCAGAATTCACAAGAATCTGGATGTCTTTCATCAGGTTAGTAGTCAAATTCCATACCTTGGAATGCTACTCAGCAATAAAAAAGAGATCTATTTATTGACATACAAACAACCTGGATGAATCTCCAGATTATGCTGAGTGAAAAAAAGAACTCCCATAAATTTATATTTTACATGATTGTGTTTACATAGTAATCTTTAAAAGATGAAACTGAAGACATAAAATGGAAAACAGATGACTGTTGGGAGAGAAGGCAGGAGGGAAGTGATCATGGCTATCAAAGAGTGACATGAGGAATCCTTATGAGTGATGGAATACTCTGACTCTTGACCCTATCCTAGTTGTGATTCTGTATTGTAGTTTTGAAAATTTTCACCATTGGTTGAAACTGGGTAAAGAGTACATGGGAGCCAGGGATGGTGGTGCACAATGGTAATTCTAGTACCCAAGAATCAAAGGCAGGAAGATCTTGAGTTTGAGGAAAGATTGGGCTACATAGTGATACCCTGTCTCAAAGAAAAAAAAAAGACATGGGGTTTCTTTGTATTATTTCTTATAATTGCATGCAAATCTATAATTATCTCAAAATAACTAGTTTAATTAAAAATAAAGGATAATTGCTAAATGTATCATGGCATCCTGGATTGGATCTTGGTATAATAAAAGGGCTGTAGTGCAAAATGACAATTAGGTAACAATTGTATACAAATATGGAAAGATGTTTAGGGTATATTATAAGTTTAAAAAGCTAGTTGAAGCACCTGCCTAGCAAGCATGAAGCCCTGAGTTCACCCCCATTACTGCCGAAAGAAAATAAAAAGCTGAAAGCTGGGGATGTAGTTTGGTAGTGGAGCACTTGCCTAGTGCGCCCAAAGCCCTGAGATCATTCTCCTACACCTCAAGTGGGAAAAAAAAAAAAACTAGTTGAAGAATATTATAATTAAAAACACAAAGGAGGGAGCTATTTATATAGCAAGTCAAACTCAAAATCATATGCTTGAAATAAGATATGACATGGATATAAAATAGTCAAGTGGACAAATTTAAAAAGAAGTGCAAGCTTTATCTTATCATAGCTCTTGAGAGAAAACAATGCAGTTTGAGCTTGGTCCTCCTCTAGTTGTACCACTAACAAGCTCTGTGAACTCTGGACAGCACAGTGAGATTTATAATGAGCTTAAGGATCTAAAAATTCTAAATTTTTAAATTCTGTTAAAGCAGGGCATTGATTTGCACAATACAATATACAAGTGAGATATGCAATAGCAACAAAACAAACATGTCTCTTTTTTTCCCTCCTGGTCTCATCAGCATGAAACTACCATTCCCACCAATGCTGGAGAAAATAGTTAAAGTTGACAGTTTAAGGTAATTTAGTCTCAGCTTTGAAGTGTTTCCCTCAGTATAACAATTTATTTTGACAAACTGTCAATTAAAAATTCAAACTGAGCAAAGAGGAGGTTTATCACACATCCTCTCCTAGTTAGGACTGGACCATCTGGTCTACTCACTTTTTGTATCTCACAATTCTATAATGCGAATGCAATCAGTACAGACAGGCTCTTAGGCACTGCCTACTGATATCTGTAGAGATTCAGCCCATCTTGACATTTGGAATATGATTTTATTCCCTGCTCCTAAATCTTTTTTTACTTTTACTTTTTTGGTGGTACTGGGGTTTGAACTCAGGACTTCATGTTTGTTAAGCAGATGCTCTACCACTTGAGCCCTATTTTGTATTGGGTGTTTTAGAGATAGGGTCTCACAAATTGATCTTTGCCTCCTGAGTAGCTAGGATTACAGGCATGATCCACCAGCACCCAGCTCCTGCTCCTAAAACTTATGTATAAAAAGGTTTTAGAGTTCAAGAAATAAATCCCTTGGTTGAATAATCAGAACAGACATTTCTCAAAAGAGGATATTATTCAATCATAAGGAATAATGAATTTGTGTCATTTACAAAAAAATGAATGAAACTGGAAATCATTACATTGAGTGAAATAAGCCAGTCTGGGAAAAACAAATATCACATGTTCTCACTCATATGAGGAATCTATACCTAAAAAAATGACATGAGTGTAAAACAGGGACTGAGGACCAGCATTAGGTAGAAGAGAGAAAGAAGAGAGTAGAGGGTGAATCTGATCAGAGTACTTTGTATGCAGGAATTAAAATAGAATAATGAAACCCATTGAAATTGTTTTAAAAGTTGTAAGGGAAAATAAGAAAGCAATAGAGGGGTGAATTTGATCAAAGTACATTATATGCATGTATGAAAACATCACAATAAAGCCCTTTGTACAATTAATATATATTAATAAAAACTTTTAAAAAGAGTACATAAAAATGGCCAACACATATATAAAACAACACTTGATATCACTAATCACCAGGAAAATGCAACTCAAAATCAAAATGAAATATTATCTCACCCCAGCTATAATAGCTTTTAAAATTTTTCAACAAATATTAATCTGTCCAAAAGACAATAATAAATGGTGTGTATAAAAAGAAACTTTCCTATACTATTGGTAGGAATATAAATTAATGCAATCATTAGGGAAAACAGTATGGAGGTTTCTCAAAAACTAGAAATAGGATTACCATTTAATCTAGCAACCCCACTACTGGGTATGTAGCCAAAGAAATTGAAATCAGTATTTCAAAGACACATCTGCTGTCCTAGTTTCCTTTCAGCACTGTTCACATCAGCCTAGATATGGAATCAACCCAAGTGATCATGGGTAAATGAATGGATAAAGAAAATGTGACATATACACAGTGGAATACTATTCAACCATAAAAATAACAAAATGCATCATTTATCACAAAGAAGATGGGATAGGAGGATATTATGTTTAGTGAAATAAGCCAGACACAGAAAACCAAATACCACATGCTCTCACTTACATGTGGAAGCTAAGTTGGTGCAATTGGATAGGAAGAATAACTTCTAATGTTCCATACCACAGTAAGATAACTGGTAGATAACTAGATAACTTGAATATTTTGAAATAGCTAATGAAGAAGATTTTGAATGTCCCCAACACAAAGGCATGAAATAATGTCTGAAGTGATAAATATGTCAATTATTTTGATCATTACCTGCTATATTCACATATTGAAATACCACAAAATATGCATACTGACTGCATCAAGTTAAAATATATTAATGATAATAAAATATGGAGATAGTAAAAACAATGCACAACATAACAAAACCAATTTTTGGAAAAAAAAAAGAAAAATGCCTGAGAAAGCACAAGACTATCTGATTCACCATTCCAGCCACACCCATAGTGTCAATATCTATAGCTGGAAGGCTCGACTTGTTTTATCTACAGTTCAGACCATTTCTTGTGTGGCAATGTACCTACTTCACGCCTGTATTATGACATCTGAATGGAACCACAAATTGAATATATTCTACTAAATTCATAACTTTAATCCACCTAAATCTGGTCTTCTTACAGTGTTCCTTAAATAAACAAACAGATCTACCATCCATGCAGCTTTTCAAACTAGAGACTTAGAGTTCTTCCTTAAAAACGCCTCTCTCAGCCAGGTGCTTGTGATTCACACCATAATCCCAGCTACACAGGAAGCTGAGATCTGCAGAATGGCAGTTTGAGGACAACTCAGGCAAAAAGTTCACCAGATCCAATCTCGACAAATAGCTAGGAACAGTGACACAAACCTATCATCCCAAGCTACACAGGAGGCTGAGATTGGGAGAATTACAGTTCCAAGCTAGCCCAGGTAAAAAAAGTTAGCAAGACCCCATCTCAACAGAAGAAAAGCTGGGCCTAGAAGTGCATGCCTGTCATCTCAGTGATGGCAGGAAGCCTAAAATAGGAGGCTCCTAGTCCAGGCCAGCCTGAGCAAAAATACGTCTCTAAAAGAAGCAGAGCAAAAAGGACTAGAGGAGTGGCTCAAGTGGGAGAGTGCCTTCCCTCCCTCGCAAGCAGGTGCAAAGCCCTGAGAAACCTCAGTAACACCAAAAGGAAAAAAAAAAAAACTCCTTTCCCTAAACTCCTTTATATAATCAGTCATCTCATTCTTTGCTTTGACATCCTCTATATTTCTCTTATATATTTCATAAATCTGTGCTTTCTGTCTGTCTTCCCTGTCAACATCCTAGCCCAAACCAGTACTCTCTCATTTGGACTTCTGCAACAGCCTCTTAATTGGTTTATCTGTATCCACTCTGGTCTTCTCATAATTCATGCTTTCTACCTCAACAAACACACTAGATGGTGAAATGCTATCCTCACCATGGTAACTGCATGGCATGCTGTCTCTTGTACCAAGGTGATGTAGTTTCTAAAGATGTCAACGCAGCCATTGCCACCTTCAAGACCAAGCACAGCATCCATTTTATGAATACCCACTGGCTTCAAGGGTAACATTAATTACCAACTTCCCACTGCAGTAGCTGGTGGAGACCTAGGCAAGATACAGTGAGCTGTATGAGTGGTGACCAACACCACAGCCATTGCTGAAGCCTGGCACATCCAGACCACAAGTTTGTCCTGAAATATCCCAAGCATGCCTATCACATATGTGAGAGGAGAGGGGATAGAGAGTTGTCTGCAGCCCATGAGAACATAGCTATCCTTGAGAAGAACTGTGAGGAGAGTGGTTCAGATTCTGTGAGAGGATGAGGAAGGAGAGGAATACCAATTATTCATTCTTTTCAGTCCTGCAGATTCAGTACTTCCAGGACTTCAACTTTCACATTAGCTCACAGGAATTAGAGCCTTCTGGTTAAATTGTATTTACTCAACTGTGATCAAGTCTTACTCTTCATGTGTACCTGTAAGATTTTTCCATCATGCCTCAAAGTAAAGGTTTTTATATAAAAAAAAGACTGAATGGTTGAATTCATTTATTACAGAATTGAATGAATATAATGTAGCCAGAAACCTTTGATGATTATATTAAAAACAATGCAGGTATTGATATTTATGGTATTAACTCTCAATAAAAGAAATTCTTTCAGGTTAGGGAGCTTGAATTCATTCTATACCTCTTATTAGCCAGGTAAACTTCCTAAAATAATTTAAAGCAGCAGCAGCATTATAATAATAGTTCCTGATTTCAATCACAAGGCTACAGATAAACTGCCAGGTATTACATAGTTGCATTATATATAACATAAAATCATAATTTATTAGCAAAGTATAAAGGCATTTTCTATGAAACCCACAAAATACATGTGACTAATGCCAAGGAAAAAGGTCTTGCAACTTCTCCCATAAAGTTTAATTTTCTGTTAAAGGGTTTTCCAGAGAGAAGGAACAAATAAGATAAAAGGATGGAGATATATGAGAGGATATTTATTAGTTGAATTGACTGACACAATTAGGGAGGCTGAGAAGTTCCACAATAGGCCAGCCATCTGTGATCTGGAGAACCAAGGAAGCCAGTAGTGTGGCTCAGTCAAAGGTCTAAGAAAAGGGGAAACCAGTGGCATAACTCTCAGAGTTATGAGAATCCGGGGATCACTGTTGCAAGTCTGAATCCAAATACCTAAGGACCTGGAGTTCTGATGTCCCAGCTCTGAGGGAGAAAGGGGGATTGGGAGGAGGCAAATTCACCATTCCTCTGCCTTTTGCTTAATCTGTACTCTCAAATGATTGAATGGTGCCCGCCACACAGCACCCAGATCTTCCTTATGAGGTAGACTGATGGAAATACCAATCTCCTCCAGAAACACTCCCACAGACATACCCAAAAAAATTCTTTACCAGTGATTTTGGTATTCTTTAATCTGGTCAAATTGATACTTAAATTAACCATCACAGTTAATGTGAATATTTAATAAAATGTTACAGTAAATATTTATAGACCATTCTTTAGGAATCAAGCACCATGCAAAAAAATCCATTCCTTATCATGCAATCATTATTTAATTAAGTGATGATATCAGCTCCTTTCTCATAGAGAAGAAAACTAAGCTTTAAAGCTTAGATAACAAGTGCCTTCTTGAAGTTCATGAGCTACTAAGGGAGACAGGATCCAACCTCTGGTTTCAGTGACTTCAAACCCCATCTATACCTGTGGTAAAATATACACTAATAAAAAAATTAATTTAAAATTTTAAACAAAAGCAACATTTTATCTTTTTTTCAGGGGACCTTTACCACAGCCCAAATTAGTAACCTAGAAAACAGCCTGCGAGAAATATATCAAAGACCTGAAAAAGGACAGACAGAACTCATAAAGGAAAAGGTTAGAGACTAAAGGCTCTATCCAGGAGACCCAACTGAGTAACACGCATTTTAGGAGAAAGGAGGTAGATGAAAGGGTAAAGTAGTTGCACAAATAAAAGAAGGTGTTCCTGAGCACTGAAAGATTCAAATCTGCAGATTAAAAGGGCACTCATTTCAAGGCTAAAGACAAATTAAAGCCTTATCTTTACTAAAGATAAAGAGAAAAAAATCTTTCAAGTCACCAAGTCAAAAAAAACCTTTTTACATATGCAGGAAAAGGTATAATACTGACATTTGCAACACTAGAAATTAAAATGCAGTAAAATCAAATCTAGAGCTAAGAGTAAAGACTGAAGTTTAATTCTGCAACCTATCAAGATGATATGCAAGTCATCAGAGAATAAGTCACTTATATAGCCAATCAAAGAAAAATACCTGGGGACATTAATCAAATGATAAATAAAATCAAAAGAAAACTCAACATGTAAAAAAAGGAAAAGAACTGAAGAGCATTAAATGTGATGATTTGTACATAGGTTTGGATGCAGATAGACATAAACTGTCTGATATTGTTAACATAAGGGTTAAAAGGACTCTAGAAATAACAGGGATATACTGTAAGAAAAATGCTAATGAATGCCAAAATTATCCCAGCAAAATTCAGGAGTCATAAGTGGGGAACAGGGAGAGCCTTCTGAAAGTTTAATGATGGAAAGGAATGAGAGAATGGTGGATGACACGGAAGTATTTTAATAGTCTTATCCTGTAGACTGAGGAAAATTAGAGAAATGGAGCATCAGTGAGTACACCATGAGTTTGGGAAATAGTTGTGTTTATGCATCTGCTTTCGAAAGCAGGGAACCGGATGATAATCAACGAAAGGGGAAATGAAAGTATCCTTCCTAATTTACAAGGAAAAGAAATACAATGAGTATAAACTTAGTCAAACCAGCAAGATTAAGAAAATAGATATGGAAGAAACAAGACATTTAGTAGTTAAAAAGCAAAGTTTGACTAAAGTTAAATCATTATATTGAATGTGAACAGACAGCATTATATTATTAAAATGCAGAGTCTGTAAGATTACATTATATGTATATTTTGCTATGGGTAAAATACACACTTAAGGTGAAGTGATAAGATAAAAAATAAAAAGATCAGCAAGAAGTTACCAGACAAATGTAAACAAAAAGAAAACAGAAGTGGCAGTATTCGTATCAGATAAGGTAGAATTAATGGTTAGACATTATGTAGGATTGTTAAGAATCATTACATGGTGATAAAAAAGCACACTTTAGCAATTTAGTTAAATTGTTATAAACTATATGTGCTAAAAAGTCAGCTACTAAATATGGAGAGCACAGTTCTTCCACGTGCAAGAAGAACTTAGAAAACAGCTATTGTAATGAAAGTCTTCAATACAACTCTCTCAGTACCTAGTAGTCAAAAGTAAGTTAGGATGTAGAATAATTTAACAATGCTGCCGATAAATTTGATTTATAGATATATGCAGTTGTGTATAGAAGCCAGTTTGCACCAGCTTCTTGAGAGCCATTTGTGTGCATCTTTTTCCACCTGCAAAGTCAGTGCTAGAATTATGGTATCTTAAAATAAGCCATAGTGAAAGGATATGCAGTATGGAAATCAACAAAGGCTATGAATGTTTCAAATCCTCAAACTCAAATAATCATTTATCAACATACCACTGGATATACACATAAAATTTATATTCTTCAAATAGAGAGTATAGTTTATATGTGTGTGTTTAGCCATGGGATGGGTTGAAAACTTAATCATATACTTGAATCAAAAGCTTCACAGATTCAAAAGGTGGAGTTTTTTATAAGCTATATCTTTCTGATATATACAGCAATGAAACTTAAAATTAATAATGTCAAGGTGAAAAGAACTACTGTTGAGAAATTTAGAAACATTTTTAGTAAGTCTTAGATCAAAATAGCACAGTGAAAGGGAAATTAGACTTATCTACAAATCAATGAAAGGAAGGACCATTCAACCAGTACCTATGAGGTCAAGCACAGTGCCACAAGAAGGTTTCAGTGGACCTACTTGCCAAGCTTTCTAGCCACTTCCTGGGATGCTCACTTCTGTCTCAACTCACTGGGAATTCTAGGAATATTGGCAGGCTAGACTACCTGGGGTAAGCTAGAATAAGTGTGAGTGGTGGGGATCACAGAAACCTATGAACACATAGGTCTTCAGGTGGCACTATATTTTAGCCAGCCATGGCACACTAGGAGTGATTTTACTGGCTCTGAAGCTGAGCCGGTGGCCCCATCTGACTAGAAAGTATGGCTGACCATTCTGCCTAACTTGGGTACCTAGCCAACAGTCTGATCAGGTACAGAGCCCAGTCCAAGGACCTTCCTGGTCAGGGATCCAAGTCAGAAACCCTACTTAACTGCAGGGCATGGTCTCTAGCCCCACCATATAAGAGACTCTGGATAGTATTCATGCCCAGCCTAGGAGCCGAGTATGAGCCCCACCCAGGCTACAGACCTATCCAGAATGTTGAGCCTACAGTCTTACTTGATTGCTGAACATAGCGTGGGGCTGCACAGAGGCAAGGAATCTAACAAAAGAAACTGCCCAATTTGGGAGCAATGGCCTGTAGCTACACTCAGCCACAGAGTACAGCCTATGGTCCTGCCCCATCAAGCAGCCCCACCAAGCTATGGGGTTCAGCCTGTGGTTACACCAGACAATGTAACCCAGAGAGTGACCCCATCAGACCATGAAGCACAATTAATGACACTACCTGATGACAGAGCCCAGCCTTCAGACCTACTCAGTTGCAGGTCAGTGAGCCCACTGACCAAGAAGCCAGGCCAACAAAGCTGCCCAATCACAAAGCACAGTCAGTGGCTCTACCTAATCCTGGAGCTCAGACTGCAGCACTGGGCAACTGTGGATAGCAGCCTACAGCACTGCTAACGTGAATGCCCAGGAGCAACCCTGACCAACCAGAGAGCATGGCCAGTGGTCCTGCCTGGATGGGGAACCAGTCAATGACCTTGTGCAATTGCAAGGCACAGCCTGAGGCCTGACCAACTGCCTCACCTAACTGTGGAGCACAATCTGAGGCCCCAGTCAGTTTGGGAGCCAGCCAATGGCTCCATCCAGAGGGGAATTCATCATCACTAGGCTTGCCTTGCAAGAAATGCTAAAGGAAGTTTTTCAAGCTGAAATGAAAACCTGAAATGATTTAAAAAAAAGTCTAAAACTCAACAGCAAAGATAAACTATAAAGTCAGAATTTTCTAATATTCTTTTAGATTTTTACTTTTTAAATTTATTTTTCATTGACAGGTAATAATTCTGTATACTTGCAGGGTACAATGTAATGTGTATATATATATATATAAAATGTAGAATGAGTAAATCATGCCAGTGAACATTCCATCACCTCAC
This sequence comes from Castor canadensis, assembly GCF_047511655.1. Lineage (NCBI taxonomy): Eukaryota > Metazoa > Chordata > Mammalia > Rodentia > Castoridae > Castor > Castor canadensis. The sequence goes on along the minus strand of NC_133392.1, from coordinate 39,619,443 downwards.
ACCATATGGGAGCATATAAATCTCTTACAATTTTGTTATAAAAGTTAAAAAAAGAATGTATGAAAACTAACTAGAACAATTTGTTATTTAAAACACAATACATGTTGGGGTTTGTGATTCAAGTGGTAAAGCACCAGCATAGCAAGCACAAAATCCTGAGTTCAAACCCCCAGTACCACAAAAAAAGAATTAATTTTAATTATATAAGATAATTTTGAAAGGATTGGGTTGATTCAAAGAAAGACATAGACTGACATAATTAAGAGGCCATCCTTGCTGACTCCAACTCCAGGTGGGGGTGAGTTCTGAAGCCATCTCTTCCCAGAGCACTGCCTCTACCACCCCTGGCCTAATTAGCTGTAGTCTTTCTCTGTAACTCCCTATTGGAAGTGTTGACAGCAAAACAGTGTTTTCAGGAGACCTTGGTACTTGCATTTCCACAGGGAAGAATCCAAGCAGAACACGTGGGTATAAATGGGGTTTATTAAAAAAGTTAGGAAAGGAAATACAAAGGGATACAATGGTGGAGCACAGGTAGAGTACACTAGCAGAGATAGCATGCTTTTCTTTTTCGGAGCTTTAAAACCTACACTAACCCATGGGGAAGACAGATCAGGCAGGACATTCGCACTTAATAATAAATGAGTGGGGAAGGACCCTGGGTTCCCAGACAGGTGAGGGTGGTCTGGGCCATCCCCAGGCAATCTACATGAGCCCCAAACTTTTTCTACTTCTAGCCTGCCTCAAATTCCCCCTAGGAGACAATATTCCAAAAATTCTTTTTTGAAGTTGCTAAAATTAGGTGTTCCATCTTCAGTATCTACTTTGAGCTGACAAGGGGCAGCAGACCCTACCTGTAAAGGGAAATTTTTTTCTGTTTTTTTTTCCCTTGAGGCTCATGTGGACATAATATGTCTGAATTATTGTCCATCATAGTTAAGGTTCCTCATGGACATTTGAATTGTTCAGGGAAACCTTGTTTGTTTGTGGAGATCGATAACCTTGTTTCCTCATGATTTGGTTCCTAAAGGCTTTTATTCTTGAAGAAATAAATCTGATTTAGAAGGCACGACCCAAACATTAACGATGATAGGAGTATCAGAAGGGCCCCTTCCAGGTGTAGCAGGAAGGATAAAGAATCTAACTTTTCATCCTGAAAAGTGATAGTCTTATGGTTACTTTGCCTATAGGTATTTATATCTGTAGCCATTTTTAACTTTTAGATGGCCCTCTATTTTGCGGCTGTCACTATAGTGGGCAATTAAGGACTGACTACATTAGGTGCCAGGTGTTAGTCTAATTAGGAAGGTAAACATCAATGAGTCGGTTTTGTACAGAAAGAAGACTCACAGCATGCCTAAGCAGAAGTTAGATACCATTGAAATCTATATTGCCTTTGGTTAAACAGAAGTCCTTTGCCAAAGACAAGACTTTGCCTTTTGCCAAAAGCCTAGAAGGCTTAAATATTAGAGCACATGCATAAGAGCCCCTTTTTAAAAAATCTCTCGGCTTTGCTTACTTTTAGAAGTCTGCATAATTGACTCCATCTGGCTCTGGAGAAGTCCTCTCATTTGAACAGTCCTTTTGAACTGCCTTGGGTGGCTGAATACTTGTTTCTCTGAGAAGCTGGGGAATGCTGACTGCTTTGGAGTTGCGTCCTCTTAAACTGTTTCTCTGAACAGTTGTCTTTGAAGAGTTTGCCAGTTTGGCAGTTTTGTCCATCGGTGCAGGAGTGGCTTCTCCCAAGAAGTCCAGAAAGTCAGATTTTGTCCCATGGAGGAGAGTGAGTAACATCAAACAGATCATAAGTCAGTACCAATGCAACATTTTTGGCCAAATTAAGCAACAAAAACATTTGTTTAAAAAAAAATGGCTCTTAGGCTGTGCCTAATTAAATCTAATTGTTTTTCCCATAGGGGATGTACTGACACCCTTAAATTGCTGTAAAATGTTAGTAGGTAACAGTTATAAAGTTTTACAAGGAAAATACAAAATGATCCCAATACTTAATGTCTGTCCTAGTTGATAGATAAGCACTTGTCAGAGCCATTTTTTTCATGGGCTTGCCTGTAAATGTTTTTGAAGGATCAGAACTATAATGACAAAACTTAAAGTAACCATGATTAATTATAATTTAAACCTTGAATTTTGGTTAGATAAGGTAATAAGTCAGTGGTTGTCAGTACTGTCAATACAAACAGATGTCAGGAAAACCAATGTTTATCTGACAGACAGATGTCAGGGCTAAACAGTAGAAATTTTAGCATTTGTTATAGAGTAGAAATATGAAAGACCTTATTCGATAGAATGTACCTTAAAAAAAGAACTATAGCTGCTTACATGTATACATTTTTAACTTTGTAAATGACTTATATATTCATATAAAGCACTAGCAGTGTTAGAACCATTTAAAAGAATTTTTACTTAGTTTAAATTTAGTGTTTTTGTGTTATCAGAAAAATACCTTAGGGTTTTGGCAAGATATAAAAAAAATAGTAAATAATTTTAAATGGGCTATATAGAGAGCTAGTCATCTTATTTTTGGTTAATAGGGTCAAAGCATCTCCCAGTACCAAAGGGTACAGCCAAGTGGATATGTTGTTTCCCCTATGCTGGTTGGTGGAAAAAGAGAGAGGGGAAGGAAGGGGGAAAATCTATTCACCCCTGCATGAGAGCTCATGAATGGAATTCCTATGCTAGCTGGTGGAGAGTGAAAGAGAAGAAAAGGAAAGTTGCCCTTTCAGAAGAAGAAAGACGAGAACTTTCTAGATCCGCAAAGCATCCTTTTTGAACCTTTTGAAAGCCTCAATACAGGGCCCTCTGACCTGTTTCCATCAGACATGTCTGGAGCAAGTGAGTGGCAGAGTGCTCTGTCTTTTGAGTCACCTGATCTCCTAAAGGCCCATCTCTCACCCCAGCATGAGGATTTTTTACAGGGGATGCTGATCCTGACTGTTGACCCAACTACCAAAACATCACACATCACAACTATTACGCACTGAGCAAAGAGGCTTGTATCAAAACAACATGTAAAATGAACAGATAACAATATGCAGGAAGACAATCTGTTGATTATTACAAGAGATATATCTTAATATGAGCTTTTTGTACAACCAGTACAAAATTAACTATCAAATCTAAATCACACCAAGATAAGCTTGGCTGATACAAAACCATATCAGGCCATGGGGTTGTAGTCAGCTTGTAAACTGAGAAAAAAATGGGAGAACATGTATATTTTTAAGTAATAAACCAATTGAGATTAATGTCTCAAATAATTAGATAGAGAAACAGCAATAAGAGAGTAAACATAAAGTTAGAAGACCCAATGACTGAGGACCATGGCTTGAATTTTGTTAAGAAGTACATCCTAGTGCTCGCTTGGAACAACACAGAGAAGATTAGCATGGCCCCTGCACAAGAATGACATCCAAGTTTGTGAAGCACTACATATTAAAAGAAAAGAAATTACATCCTAGACTGTTGATGTTAAAAACAGAATGACATGGGACACATAGCAGGGTTGTTGTTGACCTGCATGTAGCCCCTGAAGTTCAAAATTAACAGACTCAGTCATTAGGAGTTAATGACACACATAATTTTGTATTTTAGGATTCATTATCTTTTTTGTAGACTGCTAAAAACTTAAGATTATCATCCCATTTGGAGGGTGAGCTTTTGTTTGGTTTTGGTAAAATTCTGTATCAGTCTATAGCACCAAAAGATCTTGATAGTTATTTTAATAAAACAGAAAACCCACTTTTAATATACATTAGTTCCTTAAATCTTGACCTTAGAAACGCTCTAGCAAACTTAGCCAACCCAACCTAATTACACATATATAAACTTATAAAGCTTTAAGACCATAATTTGTATCTTGAAACAACCTTTCTAAAAACCCCAATTTAGATAACACTTTTTTAAATAAAACTCTTAGTAATCTTAAATATTAAAAGACTTAGGGAGAAAATTGAATTAAACCATATTTTTAATTAGCAATCTACAGCAACACCTGGGTCAATAAAGCTAATTATAAAAGAGTTAAATGTAAATTACCCTCATGATAAAATGAAACAGAGACTATTATATATATATATGGTTTTAAGTCAGAGACTAGTTAGGCCTGGGTGAGATTAGAACTTTAGATAACTTTTGAGACAGTTGTGCAAATTAACACACACACACACACACACACACAAACAGATGTTTTAATCTAGGCATGCCAAAGAATATAAGCGTGCATAACAAGCTCAAACACTAAAAATTAAGTGGCCACAATTGGTATGAGACAAAGACATATACAGAAAATACACACAATGACACACAAATGACACACAAAGCAGTCACATTAATTCAGAGTGCACTCTTACTAAATGAACCATTTCTTTGTCAACATCTTTAGTAAATTAGTCACCTAGATTCCTAAGTAGATCACAACAGATCTCCAATACAAACTCTACCCTTCATCCCATCCTTAACAGACCAATGCAGTAAAAACAACATGTATAAAAACTACAGTAATCTAGAAAATATTAACCATGAGTTAGTTGTAATTTTTCTAGGGGATGGCAAAATGGTATCACTCATGAGTTTTCTATTTCCTAGAGTGGCAAAATGGCATTGGACATGTGATGGCTTCATCATTGTGGCACCATAACCTCCCTGTGACCACATGATCTATCCAAAGGGTCTCTCAAATGGAACACAAAGACATGTTACATGCAACATACAGGCTCAATCTGTTATAGGAATAAAAGATATTTCCTCCTGAGAGACAGATGTCCATGAGTTAGGCATGCTAATGAAAAGGCCAAATTGAAGCAAGCTAAGATGGGATTTGAAAGGTTTTGTTAGCCTCCTTGATGTGACATCATCTGATAGTTTGGGGGAATTAGTCATAGATTGTAGAACATTTTTTCCTTGAATATTATGTTCTATCTTTTAGTTTTAAAGACTTATCTAAATTGAGGATTACCATAGCTAAGGAAAATGGCAATAAACATTTAAGCTTTGTTATTGTCCAGTTTAATCCAGGTGTTTATAATTAGATCCTGGGTTTTCTCATAAAGAGGCTTTGTTATTACCAAGAAAACCAAGAATTTAAGTCCTATAGTGTTGTGGGAACAATGAGGGAAACAAAGTCACTGAAACCATTTTTATAGGAAGCAGGGAGTTTATTATGCTAGGGGACTCAGGACAGATAATTCCTCAAAGCCCTGAGCCCCAATCTATGTCAGGGGCTTGATTAAATGCTTACAGAGTTTGCCCTTTATACCCCCCCTTTAAGTATGTGGTTACAGTTGCCAGAAACTTTGCAAGGCTAGCAGGTGACTGCAGTGTTGCAGAGCTAGCAGAAAGCTGCTTGTAGACTCAGAGTGGGGAAACCAAGGTGAATACCCACAAAGGAAATCTCAGGAAAATAGCCAAGCTGGCCTCAACAATAGAACACAGTCATTTACAGATCTACTGTTTGGAAAGGACCTTAAACACATTCTAAATCTGACATGCTACATTGAGCTATACAGAACAAAGTTTTACTATTTTTAAAATAAAAATAATTAATTATTAAGAATAAAACCTCTAATTAAATTGCCTATTTAAAATACCCACATGTAAATAAATAAATTAATTAAATTAAATACCCACACATAAGGACCCATTCTTTTTAACCTCTTGGCTGTAAGTAAGCCTAATTTTATCATCAGAAAACTGTTAAAGTTAGAATGTTTTCAAATGTTTATTGGATATTGCATTTTAGAATAATAATTATGATATCAGCATTAATTAGTACTATTAAGTTTTTCTTATCTCAAGTATATATTTAGAACTCAGTGTAAAAAAAAAATGACATCCTATCCATAGAATAAATTCCCCCTTTTAATTTTGCCTTTAAAGCAAATGAATTTTAAGCAAGTTATGATAATTTTTTTATTACAGATAAACTTTATGGGTGACCAGTGTTGAATCCTCAATTAAATGGCACTGTTTTTAATTTTAGAAAACATACTTAAGAGAATTTAAATGCATTTAACATTTAAAGACAGTAACAGTTAACATCACAGCTACACAGATGTAACCTATATATTAATTTAGATTTTACCTTTGAATGGAATTTAGAATCTTTGGATAAGACAAGCAGACAAGTTCTCATTAGCCCTGGGACAAGGGAGTGTGACCTTGGGGTGAGTGTTTCCTCTACCCCTGTAGGCTAGGCAAAGGGAATGTGGATGAGAATTGGAATCAAGTGGTCAGGGTAAACAGTGGCATGGAGGGAAGGGAATGGTTTAAGATGAGGAAGAGGGAGAAGACTATGGACCCATGTTAGCCTCAGGAAAGAGCAGACCTCACCTGGGGCACAGGACTGCATCTGCCAGGGATGATGCCTTTAATTTAAAATTTTTTAAAAAGGCAGCTGTGGAACTCGGACATGTAGGTGCTGGTTCCCAGGACGTGCAGTTGTTGTGCACACCATTGCTAAGGCTGCACATGCTACTTGCCACACACTGCACCCCACTATCACTGCACCCCACCGCCCCACTGTGCCCTGCCACTGCCAGTGCTGCACACTGCAATGCGCTCCAGCCTCTGTTGTCCCTGCAGCCAGCTCTGGAAGTGGCTGCAGGCCATCCGGACCAGAACTTTTGGTTGGGGGTGGGACTGAGCATGGCCTGCTGAAGAGTGATGTGTCTGCCCCTCCCCTGCAGTGGGAGCAAGCAGCAAGTCAGGCTCCCATAGCCCAGGCAGCAGCACCTCCCTTCCATTCTAAAACCACCAGTTAGGGAAGAGAGAAGGAAAGGGAAAGAAAACAAGAGAAATGGGGGCCAAGAAACCCAGCCTGAATCATTCCTAATTGTCCCCAACCACCTGGTGGTTGGGGGAGCGAGGGTTAAAGATTAGGGAGGAAGAAAGGAAAGTGTGTTGCAGCTTAAGGCAGCCTGGCCTGCCCATTCTCCATGAGTACCAGGCCATGGGGGGGCACACATTGAGCAGACAGACACTGCCACCCGCCTCTGCAATGTGACCTGCAGGGAGGCCTGCCTGTTGCACGGACAATGCTGGGTCCTGTAAGGAACTGCTGAATAAAGACCATGCCATGAGTGGAAAAGAAAGATTTATTAGGAACCAGACTGCAGGGCCATCACTCTCGGGTTCAGAGTGAGGTGGCTTGGCTGAATTGGGTATTGGGCTTTATAGGAGGGGCCAAGCCATGGGGGAGGGAGAGAGTCTCTGGTCTCCTATTATCTTTGATCACCAGATGGAACAAGTGGACATGCCTGGCTAGTTGAGTAACTGGAAGTTCCTGAGGTTTTGTAAGCAGAGAAACAAGAAAGCACAGGAGTTTGGCAAGCAGTCATAAATCAGGGGGTCTGGTTTTGGTGCTAGCCTTGGGAACTTCCACCCACCCCAAGAATGCCAGGGACCTAACAGGACCCAACCTGGCATTTCTCAGCTAGTTTCCAAAGGACAGAGTTCAATCCATTCCATTGGCAACACAGAAAGAAAAATGGTGAAAATAATGAGAGTGATCCTCTAAAGTGTACGGTCTGGGACATCACCATGAGTCTCCTGGCTGGTTCACCAAATGTTAATGTCAAAATAGTGTTTCCAGAAGACCTTGGTCCTTGTGGTTCTGCGTGAAAGAATCCAAGCAGAACACGTGGGTATAAATGGGATTTATTAAAAGTTAGGAAAGGAAATACAAAAGGAGCATGGTGGCACTCAGGGGTCTGCTGGCAGAGAGAGTGTGCTTTTCTTTTTCAGGTGCTTTTAAAACTTATACTAACTCATGGGAGGGCAGACCCAGGAGATTCCCACCCAATAAAGAACCAGTGGGTAGGGGCATGAGTGGTTCCCAGCCAGGTGAGGGTGGTCTGGGCCATCCCTGGGGAAGCCTACATAAGTCCCAAACTTTTTCTACTTCTAGCCTGCATCAGAAGCATCCTCCATCTGCCAAGTGTTCTATTCGCCATAAGAGAATTAGAAATTAACAAAGGTGAACGTTGTTTGGTTATACTTCTCCAAATGAGCCCCACCAGAGGCCTGGTTTCACACCTTAAGTTGTGCTCTGTCAAGTAACTGCATGATTACAATGTCTAAAGCAAACACTTAAAGAAAAATAGACACTTTCTAAAGAAAGAAAGCCTCCTCTAAACCCAAGACGGCACACTGATGAAACTGGGACTAAGAGTCTTCTGAAGAGTTTCCATTCTAAAGCATCATCCTTCTTCCACTCTGTTCATTTGACCATGGAGTTCATTAGAAAAGTAGATCACTGGATATGTTCGGATGGTTACACACTAGAGGAAATCCTCGGTAGTCAAGGAAAAAGAGGTAACTCAGATATATCAAACAATGGTAGAAATGTGAAAGGGAAAATTTATTAGAGAACTTAAATCATTTGAATTTAGCAAAATCAAAACATTTTTACTCATATTTTTGGTATAAATTTTAGCTATAAAACATTTTAATACAGAAGTAGATTTTTTTCTTTGTCACACATTCTGTGACCATTAAGTATATTTTTGATTCTGGCACATACAAAGATTATTCTTATATATTTTTTGCACTGTGGCATTATTTTTAAAATCCCAGTTCTTACAGTCCATGAAAACATAGTTAGGAGCACACAGATTTTATGTGTTGAGATATTTGGATACTTTTAAATTGAATTAATCTAAAACTTATTATTTTGACATGAGTAACCATTTTTTCCTTTTTAAAGAAAATAAGGGTTAGCTGGGCATGGTAGTGAGGCCCCTTGGTCCCAGCACTTGGGAGGCTAAGGAGGGAGTATCACTTAGACCAGCCAGAGCAATGTAGTAAGAGCCTGTCAAGAAAAGAAAAGGAAAATGATGAGAGAAGAAAAGGGGAGGGGAAGAAAGAAAGAAAAGGGAGGGGAAGAAAGAAAGAAAAGGGAGGAAAAAAAAAGAGGAAGGGAGGGAGGAAAATAAAACAAAATTTGAATTACTTAGGTTTTATGATTTTTTTTCATTAGATACAGCTTTGAAAACCACAAGATTGTAGTTTTTTATAAAAACTCATAGGTCATATTTAAATTCATGAGACATTATTTTATGTAATAAAAATATTTACCAATTATCACTCAATTGTACAATAATACTCATCACCCTCCACCTACTTCCCCAGGTCAAGAAGAACTAGCTTATAGAGATCAGAGAGGAGCTGGGTGTGGCTGGAGCCAGTTGTTAGAAGTTATGCTATTTGAAATTAAACTCAAGGCATAAGACAGAACTTACTGCTATAAGGCTGAATTTCTTTCTAAATACCAATATATATAGTCTATATAGAAAATTCAGCTCCTCCTATTAACATGAACTTGACCCAGTTCCTTACAAAATTGCATATAGCTTATTTCATGGTAAAGATGCATTTGTCCTCTTCTTTCCTTATGTTAGCAAGCAGTAAATAGTTAAATTATTGAAATCACTGTTTTCTAGCTACCAGATTCCCTTTTTGTTCACCAAAAGGATACAAACAGACATTTAAGTCCATCCTGACATAACACATTACTGTTAATACTTGATTAATATGTGGCTTTTCCCACTAGACTGTAATGTGGGATCCCTGTCTGTCTGGATTCCAATGCCATGGCATCATGAGCCTTGTATGGTATCTGGAACAAAGCAGGAACTCAATATTTGTAGATGGGAAGAGGGAAAGTTGGCAAGGAGGAGAAAGGAAGAAAAGGTGGGAGTAGGAGGCAATCAGGAATAGAATAATGAAGGGATCACTCATTATTCAATAAATAGTCACTGCTATTATTAGTTACTACTCATGTTTTATGGATAGTTTTAAGTGCATTTGCTTGCATTTACAGACTACTTTAGCCTTTCAGACATTTTGATGGACCCTAGCCACACATAATCAGGTTTTCAGATTAATAGTCCTAAAAGACATTTACTATGATTTCTGTTTTATTTCTATTCTAAGTATAAAATTTTTTTGTAAGTTGAAATTTTCTCACAAACATATCTGAACTAAGACAACAAGTTCTGTTTTAGTAAGGAAATGGATTCCATTAAATGACAAATTCATTATTTCTTAAAGTTTGACAAAACAGTGTTTATTAAAATTTGTTTAAATTTAGGGAGCTATAAGTCCAATTCAAGGATGTTTTCTACTATAGAAAGAGCATCTTCACTCAGTCGTAAAAACAAAAAAGTCAATCTTCATCTACTTTACACTTTATCACTCTCAGCATCTTATTTGTCTATGCTAGGAAAACAAGCAGTGACACTGTATTAGCCTTTAAAGGATCTATTGCAGTCTGTGTAATCATCACAAGAGTACTATTATGTTTTAGCACATTTTCAGAAAATTTATCAGACTCAAAAAATGCCTATTTGCCAACATTCATTTCCTCTGTAGTAAGATGAATTTTCTCCTCATGTGCCCTTTCTCACCTAGAAATCTTCCTTGTCATTTGAAAGCCCTTTAAACTGAAGAAGTAATTCTCCATCTTTGTTGGTTCCATCTAAGAACAGACTGTGTCATGAGCATCAGCACTATTTCTATCTTCCCCCATGGAAGGATCACTAATTGATTATGCAAAACCCAGAGCCTGGATTTGGTTCACAGGGTACTTAATAATGTAGACTTCTAAGAAGTTGCCTACAATTAATTAGCACTTATGTGAGATCTAGCTTTTTTGCTATTACTGGTCTAGAAACTACTTGAAAACAAATCAGTTAGACATCTTGAACTCCATTTTAGTTCTATTATTTATTCTTCTCTACATATCCCTTTATTCTAAATAATCTTCCACACTCTAGAATAATAAGATGTTGATATTCTTCATGCTGACATCAACAATCAAATAAGACAGTACTGGGTAGTTACAAGTTTAAGCAGTAGGAATTGTGTATCCCTAAGAAAATACACTGAATCCCATTTATCTTCTGATAAATAAAATCAAAATCCATCATCTAAATTGCATGTCCTTCCCCAGTCAAGCCATTTTGGTGGTCAAGTTTGCAGTAGTCTCTTTCCTTTTTAAAAAAAGATTTTGTCTAATATAATGTGAATAAATCAAGTGAATGGGTGTGCTCAGTGGTCCTGTTCCCAGTTTCGAGCTCTTTTTCTTTTTGGAGGGTTGGGGGACAGGGCAGAACTTGAAGAGCAAAACATCTTGACCCCTGCCTTAGGGCAGAACAGCTTAAGCAAGAGTTATATTCCAATCTTAAGTTCCATATCTGTTGGATAGGCCAGAGGCTGGAAGCACAGACAGAACTTCTATGTTATGGACATGAGGTAGAATTCCTTCTTTTCACAGTTTCTGCTCTTAAATCCCTCAAGTGATTGCATGAGTCCTGTCAGTATTATAATATCTTTTACTTAAGTCCACTATAACTGTACATGTTAGTCACATCTATAAAGAAATCTTTATAGAAACACTTAGACTGGTGTTTGACCAGTCAGCTGTGTGCTATAGTTTAGTCAAATTGATGCATAAAATTTAAACATCCCAGGCTGCAGATGTAGCTCAGTGGTAGAGTGCTTGCTTAGCATATGCAAGGCCATGGATTTGATTCCCTGCATAGCCAAAAACAAAAAGAAAATTAACCACCACATAATCCTATCAGTGTCACAAATTGTTGAGCTTCCAGAAATCAATTCTTCACATAGTGCTCTGCCAAATTGATAAATATAAAATTTTTCTTCTTCTAAACTTTCAAAATGATTGCTCCATATGCATGACAAAGATCTTTTAGAAGAAAATGAGGAAATTTTGTCTCACATAAATTTTACAGCTGTTTAAAGATAAAAGAAAAGCCTAAAAATATTGCAAGTTCTTTCTATATAAGTGTAGGAGTAAATCAGAAGTTGACAGCATTCTAAGGTCAAATGTCCAAAACTGTCTCACCACAAAAGTATGTGACTGGAACTTAAACAACACAACTAAATTGACACACACACAATGCACTCCACACCAGGGTGCAGCATTTCTTTCTTGTTCTTTTTTCCTTATATAGGAAGGAGAAATAAACTTTACAGAAACTTACAACCTCTGTAAATGCTTTGGTTTCAGTAAATAAGATCAAGAAAAAAAATGGAAAAGTTTTATCATTGCCTAAAATTCACAATAAATAGAGAAAATGTGGAACTCATTTATTTTCTAATTATCACAAATTCAATATTCTCTTCCTCCAAAAGATCATTTTATCTATTCATTAATCTTGTTGTTCAACATTATTTCATGCCAGCTATATCCAAAACTCTTTCCTGTGTCCTGAACATACAGCAACTCTGAGCATCAAGGAAATAACCAAAGAAAAACTCATTATGTTTATAAATAACTGTGAAGCTGAGAGATAACATTTATCTCTCTTACACATTAACTGAACAGCTGCCGCCAACCCACCACACAGGGTTTGACAGCCAAGTCAAAGCAATGTTTTTCTGTGCTTAGCAACATCCTTCTTGGAAGGATACCTACTTCCCAACACGTTCACCATCCATGCTCCCAAACCCATTCTTTTGCTTTCTCTCTGGGCTCCTTGAGCTTTTCCTCAACATAGTACTGATCATCATTTATTTGTTTCTATTTCTTGTTCACTATTGTATACTCTTCTCTTGGCACAGTGCCTCAAGTAGTACAAGAAATTAATGGATAAATTGGGGTTGAATGAGTGGCAATTCACAATTATATAAAACTAATACTTGTTCTAGGTAAGAAGGAAGGAGGATAAGGAAAACATAGCCTATTTGATGATCAAGGTGTCACTGCCAGGAATGGGCTGTCTACTGTATTACTTCCACCTTTGGAACATGTAGTAGCAAGAACAATGGGGATTTTTTTCTTAAACCTGAGAGAACTAACCTCTAGTACATAAGATATCCATCATATGTCATAAATTAACTTCTCTCTTATGCATGCAAATGCTCAGTATCATTCTTAAGAAAAGTGAGAAAATAGTGGCCCCAATCATTTTCTGTGTCCAATGATTCACAGGAAAAAGCCCAACTGAGACAAGCTGAGTGGGTGTATCCACCATGGCTCAGTGGCATGCCTTCCACACTGCTTAAATACAATTACACTGGGTAACTGTAGTTTATTACTCTCTACTGTTGTCTGGTTCCCCCCATTTCCCTCTAATTTGTTTAGCCTTGAGAAGTTTAATCCTGTAGTGATGACAAGAATTCACACTGTAAGTCTGTTACTTTAAATCATCACTAGTAGGTAATAGTGGTTCCTTCCTTAAATCAAAAGTTTTCTTGTCAACTTTTCTACTACATCATTATGCCCTAGACAATAGTCGTTCCTTGCTTCTTAGAGCCACAAGTTCCTGGAATAATTTCTGATACTTCTTAGATGGCCATGAGGACAGTGAATGCCAAGTCTTTCAAAAGAATGAGGGCCAGAGGGAACCTAGATTCCCTGTATCAAATCCCTTATGATGTATGCAGCACAGAAGATAATCCAAAACCAACCAGAATACTAACAAGTGGATCAGGGACTGAGCATTCCTCAAACCATGGATGCCTTCTGACTGGCTAACTTCATCAGTCTCCTGAGGAAAATAGGACCTGTCCCCCAGGATCCCCCATACACATATTATGCTGCTCTTGACCGGAGCTCAATCCTCAAAGCTACTACCATGAAGATAAAGAGCTGAGACAAGAAGGAGAAAGCAAGGATGTTTGATCACTTTATATAAATCTTTGCTGTAAAGAGAACAGAGTCTTCTTCCTTCTGTTTCCATTAAACAAAATACTGCTCAGCAGTTTGCTTAATCAGAATGCATCTTGGCTGTTTTCTCAGCTATTTTACTGCTTTAGTTTGCCAAACATTCTTTCAAGATAGATGCGACAACAGCAACTCAACCTGTGTGTCTCTCCAGGAACAGTAAGTAGACAATTATTATAAATGTGAATGTGAAAGAGACATTTTTTCATAAATCTTTATTGTGTTACTGGATTTCTAGACTTAAGGTATACATCTAAAGTCCTAAACAGAATGTGTTGCAATCTGGAGACATTTTCTAAAGCCACTCCACATTCTTCAGAGTATAAGAGATACTGACAAACAAAAATGAATCATTCTCTTAGAATTTTCTTTTGTGTGTAAGAGATATTCACCATAGTTTAATAGCTTTAAAAATAATATATAATATATATTAATCCACTTAATGCTCACAAAGTTCCATGAAATATATGCTATTATTAATCTCTTTTTATATATTTGGAATCTATAGCACAGAGGAAAGGCCTCATCTTGTAGATACTGACAGTTTACATGGTATTACACATGGGGATAGTTCTTACCAAGTATCTTCATGGTAGATAAAGAAATGATACCTGTTCATGTGAGTTGTGTTACCTGTGGGGACTCCATACTCTTCTTTCTATGTATGAAACAGGAAATCCCTGAACTTTCCCAAAATAATAATTCTAGTGATTATTACCTCCCAATTCAAAACATTACAGAACTGTTAGAGTTCAGGTCTGAATGTCCCCCAAAGTCTCATGTGTTAAAGGCTTGGTTGCCAGCTTGTGCTATTGGGAGGTAGTGGAATCTTTAGAAGGTGGCACCAATAAGGGCATGCCCTTGAAGGAGATATTGGGACTCCCATTCCACCCCATTGCGCTCTCTCTCTCTCTCTCTCTCTCTCTCTCTCTCAATCTCCTTCCTGACCACCATGAGAACAGTGTTGCTTCACCATGCGCTCTCCATCATATTCTGCTTCACCATAGGCCCAAACCCAAACTGTGGAATGAAATGACTGTGGACTAAAACCTCTGGAACCATGAGCCTAAATAAACCTTTCCTCTTTTGAGTTGATGTATTTCGGGTATTGTGTTACAATGATGAAAGCTGGCTAACATAAGATCCCAATTGCTACATTCATTCAAATAGCCTTCTCCCTTTCCCCACTGCTCAGGAAGTTCTAGCTGTAGAACTTGACCAATGCTACCTAGCTTGTGCTTAGCAAATTTGATTCCTTGTTGAGACTTGTCCCTGGAACATATAAAAGCACAATTTAGAAACAGTAGTAGCTTTTATTTTTTTGTATGTTTACTACTTTCTTATTAGCATATTATAGTGGTACAGGAGGTATATTGTAACATTTAAATAACTGCTTACAATATATCTTAATTAGATTCACCCCTCCATTTTTTTCCTTTATCCTCCTTCCCCCCTTCAAAAGAGCAGTAGTTTTTAAATACAATTACATACTGCTTCCCTCAGTAGGTGACAGCATCTTGTGAATTCCAAGTGAGCCTTCTACCTAATTACAGAGGTCCCCTAAATAACACTAACTGCATTTTAAATCTTAGGAAAATTCAAAGTAACATGTCCCACTATGTATAAGGAAAATTTATGGCTCCTCAACTTATGTCTGAGTTCCTTGTCTCTTCACCAAATAATGAGGCTACTTTAATTAAGAATTCTGGATTCACAAACCTATAAAGCAGTGGTGCATTTGGTAACAGGAGTAGGAAACAACACACCATTTCTTTCTCTTTCTTTATGGGTTTTAGGAAATACAGGTCATAGAACTCAGACAATCTTATACACACAGTTCATTGTAAGGACCTACAGTTATTTGTCTGAGAAGATGCATTAAAGATAGAAACCAGGATGATCAGGTACAGGAAAACTATAACCAATTATAGCCAACTTTGACTGAACACTCCCTCTATACTAGGCACCTTTCTAAATCCTTTCCCTGTCTTTGTTTTATTGGTGTGGACTAATTTTACATAGTAAGGAGTCTAATTATGACATTTCCATACATGCATATACCCATTTCATTCAGTTTTCATAGAGAAATGACAAGGAAGCTACTATTCTTATCATCTACTTGTTCAGATGAGAAAATTGGAGTACAGAGAGATTAAATAACTTGCCAATGTCACACTACTAGTTACAGGCAGAGTCAAACATTCTATCTCAAGCATTCCATCTCCTGAATTTCTGAGCTTAATCACTAAATTCCAGCTGCCTTTGGAGCTGTAATCATCTTTAGGCTGACTGTCTTCTCTCTAGCCTGAGAGATGAAGATACAGCTGGTTAGCAAATTATTTGGGGAGGTGGCTTATGGAAAGGACAGATTTCAGAAATCCCTTGGAGTTTTAGAGGAAAGGAAGCATTATTTTTTTATACTCTCCCAGGAAACATTTACCAGATAAAAACCCTGTATAATTCTCATTGTTGTGCTTATTTGGTGAAATGAGCCATAAAATATAAAAGACATGTTGATTATAAAAAAAACATTTAATTAGCTTAAAAGGATTATTGCTATTACTAGCAGTATGAGTCTAAGAGAAGTTGACTGTTGGACTCAAAGTCCAACAGCTTTCATCATTGTAACACAATACCTGAAATACATCAACTCAAAAGAGGAAAGGTTTATTTAGGCTCATGGTTCCTTTCAAAGTGGGAAAGGAGAGAAAGAAAGTTAATGTTTCAAATTCTTAGAACGTACCAGAAACTAGAATATTTAAATACCAGCATCTACTGAGCTTAGCATGTATCAAGCTCCATGCTTACTACTTTTATGCCCATGCTCTCTCATTTAATCATCACTAATCATCCTATTCTTTGAAATGAGAAAAACAAATTCCAACAATGTAGCGTAAAAGGGATAACTTTGTCCAAGGTTTTTTTTATCCCTCAGTAGTAAGTTCACAATTTAAACCTCCAAATCTGCATCTGAAGTCTAAGTTTCTAATGCTACAGTTTCACGTCCCTCCCGTTGACTCAGGCAGATGGTAAAATCTTCAATCTCACAGCGGAACACCTAGGGATATAGGATTTAATTTTATGTCAAATACATGGCAACAGATACTATCATATAAGAAGATCACTGCAAAGTCTATTTGTACCAATGAATTATATCCAAACTCCTCTGGCAAATGAGGAATAAACTAGATCATCTCTCTAGTGACCAACTGGTCTGAGTAAAGTCTGCAATTGAGGCTTTTCTTATAGTGATTTTGTTATGTTCATAGCATGGTCCAATTTCAGATTAACTGGTTACATATGGTACACATTCACCAACTTCTCCCAGCTCATGAATCTTCCTTAAAAGCCTTTTCTTGTGTTTTCGTAAATAGACTCAATTATCAGAAATAAGAAGAGAATCACAACAATGCCAGTTCTACCCCATGGGATTGGTTCCTGAAGATATGCTTCAGACCCTTCACTTGCTTTTCAGACAAGAGTGGAAATAATTCGGCTGCAATAGGTCTATTTTTATGAAATTATCCTGCAGAACAGTCTTTATGTTGGAAATATTTTACTTTATCCACCTCCTTGGGCTTGTTAATTGAGGACAATGGTTTGTGAAAAGGCAGTTTCTAAACTTTTAAAACCACTACATTTAATGCAGTTGGTTTGATTTCTTACATACCTCAATAGGCATAGCCACAAAGCTCAAACTTAAATGAAAAGTGTGCATTACTATCTCTAATTTAACATTTTTCCCTACAACGTTCAGGACTATGTTATGTGTTCAGGAATTAGAGTCTTATAAACACATAAATTTTCATTGTACTATACAATCAATGTTGTAATTATTAAACTCTGGGATATCTGGTCTATTTGTAGGATTTTAAAAAATGATGAGTCCTAAAATATATTCCAAACTGGGAATTATCTTTATAGAGCTCTTCTGTGTCCTGAGATTTGAGTTACCTCTCTGGCTTTCATATACGAAAGTGCTTAGACCAAAGACCTTGTCTCTAATCCTGACTCTGCTGATAGAGTCATTTAAATAAATTTCCTCATCTCCAAAATGTGTAGATAGAGTGACATGATTTCTAAGGACTCTCAAGATCTCTGAGGGAAGAGAAAAAGCTCTGAAGTCTCCTTTTCCTCTCCCAACCCCATATGCACATTGGCTTCTTCACTTCTCCTTCCAGTTGCAAACATCCTAGAAGCAGGGGAGATTACTGGAATTGGTCTGATTGTCAGGCTACAAGACACCATGGGGACCACTTTCACTCCTGTTTGGGATCCCTGCACAATGGAATGTACTCAGAATGGCTCTTCCTCTCTCCTCTCAGTCAGGCAGCTGCAGTGGTTACAATGCTTGTTTCCTACACCACTCTGCTCTCCTTTCTGTCAACAGAAAAGCCTGAGTCCACAGCCCCAGTTGCATCCTAGATCATCTTAAGGCATTGGATTGGAAACAATTGCATTTCTTTTGTAGTCTCTCTCTCTTCCTGTCTCTGTAGTTCCACTCCCCTGTAGCTGGCAGACATGATGGATTGGGTATAACTAACTGGCAGAAAATACAAATTATGCTCATACAGTTCCATTGGCTTCTCCAGAGTTCTGTGGACTGAACCTCAAGGTCAAGCCCAACAGTCAGGCACATACCTTGTCAGTTTACTCTGTGTATTCCATGTGAATGTGACTTCATAAAGAACTTTCCATGGAGGACAGGAAGCAGGGTCTAGCTGATGTTCTGAATCCTTTAATTCTAATACTCTATTGTCACCAATAAACTCACCAAGGAGATGGTTTGGAGAATACATCTTGGTTTCAAAAACAACTATAAATAGCAATTTCATCAGAAATTAGCTTATGCCCTAATTAATGTAGAGTGTCTATAAAATACCCATACATTTTTGACAAATGTATGTCTAAAATTCACTTGTCTGTATTAGTTTGCATGAAGCCCAAACTTCTCCTCACTTCCTCAGAATATCTCTATCTCTGTCCCTTTCACTCTTTCTGTCTCTCATGTGTGTGCATCCACAGACACACACACATTATAGTCTGAACATGTAGGTGTATCACAGCATCCCACTGAGAAAGACTGAGAATCTGCTTCTTCCCAGCCTAGTCATTTGAACCAAGGAGCTATCCTTGGTAGTCAATAGAAGAAATAATAGAGTTAATTCCAGTTTTCTGGTCCACATTCCTCCCCCCCTCACACACACACAGTTTGGCTTACACACACTGGCATTTTCCAACATGCTGGGAACCCTGTACCTCAAGTACAAGTTACTGCACGCTGAAAAGTGAAGTTTCAAGGACATATCATTGGACTGAGGCAGTTTTCAGGCAAGAAGTAGCTGTCCTCTGCACCCAGTGGAGCTCAGAGAGTCGCCTTCACCAGGTGTGAAGTTTAACTGAATTCCCTTCAGTTTTTCCTTCAGGACAGTGATTTATCAATAATGAAACTTTCCAAGTCCTTAACCTCCCATCTTATCATGAGAAACCTATCATTTTCAAGCCATTTACTGGAGCTTCAGTGCTTCTTTCAGGGTAAAAATAAAGGAAATAAAGCTGAAAGAATATGCAGCAGCCACCTCCTCAGACAGTTAAGAAAATTCAACCTACAGAATTATGTCTGGCTTCCCAGAGAAGAAAAGAAGAAAAGACAAAGATTCCAGAGTTGTCAAATTCCAGAGCCACTTCAATCAGTACTCTCTTGACATTGTAATAACAAATGCAGTCTATGTCAAAGACTTTGAGTTCTTCCTAACACTGCCTGGGCAATTCTCAAACTGTTGCTGTTTAGCAACTCTAGTATTTTCTAAAGTACATAGACATAGGGTGTTTCTTACAATTACAGAACCTTAATGGTGAATACCTTGTAGAAAAATCTTTAACTGAGTCTTCTCAGTTACAATGTCCGCTTTCTTTCTTATACCATCTTTTTGTTCAAAAGGAAGATGAGTCCCGGGGTATGATGACAAGTTGGCATCAAATCCAAGGCAGAAGTGGCTCTGCCTTAAAAAAATGTTACATGCCATCATCTTTGCACTGCACAACGGAAGGGGAGAGCCACGATGACAGAAGGTGGGAGAGAAGATCAAGGCTGACCAAGGAAGTTAGAACATGCTCTGGCAAGATGTTACTTTCCCTCATTGAAACGAGGCATAAAATAACAAAGAAGGCTCTTGGTGACACTGCATTCTTTGGGGTGGCACATAGGAACCAAGCAAGGAGTCCCACATTGAACACATATGGCTCCTTCAATTTCCAAGCAAACACAAATACGTACACATCCTACATATAATGTATCTTCCTAGCTAAAATTGAACCTAAGATTTAATATATTGTATTTTGTAAAAATCTTTACATATTCAGAAAAAATCTTCAATTGTGCACAATAGCATATGATGAGAGTTAAAAGTCCTGACTTTCTACCTTGCCACAGTGTATTTTATATCCCTGGAAAAATGATTAAGATATATGCAACTATACTTATATACAGTGCTGTTTTTAAATGTTCAAATGGGAATCACACAAAACATATTGTTCTGTCACTTGCTTTTTTAACTCAATGTACTTGGACATTTTTCCATATCTGTAAATCCAAATCTAATTCATTCTTTTTTAAGGACTAAATTGTGTTTGGGAAGATAGTAATTTAATGAGTTCTCTCTTGAGTGACTATTAAGTGACTTCCAATTGTTTATAACAAGCCATGCTGCAGTTAAATTATTTGTACATATATCTTTGCATAACCTGGCAAGTATATCTTAGAAGTGGACTCCTTGGCTCAAAAAGTATTCACATTGTAAATTTGGGAAGATTAGTGTCAGATCTCCCTCAACAGTGAAGTATTCGCTTTTTCACATTCATGCCAATACACAGATTCCACCTACCAGTGAAAATGTATTTTAGGACTGGAGGCATGGCTCAAGTGGTAGAGTGTTAACTTACCAAGTATAAGGCCCTGAGTTCAAGTCTCAATACCACCACACAAAAAAAAAAAACCTAGAGTCAAAAGAATCTCCTACTAAATTGTGGAATTATCAAGGACAAAGAAAGTCAAAGAAAGTTATATTTTATTGTAATTTACATTTCTTTAATTATGAATAAAATTAGGGATATATTCAGCAATAAAAATTATAAGTACCAATTTATAATGCTCTATTTATACACACATACATGCATATGTAGACAAATATACAGAAATACAATTTCCTCTGTGAATGACCTATTCTTTTCCTTTACTCATTTTCTTTTGTATTGTTCATTCATCTTGATTTGTAAAAACATATATATGAAATTACTACATGTTTATCATGTGTTCACATTTTCCTTTGTCATCTGAATGGGTTTTTTTACTTTGTTTACAGTATTACTATGGTACTAAAGTTTTTGTATATTTTAATGTAGCCCAACTCATCAGTTTTATACTATGTAGCTTCTGGGTTTCTTAGTCAAACCTATTTTTTAAATCACTGGTATTTCCTTCTAGTACTTTCATTTCATTTATACTTTAAGTAAAATTGTTTTAATTGTTTAGTTTGATACATGACATGTGGTAAGTAGCCCTTTGTTCTTCCCAAATTTCCTGCTATATAAATATACTTAATTACTAATCTAATTTTTCTTACTGGCTTCAAATACTAATCTGTATGTCAAATTCCAAAACATGAGTCTCTACTCCCATTTTCTGCATGGGGACCAGGAAATGTTTCTGTTTTTTTTTTCCTGTTATACTGGATTCCTTTCCTAATAAACTTTATTATTAAAAATTGCAAAATACATGCATGTCTATTTCTACACTCTGTAATGTGTTTCACTGATTTTTCTATTTATTCCTCAATTATAAATTAGTTTGGTTACTATAACTTTATTATGCATTTTAATATTACTAGGGCTAGTCTTCTTCTCGCAGCATGTTTTATGTTCAAGCCAGAAAAAGAGGCATGCAGGTTCTCTCTTCAAGTGTGGAAGCCTGGGTTTTCTTGGAAGAATGACTACACAGTAGTTCTGTAAAAAGCCACTTGAGTGGGTCCTGTGCTTATGAATTTCCACGTACAGCTCTGATGAAGACCCAAATGCAGACCCGGATGCAATCTGCTCCATGTGAAGCCAACTTCTGCTTAAAAATGTTAATTGGGCATATCTTTTCACAGATGTATGTTTCTGCAATTTATGTAGTCAACAGAGAATGTTTCTCTGTTACGATGGATTTACAACATCTCATTCTTTTACACGAATGCATGCAGCAGAGCAATGTATTCCTGTGTCAGCATTCACGTTCAGGACTTGCAGAGGCATAGCGGATTAGTGAGCATCAGAGAGAGGCCTGCATAGAATCTCAATGCTTTCCTCAGCCTACAGGACAAAACGTAAAAAAGACCAGGCCTGGACTGAGGCCGCCCATCTGGGGCCTGAGCTCTTTATTCTGCATTTGGTGTCATCAAAGATTGAATAGGCTGGGTTAGGAAACTGTGCATTGTTAAGCTGTAGCATTCTGATTTATTCTGGTGCTTTCAGAGGAATCTTTATACCCATGGCCTTTTCCTTTAAGAAGTATCTGTGGGAGAGATATACTCAAGGGCACTCCACTGTGAGTACTTAAACAACAGCTGGTAGGTGGTTTCTCTGAGAGGGGAGCTGAGAGCTGGAAGAGATACACACAGTAGATGACCTCACAAAGAAGCTTTGATGGCTGCCAAATCTGGAAACCTTTTTGCATTCTCTTTACTGTGATTCCCTCTTGAAGTCTCTGAGCCTTCATAAAGCTTTGGGCCATTTAACAGGCATTTATGAGGTGGGCTGCACCCACCTTGAGGAAAATAGTCAAGATGCACAAGCTGGAGGATGAAGAAGACTGGAAGAGTAGCAAACAGATGGCAAAGGTAGCACCAACCACCATTCCCAACCTCTGTAACATGGGAGCAATTCCCAGGGGTTCCTAGAAATACTTAGGAAACCCCAGCATACACCGCAATTTCTACAGACAGGCAAATTTGGGTTCTAAGCAAAAGTGTGACTTCATATTTGCTGAAGAAGGGTTATTATGTAATGATTAGTTTTTATAAACTCTACTTTTGTTGACTAAAATGCAGTATCCTTTCATTCATTAAGCTATTTAAGATTTTCACATAAGCCAGCTTCTATCTAGGACTCACCCAAAGGACACAGTTTTCACCTAATCCAGGAAATCCATTAACACAGAAAGATTCCATGTTTTCAACAGAAGAACAACAAATTAAAATCTTCCTTACCCAGGTAGTTGTGTTAATTCTGCTCTCATTAGACTGAGGTCCCCATAATTGATCTTGGTTACAACCTTTGCTAATGAGCCGGAAGAGGTCTCCAATGATGGATGGCCCTAGCATTTTCTCAGGGAAATGGTGGGTGCAAAGGATATTGTTCTTCCAGGTATGGCTAAATAAAAATAAAGAATTGAGGCTCACATGAACCCACAGTATTCTTCATTAACCTGTCACTGCCATCTGTCCCTTACCTTGGTGGGTAGAGCTGATCTCCCACCCTCTCCACACAGTCTGTAGATTGCCTCTTGGGCATGCTTTGCAGTATAAAGCCTCTTTTGATGCTCCTTTGAACTCAAATTAGAAATAAATCTGAGGATTTGGGACAAGACTTTGCCTATAGACAACTTTGTTATGTGCTTTTTACTCAAGGTCACCCAGACTTTGAGCAGTCAGCAAAAACTGTTATTTGACTCATGTCCCATTAGTCCTTATGAATTTGTTCAGCTACTTAATAAGTCTCTACTGGGCATTTGTTTATTGTACTCACAACTCTATACCACAGACAATAGAAATATTGATGACAATATTGGCTTTTATTTTTATAATATTTTATTTTAAAAATAATTCCCAAATGCATTACCTTATATAATTCAAAGTAGAATAAATACATATTATTTAAAAGAAATTTAGTTTCCTTGGGAAGCAATATGTACTATGCCAATGTACAAAAACAATAAACTTTATATTTTGTTATATTTTACAAAATAAGAAAATTAATATGAGGCATTTCCTCAAGGAATTTCCACAATTTTTATGACTGCTTTGTTCCTCTTTAAGGTAAACAATATATTTTTCTGTCATCTTTTGGTGTATCTGAGGAATCCTGAGAAGGCTGACACTTCAAACATGTTTTTTTTAATTTGGGAATGAATGCGAGTGAATTTTTTTTATTTGTTTTTCATATAATCACATTTTGAAAAATTTTGGCAAAAAGGTACTATCCTAATTGATAGCATGCATAAGAAAAAATCAGTGAAATGGACATACTGTATTGGAATCTTTCGTTTATTTTCCCTTAGATGTTATAATTATATATATGCATATACACACACACATGCATATATATACATGTAAAGTTCAGTATTCTGATTTTTAAATGTCATTAGAGCATCAATATATACTACTGTATAGTGTTTATAACCGTCATTTTAATATTTTCACCCTACTACTGTAACTATATATGATTATAATGTATAATAAAACTATTCCTCACCACTAGACACACAGTCTTCCAATCTTTAAGTTCTTTTGTGAAAAACAGTTTTTCCATATTGGTGCTGTTGTTTCCTTAAGGTAGTTACATACAGGAAATCTATTTTTAATAACATCTTCTTTTGAATTTGGGCTTTCTTGCCAAAATTTTGGTAAATCCTTATAAAATTTAAATGATAAATCTTAAAGATTTTTGTTCTGATTTTCATTTGTTTAAATCTACATCCATTCTTGAGTTACTAGTCCTCCACATTTTTTTCTAACTACCTTGTTCCTCTTTAAAGTAAACACATTTTTCTGCTAACTTCTGGTATACAGAAATGGGCCCATTAGCATCAATAAAGTTGCAGTGTCTTTAAGAACTAAACATAAAAAATGAATCACTAATGAGCAATACTAAGAGTTTTTCCTTGTGTTGGATTAAACAGTAAAACATCTTGGGCCTCTGGAATCACTCCTGTGCATTGGGAAGACAGATTTAGTAACACATTTTCCTGAGTAATACAGCGGGTTTTCTCTGCTTCAGTTTATTTCTGTCTTTTTTCCACAAGCCTATTTGCATGAAAACAAGAATGTTCCTGACTTCCCACCTGCATAATATCACTCTGCTGTTCCTTTAATTAATCAGTCCTCCTGAATCACCTTTCATGTTCCTCCCACATTGTTCTAAATCTATCCAGAGAACCCACTATTAAGCCGTTCACAGTGCTTCTTAGCACCCCATTGCCAGTAGAAGGCAAATCAAGAACTTCTGTTACATTTGAAGGTTTACATCCAGAGTGATTTGTTGTAGGCTTCCTGCAACAACTCCCAGATACATTTTGCTTTCAGTGAATTCAACACAGATTAAAGGGCAGAGAATTGTACAATTATTGCAGAAACAAAAAACATAGGTCCAAATTCCTGTAGCTGAAAAAACTTACATTGTTCTACAAGATAAATGCATTTTGAAATGTCGCTATACAAATTTCAGGATGCTAAGTAGAACTAGGAGCACTTCAGAAGATTGGTTAACTATTTAGGGTACATACAAAGAGGACAGGATAAGAAAACAAACAAAAGTGTGAAGATTTCTTCATGTTTATCATTGTTAACAAAAGAAACACATGTCCCACTATAAAACAAAATCAACATTCATAGAAAAGCACAAGGAAAAATATCCACCAATAATGTTTAAATTCTTTATATGGAAGAATTATGTGTATTTTAATCATTTTCTCCTACAGCTTGATTTTGTTTTTGTTTTTACACTGAATATTCAATATATTTCATAGCTTGCCTTTTCAATTGTACTGAATAATTTCCTGTGATGTTAGGATCCTAAAATGTGGTTTTTGTCAATTCCATATATGAATAAAACCACAAACTAATTTTTTAATAGTTTTGATTTTTTTCCTATTATCAGTAACTATAATTGTGACTATATGTAAGTTTTTTGTACATTTCTAATTATTTTAGGAGAGATTTCTGAAAATACTCCTGTTTTTTGGTTTTTTGTTTCAATTTTAGAAATTTTTAGTAAATGTTGCCCAAGAAGAATATTTCATTCTTTTACTCTATGAAAATTACATTAAATATTTACTTGATTTTCACAGTTTTATTAAAGTAGTTTTAACAAAAACAATTTAATACATTTAAGGTGTACAATGCAATGTAATTTTGGGATGGGGTTTGCTTGTTTATGTGTTAGGGTGCTGGGGATTTAACCCAGAATCTCATGCTAGGCAGGCAAATGCTCAACCACTGAGCTGCATCCCCAGTTCACAATGTGATGTTTTGATGTATGTATATGCATTGCAAAATGATTACCACAATCCACCTAATTAACATTGACACATCTGTTACTTCACTTAGCATTTATGTGTGTTAGCACTCATGCGTGTGCATGTGTGCATGTGTGTAAAGAGAGCACTTGAAATCTGCCCTCTTCGTAAATTTCAAGTGTATGTTACATTATTGTGCTAGTCTGTTTTTTGTTGCTAATAACACAATACCACAGACTGGGAAAGTTATAAAGAAAAGAGGATGGTTTTGGCTCACAGTTCTGATTCAAAGGTAAGTGGCCATGTCTGGTGATAACATTCCTGTTGTTCTTGCTAACAGAGACCCAACATGATGCAGCATATCACTTGCAAAAAACAGGGAGTGTGTGTTCTTGTCTCTCTCACTCTTCTTACAAAGCCACCAGCAGTATTTGATCATGGGGTCCCCACTCAGATGGCTTTATCCAATCTTAATGCTCTCCAAATGCTCCACTCTAAATATCAGTCAGATTAAGTTTCTATCTTCTTTATACTTCACAAAGGAGACAAAATTTCAACATGAGTTTCAAAGGGAGAGAAAACATTCAAACCATAACAGTTATTGTTAGCTGTAGTCACTAGGCTACGCAGTAGTTCTCTAGAACTTATTCATCTTATAGCAGAAAGTTTGTACCCTTTGTCAACATGTCCTCTTTCCTCCTGCCCTCAGCTGCTGGTTCTGTTTCTTTGAGTTTAACTTTTTAGATTCCATATGTAAGTAAGATAATCAGTACATTTTAATCTACTTCTGTCTTATTTCAGTTGGCGTGATGTCCTTCAGGATCATCCATGTTGTCACAAAAGAGAGGATCTCCTTTTTGTGAAGGCTGAGTAACATTCCATTATATATACACAAATTCATAAACACACAGTGTCTCATTACTCACTCATTTCTTTTTTATTTGCTGATTATCTCTTCTCCCTTTGAAAATGTGATCATTTTTATAACTGGTAATTTTTTTTCACTGCTAGATCTGAAATGGTGCAGTACCTGGTAATATAATACATGTGTAAAAAATATTTGTTGCATGAATCAATCAGTCATCACAAAGTTAATCCACGTACTCGGTCATCCATCAGTATTCATGAGGGATTGGCTCTATGATCTCCTGAGGACATCAAAATCTGCAAATGCTCCAGGCTTGGGTCCCAACAGAGACAGCTGTAGGATGGTTGAGTGGGGCCTCAGGAGATCAGTGAAAGTCTGGGACATTCTGGGTGACCAGGCTTCACAGCATAGGAGCAGTAGGCTGCCTTCAGTCATGGAGACACTGTGGGAACACTTGTTCCTTCTGAGGATAGTCATGGAACTGGGCAACACCTGCTAGCTAGACATGATGTTTGCACTAGGGCTGAAGAGGAAATGTGGTGACCAGGTTCATAAATGTTTCGGCACCATTATTTTCTACAACCTGCAGTGGAAGTCACTCCTAGACATGTCCCTGGTCACACTCCAATTCTGCCACATGCTGATGGAGCCCAACCTCTGCTGCTCGATCCTGATCACCAGCATGGTCCAACAGATCCAGGAGGTTATGAGCCACCCCAGAGGGCAGAGTAATCACCTCTTGACCTCCGGGAGTCTACAGACATCCTGTGTCACATGGCAAGGGGGACTGAGGGGTTGTACCCTGCTGCTGAACCAAGACAGCTTCTCACCAAGTCCAGTTTCTGAACTTCCCCCGGTCAGCTCAGCACAAGGGCCAAAGAACCCTCAAAGCAGTCTTGGGGAGATGAACATCCCTCGAGAAAATAAGGGAAGCTTTCAGAAGTCACTGGATCAGATATTTGAGATCCCAGAGAGCAAATACCCTAGCTCCCTGGGGGAACTGTTCTCAGATATGGACAGTTCTACCATGGCCTGGACATGGTGCTGACAGAATGATGAGCAGGCCTAAGTTGGGCCCCTACAATGGGGTCCAGGGCTTTGCTGTGGCTGCTCCTCCTCCCATCTCCAGCTGTGACCTGGCCTAGGGGACATTGGGAGGAGAGCCTGATGGAGACATGACAGGAGGCTCCTGACTGGCTGAGGACAAGACCACGTGCCCCAGAGAGCTTATCATTGGTTTACTGTAACCTACCTTGGTCCTGTGAAGGGAGTTCTCATCATCTGAAGCCAATGGCCCAGCCCTGCTTGGCTGTCTGTTGATTCTGAAAACATCCTGGGATAAATTGTCATCACAGCCCCCAGGCCTGTCCACTTTCTCTGCAGGGCAGAGGCCATTTCACTGGGAACTGATAGCTCTTCTCAGCCCTGGACTGGGAGACATACTACAGCCCTGGATCCTTTCCTCTTTCAGTGTCCAGGCTTCAGCAACCTCATTGCACTTTAGTTAGGTGAATTTTTTAACTTAAGTTTTGTATATTTGGGGCAATATTTTGTCTTAAGATAAATTTTTTAATTTTTATACTTTATCTCTTTAGACTTCTTTCAGCTTTTTTCTTAAAAAGTATATTTTTTCTACAACTGTCTTCTGCTGCTACATTAGAAACTATTATAACTTAAATAATTGTAGTTTTGTGTTTCAGTTTTTTAAGGTGTAAATAAGGATTTATTGTTGTTGTTACTATTATTATTATTATCATTTTGGTAATGATTTGCACTACCCTCCTAAGCAACAACCTACATGCTATCAGGTTATTTTTGTTGTTGGGTTTTTGTTTGTTTGTTTTCTTTAGTTTTATTCATCTCCATCATGTTCTGCATTCCAGCATAGTAGAAATTAAAATGAGAACACAGCATAGCTACTACACTTCACCACTATCACTCTGCAAACCATCTTTCTAGACTTCCATGTACATAATAGAGGGTTTTATTTGTGTTTATTTATATGTAAGTGCCACTGAAGGCTAAGGTCAAATGTCTGTGGAAATTACAGCACCAGTTGATTTTCAGGGGCTGTAGAGTCTCAGACAGTGCCTACTTGTTTGTGTTTGGAGGGCTGCTCCTGTCTGGTTCCCAGCACTGCCCTGCAGGAGGAAGGGGGATGACATAATGTGCTCCATGTCAACTGTGTGCAAGTGAGTTGGAAAGTGTGTGTGGCCATGTTCCTTCAGGTTGGAACATGTCTGTGCTTGTCTATTAAATTGGTACTGAAACAATATTTTTAGCTAAATTTAAGTCTAGAATGAAAGAAATTTGACTCCATATAATGTATGCCCCTTCAATCCTGAGAGTCATCAATGTGCTGCCCTTTAAAGTGAGCTGGGTAGCTCCTGCACCTGGGCTAACTGCACTGCCAAGACTCTGTAGCCTTATCTCAAGCCAGACTCCTTCCCCTCCTTTATCCAACAAGGCAGTTATTTCCTGTTTCTCCTTGCTTTTTATAACTTCCTAACCAGAGCCTAAAATGTTTACTATTTTCTTTGTGCATCTGACCATTCTTCAATATCAATGATATAAACCTTACTTTATTAAAAATTATCCAGCAAAATAGTTGCTATACTGTATTACTTAAGTAATAGTGATAAGAAAAGCAATCTGTATGTGTTCAGTACATTTTTCTATTGAATATTCTGTATCTCAAGTTGGTTGAATCCATGGATATGGAAACCATAGATATGGAGGGCTGAATGGATTTGTAAGAGGGAAAGTGTTCTCAATTTAAAGTGTCTTTAATCTGTCTGTCTACCTTCTTCATAATTCCACTACTGTAAGTGTCCTCAGACTCAAGTTGTTTCCAAGCCTTGGCTTGTGTGAATAATGTTGCAATAAACAAAGAAATGCATATATTTAATCAACATACTGATTTAATTTCCTTTGGATAGATACCTACTCAAAGGAAAGTGGTGGCACTCTTGGATCATATGGTAGTTGTACTTTTAATATTTTGAAAAACCTTTATAGTTTGTTAAAAAATAGCTATACTATATGCATTCCCACCAGCAGTGCATGTGGGTTCCCTTTTCTCCACACCCTTTCCAACATTTTTCTTTGGTCTTGTTGTTGTTTGGCATATATTAATTTTACAAAATAATGGGTTTCATCATGACATTTTCATACATGTGTATAATTTACTTTGATTATATTCATCTCCTCTCTTGCTCCCCTCCTACCCTAGTCCTCTTCCTCTTCCCAAATAGTCTCCATTCTACTTTCATGTCATTTTTTTAAAAAATCTAGCTTCTGCATATGAAAGAAAGTATGTGATATTTGTCTTTCTGGGTCTGGCTTATTTCACTTAAAATGATGATCTCCAGTTCCATTCATTTTCCTGCATGATGTAATTTCATTCTTTATGGTTTAATAAAGCCATTATGTGCATATACAACATTTTCTTTATCCATTCATCAGTTGATGGGCTCCTAGATTGATTCCATATCTTGGTTATTGCAAATAATGTTATGGTAAACATGAATATGAAGGTATCTCTATAGTATACTGACTTTGATTCCTTCAGGTATATACTCAGGAGTGGCATAACTAGATCACACAGTAGTTCTAATTCTATTATTAATTTCTTGAGGAACCACCATACTGATTTCCATAATGACTGGCCTACCTATTCCCATCTATAGTATATAAGGGTTTCTCACCTACCATCCGTACCCTAGCCCCACATCCTTGCCAACATTTGTTGTTGTGCATTTACTTGCCAGCTACTCTGACTGTGGTGAGAAGACTTCTTTGAGAATTGAACCTCTGTTCAATTCATTTGTCCATTTATTGATTGGACTAGTTGTTCTTTTTGTGTTTAATTTTTTATATTATTCATTTGTCAAATGAATAATTGGCAAAGAGTTTTTTCCCTTTATGCACGCTTTCTTTGCTCTAGTAATTGTGTCCTTTGATGTCTGAAGGTTTTTAATTTGATGTAGTCTCATTCATCAATTATTGCTCTTATTTCCTGAGCTGTTGGAGTCCTACTTGGAAAGTCATTGCCTATGTCTATACCTTGAAGTATTTTCCTGTAGTAGTTTCAAAGTTTAAGTCTTAGATTAAGGTCTTTGATCCACTTTGAATTGAGTTTTATACAGAGTGAAAAACAGATCTGATTTCAGTGTTCTACTTGTGGATTTCCAATTTTCCCAGAACCATTTGTTGAAGAGGCTGCCTTTTCTACAACATGTGGTTTTCTTTTTAGCACTTTTCTTGAGAATCAGATGACTGCAGTGGTGTAGGCTTATTCTATTCCATTAGTCTACATGTCTGTTCTTATATAAGTACCAGACTGTTTTTCCTACTATGGTTCTGTAGCATGATTTGAAATCAGGTATTGTGATACCTCCAGCACTACTCTTTTTGCTTGGGATTACTTTGGTTGTTTGGGGTCTTTTGTGCTCCCATGTGAATTTTAGAATATTTTTTCCATTTATATGAAAAAAATGTCATGGAATTTTGATGGGGATTCCATTGAATATGTACTTCACTTTGGGTAACACAGCCATTTTAAAAATATTAATCCTAACTATCCATGAATGTGGGAAGTCTTTCCATCTTCTAGTGTCTTCTTCAATTTCTTTCTTCAGTGTTTTGTTTTATTTTCATTGTAGAGGAAACCTAACCTCTTTAGTTAGGTTTATATTTAGGTATTTTGAAGCTATTGTGAATGGAATTGTTTTCCTGATTTCTTTCTCAGCATGTTTGTAATTGCTATATAGAAAAGTTATTGGTTTTTATATGTTGATTTTTTATCTTGCTATTTTGCTTTTATCTCTTCTGACTAATCTTGATTTGAAGTCTTCTTGTAAGTTATAAGTATAGCTATCCCTACTTGCTTTCAGATTCCATTTGCTTGTTTTTCATCCTTTCACTTTCTGTCTCTATGTATGTCTTTGCCAGCAAACTGTGTTTCTTACAGACAACAAAATGAATCTTGTTTTTAATCCAGTTAACCATGGAAGAGTTAAGATCATTTCCATTTAAAGTTATTGTTGAGAGGTATTTTCTTTGGTCTCCTTTTTTCCTGACTGATTCAAGTGCTGTTTGCTTTTTTCTCTCTTATTTATCTTAGAAATTTTCTAGTTTATGTTATCAAAAATGTTTAATTCTTTCCTAATTCTCATTTGTTCATCTATTCCTCTTACAAAATTTATTCTTTCCTGAGCTCTCATATGTGTGATTGTCTTTATTCTTCATCTGTATATAAGATTCATTTAAGTATCTTCTGCAAAGTTGGCTTAGTGGTCATGAATTGCTTTAATTTAGGCTCACGTTGCAACATCTTTATTTCTCCATCAATTTCAAAGGATACATTTGTTGGATATATTAATCTTAGTTGTCAGTTATTTACTCTCACTGCTTGAAATATATCATACCATGCTTTCCTGGTTTCTGCTAAGAGGTCTGATATAATTCAGATGAGTTTGCCTCTGTAAGTAAGTTGGTATTTTTCTCTTGCAGCTTTCAATATTCTTTCTTTGCTCTGTAGTCTTGATATTTTAAGTATAAAATGACATGGAGATTCTTTCTGATCGTGTCTATTTGGGGTTCCAAATGCTTCATCTACTTGAATGCTTATATCTTTCCTGATATTTGGGAAATTTTCTGTTATAATAGGCTTTCTGTGTCTTTATTTTGTGTCTCAGCTTCTTCTTTTACCCTGTGGATTTTTAGGCTTGATCTCTTGATCATGACTTAGGGTTTGTGAAAGTTGTGGTCATGTTTTGTTATTTTTATTTTTATTGCTGTATGAATGTAATCTTTCCTTGAACTTGTCTTCAGTACCAGATATTCTTTCTTCTACTTGATCTAGTCTATTGGTGATGCTTTCCACTATGTTTTCCATTTGATTTTTTCAGTTTTTCATTTCCAGCATTTCCTTTTTTTTCAGAATCTGTTTCCTTGATGAATTGTTCATCCATGTTGCTTACTTTCTCAAACAAAATTTGAATCACCTTCCTTACTTCATTCCTTTGTTTGTTTGCTCTTTTTGAGGCCATTGATCATTTTTAAAACCAGACTTTTGAATTCTTTGGCATTTCAACCATTTCAGTATCTTGGATTTGGTTATTGAAAAATTATTACTGAGCTTTGGGAAGGAGTTATATTGTCTTGCTTTTTTCATATTTCTTGTGTTTCTACATTGCAATTTGTACATCTGTTGAGATAAATATTTCTTTCAGTTTTTTTCATGATCTTCTTAGTGAAACCTTCTCTTGGAGGCACAACCTCTACTACCACTTAGAAAGCAGACAGCAATATAAAAGCAATTCAATAACAAATCATATATTTAAATGTAGTAAAACAATCAAAACATCAACTATACCTCCAATAAAGTTAGAAAAAGATGAACAAGGATATTTATAGGATAAACAAGGAGTTTAAAAATTATTACAGATAAAGGTATTAATAAGTAATAACAAGAAAAAGGTTGGGGAAAGGGAAAAGGAGAAAAGGAAGATAAGGAAGAGAGGAAGTATGTGGGATGAAGGTATAAGGAATAATAATGAGGGAGAATACAATAAAATAAGTACAGAGAAAAACAAAACTAGAAAGAAGGAAAGAAAGAAAGAAAAGGAAACACCAGTTAATATTTCTTTCTTGATGATGAGAAGAGGATGGATTCCCTCTCCCCCCACACACACACAGTCTTGTCTTTTGCAATTTCCTTATTATGAGGAATTTTTCTCTCTGAGTCCCAACAAGTTATGCCACAAAAGATTATTTGCAGACTGAGCCTCTGTCAGTGTTTTTCTGTGTGCAGGACTGTTAATATGAGGAGTTCTGGAGATGCTCTCAAACTGCTCCAACCACTATGTCTAATAAACCCCCAGTTGGGTGCCTCCTCAAACCAGAGGTGCTCTGCCTATGTGGATTTGGCATGGGAAATTCCCAAGCAGCAACTGCTTTCCACCAATTCTCTGATCCCCTGAGAGTGTACAAAGCAGTCAAACCAAAGATGTCTGTTATGACTACACAAGGCACAGGGCTCTGATTAATCTTGTGTGCACTGTCCTTATAGTCTCTGTCCTAGCATCACTGCTTGTACTAAAAAAACAGTTGATATTATTGCTTATACTCTCTCTACAACAAAATTAGAAATAAGGGCAAAATAGTTTCTGCTGGGTATTGGGGGGGGAAGGAGGGGGCGGAGTGGGTGGTAAGGGAGGGGGTGGGGGCAGAGGGGAGAAATGAACCAAGCCTTGTATGCACATATGAATAATAAAAGAAAAAGGAAAAAAAAACAGTTGATATTTCTCCTCTTACCACAGTATAGGCTGTGGCTCCCCCAAAGTGCTCAGCCTTGACTTCCCTCTGTGGCATCACTTGCTTTTTCCACCCAAGTAGATCTGTATCTGCATCTTAAATCCAAGTCACAATCTGTCCCCTGGATCCACAATGATTATCAGGGTGGTCTGTCACTTAATCAGCGGAAGCAGGAAGGCTTTTGGGGTTTAGCAGTATAAAATTTCAAAGTCTTGTGCTCTACTTGTCAAAAAGTTTGACCATAAGACCTCTTCTAAGATGATTCCCATCCACAGCACCACTGCATAAGCCAGGAAGTGCAAGAGGCCCCTTCTCTACCATATGCTTGTTGTGTAGAATACAAAGCTTTCATCTTAAATTTTATTTTTCCAGAGTGCCAGCTCACATGTCTGTGGAGCTCCTCAAAACTTTCCCTTTTCTCTTTGGTCTTTTTGATAATAGTCATTCTAACAGTTGTGAGGTGATACCTGATTATGGTTTCAAGTTGAGTTTCCCTGTTATTACTGATGTTAAGCATTTTTTCATATACCTGTTGGCTACTTGTATATCTTGTATTGAAAAATACTACTCATATCTTTCACTCATCATAAAATATGTATTTATTTACTTATTTGGTTTATTGCTTGTTTTGCAGAGTTGAGGTGGTGAAACCCAGGGCCTTGTGCATTCTGGGCAAGGGCTCTACCCCAGAGCTGCACTCCTATCATACAATTTTTTTTAATGGGCTTTGTTTTCTTACTAGTGGTTGTTCAAATGCCTTATATTTTTACATATTAACTCCTTATTAATTGCATGCTTGGAAGTCTTTTCTTCTAATATGTTGGTTGTCTCCTTACTCTGTTGATTGTTTCTTTGGCAGAGGTTCTTTAGTTTGATATAACCCCATTTGTTTATTTCCAGCTTTTTTATTGCCTTCATCTTTCAGTTCATATCCAAAAAATCATGTTCCAGAACAATGTCATGGTGTTTTTCACCTGTGTTTTATTCTGGTTTTACAGTTTTAATTTCTACATTTTAAATGTCTTTAATCTCTTTTCAGTTAATTTTTGTATATGTCATGATATATGTGTCCAATTTCAATCTTCTAAATGTTGCCTTAATATTACATAGTGAAAAGACTGTGAGACCAACTGTGAGGTCTTGCTTAACTTTCACAAAATCACTTGACTGGGCATGATTGGATTTATTGTAGAGCTTTCTACTCTGTTTCATTGATGTTTTTATACAAGTACTATGCAAACTAGTTGGTGCCTCTAGCTTCCTTTTTTTTTTTCATTTTTCTTTTATTATTCATATGTGCATACAAGGCTTGGTTCATTTCTCCCCCCTGCCCCCACCCCCTCCCTTACCACCCACTCCGTCCCCCCTCTCTCCCCCCCCAATACCCAGCAGAAACTATTTTGCCCTTATCTCTAATTTTGTTGTAGAGAGAGTATAAGCAATAATAGGAAGGAACAAGGGGTTTTGCTGGTTGAGATAAGGATAGCTATACAGGGCATTGACTCACATTGATTTCCTGTGCGTGGGTGTTACCTTGTAGGTTAATTCTTTTTGATCTAACCTTTTCTCTAGTACCTGTTCCCCTTTTTATTCAAGATTGTTTTGTCTATTCAGTGTCTTTTATGGCTCCATAAAAAAATAGGATTTTTTTTTCTATTTCTGTTTTTGGAATTTTTATAGTCATTAGATTAAATTTGTAGATAACTTTGGATAGTGTGGAGTTTTTAATAATGTTAATTCATCCAATGTTTGAAAGAAATATATGACATTTATTCATGTCTTCATCAATTTCCTTCATCAATGTATTGTTTACTGTGCAGATCATCTATCTTCTTGGTTAAATTTATTCTTACATTTTTAAAATGATATTGTAAGTATCAATAGGTTTTTAAATTTCTTTGTCAGGTAAAACATTATTGTTATATATAAATACAATGGGTTTTTCTATGTTTGGCTTTTTAACCTCCAGTTTTACTGAATTTGTTTATTAGCTTTAATTGATAGAATTTTTGATTCTATCAATTTTCTGTTTTCTAACTAGTTATAAGACTATAATTTTCCTTTTTATAGTTTCCTTGTCTGACTTTAGTATATTGCACTCATAAATGAGTTCAAAAGTATTCTCTCTTCTTCAGTTATGTAGAGAACTTGAGAAACATTGATGTTAGTTTTTAAATGTTTGGTAGAATTCAGCAGTGAAGCTATCAGGTCCTCAGATTTGATTTGATATGGTTTTTTTATTGCTGATTTATTTAGTCTCATTACTTGTTATTGTTCTGTTTAGATTTTCTATTCATTGTTCAGTCTTGGTAGATTGTATGTGTCTAGAAAGCTATTTGTTATCCAATTTGTTGGCATATAATTGTTTGTTGTAATCTCTTGTGGTCTTTTGTATTTCTGTGGTTTCAATTGTAATGTGTCCTTTATAGTTCTATTTTATTTGTGGCTGTTCTCTCAATTTCTTAGTCTAATTAAAGGTTTGTCAATTTTGTTTCTTTTCAAAAAACCATGTTTTGTTGCTCTTTTGTATTATTTCTCTAGTCTCTATTTCATTTATTTCTGCTCTGATCTTTCCTATTTCTTTCCTTCTATTAACTTTGGCCATAGTTTGTTTCTTTTTCTAGTTCTTCAGGGTAAAAAGTTAAGTTGCTTATTTGTGACATTTCTTTTTAAATGTAGTATTTATTGCTATAAACCATCTTAGCACTATTTTTGCTGTATTGCCTGAGTTTGGATTTGTTGAGTTTCATCTTCATTTGTCTTGGGATATTGTCTGATTTCTCTTTTGATATCCTTAAGAGTGTGTTGTTTCATTTCCACATATTTGTGAGCTTTCCAGTTTTCCTCTTGTTTGTTTTTGTTTGTTTGTTTGTTTGTTTCATACTTATTGTGGTTGGAAAAGGTAACTTGATGTTTCAGTCTTTGTTAGCTGCTAAGGAAGGCAAGCATCTTTGGGGTCAAACTCTTACATTAATGTACCTTCAAACAGTCCTTTCCTTTTCTCCAGCTAAAATTTGGAGAAAGCTAAGTATGCCTAGAGGTGTTCCTGTTCAAAATTTTTAGTATGTACATTGAGCATGCCAAAATGTTTTCTTGTTCATCATTTTAACCTTTCAAACATATGCTTCATGACCTAGAACTAAACATGCCCAAAAATGTATCCACCATCATTCCTTCTTGAACTGTAGTTTAAACAGCATGCCCAGGGCTATATTCTTTAACTGAGCATGCTCAAGCAGGTGCCCACATATATAGATCGTATATAAATATATATAAATATATATATATTTTATCATATATATAATACATATAATTATATCATAAAAATATGTATTATATTATATATATGGTTATTATATATATAGGTTCCCCAAACATAATTCCCATGCTTCCTTTGTTAGAGGAGGGCATTGATTCAGAAACAACTCTCATGCTCTCCTTACCTACTGCAGGTAATAAATCTTTCTCCATACTTGTCCATGCATGCTTTTGGTTTTGCACTCACAAGATGTGAACCAATTATGATTGGTTACATCTTCTAAATTGCATTTGCACTTGTTTTGTGAAAATGTGGTAGTGTGGTTCCTGGTCCAGCAGGAATGCAATTTCCTAGTCTAGTGTAGCTCCATTAGCTACGGGGTCCTCAGCAGCTAAGACTGTGGGTGTCTGCAGTGAGGGGGAGAGAGAAGGCTATTGGGGCGTTTCTGTGGTAAAAACTGCCGAGATCCTCCTGATCTGATTTTTCTCTCACCAGAAAAGTCTTAGCAGAGGTTCAGCTTTGTGCCAGGCTCAACTCATAAGCACATATGTGGTGACAGTAATACCAGCGTCCCATGTACAATGCTATGAAGTCCTTGGATTGGCCATGGATTCACATGCCTATGAAGGAACAGGGGCTGGGGTAGCAGTGGCATCATTGTCCAGAGTGCAAGCACTTCTACAGCATCACTGGTAATGGTGTGTGAGGTGTGGGGTCTGATGGAAAGTCCAGAAGAGTCTAAAGTATGAGTGTATGGATATGAGTGGAACTACAGCTTGGGTTACAGATGTGCCCATCTGCTGGGGCAGGGGGGACTCTGCTAGAGAGCAAGCATACTCCCTTGGAGGTGGGGTCTGGAGCGTAGCATTGCTTGACATCTGGGTAAGCCTATGGTCAGTAGGGGTGGCATCTTCATCCCAGAGTATCTCCTTTTCCGGGTGGGGGAGTACAGCAGTCCTTGCTTCTCTAGGGACTCATATTGGCAATTATTGTGGGTTACCTAGTGATGAAACCTGCTGGTATACGCTGCAGCAGGTTTTGAGGTAATGAACACTAAAAGGAACTCTGATTAGAATTTGTGGTTTCCCTCAGGGGTCGAGGTCTTCAGAGTAAAAGTTGCCAGAGTCCTCCACATAGAACAGCTGTGTTGCACTCTCTGCATGACTGACACAAACATCTTCTGCCCTTATTTTTCCTGTCTCCAGAATTCCCAGCTCTCCCAATCTCCCCAGTACACCTTTCTATGCAGTTACTCCTTTTTTATGCCCCACTGTATTGCTGCAGTTTTTTAGTTGAGGAAACTTTCCTGCTCTCTATTTGAAGGAAGTGGCCAAGCTAAACCAACTGGAGGTATTTGCTATAATTACTTATACAGATATATTTTGGAGATACTGCATATCTGACTCCAGAATACCACAGTAAAGTGAACGTCACAATAAAGTGAGTCACAAGAATGTTCTAGTTTTTCAGTAACATAAAACTTTTTACACTATAATTAGTGTATAAATAGCATTATGTCTAAAAATTGCACACATCATACTTAAAAGATACTTTATTACTAAAAATGCTAAGGATCATCTAAGCTTTCAGCAAGTTTTAGTATTTTTGTTAGTGGAGCTACTTTGATATTGATGGCAGCTCAGTGATAAGAATGGTGGCTGTTGCTAAAGGTTGGGGTGGCAGTTTCTTAAAAACAGTGAAGTTTGCTACATTATTTGACTTTTCCTTTCATGCAATATTTCTCTGCTTAGTGCTATGCTGTTTGAAAGCATTTCATCCACAATAGAACTTCTTTCAAAACTGGAATCAATCCTTTCAAACCCACTGCTGCTTTGTCAAATAAATTTATCTAATGTTCTAAATCCTTTGTGGTCATTTCAACAACATTCACAGCATCTTCACCAGGAATAGATTCCATCTCAAGGAACCATTTTTCTTGCTCATCCATAAGAAGCAACTCCTCATCCTTTGACGTTTTATCATGAGATTGCAGCCATCTAGTTACATCTCAGGCTCCCTTCTAATGCTAGTTCTCTTGCTGTTTCTATCACATGTTCAGCTTCTTCTCCATCAATAGTCTTTAACCCCTTAAAGTCATAAAGGCTTGAATTAACTTCTTCCAAACTCCTGTTAATGTTGATATTTTGCCCCTCTTCCTATGAATCAAAAAATAAAACCTGTTCTCAGTGCCATGTAAAATGGTGACTCCTTTCCATAATGCTTTCAATTTACTTTGCAAAGATCCATTAGAGGAACCACTATCTATGGCAGTAATAGCCTTATGAAATGTATTTCTTAAATAATAAAACTTAAAAGTTGAAGTTCCTCCTTGATCCATGGGCTGAAGAATGGATATTTCATTAGCAGGCATGAAAAAAAATAAATAAACCAGTATCAATCTCATTATACATGACCCTCAGAGCTCTTGGGTGACCAAGTACATTGCCTATGAGCATATTTTAAAAGGATTTTTTTTTTTCCTGAGCGGTCTCAGCAGTAGGTTTAAAATAATCAGTAAATCATGTTGTAAATAGATGTGCTGTCATCAGGCTTTGTTGT
Organism: Castor canadensis; assembly: GCF_047511655.1. Classification (NCBI taxonomy): domain Eukaryota; kingdom Metazoa; phylum Chordata; class Mammalia; order Rodentia; family Castoridae; genus Castor; species Castor canadensis. The sequence goes on along the minus strand of NC_133392.1, from coordinate 39,579,458 downwards.
TTCATGTATACAGCACACACAGAGTAGATTTAGCATAATTAATTGTTAAGGGTTCTAGGAGTTTCAGAATAATAAGTGATCATTGGCTTCAACTTAGAGTCATCAGCTTCATTAGCCCCAACCAAGAGAGTTTCCCTATTCTTTGAAGCTTTGAAACCAGGCATTGACTTATCCTCTCTAGCTGTGAAAGTTGTAAGAGTATCTTCTAGAACGCTAAGGCTGTTTCATCTACATTAAAAATCTGTTGTTTAGTGTGACCAACCTCATAGTGATCCTAGCTGGATTTTCTGAGTAACTTGCTGCAGCTTCTACATCAGCATTTGTTACTTCATCTTACACTTTATGTTATGGAGCGGTCTTCTTTCCTTCAACTTTAAGAACAAACTTTTCTAGATTCAAACTTTTCTTCTGCAGTTTTCTCTCCTCTCTGAGCCTCCATAAAATGTAAGAGAGAGCTTTGCTTTGGATTAAACTTTGCTGAAAAGAAAATTAGAGCCAATTTTATTTTCTACCCATGTCACTAAACCTTTCTTCATATCAGCATAAGACTTCTGTTTTATCATTCATGTGTTCATTGGAATACCACTTTTAATTTATTCCTAGAAGTTTTTCTTTTCATTCACAACTTTAAAAACTGGTATTATAGGTCTAGCTTTTAGCCTATCTTGGCTTTCAATATGCCTTCCTCACTATTACTCAATTACTTCTATCTGGTGATTAAAAGTGAGAGACATGCAACTCTTTCTTTCACTTGAATAGTTACAGACCATTTAAGGTTATTAATTGGCTTATAATCAATAGTTTAACATCTCTTGGAATAGAAGAGCCATAGGTAAGGGTGAGAGATAGAGGGAATAGCCAGTGAATAGAGAGGCAGAACAGACACAACACTTATCAATTAAGTTGACTGTCTTACACAGGAATGGTTTGTGACCACCCCCACCCCCAGTTACAATAGTAACATCAAAGACCACTAATCACAGATCACCATAACGACATAACAAAAATGAATAAGGTTGAAGTACCATGAGAATAGCCAAACTATGAAAGACATGAAGTAAATGCATGCTGTTGAAAAAAATCGGCACCGATAGACTTGCTCCACTTGGGTTTGCCACAAATATTTTATTTGTAAAAAAATATAGTAGATGTGAAGTGCAGTAAGGGGAAACAATAAAAATGAGGCATGCCTGATACATACAAAAAGAGAAATACTCTTACTTTGTCCTTGATAGAGAGTATAATTATACTACTGGAGAGTTCTCAGTAGCCATGTCCTCTGTCATGTGAAGGTATCAGAAAAAGACCAAGACATAATATAGAAACTGAGGGGAAAAAAGGTGGAGGACACGAAAGCCACATCCTTAAGCTGATTTGTATCTCTAGATTCATCCCTGTTCCCATTTATAAGAGACTACATATCCCCTTCCCCCTGCATCATTTTTGTCTTTAATGTAATTGTCTAACCCAGACTCTTTGTGACTTCACACAAGTAGGTACCTTACTTTCTTTTTTATGTTTTAGGAAATTGAACAAGCAGTGATCCATGCAAATGACAAGAAAGGAGATGCTAAGCTTATGTCTATGTTTTTATTTTTCTTTCCTGTAGCAGTACTTTCTTATAGAAGTTTATTTAGCTCATAGTTTGGGGATTGGAAGTCCAAGAGCACAACACAAGTATCTGGCAAGGGTCTTCATGCCACATAATCCCATAATGGAAAGCCAAGGGCAAGAGAGTGCATGCAAGATAGAACTCACTTTTATAACAACCTACTACCATGATAACTGACCCACCCCCTTAATAATAGCAGTAATACATTCATGAGGCTGAACCCTCATGGTATAATCATATCCTAAAATCCTACCTCTTAGGGTGAAAATGATGAAAGTACATTATACGCATATATAGATGTATCACAATGAAAGCCCTTACTTTGTTCAATAGCATACACTGATTAAAAAAGACAAATAGCTTCTTTCCCACAAACACCCAAAATGAGTCAGGACATAGAAAACTTTTATTGCACCAAGCCATTTGATTTAATTGGCATTTATAAAATATCCATCCAACAACAGCTGAAAACAAGCTACAGATTTTTCCAATCATGCATGAAACATTCTGAGATCAATAATCTACTTCCATGAAAGCAAGGATTTGTAAACTTGAAAAGAATGAAATCATACAAAGATTTTGTAGCTATAACAGAATTAAACAAGCAATCATCAACAAAAAAGACAGCTGGAACATCTATACATTTTGTAAAAAGAGAAACATACATGCTTCCATAAGGAAAGGAAAGTCACAATAGAAAACAGAAGTATTTTGCAATGAAGGGAAGTGACATACAATATATAAAATTTGAGGATGCAGCTAAAGTATTGCTTAGAAGGAAATTCATGGCACATAACACCTATATTAAAAATGAAGAAATTCCTCAAAGAGAACAGCTCATCTTTCAACTAGAAAAAGAATTAAACCTAAAGAGAAGGAATTTAAAATACAAGAAAAATGAAAGTAGCAAGACCAAAATAATATCATGTAAACACTAACTAAAAAGACATCTGAAGGAGCTACATTAATATCAGACAATAGAGTCCTGAACACATATAAGAACATATAAAAACAGTAGAGGTAATTAATAAGACCAAATAATAGTTCTTTAAAAGTGGAAAAAAATGGACAATCATTTATTGTAAGTTAAGATTTTTATTTTAATTTTTAATGAATCTCTAATATTATGGTAAGAAAAAGAGCCCATTTGACATGTTGTACTGGGAGTACATGAGATTTATGCTTTGCATTGTTTCCTTTATATAAAGGAAAAAACACACAAATACATATTTTGTACACAGGGCCTTGCAAATGCTATGCAAGCACCCTACCACTGAGCCACATCTTACAACACTGAGTTGTTTTCTTGATTGCAAGTTTCAATTTTAAGATGCTAAAACTTCAAAATGCAATTATTTTTCATGTATTAGCCTTATATCCTACAACCTTGTGACTCTAGCACTGTGACATGTCTCTGTGCACCCAGGCTGTTCACAACATGCTTCAAAATCTAGGTGTAAGAAGCCATTCCTCCATAGCTCCTGCATTCTGCACATCTGGCAGAATTAGCCCTTCATGGGCACTTTTGAAGTTAACAGCATATGTCTTCTGGAACAACAAGGTGAGCCACACCAGGGGCTGCTTGAACCATGAATGGGGTAGCTAAGAAGTGCTGAACTAAAGTGCAGATGGTAGACACAGAGGCAATACTGAATGTACATCACTACAGTAATGTACATCAGTATATATGATATACTTACAGTGAACAATAAACTCAATAGCGAAAAAAACAGGAACACTTTCTTTTAAGGTCTGAAACAAGGGAAGTCCTTACAAGAGCAAAAGCAAGAGAAATAAATGAAAAGCATCACAGTTAGAAAGCAAGAAGTTAAAATGTGGCTGTTTGGCTGGGCACCAGAGGCTCACAACTCTAATCATAGCTACTCAGAAGGCAGAGAGCAGGTGGATCGCGGTTCAAAGCCAGCCCCAGGCAAATAATGCTTGAGTCCCTATCTCAAAAAAAAAAACCCATCACAAAAAAAGGACTGGTGAAGTGGCTCAAGATGTAGGCCCTGAGTTCAAACCTTAGTACCACTAAAAAAAAAAAAAGAAAGAAAAGAAATGTGGCAGTTTGCTGCATACATGATCTTATATATAGGAAACCCTAAGATTTCACAAAAGAAAACTGATAGAAATGATCAATTCAATGAAATCACAGGATTCTTTTTCCAAAAAAAGAAATCAAGAGAACTATTCCATTTATAATAGCTACCAAAAAATAATAAAATACTTAGGAATAAATTTAACCAAAGGGTGAAAGATTAAAAACTATAAAACATTAATGACTGGAAGGTAATATTGCAAAGATCCTTTATCCAACACAGACCAGGAATTCTTAAAACTCATCGTCAAAAAAAGCAATCAATTAAAAATAAGAAAAGATCTGAAGAGATAGTGCATCAAAGAAAATACAGTGATGCCAGATAAGCATATGAAAAGACATTCACTTCATATGGCATGAGAGAACTGCAAACTGAAGCTGGGAGATATTACTGAACCCCAAAATACTGACAATATGGTTTGCAAATATTGTATCCCAGTGTGGCTTATCTTTTTATTCTTTTAACAATGTCCATTTTTAGGGGGAAATTTTAACTTCTAGAATATCTGAACATGGAAACTCAGTATTAATTTACATTGAGCAGCAAATTCAACAGCATAAAGATAAAATTAATGACCAGAAATGAAAGTGCCACAATTAGCCAGAATGAAGCACAAAAAGACAGAGAAGAGTTTTTTTGTTTCTGTTGGTGTTACTAGGGGTTTGAACTCAGGGCCTCATACTTACTAGTCAAGTGTTCTGTCTCTTGAGTCATACCCCAGCCCTTTTGCTTTAGCTATTTTTTAAATGATATCTTGTGTTTTTGCCTAGAGGGTCAAACTTGAACAAAGATTCTCCTATAAAAGTTTCCTACATTACCAATGTATACTACCACATCTAGCTAATTGGTTGAGGGGGAGGTCTTACTAACTTTTTGTCCAGACTGGCCTTGAACTGCAATCATCTCAATCTCTACCTCTCAAGTATCTGGGATTATATGCATGAGCCACAAGACATGAGAGATTTAAAAATATTTTTTAAGGATGATAATGTGAGGTCCAAAATGTCTACCTGGAATTTATGAAAGAGCAATGGTATGTTTAAGATTTTTTTCAGGATAAATTAATACACCAATCTTCAGATTCAAGAAACATAGCAAGCAGCACAATAGACACACCTGTACAAAATATTTAAAAAGCTGCAGTCTTTCAAGGACAAGGAGAAGTTCTTAAAACCAGCAAGAGAAAAGGCAAAATTGCCTCTAAAAGCCCAATAATTAGATTAACACTACTTTACGACAGCAGTGATTGAGTTCAGGTGACTCTATAAAAATATCTTCAAAGTGCTGAGAGATATAACTGTCGATATAGAATGTCAAACTCAAGAAAAAGACATTTTTAGACAACAAAAGCTGAGAATTTTCCACGAATTTGCGCACACAAATAGAATGACAAGAATGTAAGTGACTAAAAAATGCATTCATTGCACATCTTTTTGTTGATTAGGTCAATTGTACTCCAGTGGTCATAATACTTTCAGATAGACTGGAATAAATAATGTATTATGACTCCTTCAAACTCAAACTTTTGTCATTGATTTCTGAAAGAATTTATATACAATCTGTGGCATTTGGTTTATTCTGCATCAAAAACAATCAGACATAAAGCCAGAACTAGGATTAAGGGCCTTCTGATCGCATGGAACGAATTGATGGGTATATCCCAATCCAGATTTATCTGTAGTAAAACAATGTGTTTGCCTGCTTGCTTATTTTTACAGGACACTAAGTATTCTTTTCATAAGTGCTTAAGTAGAAAGAGTAGGGAAATGGTCACAGGGTGATGTCAGTCTCAAATCTGGCCCTCTTTTCCATGGATAGTATCTGCATGTGGAATAAGGAGCTTGGCAGCCAAATCAGGGAATCTGTTTGTCAATACTATTTATGCAAAGACACCAGTGGCACCAGTCCCCGAAAGTCCCTCATATTAAGGGACAAACCCTAATGAGAGTTCAGAACAGAAGAATGTTAGGATGGGTGGAGCAGGGAGCAGTGGTTATGAACATGTGTGAAAATATCCACTGAGACATCTCAAAAATAATAAGAGGAGGACTTGGCCAACACTGGACTAAGATCCTGCATGAAACAGGAAATGGAAGTCAGTGAGGTTCTTCAACACTACAAATGTGCCTGCATAAAGCACCTTGTTGCAGTGTATTAATTTGCCATTCTGGCTGACTGGGGTGCGAGTAGGATTGAGGTATGCTATATGAAAATAGCATAACAAAATCCTAAATAAATACTGTTTAAAAAGTGGGTTAAGGGATTATAGTAGAGGGAGTGAATTTATTCAAAGTACAGTCTATGTATCTATGGAAATACTGAAATGAAACTTCCTCATACAAATAATATACACTGTAAAAAAAACAAAATAAAATAAAATAATCCGAAAGGAATGAAGGCTAGAGCACTGAGTGGAAAGGACAACAGAAATTGCAGAGAGAAGAGGAAGGAAAGCATGGAAAAACAAAGCAGAAGTATAACCACAAAGAAGAAGATGACAGTAGGGAAAGCAGGAGAACAAAGTCCTTCCTAGGAAGAGCCCATCACCTGCAGGACTTTGGCCTAAAGAACAACAAAGCAATGACTCTTTAGGAGAAACTGACAGAGACAGAGCTGGATAAAGAGTCCAAGACCAACGCATTGGTTAATCACCTTCGCCAATTCACTGCCAGCACTTGTGCAGGTCTGCCTCTAGGTATAATGGCATAACATATTCTGTCTAATTCTTTTGTAAGTGAAGAACAGAAAACAATTGAGGCAGGCTAAATTAGGGACTCATAAAAAAAATTGCATCTTAGATTAACCATGCTTTGGCTCAGGAACCACCTCACCTGGCTGGAAACCACACATGCCCCCTCAACAATCATTGATTATTGGCTGGGAATCTTCTTCTTCTCCCCTTCCCATAGGTTATCATAGGTCTTAAAAGCACATGAAGGGCAGAACCACATCCTCTCAGCTTCTGGCTTCCATCTGGGCCTCAACATGCTTCCCTTTGAATTTCTGTTCCCTAACTTTTAATAAACTCCCTTTATACCCACATGTCCTGCTATGGATTCTTTCTGCTGGGATATAAAGAATTTAGAAGTCTAATCACAGACTGTACCAGCGCTGTTAACACAATGAGTATTATTTTTTATTGTTTATTCATTTATTCACATGTGCCTGCATTGTTTGGGCCATCTCCCTGCCCCCTGCCCCCTGCCCCCTCCCTTTGCCCCTCAACCCCCTCACTTCCAGGCAGAGCCTGTTCTGCCTTCTTCTCCAATTTTGTTGAAGAGAAGACATAAGCAATAGTAAAAAAAAAAAAAGACATAGCGTTTTTGCTACTTTGAGATAAAGATAGCTATACAGAGAGATTGCTAGCATTAAGTATGATGTTGGCTATAGGTTTGTCATATACAGCCTTTATAATCTTGAGGTACGTTCCTTCTATTCCTAGTTTTCTTAGAGCTTTTATCATGAAGTGGTGTTGGATCTTGTCGATGGCTTTTTCTGCATCTATTGAGATAATCATGTGGTTTTTGTCTTTGCTTCTATTAATGTGCTGCATTACATTTATAGATTTGTGTATGTTGAACCACCCCTGATCCCTGGGATGAAGCTGACTTGGTCATGGTGGATGATCTTTCTGATAAGTTGCTGGATTTGGTTTGCCATATTTTATTGAGAATTTTTGCCTCAATGTTCATTAAGGAGATTGGTCCTTAGTTCTCCTTTTTGGATATGTGTTTGTCTGGTTTTAGGATGAGAGTAATATTGGCTTCATAAAATGAGTTAGGCAGTATTCCTTCCCTTTCTATTTCATGGAAAAGTTTAAGGAGAGTTCGTATTAGCTCTTCTTTAAAGGGCTGACAGAATTCAGCAGAGAATCTGTCAGGTCCTGGACTTTTTTGGGAGACTCTATTGCTGCTTCAATTTCATTTCATGTTATAGATCTGTTTAGTTGGTTAATATCCTCTTGGTTCAGTTTTGGATGGTTGAAGTATCTAGAAATTTGTCCATTTCTTCAAGATTTTCAAATTTATTTGAACATATGTTCTCAAAGTAGTCCCTGATGATTCCCTGGATTTCCTTGGTGTTTGCTGTTATCTCCCCTTTTTTGTTTCTGATTTTACTAATTTGGGTTTTTTTCCCTCCTCATGTTAGTCAGATTTGCCAAGGATCTGTCAATCTTATTTATTTTTTTCAAAGAACCAGCTTTTTGTTTTGTTGATTCTTTGTATGGTTTTTTTGGTCTATATTTCATTAATTTTGGCCCTTATTTTTATCATATCTCTCCTGCTTGTTTTGGGGTTTATTTGCTCTTGCTTTTCTAGGAGTCTGAGATGTAGCATTAGGTCATTTATTTGAGATCTTTCTGTCCTTTTTAAGTATGCACTCATAGCTGTAAGCTTTGCTTTCAGGACTGCCTTTGCTGTGTCCCGTATGTTCTGGTAGGTCATGTTTTAATTCTCATTAACTTCTAGGAACCTTTTAATTTCCTCTTTTGCTTCATCTAATATGACCCACTGATCATTGAGCAATGTGTTGTTCAGCTTCTAATTGTTTGCATATTTTCTGCTGTTGTTTTTGTTGTTGAGTTCTAGTTTTAATATATTGTGATCAGTTAGAATGCAGGGGATTATTTCTGTTTTCTTATTTGCTGAGGCTTGCTTTGTGCCCTAAGATATGATCGATTTTGGGGAAAGTTCCATGGGCTGCTGAGAAGAATGTATATTGTTTGGATGTTGGATGAAATGTTCTGTAGACATCAGCTAGGTCCATTTGATGTATGGTGTAGTTTAGTTCTAGAATTTCTTCATTGATTTTTTTTGTTTGGATGAGCCATGTATTGGTGATGGGGAGGGTATTAAAGTCTCCCACTACCACTGTGTTGGAGTCTATATGTGCTTTTAAGTCCTTTAGAGTATGTTTGATGAAATTGAGTGCACTGACATTGGGTGCATATAGGTTTACAATTGTTATTTCTTTTTGGTGTATTTCCCCTTTTATTAGTATGAAGTATCCTTCTTTATCTCATTTGATCAATGTAAGTTTGAAGACTACTTTGTCTGGTATAAGTATTGCTACTTCTGCCTGTTTTGGGGGGCCATTGGCTTGGTAAATATTCTTCCAGCCTTTTACCCTAAACCAGTGTTTGTTTCTGTCAATTAGATGCATCTTCTGTAAGGAACAGATTGTTGGATATTCCTTTTTAATCCAGTTTGCCAAATGATATCTTTTGATGGGAGATTTGAGTCCCTTGACATTAAGTGTTAACATTGATAGGTATGTGGTGATTACTTCCATTTAGTTGTTTTTGTTGTTTAAGGATTTGCCTGTGTGCAGTCAAGTCAATGGTACTCTCTGATTCCTTGTCTTTTCTTCTCCTGTGGTTTGATACTTCCCATCCTCTCATGGTTTTGTTTGCGTTCATCTTCTGTGTGCAGAATTCCTTGGAGAATCTTCTGTAGTGGTGGCTTGGTGGTCATATATTGTTTTAGTTTCTGCTTATCGTGGAAGATTTTTATTGCTCCATCTATTTTGAATGATAGTTTTACTGGGTAGAGTATCCTGGGGTTGAAGTTATTTTCATTCAGTCCCTGAAATACCTCACTCCATGCCCCCTTTTGCTTTTAAGGTTTCTGTTGAGAAATCTGATGTTATTTTGATGGGTTTACTTTCATATGTTATTTGTTTTTTCTCTCTTACAGCCTTCAATATTCTTTCTCTGTTCTGTGCTTGTTGTTTTAATGATAATATGTTGTGGGGATGTTCTATTTTGGTCAAGTCTGTTTGGTGTCCTGGAGGCTTCCTGTACCTGAATGGGCAAAACTTTCTTGGGATTTGGGAAATTTTGTTATTATTTTATTGAATATGTTACTAATCCCTTTTGCTTGGACCTCTTCTTCTTCAAAGCCCATGATTCTCCAGTTTGATCTTTTGATGGAGTTGGTGAATTCTTATATATTCCTTTCACAGGTCTTGAGTTGTTTTACTAACTGGTCTTCAGTTTTTTCTTTAATTTCTATTTTATCTTTGAGTTCTGAAATCCTGTCTTTTCCACTTGTTCTAGTCTGCTAGAGTGGCCTTCCACTGTGTTTTGTGTTTCTGTTTGATTTTTTTCCTGAGGTTTTCCATATCAGGGGTCACTTCATCTTTAATACTTTCTATTTTCTCTTTAATTCATTTATCTCTTTATTTATAGTGTTCTCTGTTTCACTTTGGTGTTTATTTAGGGCTCCTCTAAATTCATGTGTTTGTTTCTGTGTGTTTTCATGTTTTTTTTATTTTTTTGGTGTCTTGAAATTTCTTGAGTGCATCTTGTACATTTTGGCTAACCATGTCTAGTATCTTCTCCATGAAATTCTCAGTGATTATTTGCAAGATTTCTTCTTTGAGGATGTTTTTGTGGGCATTGCTGGGTTCCTTGGTGTCATTTATCTTTGTTTTTTTGGGGTAAGGAACTGGGTGTCCATTTTCTTCATTTCCCTCCAAATCTTGTATTAAATTATTTTTTTAAGGAGAGTGGTTTCCATCCCTTCTTCTTCCCATTCCTCTACTTGGTGCTGTGCAACTATGTTCTTGATAGGCTAGTTGGTGGTTTTAGTCACTTGTTTTCTTTCCCTTGATTTAATTTTTTTTGTGGCTGTCTTGGTGTGCTATTTCTGTCCCTGGCCTGGGTGTAATTTAGCAATAAATAATTCACAGGTTCAATACCTGACCAGTAGTTAATATATTATATAGAAGAACTCTTGGTGGTAATATCTATAAGCAGTCAGAGTTGGGGGTTAACATTTGTTAGGCTAGCCATAGAAGTTTAGGGAATTGGATAGGGTGGCAGTAAAAGGGGAGGTGGGAAGTGGGGTGGGTTAGTGGGGGAAGTGGTGCAAGAGCTGCTGGTTTTTATGGCCCTTGTGTGTGTTTGGGTGTATTTCTGTTGTTGTAGTAGAGGGTGCTTGTGTCAGGGATTGCAGGGGATTGGAGTTGTATAAAGTTGGTATAGTAGGTTTGTCAGCAGGTGATGAGTGTGTAGGAGGGAGGGGTGATCTGGTGAGAGGTTGAGGGAGAATGGGAAGGGAAGGTGAGGGCAGGGGGAGAGAATGGGTGAGAAGAGACAGAATGAGTTGTTGGGAAGGACAGCAATGTATTTTAGCCCAGGAGAAGGAGGGAGAGTGAAGGGGTGAGAGTAGGGATAAGAAGATGATGATAGTAAAGTTGATAGTATAGAAAGAAAAAAGATAATAGGAATAGAAGTAAAAATAGAAAACCCACAATAACAATACAAACAACAACAAAAAAAACAGGAAAAAAGAAACAAACAAAACCACCAGGCTCAGGAACAATAGAATTTCAGTCTTAGTTTAAGTTCTGGAGTTAATCCTCTGGCATCCAGTCCTGGTATTGACATATAAACAGAAGCTCTGATAATTGGCTTGTGAGTAGGTTTTGTTCTTCTGTCTACTAGTTTAATTGAAATTGTGAGGTGAGGTAACGTTTGCCACATCATGCAGGGTTATCAGACCTATTGATTTCCCCAGCTGACAGCTGTGTTACCCTTCAGCTGCAGCTGTTTGGTCAGCTCCTCTCCCAGTAAGCTAGGGCAGTTCAGATGTGGATGCTGCTCTCTGGCTCAGGAGAGGAGCTCTGTGATCCACTACCTGCCCTACTTCGGGGAGTGGCTTATCCCTCTCCTCTCCCCCCCCCCCCTTTCAGTCTTCACTGTCTTTCCAGTGTTTATTTGCTGATAGTTTGCACTGAGATTAGTTCCTTGCATCTCTCCCTTTCTCCAGTGCACTTTCAGAGTTCCACTGCCCTTTCCACTGTCATGATAAATTACAGTTTGCTGTTTGTTATTCAGTTTTGTTGGGGGAGGGATCAGTCTGCCCAGGGGCTGTGCTGGTTCATGTTCCTGGAGTGGCTGGGGGAGTTCTGCATGGTGTGTGGGGCTCATCTGTTTGTTCTGTCAAATGACACACAGGCAGGTTTGAAGCCAGAGGTGGCAGTAGTGGTGGCAGCAGCAGCGGCAAGAAATGACTACAAATTTTCTCAGTGTAATGTGATGTGGGGAGGAGTTCCACAGGCTAGGGGTTCAGGATCAAAAAATGAAAGTTTGATTCTGGTTGGTGCTTTAGTTCCACCTGATGGAGGAAGGAGAAGAGAAGGAAAGAAGAAAGAAAAAAAATTGCAGTGGGGAAGGAGAGTTTCCCCAGAGCTGGACCCACCTTTCTGGCTGTGCAGCAGGTCACAGCTGTTAGGTGCAATTAAAGGCTGATTTGTGGGTCAGTCTTTGAATTTTTTTCCTGCACCTAGTATGACAGCAGTTATTATTTTGGCTAGAAGCAGTCAGAATTACCCAAGAGTGGCTCCAATTTCTCAGGGGGTTTTGGAGTCACAGACATTAGGCTTTCATCTTCCATACACCAGTCTCCATCTTGGATCCTCCAAGCATTATTTTTATAAAATTATACATTCTCATAAAACTCTTCTAGTGATACTGAATAGTAGAAGAAAATAGACAGTTAAAAAGTACCCAAAGTTTAGCTACTAGAAATAAGGATCGTTAATATAAGATGGACAACATTTCAGATAAATCAGATCAATCTATCAATCTCTAATGTGTACAATGCAATCAATCTCTATGTAGATATAAATGTATGTATGTAATTATATATATATATATATATATATACAATACACTCACATGCTCATCAATGAGTAAGCAAGTACATTCAACTCTAAATACACACACATATATTTACATATATATATATTTATATATGTACAAAAGTATGAGTGGATTGGTGAATATAGTATGGAAATAGGTAGGTAGATACATAGGTAGATACATAGATAGATAACAGACAAAATAGACATATCAAAGGATTCCTGAGAAATTGTTATTGCTGTCATCACTTGAGGGAAGCAATCTTGTCAGGATAAGCAAGTCATTATTCCTGGATGGGGCCAGGCTGCTGTTCCTTTCCTTGGGGGCAGTTTCCTGCATCCTTCATAAAAAGTGTTATCAATCAGTCCTATCCTTCCTGAATTCGATGGTGGCTGCAAACTGAAGGCTTAGAGCAAAGACAGATACAAAAATGGAGGTATAGATGCCAAGCTTTTCTCCTGGTTTTAGTTAATTCATGGACCTGGGTAAGGAGCCAGTGCTTTTCAGCAAAAGCAGTTTAAGTACCTATTATACTTGGAATTCTTTTTAATTGGCCATTTTAAATTTAGTTATTATTTATAATTAGCCTGCTTTAAAAGATGTGGAAGAAAGCCTTTAAATTTCCTTCTTTATCCCTCCCTCAGTGTTCAGTGTTTATTAGTTATATAACTATTTTACATTGCCAAGGCTTATTGCATGACAATCTGCTCTCCAGAAATAATTCTCCATTGTTTTTTTGGTCTCTATTTGCATGAGTTCCAACACTATTCCATACACTGTGACATCATCCTTCATCTCTTGATGTCTGAATTTCATTAACAAGTAGAATGTCTGTTTTCTAACTTTCCACTTTAATGAACAGCTAGAGATACTTGTAGATACTGCTCCATTGTGGTTAGGCACTAAGTAGGGCTATTGAAAAGCCTAGGGCCAAACATATTTCTGACCATTGAATTTTTCTTCTTAAACTTCAGTAATGTAGCTTGGATATAACTTAATATCAATTATTCTGTCAAGTTTTTTTCTTTCTCTGGGCATGGTGGCTCATGATTATAATCCCACCTATGCAAGAAATAGAGATCAGGAGGATCATGGTTAGAGGCCAGCATGGGCAAAAAGTTAGTAAGAACCCATCTTAAACAATAAGCTGTGTGTGGTGGCACCTGCCTGTCATCCCAGCTATTTGGGAGGCATAAATAGGAGGATCATGGTCCAGGCCAACCCTGGCAAAAACACAAAACCCTATTTGAAAACTAACTAAAGAAAAAGGGTTGGGGGTGTGACAGATAGAACTCCTGTCTAGCAAGCACAAGGCCCTAAGTTCAAATTCCAAAAGATTTTTTCTTTCTAGGATAAATTGTTTTTTAATCTACACTTGTGTTTTTATTTAGTTCAGGAAAGTTATCCTCTTTTACACTTGTGTTCAATACTTCCCCCTATGTCTAAAGTTACATAATAAGCATGCAATAAATCCTTGAATGCTTAAGTGATACATTTGAACATTTTTTCTTGCCCATTTACTCAGTTCTCTTCCTCATTAAATCAATTATCCTTGTGTTCATGATGCTTTCTCTGTCCTCAATTTGATCATTTCTTACAGTCTCTTAAATACCTTTGTCTTTTCCATTTTGTTTTAATGATTCTTCAAGCCTGTCCAGTACTCCCATCTCTGGCTGAGTTTTCAGAGTTTATGTTGTTCTTGTTGCTTGAAAAGTATACTTCATCCCTGAAATGACTTTATTTTCATATAGTTTTCCCCTAATTTCTATTGACATCCTATTCATTTCTCTCCTGATGTATCATATTTTCTTCTCAGAACCTTTTGAGCTCTCTTTTAGAGAAAACATTGCAATTTTTCTTTAAAATATATGGGTTTATTTGTCTGAACTCTTCCTATGTTTTAGGCAATTCTCTTGAGATGTATTTTTTTAGTCCACTTCTTTTAAAATGAAAATAATGACTCATCTTTAAATAAGGCCAATTATTAGCTAAGGAATTATGTGGGAGGGAAAGTGATCTAGGTCTAGTCATAATGTAAATTCAGTTTACCATTGTAGGTACAGTCTCACCAGATCTTCTATCATTAGCTCTTGTGAATATACTAACTTATGCACATTAATGTAATTGTAACAACAAGAAACATCCACTGTACAAGGGTGTTTGTCACCAACATTCCTTACTGATAAAACATACACAAAAAAGGACTGGAAAGTAGATAGCCCATGTTGTGGACCCATCACTGCCAGAAACAGACAGACTTCCTCTTTTCTCCAACCTTCCGTAGGAGCAAAAGCTCACTGAGATAACACTTCTGCTCAACTATGATCAGCACTACAGCAGAATATTTTTTCCTCCCCAGTGAAATACTGCAATGATAATGAAGACAGTTGAGGGAAAATAAATGCAGGGATAAACAGGAGCAAAATTAGTTAGAACCAAAAGATGTGTAACCAAAAGGGATGCTGGGGAAAAAAGAGGATGACTCATGCTCAAAATTATACAGCAGGATTTTGGTTTTGGTTTTGTTTTTGTTTTACCTGCCAACATCATCCCTAAGTGTTAGGGTAGTTCAACTTCTGAAATAAAGACCCCTGAATCTCAGTGGCCTAACATCATTACAGTTTATTTCTCACTCCTATCTCTACAACAGGGTGTACAGTGAGTAGAGATCATTTGATAATAAACTCAGCTCTCTCTGTATGGTAGATATCCCACAGGGTATCTGAGTCCAGCACTGTCCTTCCATATCCTGCCTAGAGACAAGGAAAAGAAAATATAGAAGATTCTGTAGAGAAGTAATGGGTTCCCCAGAGGTGGCAAACATAATTTTTGACCTATTCTATTGCACAGAACTCAATGTTGCCCACCTGGTTGCAAGGAAAACAAAATATGGCATTTGTGTCCCAGAAATTGCCAGCCTCTGCTATTATTCCCCATCCTATGAAATCTTGGTGAAACTACTACAAGGTATCTTCATGTTTCCCTGGTCAAATGGTGGACATAAGGCCCAGACAAGGCTATTTGGAGTATCCATCACAAGTATTTGAATCTTGACTAAAGTGACATAAGAATGGATCTGAAGTTGATTCATCCTGATGGCCATGCCCTGTAAAAACCCTCCATTTGTTCCCATAACCTGAACACCCACTGGAACCTGACACATGTTTTACAGCAGCTAGATACTCAGCTTTTCCTTCATATCCATGACACAAAGTCCTTTTTGCCCAAGTTAGTTATTTTTGTTTACTTATAACCAAAAGATCCTGTCTAAGAGAGAATTTGAATTACTTTGAAATTATGTTTGGTTATTCTTGCCACTAATCTGTGTTTCTCACCATTTTTGGATGATGGTTTGTACAAATAATGTTGAGATAAATTGATCTGGACCTAAACCTTTACCTTATTTTTATTATTTTCTTAGTTGAAATGCCTACATCAAGTATATCTTTTTAAATATTGTAGTACTAATTATGTATGTTGGTCTTTAAATATCAACACAAGGTCTTTTTCTATGATAATCATCCCATTTTAGCTTTATGAAATAATGTTTTTGGCATTTTAAGTAATAGCAAACACAAGAAATCACTTATTACCCAGTCTAGCATTAATGCTAAAGTTGGATGAAAGGAACTAATCATGAGGAAATCCATGCAGGAATTGTAGATAGGCGTGAGCTGTGAGAGGAAAGGAGGCAGGGGAGAGTGAAACTGTACCACAGGTACCACCTAATGCTACTTATTTGGTTTCAGTGGAAACCAACCTGCCTCCCAACCCTCCTGTGCTTATCTCTTTTCCTCTACACTGTGATGTCTCTGAGCCTCTACAAAACACCAGAACATTATAAGTTTGCCCAAATAGATTGAGCAGGTCTTTATGAAATTGCCCATGAGGTCTTTCTGTCACATGAAGACACATTTCTTTCAGAGATGATTTGCTTGACATCTTGTCTTAGGAAAGAAAATAGGAAATTCAAGGATACAGAGATTCATGATGCTTACTGAGAGAAAAGGCTTTCTTGAGTCTTGCACATTAAGGTAATTCTTACACAATAATATATTTGACTGCAAAACTGGAGTAGCTGCCATCTTTTACACTTTCTCTCAGGTGTGGCCAATGTCACAGTGTTTTGCTGTTGTCCTATTTGTGGTATTGCTTGAAAAGTACTTCCTGATCAAAATATTGATATTTAATTAATAATATGCAGTTGACCTTCCATATCTGCAGGTTCCATATCTCTGGATTATGTCAACATCAGGTAGAAAATATTTGCAAAACAATATTGTGTTGGTACTGAACAAGTAGAGGATTTTTTCATGTCATTATTCCCTAAATAGAACAGTATAAAACTATTTATACAGCATTAGGTATTATAAGTAATCTAGACATAACTATGCCTCTATACTTCAAATAAATTTGCACATCTTATAAGCAAATACTATGCCATTTCATATAAGGAACTGGAGCATCTACAGGTTTTGGTTTTTGTTTTTTGGTTTTGGGGTTTTCTTGCAGTACTGAGACTTGAACTGATAGCCTCACACTTGCTAGCCAAGTGCTCTTACCACTTGAGCCACTCTGCCAGCCCAGATTTTGGTACTCTTGAGGGTTCCTAAACCAAGACCCTGTGGATATTGAGATAACTCTCTTTATAAAGGAACACAAACACAAAATTAACCAAAGAGAGAAAACTAACAGAGTAATACAAACATATGAGAAAACACTTCTTAATTTGACACCAAAGCCTGAAGTAAATGAACTTTCAAAAACCACTTAACAAAAAGACCTGGTAGAATCATTTTGTGAGCATATGTATAAATATCTACTATTTTATGTAAATAATTTTTTTTACTGAGTCCTGGAATCAATTTATAGAGAAAAGGGAAATATTCCAAATACATGTTATAAACAACATGGTACTATTTCTAAATTTTACTAAACAAAAAGAAAGATACTGACAAATCTCATTTATGAATATTGATCCAAAAATGCTAAACAAAATATTAAGAAGTAGAATTAAAAGTGACCAAAAGGATATCAGGTCATCATGAATAGCCAAGGCAATACTCAGCAAAAAGAGCAATACTGGAGGTATCACTTCAAACTATATTACAAATCAATAGCAATAAAAACACTATGGTACTGGCACAAAAAGAGATATAAAGACCAGTGGAACAGAATAGAGGACTCGGATATGAATCCACACAGCTATACCCACCTTATTTTTGACAAAGGCACCAAAAACATACGATGGAGAAAAGACAGCCTCTTCAACAAATGTTGCTAGGAAAAGTGGTTATCCGCCTGCAGAAAACTGAAACTAGATCCATGTTTATCATCCTGTAAAATGGATCAAGGACTTTAATATCAGACCCAAAACTCTGAAGTTAATATAGGAAAGAACAGGGAATATTCTGGAAGCAATAGGTATAGGCAAGGACTTCCTCAACAGAACCCCAGCAGCTCAGCAACTAAGAGAAAATATGGACAAATGGGACTACACAAAATTAAAAAGCTTTTGCACAGCAAAAGAAATGGTCTCTAAACTGAAGAGACCACCCACAGAGTGGGAGAAAATATTTGCCAGCTATACATCAAAGGACTGATAACCAGAATATACAGGGAGCTCAAAAAATTAAACTCCCCCAAAATCAATGAATCAATAAAGAAATGGGCAATTTGAACTAGACAGAACTTTTCAAAAGAAGAAATTCAAATGGCCAAAAAATACATGAAAAAATGCTCAACATTCCTGGCCATAAAGGAAATGCAAATCAAAACCACACTGAGATTCCACTTCACTCCTGTTAGAATAGCTATCATCAAAAACACCACTACCAACAGGTGTTGGCGAGGATGTGGGTAAAAAGGAACCCTCATACACTGGTAGTGGGAATGCAAGCTAGTGCAACCACTCTGGAAAACAGTATGGAGACTTCTTTAAAAACTAAACATAGATGTGCCATATGATCCAGCAATCCCACTCCTAGGGATATACTCAACGGAATGTGACTCAGGTTACTCCAGAGGCACCTGCACACCCATGTTTACTGCAGCACTATTCACAATACCCAAGTTATGGAAACAGCCAAGATGCCCCACTACTGACAAATAGATTAAGAAATGTGGTATTTATACACAATTGAATTTTACTCAGCCATGAAGAATAATGAAATCTTATCATTTTCAAGTAAATGGATGGAAGTGGAGAACATCATCTTGAGCGAGGTTAGCCAGGCTCAGAAGACCAAAAATCATATGTTCTCCCTCGTATGTGGCCTTTAGATCTAGGGCAAATACAGCAATGTTGTTTGACTTGGGTCACATGCTAAGAAGAGAACACATATGGGAGGAATGGGGATAGGTAGGAGACCCAAAACTTGAAAGTGTTTTATGTCCCCACTGCAGAGGAGCTAATACAGTAACCTTAAAGTGACAGAAGTCAGTTTGGGAAAGTGACCGGGAAGCAGTGAAGAGGTCAGGTACAGATGAATCAATTCGGGTTGTAATACACTTGTGCATGGAAGCAATGCTAGGAATCTTGCTGTATAGCTATCCTTATTTCAACTAGCAAAAACGCTTTTGTCTTTCTTATTATTGCTTATGTCTACTATTCAACAAAATTGGAGAAGTGGGCAGAACAGGCTCGCCTGGCAGCGAGGGGGGTGGAGGGACAGAGGGGAGAAATGGCCCAAACAATGTATACACATATAAATAAATGAATAAAGAAAAACAAGGATATCAGGTCATGAATAATGTTATTTTATACTTCAAGGATAATTTATAATATTAAGCAAATTAACATAATATGTTCTCTTAGCTGCCCAAACAACATTTGTTTAATTCCAAATCTACTCCTCATTTTTAAAAATCAAATAAACCATGGAACAGGTTTCCATGGGTACTGCCTAGATACTATTAAATATATATATATATATATATATATATATATATATATATATATATATATATATATATATATATATATATATATAGCAAATCTGATGCCAGCATTACACTTAGTGGAAAAATAATGAAAGTATTTCCATTAAAGTCAGCAATAAGATGTCTTAGATCATCAAACTAGTCAATATCATTGTGAATATTCAAGCCAATACAATTAATTAAGGCTAGAGTATTGCAAATTCCAGACCAGCCAAGCTACATAGCAAGACCCTGTCAGAAAGAAAGAACGTAGAGGGGGGGAGAGTAGAGGAAAGTAAAGGAGGAAGGAAGGAGAAAATGAAAGAAAATGAGGTATGCTTATATGAAGGCTGCAAATTACCATTATTTCCAACTAATATATTTTTATACAATTGTTATAATTTCTGCAAACTCGAGAAAAAAATTGTAAAATTTTCAAAACTATTAAGAGAATCAGTAACCTAATAGTTCTAAAATAAATGCACAAAAATGCAATTGCTCTTTTCACATACCAGTGATAATAGGTAAGAAAACTACCATATTTGCAATAGCAACAAACAACAAAAAAGTACTTGTATATAAGTCCCAATCAAAATCTCAACAGGAATATTTTAGAATTTAACAAAAATTATTTTAAAATTCATCTGAAAAGACAATAATAAAGTTATGAAAGAAGTGGGAAGACGAGCACACTCTTTCTTTGTATATAGCAACACCATCTGTTTAGCAATGATAAGAAAAACGGTAGCAACATGGATGGTTATTGGCATTAGACAAAAACAAACTGCAAAAGACAAAGGAGAGAATCTCCTAAACATCTCCTAAACACACCCAAGTATTTGGAGACTTTAGTATGTGATAAATATGACATTACAAATAACAGAGGGAAAGTGATTGTTCACTAAATAATTTGGGGCAACTGACTAGTATCAGGAAGGAAATTGTATTTCATAAATTGCAGTTACATTAAAATTTGTAGTAAATGTAAGCAGTAAAACAAAAGAATTACAAACATTTTTAATAACAATAGAGTAGAGCAAGTTTTTCTTGACACCAAAGCCAGAAACCACTGAGGAAAATGAATTTACATAGAATTTCTGGGGAACAAAAACAAAATACCACAATTATAGATGTTCAATAGAGAGGAAAAGCTAGTAACACAAACAATGGTTAAAGAATTATTACTACTATACAAAGAGCTCTTACAAATCACTTTTAAAAGAAAAAAATGTCAGACTATGAAGAGTCAGTTCACAAAAGAAGATTAAAATGTTTGGTTTTACCATTTTCTAAAATGCAAATAGAAACAATAGAAGTCTTTCAATAGATTGGCATTACATATGTGATAAAAACTACACATTGGCAAAAGAGGAAGAAAACTGATATTATCTAAAACTGTTGATAGAGTATGAATGAATACAGCCTTTCTAGGAGGCATTTTGTCATCTGCATCACAATTATAAATATTGTGATTTTTAGAATCAATTATAAATTGCTCACATTCAATCTAACAATCTCCAATCTAGAAATTCTTTACAAAGAGATAATTATACAACAGGAAAAACATATGCATGCTGTTTTACTCATAAAGGCAAAATTGAAAAGACAAAACAAAATGTATATCATTAAATGATTGATTAAATTGATGAGATAGTCTGCTACCATTAAAAATAAGAATATAGCACTTTACATATCAAGGTAGAAAGATGATCTCAACGTGTTTTGGAACAGGAAGAAAGTAGGATGCAGTGTAAGATGAACTCCTCCACAAAGCATATGCTTGCCTATATCTGTTTGTGCCTATATATATAGTCCAAATCTGGAAGTTTATGCCTGGGGGATGAGATTTCAGAGATTTTATTGTCTTATTAGTAATTTTTTGTTTTGTTTTATTTTTGCATTTGATTTTTTTAAGTCAGTGAACACTTATCTTAACTACAAAATATAACCTTTTTCAAAATAACCTCACTAGCAAGTTACTAAGTCTTCTTTGTCTTTGTCCTCCCACTATTACTACTATCACATTTCACCAATCCTAAGTGGCACATTTTTTACATGCTTTTTTCACTAGTAGGGATCTTAAAATAGCACCTTACAATTGCTGTTCATCAGGAGGCTGTTGTGACATAGTGGCATTGCCTGAGATGTGCAAATCTGGTCACAGTTATTCATCTTGTATCACTCTAATTAATTACATGCATTGCTGGCACTACATTTGTTGAGTAAATTAGCATTTAAAATTGCTTTAGTTACTACTGCCACATAACTAATCACCTCAAACCTTGGTGGCTTAAAATAAAAGCAATCATTTTCTTACCTCTCATAGTTTCTGTGGGCCAGGCTTGGTGGTTCTGGTCAGAAAAACTCTCATGAGTCACAGTCCCATACTAGCTGGCATGAGAACAAACAGCAAGGTGGAGGGAGCATGAGTGCCTTGAAACTGTCTGAGTATCTTCCTTCATGTGCTCTCAGGGCATCTCCATGTGATCCTTCTAAAGCTGGGATGGTCTGGATTTCCTCACAACATCAGCCACAGGGCACGGAGCCTATGAACACAGAGTTTCAGGGCCCCAGCAAGTGTTCCAGAAAGAAAGCTGCAAGTTGCATCATCTTTTCAGACCTAGGTTCAAAAGTCACACAGCACGTCTCTGCTGCATTCTTTTGATTACAAGCAAGTCAAAAGCTACGTTAGATTCAAATGGGTAGAAATTAGGCTTCTTAATGGGCAAGCCCTCTTAATAGGCAAGCATGTATAAAATAAAAACTATACTGCAGTCATCTTCAGGAAAAAAAAATGTATATATATATATATATATATATATATATATATATACAAAATGTTTTTAAGATTCACACCATTATTTCACACTGAAACATAAAGTTATTTTTAAATACAGAAAGGTACTAATGATAAAACAAATAATTGATTTTTTATCAGTTTAATAAAATTCTTGAAGTTTAAACTAAAATTTCTAAGTGATAGGAGAGCGTTGTCACATAGTTAATCAGCAGAATTTTTTCTTTCTTAGAAGCTGGAGATGTCTTCGTTTGGACTTGCAGGCCCACTTCCATGTTTCTCATTGCAAAAATGACCTTTAGACAATGTGAGCAAGCTTCTGTGGCCTCTGGATTCAGGTTGAGTTGGACTAATGGAGAGGCCTGGGAGGAGATGAAGGAGAAGAACAAGGGCAGAGCATTCACATCCCTCTCTCCTCCCTGTGATCTGACCAGACCCAGGAGCCTACTGGACAATTCCCTCCCTTCCTGATTTCCCTCCCCACCTTCTTTTGTGGTGAGGTGGTGACAGCCCTTCAGATGCCAGCCCCAGGTTCCTGCACTTGCCATAACCTAATAACCAACAGCATCTTAGAAGTGACTTGCTTTTCCTTCACATTCCATGTTAGCAGGATGAATTGAGGTGGCCTTGTCCAGGGCCTTCTCACTTTGGGGAGGTTGGCTGGTGGCAGCTAGGAGGGAAGGGAGAGGTATCAGAAAAATTCCCTGTTGTTCAGGGGCATGGCCACTGGATTGTGGGGAGTAGTGATCCACTTTAATATTTTCTATTTGAAATTCCCTTGTGCTATAAACCTTAAATAATGTTTTCTCAGTCCTATACCTGATCTTAAATGATTTGAGCAAGGCCTAGACCTACCCTTGTTGGGCAGCAGAAATGGAGAGCAGCAAGGACAAACTGATTCTCAGACAGCAAGGAGTGACCTACAAAGGGGAGAGGATATCTGCACCAAAACAGATGAATGAGGTAGTTAGTGACAAGTGGAATGGAATAAGGACATGGGTTATTTCATTGTAGCATCTCAGACATGTAGGGAGGAAACAATAGTAAAAACAGGACTCCCTTCAGCCACATGTGACTTAGAGTATCAAAAGAGAGAGGGAATTCCTGAATACTGAGACACTTGGGTTTTATACCCATTTAGGTTTTAAAACTATTTAGCTGAATTTGTTTCATGAACACTTTTGTATATGAACCCAATCTTCATCACATGTATGCATTTTAATATTGGGAACAAGCCAGAACTCCCCAAATCATTTTGCAATCTTAATAATCCCAGCAATTTCAATACTGCCAGTCATACCAGACATGTAATGCATTGAACACCAGGCATATTCTTTTCAGGTCAGAATGGGTTTTCATCTGATTCTTGACTAAAAAAGAGTATGTAGACTCTGACTGTTGTAGGAAATAACTTTATAAAAATTTTTTTAGAGTCTGCTCTTTTCTCTTGATGCTTTCTCTCAGCCATGATGCAAGCTGCTCTGCCACGCCTTCGCCACCATGATAAATTGAACGCTCTGAAACCATGATCAAATTTATCCTTCCTCCCTTATACATTATTCATTATTCTTGCAGTATTTTGAAAATAGTGACACAACAGTAACTAACATAGAAAATTTGTACCTCTCAGTGGGATTATTGCTGTGACTAAACCTGATCTTTTGGGTTGTAAGCCTTTGGAACACTTTTTGGAGGAATTTAGAAGAGTTTAGAAATGTGAGCTAGAAAAGCCCTAGAGTGCAGTAAACAGAGCTTAATGGGTGATTCTGGTGGGAACTCCAGAAGGCCAAGAATGCCAATAGAAAGGCAGACAATAAAGGACAGGCTCTTGAGGTTTCGGATGGGAAAAAGGACTTTATTGGAAATTAGACTAGAGGTCATTCATATAACATTCTTGCAAAGAATTTGTCTGCATTTTCTGAAACTTTGAGTTGAAACTCAATTTGCTTTTTTCTTCATTGTTGTGCTGGGTGGGAGTACACTGTGGCCTTTACAAAGGTTCTTACAATATGTCAAATATATCATACTTGAATCCACCCCCTCCACTGCTCTCCCCCATTCCTGGAACAGTTTCAACTTATTTGCACTGTCTGCCCTCCTGTTCTCTGATTTTGTAGAAGAAAAAAACATAAAAGGTAAAAAGAAAAACATAACATTTTTGCTAGTTTGAGATAAAGATAGCTACACAGGGAGTTCCCTTGTGTTGTTTCCATGCATATGTGTATTACAACCCCAATTGGTTCATCTCCTCTTGTCCTCTTCACTCTTCCCTAGTCCCCTTCCCATGGTGACCCGCCAGTTTGAGATTTCTATATTCATTCCTGTACAGACAGCACATCAACCACATTCAAGTTTTTACTTTGCTCCCCTCGTCCTATCCCGTGTGCAACCTCCCCTTAGTGTGACCCATGTCCCATAATATTGCTGCATTTGTTTTAGTACTATAAGCTGCATATGAGGGAGAACATGCAGCTTTTGGCATTCTGAACCTCACTAACTTCACTTAAGATTATGTTCTCCAATTCCATCCACTTACCTGCAAATGACAAAACTTCATTCTTCTTTGTGGCTGAGTAAAATTCATAAATGTAAAATGTGTATAAATACCACATTTTCTTAATCCATTCATAAGGCATCTTGGCTGTTTCCATAGCTTAGCTATTGTGAATAGTGCTGCAATAAACATGGGTATGAAGGTATCTTTGTTGTAAGCTGACTTACATTCCTTCAGGTATATTCCCTAGGTGTAGCATTACAGGATAATATGGCAGATCGATTTTAGTTTTTTAAGGAGCCTCCATACTGCTTTCCATAGTGATTGTACTAGTTTATATTACCACAAGCAGTGTATGAGGGTTCCATTTTTCCCCACCTCCTCACCAACATTTATTGTCATTTGTGTTCTTGATGGTAGCTATTCTAACAGGAGTAAGGTGGAATCTTTAATGTGGTTTTGATTTGCATTTCCTTTATGGCCAGGGATGGTGAGGATTTTTTTAAGTGTTTTTTAGCCATTTGGACTTCTTACTTTGAAAAGGCTCTGTTCAGTTCATTTGCCCATTTCTTTATTGGGTCATTGATTTGGGGGAAGAGTTCAGTTGTTTGAGCACTGTATATATTCTGGTAATCAGTCCCTTATCTAATGTATAGCTGGAAAAGATTTTCTCCCATTCTGTGGGTGGTCTCTTCAATTTACAGACGATTTCTTTAGTTGTGCAGAAGCTTTTTAATTTCATGTAGTCCCATTTGTCAACCCTTTCTCTTAGTTGCTAAGTCACTTGAGTTCTACTGAGGAAGTCCTTGCCTATTCCTATTCCTTCCAGTGTATTCCCTGCTCTTTTCTGTACTAGCTTCAAAGTTTCAGGTCTGCTATTAAGGTCCTTAATCCACTTTGAGTTGATACTTGTACAGAGTGACAAACATGGATCTAGTTTCAGGTTTCCACAGGCAGGAGGCTCAATTTTAACATAAAGGACTAATTAATTTGGCAGAGGAAACTTTAGGATAGCACAGCACTCAGGGTATGGCATGGTTATTACTGGATGCTTTCAGCTAGATTTACAGTGAGAATTGAGAACAAAAAAAAGCAGGAAAGAATTTGAAGGGGGAAAAAAATCCAAGTAGTATAGCTAGAAAAGGGGCAAGGTAAAAGTTGTGGACAAGAAGCACATGGTTATTAAGGAGATTAGTGCCATTAAAAAGAGGCCAACTTCTTTGCATTGGGATAATAGGAAATTCGCATTGAGGGCATCTCAGGAGTTGGTCAGGCCACACCTTTTGAGCCTGAGTAGTATGAAAGAGTGAACTCATTCAAAAGACTTTCCTTTGAGAAAAGAGTGCTTCCCAAGTACCCTGCTCACACAGGACTACCTAGGAAGTTATTTCATCAGGATTTGTTTTGCCATGCTCAGCTGTGCAGACAGTCAGACTGCTGCCACCATGGTCCAAAGGGGGTTGGCTACCACTCCAGCTGGTGGTAGGCCTTGGCATCATTTATGTTATGCTGGGGTTTTTTTGTTGTTTTGTTTGTTTGTTTGTTTAAGCATGCAGAATGAAAGAGTTGTGTGGCCATGGAAGCTTCTACCAAGTCTTCAAATGGAGAATAGGGAGGCCAGACAATGTGTGGTAGGGTTAGGATTCCTGTTGGTATCCCCTAAGAGGGTAATAAATGAAGCCGTGAGAGTGAAGAGTAAGCTTGAGTGCAGACTCCAGGATGTTGGGGATGCCAAGAATGTGAGACATCTGCTGAGCAAAGCCACAAGCAGTGAGTGAAGCAATGAGCTTAAGAGAAAAGCCATGAGGACTACAAAGTAAGCAAGGGCAGGGCTGCCCAAGCTTACTAAAGCGTACATCAAGTCTCCACATTCCCCATATGTCAGACATGACATGAGCTATGGGATTTACAGTTTACTTTGCTGGATTCCAGTCTCATTTAGGTTCAATCCTTCCTTGTTATCCTTCTGTTTCTTCCTTTGGGAATGGGAATGTTTACTCTATGCTGTTGTATTTTGGAAAAATGTAACTTGTTTTCAGTTTTACAGGGGCTCATGGCCTCTGTAAATGTGAGTTTGCCTCACATCTCAGAAGAGTCTTTTTTTTTTTTTCTCATTTTTCTTTTATTATTCATATGTGCATACAAGGCTTGGTTTATTTCTCCCCCCTGACCCCACCCCCTCCCTTACCACCCACTCCACCCCCTCCCGCTCCCCCCCTCAATACCCAGCAGAAACTATTTTGCCCTTATCTCAGAAGAGTCTTGAGCAACGTTGGAACTGTTAAGACTGGGGACTCTTGAAAATGGACCAAATGCATTTTGCATTATGAGATGGCCTTGAGCCTTTGTGGGCCAGGTGTGGAATTGTTAATGGTGTTGGTGCAGTCTGTGATCAGAAGACTTCCAAATTCTTTGTATCCCACCAGGAAGAATCCATGGCAGGACACATGGGTATAATGGAATTTATTAAAAGTTAGGGAAGGGAATAAAAAGGGAAGCATGGAGGCCCAGGTGGAAGCTGGAAGCTGAGAGAGCATGTTTCTGCTCTTCAGGTGATTTTAAAACCTATGATAACCTATGGGAAAGGAAGAACAAGAAGATTCCCACCCAATAATTAATGATTGGGGAGAGGCATGGGTGGTTCCCAGCCAGGTGAGGGTGGTTCCTGAACCAAAGCATGGTTAATCTAAGATGTAATATTTTTCTATGAGTCTTTAATTTAGCCTGCCTCAGAATATTATGGTTTAATTATATTTTGAACACCTGGTCCCCAGCTGATGGTGTTAATTTGGAATTTCCTGGAAACTAGGAGGTGAGACCTAGCTAGAGACTAAGAAGGTCACAAAGTATGGATCCTTGGAGTATCTTATCCCTGACCCCCCCCCTTTCATTCTCTACTTCCTATTGGACAGGAAGTGAAGAATTTCCCCAGTCACATACTCCTGCTGCCAAGTATATATGGGGCCAAGTGACCATGAACTGAACCCTCTAAAACTGTGAGCCAAAATAAGTCCTTCCCCCTTTTAAATTGCTTTTTGAGTATTTTGGTCACAGTTGTGTGAAACTAATATAATTCCCTAGTAGTACAGAAAAATAAGTGAATATATAAATACATAAATGACTATATAAATAAACTCATAAATAAATAATTAAAAATAAGCTTGTAAAAAATTCAGTTAACTTTTAAAAATAAAAGCACTATTTCAAAAATGACTGCCAAATAAATTTCAACAAAAATGAATTCTATATTCTTCAATAATTCTAGTTGTTGAAATCTGTCCAGAAAAAAAAATATTTAGTTACCAAAAGTTAAAAAAATGGATTAAAAAGAATTACAAGGCCAGCCAGAGCTTTGGCAAATCATGCACCATCATATTGAGAAAGCTCTTCCAACTCTGTCCTCTCTACCTGAAGCAGGTTAGAATTAGAGAAAATTTGGGACTGAGACCCCTCCCTGACTCACCTGAAGAGCTCCATGGGGCACCTGAGAATTAACATAGATGTATATGGGAGTCTGCACAGCTCCTTCCCTTGGCTCAAAGGTCAATGGAGCCAGGTAATGACTTGCTCATGCCCCTCCCAAGCATTGATTATTGGATGGGAATCACCTGGTTCCTCTCTTCCCATGGGTTAACATAAGTTTTAAAAGCACCTTAAGAAGGAACTCACACTCTCTTTGCCTCCAGATTCCACCTGTGCCCCACCATGCTCCCTTTTGTAATTCCTTTCCCTAACTTTTAATAAACTCATTTACACCCATGGATTCTTTCTGGTAGAACACAAAGAATTTGGAGATCTTCTGGTCACAGACTACACAATGCCACCGCTAACATACCCACTTCCCTTTTCTACCCCAGATTATAAGAACTTCTTCTACATGCAGTGATTCCCTGGCTCTTCTGTGGTTGTTACTTACCTTCTTTCACTTAGGTATCTGAAGAATCTCCTAAAGACTGCCGAAGGTGCCCACCTCATTTTGATGGGAACTTCTTCAGGATGATAATTCCTTGATGTTTCAGACAGAATTTAATGTAGTTTAAATGAGGATGACTTGAAAAGTAATCCCCTTTGAAGGTTTTCTACTTTCATTTGGAGTTATAAGTGATCTATTTGGGGTACTGGAAATGTTCAGTAGCGAGGGGGTGGAGGTTATATGGATACGCACTTTGTGGAATATAAAATATACCTCACTAAAAAAGTTTTAAAAAGAAAAGGTGACTGAAGCAATAAAAAATATTTGTATGGAATTGTCTTTCTGACCAAACCTATGGTACTCACAAGAGTACCTGTCCAGTCATTTAAAAAAAATATTTTCCTATGAATCAGCATTTAATGCATCTTGCATTTAAAATGTTTGTCTTTATATGCCTAATAAATGTTTGGAGGATTATACTTTTCACTTTTACTTTTTATTTCCTTTTACAATCTGCTTTAAAACTCATGACTTTTTTATGAAGCTGTTTCTAATGTCAGCTTTTTCTTCTGACTCTAATTTTCTCATGTGTGGATCTATTCATTGTGGATAACTCAACATCCTTGAAAAGGTACTAATGGAAATCCTTAGGCCTACTGATAGGAGTCAGCTCTGGATACAGGCAGCTAGGGTGGGAGCCAAAAGAGGTGACAGCACAGATCAAAGGTCAGCCCAAAGATTAGAATGTGCCAGTGTGGCAACACATATATATCTTTAAGAAATAGATACAAGACAGAGAAGGGGGCAGGACTCAGTCACTTTGAAACAATGCCCTTGGCACCAAATCTTCACGCACAAACTCACATAAGAGATTCTTTCAAATCCACCTGTCTAGGAGACCCACGCAACTGTCCATCTATCAGAAAGATCCATGAAGTTCCAACCCCTCAAAAGTTCACCAAAAGTAGCATAAATACCCTTAGCCAGTTCACCTGCTGTGACATGGATCCTGTCCTCCTGTGCCTCCCACATGGAGTCTTTACCCTTTCTTCCTTAATAAAGTCCTGTTGCTCTGCATCTACTCACTGCCTCTCAGACACCAATATCACTACTATGCCTTTCTTTAGACAAAATTTGCATTGGATACTTTTGGGAGCTAGAAACATTATCAACTCACTCCGAATACCCTCAAACCTCAAATTAAAATGCTTGGGATCCCTTAGATGACCTGGACAATGTGAACTCTGCCAGGCTTGGGCTGTTTTGAGAGTGGCATACAGAAGGATTTCCACCAGAAACAGAGGAATATAACAGGCCATGGAGTGGCCACTGGGCAAGACCTAAGGGGATCTTGGGAGAAGTTATCTGGTAAGTGCAGAACCCCCATTAAGATCGACTGTGTCCAAACACATAACCCACAAAACAGCCAATACTTGCCACATCAGAGAAGATAACACCAGCTAAGTAAAGACTTTTGACCCTTTTCCTCATGTCTTCCTTCTGTTTCCTCTAATCCTCCCTTTTTTTCTTTTTCTTTTATTATTCATATGTGCATACAAGGTTTAATCCTCCCTTTTTTTCAACCAGAAAAAGAAAAGGGGTGGTATGGGTAAAGCAAGAAATCCATCCTTTTTCCCACAAAAGTTTCCAGAATTATAGACCCCCGTTGATGTAAACTGATTTAGAACTGAAATTTTCACCTGGATCATCTTGGAATTTTTAATACTTTAAAGTAAATCAATCACTGAAAGGAGACAGTTTATATCTGAAAGTAATTCGAAAATTTTAGAATTTACCCATTTTGATATGCAGGGGCCAGGAAGGGAGGTTGATAATCAAAATGTAACGAATAGTGTGAGGAAAATTAGGGCTCTTTGTAGTATGCTCTGTAACATTCAGTCAATTCCATAAGCCAGTCCTATTCCAATGGCTCAATTTATGAACACTGCCCTGATTGAATTGCTCATAAGTCAGGGATTGCCTATATTTCAAGTAATCACCAAATACCTCAAGAAGGAACCCTCTTTGCAAACAATTTCAGATTTGAAAGAATCAAATCTTTTTAAACCAATTAATAAGACCCAAGATTTTTAGTAAGGTGACAAGTTGCTGTACTTTGTATTGATACAAATCAAATTACCTATACTGAGTCTTACAAATATAGGTAGTTCTCATCAGAGGTGCACAACTGGTTAATTTATATAGGTCAAACTCTCTGGGAACAGATAAAAAATAAGAATGCTTTCTTAAGGGAAATATTTTCAGTTAATTAAGGACTAACTTCAGAATCACAAGAATAAAAGAACTATAAAGATGTTTTCCCAAAATAAGCTGCAAACATCAATATGGTATAAAAGTTGGTTCCCTACTACAAATATCATACATTAATCAGTTGAAAAATGGGTAAAGCCATGAGCAGGCAATTCACAGAAGAAGAAATCCAAATGGCTAATATGCATGTGAAACATTCAGCCTCTTTAGTAACCAGGGAAGTGCAAACTTAAAACTATGAAGTGATAGCATTTTACACCCTTCATATGGGCAAAAATGTAAAAACTTGATATACGAAGTGTTTGAGAAGATGTGAAAGTAACAGAATTCTCATATGCTGCTGTGGGAGTATAAAATTGGATAATTGCTTAGAATTTGTGTAATCTAGTTAAGGACACACACCCTCCTACCTAGCAATTCCACTTTAGGCAGACTATGAAACTGTTGAGCATCTAAATTTTTGCACATGTACTCCATAAAATAATTTTGGAAGCTTTATAGTCACTTGCAAATGTTTAAATAGATATGCAAATCTGAGCCATAAATTTACTTGAAAAAGATGTAGTTTTGAACTGTGTATAAATACAGTCATCCCTCAGTATCCTCAGGGAATTGGTTCCAGGAACCCCCAAGAACGCAAAAATCTGCAGATGCTCAATTCCCTTATATAAATATAAATGCTGTAGTATTTGCATATAACCACCTACTTTAAATCAAGTCTAAATTACTTATAATACTTACTGTAATACAAATGCTACATAAATAGCTGTTATGCTGCATTGTTTAAGGAATAATAATGAGGAAAAATATCTGTACATGTTTAGTACTGACAATTTTTTCCCAAGTATTTTTAGCCTAAGGTTGGTTGAATCCAGGGATACAAAATGTATTTTTACTCCACTTTATCACTGAAGTTTACTAATGCATTATTATGTTTAAATGTCTTTTGTTAAAAAAAAATAAACAAAATAAGTGTCTTTTGTTATCACTATTATATTCCTGTTAGAGAAATGTAAACATAACAAAAATAGTAAAATTTTATTTTCTTGTGACATTAAAACTGTGAGAATTAAATTTTTTTCTTGATTTAAAAACTATCATTAGAACGTCTGATTCTAGGGGAGGATTTTTGGATAAATCCTTCTTACACCTAAAAATCACATGAAGGAGGAGAAAATGGTGGCTAAGGCATGGAATCAGATATCCTAAGCTCCATGACATCAGAAACCTCCTTGAGACACTGGAGCCACACTTGGGTAATTCTGATTGCTCCTAGCCAAAATAATAACCACCACCACATTAGGTGCAGATAAAACTCAAAGACTGAGCCTTAAATCAGCCTTTAACTGCACCTAACAGCCACAAAAATCCCACCCAGCAAAGCCAGAGGGTGGCTCCAGACATGGTAAAAAAAGCCCCTGGCCACTTTTCTTTCCTTTCTTTTTTTTTTTTTTTCTTTTCATTTCATTCTCCCAACAAGCAGAAGACAGACTGCAAACAGAATCAAACCCTGTGACATCCTGGACCCCTAGCCCATGGAAAGCCTCCCTACACCTCACTGAATGACCCCATTTCTCCCCAACAGCTGACTCCAAATGTGCCTCCATGAAACTGCAGAAGATATAGGTGAGCATCACCCATCATGTGCAACTACCCTAACCCACCACCCCACCCCTGGGAAACTGAACCCCTTGGGCAGCCCCTGGGTGGACTGAACCACCTCCCCAGCAAAACTGCAAGCCATAAACAGCTTTCAGTTGGTGTAATCTAACACCAACATTGGTGGGGGAGTGAAACACTGAACCCACCTGGAGAATGGGGGAGGGGCAAAGAGCCAATCTTTCACTGCTGAGCTGTTAGTGGGGTGGCAAGGAACTGAGCTCCCAGTACGAAACTCTCAGTGATGCACCATAAAGAAGCAAAGGCTGAGAGTGGAGGTGGGCTGACAAGCCAAACATCTTGAGGAGCCTCCAGCACCTAGCAGAGATCAGAAGAGTCATAAAGGCTAAGAGAGGGAAAGTAACCTCCCAAAGCAGGGCAGGTGGTGGGTCGATATCCAGGACAGAGGGCAGCACTCAAAACTGAATTGCACCACCTATCTGGGGGAGGAGCTGACCAATCAGGCCTGCAGCTGAAGAACACCCCAGCTGCCACCTACTGAAAATAATTCTGACCACTCTGCATGAAGTGGCAATCTTACCTCACCTCACAACTCCAACTAATCTTGTGGACAGAAGGTCCAAATACCACTCACAAGACAGTCACCTGATGAGACCACATCAGAGCTTCTGCTTGAACACCAATACCAGGATTGGACATCTAAGGAATAACTACAGAACTTTTATTAATAGACTAAACTGAACCAGGTTCCTGAACCTGGTTTGTTTTTTTTTTATTCTGCTTCTTTTTCTTTCTTTCTTTTTCTTTTTTTATCCCTGTATTATTAACTGCATCATCACTATTATATTATCCACATTCTCATCCTCTTCACTCTCCCTCCTTCTCCTGTACTGCAAGCCATTGTTCTCCCTCCCAACTACTTTCTGCCCCTTCTCATCCATTCTTTCCCCTGTCTTCCCTTTCCCCTTCCATTCTCCCCCAACCTGACAATACACTATCCCACCTCCTACACACTCACTACCTGCTGACTAGCCTGCTCTACCAACTGCACACAACACTAGCCCCCTGCAATTCCCGATACAAACACCCTCCACTACAATAACAGAAATACACCCAAACATACACAAGGGCCACAAAACCCAACAACCCCCATAACTCTCAACCCACCTACCCACTCTTTTTTCCATACTCCCTTCTTTTTTTTAGTGCCACCTTTACCAATTCCCCATAATCTATAACTAGTCTAATAACCATTACCCTCCCCCAACTCTGACTGTTTATAGATATTATCATTAAGGGGTTTTCTATACAATACATTAAAAACTTGTCTGACATTGAGCCTGTGAACTTATTAATGCTAAATTACAACCCCAGACCAGGGTCAGATAGCACATCAACCTAGCTAACAACAAAGTCAGCCACAACACAAAAATTAAAACAGGGAAAGAAGTTAGACAACCAAATCCACCAAATAGCATACCAAAAATATAGTGGCACAGCATCAAGTAGAGCAATGAGAAGAAGAATAAGGGATGGAACCACTCTCCTCAAAAAAATAATTCAATACAAAATTCAGTGGGAAATGAAGAAAATGGATACCCATCCCTGACCTCAACAAAACAATGATAAATGTAACTAAGGAACTCAGGGATGCCCACAAAAAACCCTCAAAGAAGAAATCTGAGAAGAAATCTCTGAGAAATTCATGGAGAAGCTATTAAACATGGTCAACCAGAATGTACAAGATGTACTCAAGAAATTTCAAGATACCAAAAACAAAAAACATGAGATGACACAGAAACAAATAAGGGAACTCAGAGAGGACCTCAACAAACACCAAAGTTAAACAAAGGACACTATAAAAATGAGAGATACTTGAATTAAAGAGGACCACACAAAATACAAAAGAAGAGTTGATCACAGATCATGAAAACCTCAGAAGAATCAAACAGAAATCCTAGAAATTAAAAGTCTCTATAGTAAAAAAAAAAAAAAAAACAGTGGAAGGCCAGTCCATCAGACTAAAACAAGTGGAAGACAGACTCACAGAGCTCAAAGATAAAATAGAAATTAAAGAAAAACAGAAGAAATCTTAGTCAAACAACTCAAGAGCTGTGAAAGGAATATATAAGAACTCAGTGACTCCTTCAAACCAAACCTGAGAATCATGGGCATTGAAGAAGGAGAAGAGGTGCAAACCAAAGGGATATGTAACATATTCAATAAAATAACAACAGAAAATTTCCAAAATCTCGAGAAAGTTTTACCCATTAAGGTTCAGGAAGCCTCCAGAGCACCAAACAGACTTGACCAAAACAGAACCTCCCCATGACATATTATCATCAAAACAACAAGCATAGAAAACAGAGAAAGAACATTGAAGGCTGTGAGAAAAAAACAAAGAACATATAAAGGTAAACCCATCAAAATAACAGATTTCTCAACAGAAACCTTAAAAGCAAGAAGGGCATGGAGTGAGTATTTCAGGGACTGAATGAAAATAACTTCAACCCCAGGATACTCTACCCAGTAAAACTGTCATTCAAAATAGATGGAGCAATAAAAATCTTCCATGATAAGCAGAAACTAAAACAATATATGACCACCAAGTCACCACTACAGAAGATTCTCCAAGGAATTCTGCACACAGAAGATGAAAGCAAACAAAACCATGAGAGGATGGGAAGCATCAAACCACAGGAGAAGAAAAGACAAGGAATCAGAAAGTACCATTGATTTGACTGCACACAGGCAAATCCTTAAACAACAAAAACAACTAAATGGCAGGAATCACCACATACCTATCAATATTAACACTGAATGTTAATGAACTCAACTCCTCCATCAAAAGACACTGTTTAGCCAACTGGATTAAAAAGGAAGATCCAACAAACTGTTTTTTACAAGAGACCCATCTTATTGACAGAAATAAACACTGGCTTAGGGTAAAAGGCTGGAAGAAGATTTACCAATCCAATGGCCCCCCCAAAAAAGGCAGGAATAGCAATACTTATACCAAACAATGTAGACTTCAAATTTACATTGGTCAAACAAGATAAAAAAGGACACTTCATACTAACAAAAGGTGCAATATATCAAAAGGTAATAACAATTATCAACCTATAAGCACCCAATGTCAGTGCACCCAATTTCATCAAACATACATTAAAGGACTTAAAAGTACATATAGACTCCAACACAGTGGTAGTGGAAGACTTTAATACCCCTCAATCAGCAACAGATTGGTCATACAAACAAAAAAATCAACAAAGAAATCCTGGAACTAAATGACACCATAAATCAAATGGACCTAATTGATGTCTAAAGAATATTTCATCCAACAATAACACAATATACATTCTTCTCAGCAAGCCATGGAACTTTCTCCAAAATAAATCATATCTTAGGGCACAAAGCAAGCTTCAGCAAATATAAGAAAATTGAAATAACTCCCTGCATTCTATCTGATCACAATGCATTAAATCTAGAACTCAATAACAAAAACAACAGCAGCAAATAATTGGAGGCTGATTGGTCACTGGGTCATAGCAGAAACAAAAAAGGAAATAAAAAGTTTCCTGGAAGCTAATGAAAATCAAAACATGACCTACCAGAACCTATGGGTCCCAGCAAAGGCAGTCCTAGAGGAAAGTTTATAGCCATGCATGTATATATTAAAAGGACAGAAAAATCTCAAATAAAAGACCTAACACTACATCTCAAACTCCTAAAAAAGCAAGAGCAAACAAAACCCAAAACAAGCAGTCTCGTGACCTGCACAAGCTCATCCTGGGAACCTAACTGGGAGCAAGAGGAGATTGAGAAAGGACAAAAGACCAATATGCAAAAAAGCTGGGATCAGGTGGGCTGAACACTCTGGTGGAGATGCACAACAGCCTCCACCACCTCCAGCAAGTTTATTATATACCGTGGCAAACAAGGAAGTAGAGCAACAGTTCTTGGGAGGGAGGGTGACATCATAGTTATTGGGAACAGGGGGAACCTGTGATCGCTACTCTCTGCATGTAAACATCTTACAAAAAGCAGCTGTGCTGCATTTTGCCCCCCTCCCCTTCTGTAGCTGGGGGCTGTGCCAATCCCAGCCTGCAGATTATTGGACACAGCTGTGCTTTCTCCCTTCTGCAGCTGGGGGCTGTGCCAAACCCAGCCTGCAGACATGGCTGTACCTATGTCAAGTTCTCATAGGCTTCTCATACTCTGCTCTCCACATCTCCACCTTTTTATTTCTTAAATGCTCCTGATGAAGCCCAACCTTAATCCAAGGTGCTGTCTTTGCACTGTGAAGCATCTGACTGAAAGAACAAGAAAACAGATGAACAATAACATACTTATTCCTGCCAAATACCAGAAGGAGAGCTCTGGTAAGTTAAATGGATTGAAACCTTGAGTTCATCCAGGATAGTTTTTGCATTATTAGCTGGAGAAACAACACCATCATAAGCCTTTTGCATGGCCAATTCTGTTGCCTTAATTGCCATAAGTCTACAGTATCGTTGCTTTTTCCCATGCGCCCATAAGATGAGCTTTTATTTTTTCCCAGCAAATTTCTCATTCATTGTATTGTATGGCTGTGACACAATGATGGTGGAAGTCAGCATAACAACTCTTGTTGATATTTTAAGGCATCTAATTCATTGCCTAGTATGATAACCACAGCCTCAAGTATGTTGAAGCAAACATTCATCTTGTCATCAATCTGCACTTGAGCTTCTAGAGCATAAGAAACATTTTTAGTCAAATTGATAACACAGTGAGCATTTTATACAGCCTGAGTTAATGCCACTGTGGCTGTGGCAGCAGTGGCTATCATGATAACAAAAGTCACAATGCCTGCTATAATTAGCCCCACCATCCTCTTTTCTCTAAGCAAAAACCCTTTTATTTCCTTAACTACTTGTAGGCCTCTATCAGCATACTAATCTCCTAAAATGTTGGTAGGCACTAGGACATAGGGAGATTGGGCCATGATCAGAATGTCTTTCTCCTTTTATGACTGGAGATGCAGATGGTAAGGTTGCACCCTTGACAAGTAATACTATATAACCCTTCTCCCTTGGCAACCTCAACATTACCAATCACCAAAGCATAGGGAGTTAGACACAGGCCTGTAGGCCAATCTTCTCAGACCCTCCACTATCCAGATCAGCCAGTGACCAACTTGTGTGATTGAGCAGGCTGATAGCAGCTGCCAATTTCCATAAATCCCTTTTGGGTGTCCCCCCATCTAGCCGCAGGACTGACAAGTGCCAGAACCTGTTGATATTAAACTCCTGACTACCATTTTTAGACCAATAAATTACTTCACTTCCTGATAGGTTGAACATAAAAACATTATGAAAAAGACACTCTCTTCAAGGTGCCACCCTGGACTTCCAGGTTATCTGATGAACAGAGCACCATGGTAAGGGAGGCATATGGGTGGCATGATAGGGCTCTGTGGCATTAAGTCCATTAAAAGACATACATATGAGTAAGGAACTAGGCATTCCTGTAAAGTTATAGTCACTATTTTGAGGCACCAAATATCCTGAGGAATGACCTCCCATGTGTACTGTATCATTAGTAAAGATAGCTACATGGTGACTCTGCCAAGTGATAGGATGTACCATTGGTGGGCTGGACATGAAAGTCCAGTATGCATTGCCCTGGACAGCACCCACCTGTATTGTGATTATGACCAATGCCGCCAGCAATGTGGCTGTGGGATTCCCAGCCATCCCCAGGTTACCAGTTACCATCGTTGCCATGTCCATCAGTTTCTTAATTTGACCCCAGGTGGGCGGCTTACTGTCCATGTCTGTCTCGCCAGCAGCCATCTCCTTGGCTGCCCTCTGGTCAGTGGAGGAATCAGCCTCAGCAGTTCCCTATCCCAAGACGAGTCTTCCAGTTTCAGCCTCCTCATCTTTGGGACCAGGAGGGGCCATGAGGCTTGACAAACCATCATGGTACCCATACTGGGTGTTCTGCACCTTCAGGAAAAACAAAGCATGTCCTCAACACCACATCAGGACAGGATTAGGACCATGCCATTCGCCAGTCAACACATCTTTCCAAAGAACCTGAGGCCTGACAGTCAGCTCCTACAGTTGCCTTTCAGTGGGTATTAAACCCTGTTCTGGGCAATTCAAAAAATTAAGAGTATATAAGGCTTTATGTAATTGGCTAGTGGGGGAGAGTACCTCATCTCCCCCTTTTAATTTTTTTAATTGCATTTTGAGAGTGGCACGTGTGCATTCCACTATGGCCTGCCCTTGAGGATTATAAGGAATGCCAGGGGTGTGATGTACCTGATAGGCCTCAAAGAACCACTGAAAAGCAGTTGAAGTATATGCAGGGCCATTGTCAGTCTTGAGCTTTTGGGGTTTACCCATGGTGGTGAAGGCAGCCAAACAATGAATGATGACATGCTTAGTGGCCTTGCCAGCATGTGCGGAGACATAGATATAATCTGAATAAGTGACCACTGACACAGGAACATAGCACTGTGGCCAAACATGAGTGACATCCATCTGTCACAGGATTGCAGGCCAAAGGCTCCGGGGGTTAACACTCTCATGTGCTTGTGGCAAATATGTGACACACTGCTGGCATGATTTCATGATTTGTTGAGCCTGTTCTCTGGTAAGGTGAAATTGCTTACGCAAGCATTTTGATGGTACAAAGCATGACTTAGTTGGGCAGCTTCTATGGGTGTGGCAGTTTGTGTGGGCAAGCCCAAGGCCAACCTAGAGACTAGGTTATCTGTCTGGGCATTACCGTCAACAAGTGGACCAGGGAAATTAGATGTAAACACAAATGGCTCACAAAACAGGGATAGCAGCAGGTTCACACCAGACTACATAACCAAAAGAAAAGATTAAATAACTCTTCACTACTAGTATGGTTAATATAAGCAGTTTCAATGCAGCATAAAACACCTTCCACATAGTGACTATCACTGTACAGACTGATAGATTGTTGTGAAAGTCCCTGAGGACCATGACAACAGCATAAAACTCCACCTTTGAGTGGAGGCAAAAACAGTATGTTCAACCTTGTGGCAATCTTTGGTGTAACAGGCAGCAGTACCATGCCCAGAAGCACCAGTGAAAATTGTGACAGCCTCCAACAGAGGGAAGGATAGAGTAATTTTTGGAAAGACAAATGTGTGAAAGGAGGCAAACTGTAAAAGCTTTAATGCTGGAGATGTTCTCCAACCTGTCCCGGAAAGTTAGCCAGTGCAGACTGCCATAAGTCTGAAAATTGCCATTAACCAATTCTGTTGATTTTTTGAAAAGGGACAACAATGTTACTGGACTCATGC
Organism: Castor canadensis; assembly: GCF_047511655.1. Lineage (NCBI taxonomy): Eukaryota > Metazoa > Chordata > Mammalia > Rodentia > Castoridae > Castor > Castor canadensis. The sequence goes on along the minus strand of NC_133392.1, from coordinate 39,539,754 downwards.
CCCAACAATTTACAAGTGTATCCCTTAGCAATCAGCCTAGCTACCAGTTCATGATATGGTGTAAGAACCTTAGCAGGAGAGTGACCCAAGTCTAACCATTCCAACACCCCTGCAACTGCCAGAGTGCTCCCGTTGACACTGATGGAGAGTGTAAAATCAGTAACTGAACAGGCTGCTATGGATCCCAGCACTGAAGCTGGGCTGTAGTCATTGCTCTCTCTACCTTAACCAATGCCTGTCAGGCATCCTCCTTAAGTTCTCGAAGCAAGAAAGGATTAGGGTTGCCCTTGAGCAGCTGAAAAAGAGGAGATAAGGTGTCAGTGGTACATTTTAGAGAGGGTCTGAGCCAACCAATATCTCCCAGCAGTTTTTGTAAGGTTTTTAAATTGTCCTTCCTGATTGCTACATTTTGAGGATGGATCAAATTTCTGTCAATAATTTGTCCTAAACATTGAAAAGGAGGCATTTTTTTTGTACCTTTTCTGGGCAATGCACAATCCCCAGGCCTCAAGGTCCTCTGTAAGATCTGCCAGGATTAGTAGAAGTACAGCCTCACTGGGATTACTTATCAGAATATCATCCATGTAATGAAGGACATAAACTTCTGGATACTTACGGCGTGTAGGTTCAATTGCTGCACCAACAAATTCCTGACACATAGTGGGACTGTTAGCCATGCCTTGGGGCAGCACTGTCCAATGAAAGTGGCTCCAAGGGGACTGATGATTTGGCGATGATAAAGTGAAAGCAAATTTTTCTCTGTCTTTTGGATGGAGAGGGATGATTTAAAAAGGCATCTTTAAGATCAAGAATGCAGAGACAATAATCTAATGGAATAGCTGTGGGTGAGGGAAGGCCACACTGGAGCACTCCCATTGGCTGCATTGTTCTGTTGACAGCTCTTAAATCCTATAAAAGCCTCCATCTTCCTGACTTTTTTCTAATCACAAAAATATAGCTCCCATACCCTCTAATACATCTCTTCCCCACAGATTGATCAGAAGATTGTCCAAGACATAAGGAGCAAAAAGCCTTGAGTGTCTCTCTTCATCCCTCCAATGGATCTGCTGAGCACTCTGGAGGGGACCATGAGTGGCCCCTACCCCCTGCAGATCGGCAGCAGAGGGTTGGCCAGGTCAACTTTTTGGCCAATGTCTAGCAGCAATTACAGAGACATCAGCACCAGTATCCAAAAGCCCCCAAAAACATCTTTCATTTAAGAACGTCATTTCCAGCCTATCTTTTCTTACTTTTTGTACCCAGTAAGCATGATTAGAGGAATCAAATCCTCCAGCTTTCCAGAGGGTGTGAATTAACACCTTGCCTTCACATTTGGGAGAATAACCAGTTCAACTATTTTTTCCTCTGAGGATACGTTACAAAGGCACCTGGTGCCTGGGCCATTATCTTAATTTCCCCAGTATACTCTTCATCAGTCACACCTGGATAAACCTGTAATCCCCTTATGGTCATACTACTTCTCCCTAATATTAACCCCACTGTGCCCCAGGGCAGCCATAGGGATAGCTCGCACTCCCAAATCAGGTGTTAACACGTATCAGGAGGTGGGACTGAGATCCAATCCTGTGCTTCCTGGGATGGCACAAAAGAGGTTTTCAATGGTGGGTATTGGTGAGGAGCCTGCATAGTGATTGCCCCCACTGTTTGACAGGGCCAGGGCAGGCCCAGTTGGAAGTTTCCCTGTTCTATAAGAGGTTGCCCATCTATATCTGTTTTGGAGTGACATTCATTTGCCCAATGTTTTCCCCTCTGATGACAAGGGAGAGTCAAGCCCTGGGCCCACTAGCACCAGTTGGTGGCCTGGTGATGGGCCCTGAGATACCTAAGTGTAGTCTGGGTTTATTCTAACACTTCCTAGCAAAATGTCCCCCTTTTCCACAAGAAAAACATGCTCCTTTTTTTTCTTCCCCAGGGCGGAACACTTCCTTTGAGGCAGCAGCTAAGGCTATACTCTGGATGTGCCTCAGCCTGATATCTGCACAAATTCTAATCATTTCCTGCAGAGTACTCTTTTTCTAAATAGCCAAAGGGCTGTCTTACAGGCCTTGTTAGCATTCTCAAAAGCCAGCTGTTTTACCAGTATGTTGTCAGCTTCAGTATTCACCACTGTCCTGCCTTTGTTTTGCAGCAGGTATGCCATAAACTCTTGATATGGCTCATCGGGACCTTGGAGAAGGCTAGTTAATTCCAAAGTCCTTTCTCCTTTCATGGGTAGTTCTCACCATGCCCTTGTGCCTGCGATGGCAACCTGCTGATAAGCCTGAAGAGGATACTGTAATTGATTATCTATACCTTCAAAAGGTCCTCTTCCCATGAGCATGTGTGCAGTGATATGCACTCCATGGGCCAAATTATGGTTTGCCTGCTCCTGACACAACTCTGTAAAACCTGTTTTCCAGAGCAAGTAATCACCTGGAGGGAGGCGTGCTTTAGCCAGCCCTGTCCAGTCGTCTGGAGGCATAGCAGTATCTCCTACCACACTCTGTAAGAGCCCCAGCACAAATGGGCTGCAGAGTCACACATTGCACAGGATTGTTTTTCTTCCTTTAAAGTTTTAAATGGAATATTTTCATGAAACCTCTGTTGCGTGCCAGGATTGTTAGGGTCTGGTCACTCAAGCATAGGGTAAACCCTAAACCCAGCTGAGTCTTCTCTTTGACTGTGAACTTCCTGCAAGGCAGCCTGTTGGGGACTCTTAGCAAGAGCAGGAAATCTCCTGGCCTGGGGAGGGTAACCCCAAATGCATTGTTTCCAGTACTTGATGGGCCAGAGCATCCTCATAATCATCCTTACCTGACACTGAATCAGAATCAGAATCATCTTTGGACTGAATTTTAGTTTTATGTGAAAACTGATCCTCATAAGGTGGGGCTGATGCCTCAGTGGCTCCACCACCTGCAGGATCTTGTTCCTTCAAGGGATGATGCCTCTCACACTCCTGTATGACTGGTTGCAAGGGGTGAGTCCCACATCCTGGCTTGGATACTGAGGAGGAAAATCTTTGCTTATGTGAGGGAGTAGGATCCAAACAATCTCTAATCATGCACCACAAACTGAAGGGCTGCATTCCAGCCCTTCAGCCATATATCACACCCTCAGCCTACCTCCTACCTTGTTCCATGTTTCTAAATTTATAGTGCCCTCCTCAGGGAACCACAGGCAAGTATCCTGTACAAAATCTAAAAACTGCATAAGCTGAAGCAACCTGACCCTGCTTCCTCTAGTCTTTAGCATAGCATTTAAAGACTGTATATAGAGTTCTTGGTTCTTAGATTTATACTGTCCCATGTTTTCATGCCTGACTGTATTCAATTCACTCTCCCCCTCACCTTACTTCTTTCTTATTACATGTGTGCTTCTTGGAGAGTGTCTCCTCATCTTGGGCTTCAAGTTCCCTTGAAGTTAGGTCCCTGTTTGGACACCACCTCTCTTAGCGTGTGTGAGCTCATCCTAGGAACCTAATTGGAAGAGACAGGAGATTGAGAAAGGATAAAGGTCAAACATACAAAACAGCTGGGATCAGGTGAGCTGGACACTGGTGGAGACACACAATAGCCTCCACCACCTCCAGTGAGCTTATTTATATACCACAGCAAACAAAGAAGTAGAGCACCAGTTCTTGGGGTGGTGTGACATTGCAGTTATCAGGAACAGGGGGAACCTGCAATCGCTACTCTCTGCATGTAAACATCTTATGAAAAGCAGCTGTGCTGCATTTTGCCCTTGCCCCCTTCTATAGCTGGGGGTTGTGCCAAGCCCAGCCTGCAGGTTATGGTCATAGCTTTGCCCATTCCCTTCTGCAGTTGGGGGCTGTGCCAAAACCAGCCTGCAGACATAACAGTGCTTATGTCAAGTTCTCATAGGCTTCTCATACTCCACTCTCCACAAAGCAGGAGAGAAATAATAAAAATAAGGCCCAAAATTAATGAAGTAGAGACCAAAAACAACAATATAAAGAATCTATGCAACAAAAAGCTGGTTCATTGAAAAAATAAACAAGATTGACAAGCCCCTGGCAAATCTGACTAAAATGAGGAGGGAAAAGACCCAAATTAGCAAAATCAGAAATGAAAAAGGGTAGATAACAGAAATCCTAGGATCATCAGAAGCTACTTAGAGAACCTATATTCCAGTAAACTGGAAAACCTTGAAGAAGTGAACAAATTTCCAGATACTTATGCCCATCCAAAACTGAACCAAGAAGATATTAAACACCTAAACAGTCAAAATATCCCTATTTGTAGATGACATGATCCTATACCTCGAAGACCCAAAAACTCCACCCAAAAAGTTCTAGACACCATAAACAGCTTCAGCAATATAGCAGGATACAAAATCAACTTACAAAAATTAGTAGCCTTTCTATACACCAACAATGAACAAATTGAGAAACAATACAGATTGAGAAAGAATATATGAAAACAATTCCATTACAATAGCATAAAAAAATTAAATACCTAGGTGTAAACTTAATGAAGGACATAAATGACCTTTTCAAGGAGAACTATAAACCACTGAAGAGATCAAGAAAGACTACAGAAGATGGAAAGATCTCCCATGCTCATGGATTGATAGAATGAACCTAGTAAAAATGGCTATACTACCAAAAGAAATCTACATGTTCAATGCAATTCTCATCAAAATCCCAATGACATTCATAACAGAGATTGAAAAATCTACCCTAAAGTTCATTTGGAAATAGAAAATACTGCAAATAGCCAAGGCAATACTGAGCAAAAAGAGCAATGCTGGAGGTATCACAATATCTGACTTCAAACTATACTACACAGCCATATCAATAAAAACAGCATGGTACTGACATAAAACAGATATGAAGACCAGTGCAGCAGAATAGAGGACCTAGACAGGAATCCACACAGCTATGCCCACCTTATATTTGACAAAGGTGCCAAAACCATAAGATGGAGAAAAGATAGCCTCTTCAGCAAATGATGCTGGGAAAAGTGGCTATCCGCCTGCAGAAAACTGAAACTAGATCCATGCCTGTCACCCTGTACTAGTATTAACTCAAAATAGATTAAGGACCTTAATATCAGACCCAAAACCTTGAAAGTTAGTACACAAAAGAGCAAGGAATACCCTGGAAACAACAGGAATAGGCAAGGACTTCCTCAACAGAATTCCATCAGCCCAGCAACTAAGAGAAAGGATGGATAAATGGGACTACATGAAATTAAAAAGCTTCTGCACAACAAAAGAAATGGTCTCTAAATTGAAGAGTGGGAGAAAATCTTTGCTAGCTATACATGAGACAAAGGACTGATAACCAGAATATACAGGGGGCTCAAAAACCTAAACTCCCCAAAAATCAATGAACCAATAAAGAAGTAGGCAGCTGAACTAAACAGAAATTTTTCTAAGCAAGAAATCCAAATAGCCAAAAAACACATGAGAAAATGCTCAACATCCCTGACCATCAAGGAAATGCAAATCAAAACCACACTAAGATTCCACCTCACTCCTCTTAGAATGGCTATCATCAAGAACACCAACAACAAATGCTGCCGAGGATGCGGGGATAAAGGAACCCTCATACAGTGCTGATAGGAATGTAAGCTAGTACAACCACTATGGAAAACATTATGGAGGCTCCTTAAAAAACTAAACATAGATTTGCCATATGATCCAGCAGTACCACTCCTAGGGATCTACTCTAAGGATGCAACTCAATTTATAACAAAAGCATCTGCACACCCATGTTTATTGCAGCACTATTTACAATAGCCAAGTTATGGAAACAGCCAAGATTCCCCACAAGTGGTGAATGGATCAAGAAAATGTGGTATTTATACACAATGGAATTTTATTCAGCCACAAAGAAAAATGAATTTTATCATTCGTAAGTAAATGGATAGGACAAGAGAACATCATCTTAAGTGAACTTAGTCAGGCTCAGAAGGCTAAAAAATCACATGTTCTCCCTCATATGCAGATTATAGACCCAAAACAAATGCAGGAATATTATTGGACATGGGTCACACACTAAGGGGAGAACACACACAGGAGAAATAGGGAAAGGAAAGGAAATCTAAAACTTGAATATGGTCAATGTGCTCCCTGTTGAGGAGCAAATAAAATAATTTTAAAACAGCAGAGGCCACTGTGGGAAGGGGAGCAGGAAGTAGTGAAGAGGTCTGGTAGAGATGAACCAATGTGGGTTGAAATACACAAGTGCATGGAAGCAACACTAGGAATCTCTCTGTATAGCTATCTTTATCCCAAACCAGCAAAATCACTATTTTTCTTATGTTTTCTCTTCAACAAAATCAGAGAAGAGGAACAGGATCTGCCTAGAAGCAGAGGGATTAGGAGGTGGGGAGGTGGCACAAGCAATGTATAAGCATGTAAGTAAATGTAAAAATGGTAAAAGGAGAAAGAAAAAATAAAAACTATCATTAAATTAGTGTAAGTAGCAATTTAAATATTACTAATTCTTGTTTACTACTAAATAACTATTGATCAAAAGCTAAATATATTGTAAATTTTTGTAATAGTTTGTTAAATATGAAATTTTATCAGAAATAAATCTTTTAGTGAAATTAATAGGACAGGTGTTCTTTTCTTATTTAGTTTATATATCCAAAGATACTTACTGCTAAAATGAAAGAATTCACTCTAACATCAAAATAAAAGGAAGGAAGCCACTAGTAATGCAAACTTTGCCAACAGTACACTGTTGATTAAGTACATTTTTTTCAGTAAAATTCACTACATACACTTGTTAAGTTATATACACCTAATAAGTATATCCAAATTTTAAAAAGTGTATATGGATTTATTGTATCCAATAACCTTTTTGCAAAGTTTTGGGAGCCACGAGCTGCAATCTGACAAGGTCATTTTGGCTTAGCAGGATCCTGACAAGGTCAGGAACTGCAGGTGCACCACGTCTCTCACTGAGTTTTTGAGGAAACATGGAGAGGCTCCCTTTGTCTGGAGAAGAGAAACATTAACCTGAAGGTATTTGTTTATGATAGGTTAGGAACAGGGCACATGCCCTTGGCAACCAAGCCTGGGTTTGTGTATGTGAAACCAGGCCAAACTAGGTGAACACAGGGAAGTCTGGGTTTCGTTAGTGAAACTAGGAGGGTCCAGGTTTCATTTATGAAACTTAGGAGATTGGAGCAAGAACATTGTTTTTCAGGTAGAGGACATTGTTTCCCAGGCATAGAAACTCTCCTTGCATTGTATAACTTCCTACTTTGTACTGCTTATAAGCCTGATGCAAAAATAAAAAATTTGCCAGTTGGTCATCAGCCTCTGGCCCTCTCAATATATGTCTTGTCTGTTTGTTCTTTCCCTGAGCCTTTTTGTGTCAAGAACTTCTGCAATCCTGGCACAAAGGTAATTAAAATGTTTTTGCTTCAAGTCTGAATAAATGTTCAAGAATATACAAAACACTGGCTTATATCCAACATATGTTTATTTTACTCAAAGTTTTAATGTTGAGCTCTAGGAAGTAAACATGGATGTTCTCACCTGCTCCTCAAGTAAGCCTGCAAATAATGAGCCAAGACAGGACTGTAGTGAATAAGAGTGGGGTCCCTAGTTTTCTTTCCCAGAATGAGGTGTGCTTCTGTGAGAAAGCAGTCTTTTCTATCAAATTGTGTGTTGCTATTTTAATTACCTGCATTGTCTGTTGTTCTGAGTTCTTCTTCCAGATTCTTGCTCAGCCCTTTTGCCCACAAAAATTGCCCTTCAAGCTATGTATCTTAACCCTTCTCCCAAGTTAGTACAGAATTTCAGCCAATCGAGAAGATTGTGAACTTTTGATCTGGCCCAATACAGGTCAAGACACAGGGTCAGTCATATCAGGAATATAAGGAGGGACAGACTGCCCTGCCCCTTTGTACCTGCCGTGCCCATGGGGCCATGCACCTTCTGAAAAAGTATATTTTGCCTTCCCAAGGCAATTCTCCATTTCTGTGTCTTCAATTGTAACTCCGTGGTCTTTGGGGGGGTCTTATTTCTAACACTTCTCAATAGATTGGTATTTCCCCAGCATGCTTTTTATAATTCCTGAGTAATCCTAGGTGAATAAAGACCAAGACATTGTCATGAGTTCCTTGTTCCATTGAAATAAGACAACTATGCTGCCTTAGCTGTTTTATTCTCACAAGACTCCTTCTAGGATTGATGTGTTCTTTGGCAACCAAATAGGAGAGCTCATTAAACAAAAAAAAAATGCCCTGTCACCCCATTCTATAATATATCTGAATTCAAATCACTCAAGGATCAAAACACCATTGCTAACTCCTAGTGTTGCCAGATCAGGCAAATACATGTGCAACACACACACACACCATGCAGTTAAATTCAAATTTCAATAAACAGCAAATACTTTTTTTATTATTGTTTTAGAGACAGAGTCTCACTAAAGAGCTCAGCTAGCCTCAAACTCACCATCCTTCTGTCTCTGCCTGCTAGGTGCTGGATTACAGGCATGAGCCACTATGCCCAGCAACAAATGCTTCTTAAAATATAAAGAAAAGAAGATAGTGAAGAAGTGGGAACTTGCATGTGGTTTTCAGGCACATCAATTTTAGGATCTGGAAACTGATTGCTTTAACAACCAGTTTATGTGTACAGTGGCATGTGCACGTGCTTAGGTGGGTGCTCTTGCACATGTGTGCAAGTATATGGAAGGGGGGAGTTGGATGAACATACCCTTACTTAAGGACCAGTGGCCTGAGATAGTACTTCCTAGCAGGTCTGCATTAAATGGGTGAATGGCTTATAGTTGTACCACAGGACGTTGGCCTCTTCAGCCCATAGGAAAGCAATGGTTTACAGGCACAGTGACATCTAGTTCCATAGCCCAAATAAGAAAGGTTTGGAAGTCCCATATGAAAGCAGCTCTTACTAATACTGCAGGGTAGCACATCCATAAATACTCACAGCAGCATTCTTTATAAAATTAAAAACCTAGAAATAAATTAAATGTCATGAAAGAAAAATGCAGAATTGTAATATATTCAATTAACCAAATATTATAGTTGAATTAAAATAGATGAACTTGATTTATGTCTCCCAATGTAAAGAGATCTCAGAAATGTAGCAGTGAGAAAAAAAAGTAGGTTGTAGTTACAGTGCTGCAATTTTCTAAGTCACAAATATTATATGTTAAAAGCATATACACATTGATTAAAAAGATGTACAGTGACTTCAGAAAAGTGACTGCCTCTGTTTTGGGGGGAGAAGGAAGGAAAATGACATCAAAGAGGCAAACAAGAGCCATGGCAACTGACATCAACTGGGCATCAGTGCATCCACCAGGCTCTGCCCTCAGTTCTTCAGTTTTGTTTATTTAATCCTCTTACCAGCCCTGTGAGGCACTAGATTGCATTATCTCCATTTTGCAGATGAAGGAAACAAGTCAGAAACAAGTATGGGGGAAATTGCCCAAGGTTACACCACTCTAAAAAAGGATGCAAAAAAGGGTCCTCAACTGTGTATTTACATTTTTCTTTTATTAAAAAGATTGAGGTAAATATGACAAAATAACATAATAGATGAATGAGTTTTATTACACTTCATTTTCCATTTGTTTGAAATATCAAATTTCAAAACTCTGCTTTAGTCTTTATATAATTTGTGTAATAAAATCATTCTAAAATTCTGGTTATGATCACTTTTAAAGAAAACATGTCTTTTCCTCAACTGTCTTCACCAATGATAAATAAATTAAATACACTGGTATCCTTTCTTATACATATTTGCTATGGTGAAATGAAATAAAAAATACTTTACCTCAATTCTTTATTTTGCGGTACTAGAGTTTAAACTCAGTAAATTGAATTTTTAATTCAATTCAGTAAATTAAAATTAAATTTGAATTTAACTGTGTGATGTGTGTGTGTTGCACATGTATTTGCCTAATCTGGCAACACTAGGAGTTAGCAATGGTGTTTTGATCCTTGAGTGATCTGAATTCAGGGCCTTGTGATTCCTAGGCAGGCACTCTACCACTTGAGCCACTCCACCAGCCCTTCTAGCTCAGTCTTTATTAGACAATTTTGCTGTGAAACTATATGCCCCCTTGAATTCACATTATATTTTAAAAATGACTTTCATCCAAAAATCTGTGCTTTGAATGATCCAAATAGATGAATGGGAATTAGGCCAAATTTTTGCCTTAATTGATTTAATTAAGTAAATCTAGTAAATTTTTTGCAGATAAGTTAAAAGCCAATATTTAAAACCATGCTGCAATTAAAAATTTTAAGAGCCAAAAGAATAAGCAGTAGGAAGAATAATCTCTGATCCATGCACCTAGAAATTGTTTCAGGTGTTAATTTTATCCCTATTTCTGAAATGTAATCTAACATTTCAAACAAAACTATTGACAAGGAAGGTGATGGAATAATGAGATGAATCTATCCATTCTTCACTGGAACTACTCTCTTAGACTAGGAGAACAGCAGAGCTGTAGCACAGAGGCAGATCTCCACAAAGACCAGGAGCTGGGGGCAACTGGCCAAATCTTCCTGACAAATCTCAGGTGTTACCTAATTATTCTCTCTTTTTTTTTTTTCCTTTAAAAAGCTAGGGAATTCCCTTGATTCTCTTCTTTAACATTGGCAGGAGAGAGACCCAGCCCAAGTCAAGTAGATTGGTTTGGATAACAGCATGCTTTCAGCCTCAGGGACCCCTGGGAAGTCTGCAAGTAATTAAACAACTCTAAGATCAGTGAAGAAGTGCACACAGCATGATTTGAGCTGCTATCTCCACCATCAACTTACCACAGTGTCTGAAATTTCCATCAACATTTCTTCAGGTTCAGACATTGATCTGGGAAATTGCTCTCCTCTATATAACTACATGCCTTGTAAGAAAAGGATGTTGCCCCTGAAATAATATATTTGATTAATTGGATAATGGTTAAGAGACACCAGAAGGCCAGATGTGGTGGTGCACCTAGAATCTTAGTACCTGAGAGTTTGAGGCAAGAGGATAAAGAGTTTGAGGCCAGTCTGAGCTACATAGCAAGACCTTGTCAAAAATAAATAAATAAATAAAAGAAAAGCGAGATCACATACAAGAGAAAAGAACACAAAACAGATCAGTTTCAATGAGGAAAGTATAGAACAGTATACCTTGTAACAGTTAGATCAATGGATCAGTCAGGGATTGGTCAGGGGTCTTCAGAGAAACAATCAATAGGAGACAGATCTATAGAGAGAGAGCGATAACTGAGAGATTTATTAGGAAGATACTCAGACATGGAGAAACCCTTTACTTAGGATGGAGAAGCAGTAATCATAATCTTTGCTCCTTTCACAATTATCAGTGACTTAACTTTGAACTTGGGAATTCAACAATATTTAGCAAAAAATGAGATATTTGGGGGCCCAAAAGGGGGTCCTCTCAGAGTTCAGTTGCAAATTTACAGACTCACAAAATCACTGTGATGGTTCATCTTATTTGTCAACTTGATTGGTTTGAGAGAAGCCTAGGTGACTAATAAAGCATACTTCTGAAAGGCATTTCCAAAGACAGTTAACTAAAAGGGAGAAGTCCCACCCTGAATGTGCATGGCACCATCCAACAGAATGGGACCCCAGATGAAATAAAATGTGAAGGAGTAAGTCAACTAGCACAGGCATTCTCTCCCTGTTTCATGGCTGCCAAGAGATAAGTATCTCTTCTCTATCATGTCCTCTCCGCAGTGATGTTTAGTCTCGCCTCAAGCTTAAAAAACAATGGGGCCAAGAGACCATGGACTGAAACCATGAGTCAAAACAAATCTTTCCTCATTTTAAGTTCTTACTCTAAGGTATTTATCACAAAGATGAAAAGTCTCACTAACACAGTTGGTAACTACTAAGATGCATTTTGTGGAATGGAAAGGAGGATGTTATGAAAAGTATACATTGGCTGAGAGCTCAGTTTTTCAACTTAAAGACTAATGTCATTGGACTCCATTAGATTCAGTTCCTTCACCCATAAAAATTGAGATAACAATAATCTTTTAAGATTCTTGTGAAGATTATCAGAATAACTGATGAGTTATTAGCACTCAGTTAATGTGAGCTGATATTTCATTGTCATAAAATATCCATATAAATACACATCTACCAGTATAAGTGTGCACCCTTGGACAATGTCAACATCTCTCTCACTCAATGGATAATATTCAACACATATTTTACAAAGATCTAATATTCATTTTGATGACAAACATTTGATCAGTTACTTTGCCATGGGAACAGAAATGTGATGCATTGATTTTTCAGCTGACCCCTTACTAGTGCCAATATTAATTAGTTAATGTAAGGAGTGACTCAATAATGTGGGAATTTGCCAGCTCTGCATTTATTGTAAATTTGTTTAATATAGTTGTTTTTTTGGGATTCATTTTTAGGACTGACTTAAGAATCTGAAACTCAAATGTACCTTATCACCTTTAGCCTAGTTAAAACTTCCCTCCTCCATGTGGTTGTGAAATTAGCCCACTTGTTCTTGGTCTCACTGACTTAAATCCCAACACCTCCCACAACTGCTGACCACGTAAAACCTTATGGTCAACCCTAAAATCATGTAACATAAGTCACCCCCTTTTCAAATGTTTTCTTTAAACTGGCCAACCCACAAACCCCTCAGAAAAGCCCAAAAGATAACTTCCATGGACCTCAATAAAGGCATAATCCCAAAAGCCCTCTCTATCTAGCTCCCTACCCACTGGTTGAGTTCCCTGTCACCTCCAGGCTTCCCATCAGCATCCTGTCAGCCCCAGTCTCCTCTCTGGGACCTGTGAGTAGTAATTTCTTCTGTTTCATGTATTTTAGTTTCACTTTTATTGTGTCTTACCTCAACCTAACTTTCTAGGGCTCTCTTAAGAGAGTGGCTACCTTGGCTTATGGCCACTCCCAGTGACTTCGGGACCAAGTTAGAAAGAAACTAATAGTAATCACTTAAATCTGAGCATCTATCGGTCTGAAAGTATATTTGTGAGCTATCAAAGGTGATACATGGATTATTTTCCTCCATAAGCTTGATGGATTTTTGATACCAATAGTAAGCACTGAGTATTAAAAGGTAAGAAAGAGAAAGTTTTATGAGAAGTTGTGCATTTCCTTGACAGATTCTAAATCCATATAAATGGTTAGTATTTTTTCATATTTGTCATGCTTTTCCATACCAATAGCACACACAATTGACAAGATAATATAAATGGCCAACATGTAAAAGAATAGTAATTCTCAAATTTAGAAACCAGACCAGCTGTACCAGAATGACCTGGTAAGCCAGTTAAAAGCCTTCTTCACTCTGCATCCCACTCAACAAATAACAAATCAAAATTTCTTAAAATGGGGTCCAGGAATCTTCACATTTACCAAGCTCCCTAAATAATTCTTACTCAGAGTGAAGTCTGTAAAACACTAGGTTTAAGATGTAAGGTGTTGTGGTCACTTGATAGTAGCCTTTCTAATAACATGACCTTTTAAAAAGGTTACAGTTATTGACAACTAGCCCATGACTATTTCAGATCATGGACTGAAGTAGACACTTCTCTGTACCATACCATTCCAGGTATAGTTCTCAGAGGTGAGCTGCCCCTTATAGGTCCTCACTCTTCCTGTTAGGAAGGCTACAAAAGAGGTATGCAAACTTGGTGTCCTGCACAGGTGATGATTATGCTACAGTAATTCCTTTGTATGGGTAACTGTTAGGTTTTTCCCTAATTCAGTAATTGTTCAATGAACAATGACTAGTTCTTGTGATTCTTTTTCTTTTCTCTGTTCTGATCATATTTATTGGAATATAATTTTTGCCAGTTGAACCTAGTAAGAAAATCAGACTTCTATATTATATGCCTTTTCCCTTCATTTTTCTTAAGATTAATTTTTATTATATTCTTTAAATGCATAGCTATGTAACAGACTCAAAATATGGTTACTTCATCAAAGAGATTTTGCAAAGCACTGCTACATACCATTCTCCTTTAAACAAATTCAGACAAAACACAGTCCTGGAAGAGCATTTTCTCACCTGCAAAACAGTAGAGGGTTGAACTAGATCAGGAGATTCTTCAGCTTTATGATTGTTTGCGGATACAGCTATATCTCATTTCATATAGGTGTATTATTCACTCTGTGAATTACCCAAAACTTATACCTATAGTTGACTTTCTGCTGCCTCTCATGACACCTCTGAACCACCTCTCCTACTGTGAGTTTGTGCGGGTGTATGGAATAAAGAGCACTTTAATAATAGCCTAATCACAATGTAACTAAAAAAGGTAATTTGGTACCAAAATATTACACAATACACATCAAAGCAAACTTCAGTTATTTCTTACCATCTGCTACTTTGGATTACCACTTTTCCTCTCCACTAGTACCTTTATAATACCTTCATCTTAGCTTTTTTCAAAGTGCTAAAGACACAACATAATTTATCTGTAAATCTGTTTCTCTTATGTGTCAATCTATCTCACTTTCTATTTCACATTAACCTTAGTACATTTTTCTTTTACATTTTTAGTAAAATATGATCACGTCATATCTCTGTTATCTTATTCTACATGAGTAGGGTTTCTTTTTTGTTTTTCTTGAGCCCAGGAGGAACTTAAAATGCAAAATATTTACATTAAGAAAGTCATTTTTTCTCCAAAAAAAAAAAAAGTGTAGATAACACATGTTTAAAGAACCATCCAATTAGATAAATTTCTGTCTCTGGAAACTAGACCCCCAGAGTTGGTTCTCAAAGTCTGCATGTTTATACATAATACCTAATGGTATTTCTCACCTTAAGCTTAGAGTAAGTAATGAGTAATATGCATTACTCTGGGTATTTTCAAAATGTGCTGACCCTCTGAAACTTTCCAAATGGCTTCTTTGTGAGCTGTAAGGGCCATCTAGCTAGCTATAGATAAACAAGTTTTAACATATGGGCCATAGCACATACACAGCTCTGCTCCACTAGTGCAGAAAATTAAGAAAAGGTTGCTCTCTTGATATGAGGAACCCATGCAGAAGAAGCAGCACTATGTAGTGGAGGGCCTGCCTAAGGTGCACACAGAAAAGCTTAATTCTTGCTTCTTGTCTGCCACTCACTGGACATCCACTTGGTCCTGCCAAGTCTCCTTAGTTCCTCATATAAAAATTTAAAACAGTGCTTAATCAACTGGGGTCCTTCTCTCCTTTATTTCCTTTCTCTTCCCTCATTCTTCCTTCCTTCTTTTTCTTCTTCTTTCCCTTTAAGAAACATTTATTATATGACTACAGTATGTACATTCCCAAGATGGTGCTAGGTAGATGGGTATCCTAGTGAGGAAAACAATAATGAAGATATATCAAATAAACAATTGAGAGTAGGAAGAATATCCCAGAGAGAGGAAACATGTGCAAAGGTCCTGAGATGGGAAGGAGCACAGTTTGTTTAAAATAATTCAAGATTTGCAAACATATCCATTAAATTGATGATTCAGCTGAATATTTAAATGCTGGAAGGAAAATTCCTGCCATCTCCAGATGGCGATTCAGACAATTATATTAGCATAAACTCTTTGAAAAATAGCCTGCATTTTTACTTCATACTGTTGATCTCATGCCTGCAATCAATTAATGTAATAAAACTGTATGAAATGTGACCATCAGATACAATACAAACATTTCAAGCACAGGATATTATGGTAAATGCCTGGAGAATTCTGAAAGTTTCCAGAAAACCCAGGAGGATGATGAGTTTTTTATATTTACAGAATATAATTAAACACTAAGGCAACAGCTATCCAGTTATCTGTTACAAGTTCTTCCCTTCCCAGCATTGCTTCCCAATACTCAGCCTTAGCCTGATGACAGCTGATACCCTAGAGTGAGAAGACACATTAGTCACAGTAGTCATTATTACTTGAAGAGTCACAAAATAGATATAAAACGTTTACCTCAATCATTTTTCTCAATTCTCAGTTAAAACAAAAGCTGTGCCTTTGGCAACAAATTATGTCATGTGAAATGGTATTAACTATTGGATATTTTTCTCATTCCTTTTCAATTCCAACCTGTGCCTTTCATTTGCATGTCCTGCATTTAAAGCACAATGTCTACATGAATTGCAGCCCCTGTAGCCAGAATGAAGCAGAGAGCTCAATACTCATTCAAGTCAGGCAGGATAAACAACCAATTTGAATAACAAAGGTCCTCATTAAAAAAATTAAACACATTTGAAACCTTAAATTAGTATAGCTAACTAACCATAAGGAATTGCCTTATGCTATAGGAAAGAAAAATCCCACTTGCTACAACCTGCTATATTGTGACAATCTGAAATATGTCTGCTTTCTACCTGATGGCAAATTCCTTAAAAGTAGGGACTATGCCAAACCCACTTTGTTCTTTCTAAGCCTACAATGCTGAAGGTCACAGGAGCCAAATAAATGCTCATTAATCAACTCAAATAATGAACAGTAATTAAAGCTTACTAAATAGATGAACCCTCATGTTGAGGTATAATTTAGTACAGAATGGTCAGCTACCTGTTGGAATTTTTTATTTTGTTTTGTTTTGCTTGAGACAGGGGTCTTGAAATGTAACTCAAGCTGTCCTTGAACTCTCAATCCTCCTGCCTCAGCCCGAGAATGCAGGCATGTTCCACCATGTGCAGCTACCTGCTGGAATTTTAGCATATAGTTTTCCTTTCTGCCATCCTTTGTAGAACAATAGGTATGACATCAGACCTTTTATTAAAAAACATTTAAGTTACTTTATTACAGCTACAAATAACCTTTATTTGATGTAATATAATAAAACATTTTCAAATTTAACAACATATATATGATCATAATCATTTAAGTTATGACTATAAGTATATACGGTCACTTTAGCAAATCTGCGGTTCAGGAATTTATACAAGCTTTGACAGGACAGACCCCACCTCCCCTGGCAGGAAAGGCAGCCCTTCCCTGTGACTGATAAGAAGCATCAACATTTGGAAGAAGTCCATAATCCATGTTGGAATTTCACTTTATCTTGTGAGAGGACACACTCCTTTATCATAGGAAAATAATATTCTCTTTCAGTTCTCTTTTATCAAATGAAGGTTTGCATTCATTTTTCCCTTACAGTTTATGGGTATTATTCTTTTTTGATCTATGTCTTTCCATCTCCTAGGCTCGGACTTATTACATAGAACCATTTAAAAAAATACAATCCACAAAGGGACCTCTTTTGTTTCTTTACCTGCCCGAATGCCTACCACTTTTTATTTGGGGAAAGAAGGGCTGCATGACAAAATTAAGCCGGCACACATTTAAGATACAGAGAAAACGGAAACAACTTCTCTAGACGAAACCAATGGTGTTCTGGAACTTTTCCCAACAGTGGTCCAGGTGACCCCCAAATCACACAATCTAGTTGAATTCATATGTTTATGACCTATCTCCAAAAGCACCACAACAATTAGTGGACAACAATTGCCACACTTCTTCATAACATACAGTTACAGACCTGCCCCATAGGCTCACTGCACCCTTATAGAAAGTGAGTCAGCAACGTGTCAATAATCACGTTAATATACAATGCAGTTAGGTAGCACTCACTCTTCATCCAGGTACAAATCCTCACCAAGGAATCCCCCTCACCTCTCAGGACTCCTCAGAAGTGTGAGTGCAAGAAAAAGCTTTATTGGGTTTTATGCTTCTCTCCATCCTGAGTTCTGTTCCCAAGTTACACCACCACGATAAGGGAGTTAACAAAGAAAGTTCGTTGGTGGGAAATCACAGGGACCCTGCAGAAAAGCCAAACTATTTGACAGAAGCCTAAACAAACACTGCTCTGGGAAATCGTTTGTCTTAGCTAATGACTGGGTTCTGTTTTCTAACATGGACATGCAACATATTCAACACTCTGCTTACCGCAGTTTGCTTGGAAAGACACCCTTCTGTCATAGCACAAAATGTATTCTGTCACGTGAATGGTTCCTGAATATTCATCACAAGGCCTAGACTCAGAAGCATGGGAAGTGTGCATTGGAATTTTCTCCCACTTGCATGGATGGGGACATAGGCAAAGCACCAGAAACTGCTTCCCTTCTGGAACTCAGTTCTGTTAGTGTGCTTACTGCTGAGATGATCTGACTGTCTTACACTGAGAACTATTTTCATTTGCACACAATAGCACTGACCCACAGAAAGAAAAGAAGAGGCCACCACCTCCCCCATAATGTACTTTGTACAACAGATCATCCTGTTTTATCACGTTTTAGCCATCCCAAGAAAGCACAGAAGCCGCATTCCATTTTGCAGTCTTGGCAAATGATTTCACTGTTTCCACCTGTTTTGCCTTGTTTATTTCATCTCCATTATGCTGCTTTGGATCATGAATCATGACCTTTTTTTCTACAGTAGTCAGAGTTTTGTCTATAAAAGAGAGAGAGAGAGAGAGAGAAGAAAATGTTTTAGCAGAACCATAAATGTGAGTTTTCATTTTGCAGTAGGTGGATCTAATTTTTATGGCAGTCAGTAATTTGAATCATTTGTGGCCTCTAAGGTTTTATGAGCATCTCCAAAGGGAAAGAAAAAGTGCTGTGCTTCTTTTCATAAATTTCACAATTTCTACAAGTTGCCAAACCCTTAATTTGTTTCCAAATGAATACCAAATAGCCCATTTAGAAATTCTCTTATATAATACAGCTGTAGCCAAAAAATGGCTTTGCTCTCAAAAATTCTTACAAAATACTACAGCACTTGCCCTACATGAAAAGAATAATGGCTAAAAGAATAATGACTACTAGTGAGAGATGCCCTCCCCTGCAAATTTAGGAAAGTGGGCCCTAGTAATCAATGTGTACAGAAACCAGTATCCACCTTCCCTTACAGAAGTGATTCAAGACATGGAGAAGCATCAGCTAATGCCTGAGAAAAGTCTGTTCTCCTGGTGTAGAGCCATATTCCCCTAACTCTGTCCTTCTGTAGGTCTCACCTTACCACATTACCCCTTGTGCTTTGGAGCTGGGCTAGGAGGTCCCAGCTCCGGACTGCACTCCCAGTCTCAGCCTCCCCACCCCACTTAAAGCACTCCCCCGACCAACTTGGCTATCATGAGTCTGTCCCACTCCCCCTTCTCAGCTCAGTCACTCAAATGGGTGACTCAATGGAGGAATCTTCCTGGTGACAGGACCTGTTTCTCATGGTCTCTGGCTTTGCCCCTCAGCCTCACACAATAGTGCCCAAGGACAAAGGCCACACCTCAGCCCAGACCCAGTTCTTGGGATTCCTGGGTATCTGAGAATGGGGACTGTACACAGCCTATGTCCCCAACCATGCTCCATAGACACCTACTCCTAGCCTGGGGCCTTTGCCTCTTCTCAGCTTCAAGAGAGAACACATTATGGACGCCCTGGCCTCCTCTGCAGCTCAGCCTGGGCTGGCAGCATTTTCTGAACTCTACTGAATTCCCTCCAGACCTCAGTCCCAGCACCATCTCCAAAGTCTCCCTTTCCTCACCACCCACTTGCTAGCCATGGTGATAGTCTGGGGATTCCAGCTCCTAGACAGCCCAGACAACCTAGGCTTCTTTCCTCATCTAAACTGCACCCTCCTAGTGCAGGCCTTCCAAAGGCAGACCTCCTAACGCCCAACCCTTTTCCTGTGCTGAGGCTTTCCCCACACCATACCCTCAGCAGCCCCATCTCACTCCTGTTCAAAAGCCTCCATCTCCCTCCCTCTAGCCCTGCCCTTCCTCCTGGCCCTCTAGGCTGACCCCAATCTATCCAGCTTTCTAGTATTGCTGAAGACAGGCCCCAAGCTCCTTGTCCACCTCCATCCATAGCTGTACCCCTCTGCCCATGCATTTGTTCTGCTTTGAGCAGTCCCTACTCCCATCTCCCTACACTGTCCCTTCTTACTAAAATCTTACCCTTTCTTCAAGACCCACCTCAAATATCAACTTCTTTCATGATTTCTACCATGGACGTTTGCTTTCTAAGAATGATCCCCAAGGCTCATTTCTCTTGAGTACCCCTCTGTACTGCTTGATTTTATGTTTTGTGCTATGGGTATTTATTATTTCTAAGGGAAAAAAATGGAGTAAAAGAGAATAGAGCTGGGGATGAAATGGAAGAGGGTTTACTTAGTATGTGTGAGGCCCCCTGGTTCAATCCCCAGCACCACCACCAAAAAAAAAAAAAAAGAAAGAAAGAAAGAAAAAAGGGCAATTATCTGCCTTTTCTACTTTAAGGAGATGTTGCAAAATAGACTGTAGGCAATTGCAAAGCATGGATCAAGTAAGATACTATTATTATGATTTGATTTAATAAAAAATACAGTGCTGGATTTCAGCTGGCTAATGAAAGGGAAAATACCACTGTAGGGGATTTTTTTAAGTCCGTGAAATAACAAACTTTTTGCTTGCTTCTGTCTTTGAGGCAGCAACACATCACAGATACTCGGGTCTCAGGAGCCTTGATCTTTCTTCCCAATTTCCTCTGGGACCCATTTCATTTCTTTTTTTTTTTTATATTACTAGTTTCCATAAAGAAAGTGTACAATCATGCTGAATTCCAAAGCTTCAGCATAAACTCAGGAGCAGCACCTTGACAGAATTCACAGCAGAACTCCAAGGTTATTCTGCCAGGAGTCATTGCTAAGAACTTTTGCAATTGCCAGGATTAAAAGAGTCTCTTTTAAGAGGAAGACAATACAATCACCAAGGAGAAAAGGGGAGAGGAAAAGAAAGAGCTACTTCAACACAATTTCATGACATTCTTTTATATGGAAGTGTTTTAGAAACTGTTTTTTAATACTGTTCATAAATGATATCAAAGAACAAGTCATCATGACATAATACTGAAAAGCAATTTATGGCAATTCAAATCCATAAATAAAGTCATCCAATTAAAAAGATAAAAGAATCTGTGCTTATATCATATTATTACATTTGGGTTTGTAGTACCAGTATTTGAACACTTGTGAAGAAGTGAAAAAGACTAAAATTGATAGTAGTGAATTAAAATTACTAGTACAAAAGTATTCACAGCTTTTTTTCCCCTCTAGTCATTCTATGACCCCAAGGAAAATTCTTGACTGTCTGCTGGACTCCTGAGGCTCTGGTCATGCTGATCAAGAAAATGGGAAGAAATGGGTAAATATTTGGAAGTAGCAACACACAGTCTAATAGATTGCTCATACAGGAAAAGAAGAAAACTATTGTGTAGGGGGAAAATTGAGCCAAGAAGGCAGAGTGAGAAGCAAAAATAGAAATCAGAACCCAAGCAACCAGATGGGGAAAAGGGCTGAAGAAATTAGAGGAGCTTAGAATCCTTAGGATAGCCACCAGATATTTGAGAGCTCAAGGAAGGTATGAAGATTCTAAGAAGGTTTGCTGTGAACTATGGATTGGATGTCTTCTGTCATTCTTTCAGGGACTCCAGAAACTGGTTATGTCATTCATACCTAATAGAGTAAAACTCAAAATGGTATCCAACCCAATGGTGTCAAAGAACAAGTCATCAAAGCATAAAACCTAAAGGCAATTTATGGTGACTCAAATCCATAAGTAGTTATTCAACTAGCATGTGCTTGAATGCACCTGTGTAGTGTGTGGACCATGTGAATTCTTGGTCTGGTGACAAGTCTTTTATTAGCCACTCCCACCACTGGACACTCCACTGGACATGAGCTTCCAAAGGCTAACACTGTCACATACTCCTCTTTCTACACTGCCCCATGCCTGGCACCATATCTTATACACAGCAGGCCATCAAATGTTTCTGAAAAAACAAGCCAAAGAAGAGACTCTTTACATCCAGCCTGTACTTGCTAATTCATCCCACACAGTGCTGCTGAACCAGTCTTCACTACTTGGAGGTCTCCAGCCCTTAGTTGCAGAGATGCACTGATGATTCACTGCTGTTCAGGGTTTCCTACCCTTAGCATTATGGGCTGGATAATTCTTTGTTGTGGGAGGCTGGTCTCTATGTTGTAGGATATTTAGCAGCCTCTCTGGCCATCTAGATCTCAGTAGTAACCTTACACACACTGCGGTTGTGACAAGCAAAAACATCCCACAACATTGCCAAATGTCTCCTGGGGAAGAAGCAAAATTACTCTGAGAACTGATTGTGTATGCTAAAAGTCCAAATTCTTAGAGCTAGCATAGAAGATCCTTTATAGTTTTATCTCGATCTACCTTTCTACTTATTCTCCAACCCTTCTCTCATCCCAGTGCTAAGCTATAGCCAGACTGTCCTTTGCATAATCTCCCACACTGGTGCCTCTACATAAAATGTCCCCTCATCTGGAATATCACTTCTCATTGCCTTTAGCCACAAAAGGAGCTCATATCCTACAGGAAGCCTTCTCTGATCAGCATTAGTGTAAGCTTTGAGTTATTTTGTTCTTCTTTGGTTTTCCCATGACTTTTCCTGTCTACATCTTTCCTTATTACAAAAGGTTGAGTGTACATATGTCTTGGTATGTTCGGGCTGCTGCAACAAAATACCATAAACATGTTAGCTTATAAACATCAATCCATGTTGGGTGGACTGGGAAGTCCATGATCAAGGTACCATTAAATATGGTGTCTGGCAAGGCTCATTCTCTGCTTCATAAATTGGGCTTTCATGCTGTATCTTTGCATAGAAGAAGAAATAAAATAGTTCCTTCAGGTCTTTTTTATAAGGGTAGCAATCCACTCACGAGGACTCTGCTCTCATGACCTAATCACTTCCTACAGGCCACCCTTTTAGCACCATTGCATCAGAGACTGGATTTCAACATATGAATTTAGGGGGAACAAAAACATTCAGACCACAGAAGCATATGTGTGTACTTATGTGTGGTCTATCTAGTAGAAATATATGCACAAGGACAGGAAAAGTGTCATATATTTTCTGTATCCACCTATGTGCATGGCAGTTATACAAAAGAAACTAAAAAATAAATGTTCTAACATTGATACTGACTTCCTGATATATAATTAGAAAAATAACTATTTCCTAAAGTTGATGGATATTTTTAGGCCAATCACTCAAAATTATTTGCATATCCTATAATCATGTATTCAAACTGAGAGAAATGTGATAAGGGATTAGTAATTGTCTTAAATCAAAGGATAGCAGACTGTGGCCCATTGGCCAAATCCAGCTGGCCATTTCTTTTGTAAATAAAGTTTTATTGGTGCACATCCATACCCATTTGTTTACTTAAGTGGATGAGAAAGGTAGAGATGAGCAGTTTCAATAAAGACCATATGTACCTAGAAAAGCTTAAAATATTTACTATGTGGACCTTCAAAGTTAAGTTTGCTGACCTTTGTTTTAGACTAGCAGGGGGGAAAAAAAACCCACACCCCAAGCCTCCATACTACCTAAAGACACAAAGGCAAATATCTTTGTCCTTTATGCCAGCTGATTTGTTTTTATAAAAGGCACAGTAGAATAGAGCTAAAAGCACCTTTGAACACAGGCTTCCTGGGCTCAAATCCAGCTCCATTGCTCTTATCTGTATGTGGGAAAATTGTTTGATCTCTCCAAGCCCTTGTTTTGTCATTCTCAGAATGGAAATAAAGAAACTAGCCTATCATAAAGTACAGAAGATTAAGTGATATAATTCCCATGAAGAGCTCAGGAAGTGCCTACGAATGAGTTCTCTGTAAATGTGGGCTATTATTATTTTAAACTGGAACACCTGCTTGTGTTCCCTTTTTTTCTGAGGTGGGGGGAGTGAGACAAGGACTCATTCTGTAGCCCAGGCTGGCCTGAAACTCCCAATCCTCCTGCCTCAGCCTCCCAAGTACTGGTATAAGAGGTCTGTACCATCATACACAGCTGTGTTACATTTTTTTCAAGTATTATTTTTGTTACCTGAATTATTATCAAAAAATTATTCTCGTTCTTTGCCTGTAAAGAAAGCATGCAATATAGAGGTATTTTCTAGTCCAGGACATTATCTGTTCTCTCCACTCTGCACATCAGCTGCTTAACTGGACCCCCTACCACCAATCTTGCCCTTATAGCTGCCCTTCTCACTGTTGCCAAAGACTTTCCACAAATACAACCCTCATCGTGTTACTCCTGAGAACTGAAGCCAACATGTTTTCCTTTTTCTGTGCTAAATAACCCCAGAACCAGACAAAATAACCTAGCTGCTTGTTCCAAGAAATAGCTGCTTCCAAGAGATAAAACTGCATCAAATAAAAGAGCTTACTTACCAAGAGTAATAATTAGCTCATTAATACTTTTTTTCAAAGCCCTCACCTTCATGTACCCAACAAACCAAAGCAATATGTCATAAACCCAGCCCAGTCTTCACCATTTCTCTGCCTTAAAACCGCCCAGGCCCAGGCCTTAACACTCTTATCAGTATACTTGCCTTATTTCCTCTATCTGAGAAACTACTAAGACTGTATAGCAGGTGCCCTCCCATAGTGCAGCAATTCTAATAAATGAAATTTAGGGTAAGAGGTCATTCTAGTTGTCTTCATAGAGAACTGATGGCTACCACCCCTAGTTCAAGATCAAGCCAATAGCTATTTACTATCTCCAGTATGATTAGAAGCACATGCATTAGGGTGATTAATACCATACCTATGTGATCTTAGGTAAGTTATTTTATGTCTCTGAGCATCAAATTGTTCTTCTGAACACTGGTGGCAAGCTATAGAGCAGGTAGTGCATATTTGATAATTGTGGGTAATAAGTATTTTTTATAATCTGCTATGTATGAAGTACTGTACAAGGTTCTTAAACTAGAAATCTAAGAATTAACTCCTTCCCTAAAGGAATTCAAAATCTGGTGGGCAAATGCCAACAATAAATTCAGTAGAATCTTATAGGCCTATTATCTTGAAGGTTGCTCATAGTGCATACTCTAGAACTTAAAATTATATATATTTTTAAATGCTACTTTTTGTATTATGTACAATTCTATATGTACAAAAGAGTGGATGTGATAGAAATAAAACCAAATACTTGTGAAACTACACCCAGTTCAAGAATTACAACTTTCAGTTATAAGATAGAGGCAGTCTAGTATATGAAAAATGTGTGGTGCTAGGATTTAGATGGTATGGAATCTAGACTTAGTTGTAACACTCAAAATGTGTGGGGTATCTCACTTTCTAGGTCTCAATTACCTCTTCTGTCAACTGAGGGAACTGGACAAGATGACCAGGAAGTCTTTCCAGGCTAGAATAGTCCCTGCTTCATGCCAGGCTCAGTGTGGAGGAGCGTCTCCTCCTCTATCACCAGCACCTTCCATTTTCTCATTCCAAGTTTCTTTTATCTCAGCTTCCAAATATGGAGATATCTCCTCTACCTAGATTCCAAACAAAAATCTCCATTTGACCTGCTGATGACTCTAACTCCTATCTATCTCCTTCCTTCTGTACCATGCCAAACTTGTTAATATGTGGGTTACTTGTGAAACCTCCAGTTCCTTATCATCAGCAGCACTTTGTGGTCCCTTTCCAGACCTCCATGCCCTACTGTAATTGCTCCCTGGAAAGTCACTAAAGTCTCCCAAACAAACTCAACAGCTTTAGCAGGTCTCAACTACCAAGATAAGATAGTGGGCAGCACTTCCTGGAAGCTCTAATGGCTTTTAAGACCTTGTTCCATCCCGGCATCTGCTGCATGAACACAATTCCATGCTGGAAAGACTGTGTTTGCTTCCTTCCTCAAAAAAAAACTATCAGTGAAGTATGAGATCATCAGATAGAAGTATACTAGCAGTTAAAAGGTTAGTGTCATAGGAATTCAGTTATGAGGACATAGTTTAGATATGATTTATGGAAAATGACTGGAAAATACCCACCTCCTTGTTGTCAACCATATCAATTACAATTCATCCACAACCCCATCTCCTCTTCCAACCCAACTAAGACTTCCGGCTTTTGAAACTTTACAGAGTAGAGGAATGGAGTCTATACTATCCTGCATGCAAATAATCTGGTCCATTTAGTAGACAGTATAAGCTAGCTACTGATTCAGAAAGCTTTCTGTGATACAATTCAAGACGTTTCATGAAAGGGTTGGGGATAAAAGGAAAATAGTGATAAATGACCTTACAGCACAAATTCGGGTCTCTCGGGCCTCTCAGCAAGCTTCAGGGCCTCGTGCATGCCTGCAGCCGAAAGCTTCCGGTTGATATTCCGGTACTGGCACTGGAGCAGGCTGCGGTAGGTGGTCCTCAGGTCCCGGTTGAAGAAGGCATATATAAAAGGGTTAATGAGAGAGTTTGCATAGCCGAGCCACAGGCATGTCCTCTCTACCCACAGTGGGATGCAGCTGCAGGCAGTGCCACAGATGAAGGGCCTGGCAGTTGAAAGAAGGAAAAATGGCAGCCAGCACACAGTGAAGGCCCCGACAATGATCCCCAAGGTGGTGGCTGCTTTCTGTTCCCTCTTAAAGATGGAGATGTTTTTCCTTTCATGTTTGAGGAGTCTTGAAAGATTTGCACATTCTTCCACCTCCTTCTGGAGCTTCACCATCCCATTCAGGGAGATGACACTGTCTGGCTGCACACGAGGGAAGCCAGGGAACTTGTGTTTGGCGGCGCTCTTCCTGGCGGCCTTGTAAATCTGATAGTACATGAACAGCATGACAGACATGGGGATGTAGAACGCCACGGCAGTGGAGTAAATGGTGTAGCCAAAATCCTGGCTGATTAAGCACACCTTGTCGTCATTCACATTCTGAGCCCATCCGAAGAGTGGGGGCAAGGTGATGGAGGCAGAGAGCAGCCAGACAGAGAGAATCATTTTTGCCATGCATTTCCCATTCTGCCGCACAGGGTACGTGAGGGGCCTTGTGATGCCAAGGTACCTGGGAGAGAAATGGAAAGATGACAGGTGAACACTGGAACTGGAACTGATCAGCCGAGGAAGAGCTCCCAGCCAGCACTAGTGCCAATCTTCACAGCCCATCTAGGTAGCATCCCACTTGGCAGAAAGGTCAATGAAGGCTCTGAGATGTTACCTGTCTTATTCCAGGTCACACAGCCAGCAGAGGTACTCACTGCCAGGCCTCAGCCTGAGCACGCTGTGACCCTAAAGTTAGTCCATGCTTTTCTCATACCTTGTAGCTTCTGACAATCCATGTCGTCAATGAACTAAAGATTAAACACCTGCCTTCTCTCCTTAACCGCCATCACCAAGATCAGCTAGGAGCAAGACATCAAGCAGGACATGCGATTTGGTGACACAGCCTCACAAATAAACCACAGTCTGTCCCACTCTGGTATTATACACCCACTGATCTCCTCAGCCATCTTACTTCAGACCAGCTTTTAATTCATTTTGCCTTCCCATTGCCTCATAGCTAAGTATTTCCTTAAGATCACAGAAATTTGTGAGATATTTTGAAAATCCTGGGATTTGTGAATGGAAAATTCTCACACAACAGAAACATCAGAGGAACAGTCTTCTCCCCCAACCACCCCCCGCCTCTGCCCCGTGGTACTGGGGCTTGAACTCAGGGCCTACACCTTGAGCCACTCCACCAGCCCTTTTTTGTGATGAGTTTTTTTCAAGATGGGGGTCTTGTGAACTATTTGCCCAGGCTGGTTTTGAGCCACAATCCTCCTGATCTTTGCTAGGATTACAGGCATTAGCTACCAGCACTTGGCACAGAGGGACATTCTTTAAAATAAAAATAGCTTGTCTCATTGCCCCAGTTCTGAGGTGGATCACAAGAAAGGGCACAATTCTGAGAAATATTAAGAAAATCTAATGTTTTCTCTGTTCTTAGTTCTATCTAGAGAACAAATATTCCTTTACCTCTCTTATCAAGGATATATACTGCTAGAGATTCAGCAGAGAATATCTATCCAGTAAGATGTTTGGTCAAAAGCTTAATATTTTTCAGCTTTTCAAATTTGTTTTTTCCTCTATATTTAACAGTCTTACTTTCTATTTTGGGGAGAATGCACAGAGCACTTGAGAAACACAGTTGGTCATTTTGTTGTTGGGTTTTTTTTATTTCCTTTAAGGATAAAAAAGACATTCTGGAAACATGAAAAGAAAAGGTACAGGCAGTTCCTAACTTGCCAACAGCTCATTTTCTAAAAGTCAGTCAGCTGGTAGGTTAAACTTGAAAATCCCTGCTAGAAGAATCTTTGAGCCTTAAATTACCCCATAAAAGTCCAAAATCCTGCTTCCACAATGAAACTTAGTATCACTACAACATTTACAGGACAAAATTGAAATATAGTAAAAAGGCATAAGCCAGATTTGCATGTTCATGGAGAATATCTCTTCATTCGTTCAACACACACAGACATTTCTGAGTATCCACAGGGAATTGGTTCTAGGACCCCCATCATGGATACCAAAAGCCGTAGTATTCAAGTCCCTTATACAAAATGGCACAGTATTTGTACATAATCTACACATATCCTCCTTTATAGTTTAAATCATGTGCAGAATATTTATAATACCTAATATGATGTAGAACTATGTAAATAGTTGTAATACTGTATTGTTTAGGGAATACTGACAAGGAAACAAGTCTGCAGTGTTCAGTACAGACACACCCTTAGTAGGCCTAACTCTAAAGCATGCTATCTGCAGTTGGTTGCACCTGCAGGGGGAGAACTCACATATACAAAGTGCTGACCATATTAACAGCACTGTTGTAAAAGTTGGGGTGATAGCAATCAATGAAAGATATAAAATTTTTGAAATCTATGGGTCAGAGGGCAGGACTGAGTCCACGGTAAGATGAAGGGGATTTCTGGTCCCTTTCAAGGACTTGGGTGTTCTTGGCTCTGATGCTTTGTTCCACAAGCTCTATCTTCCCCTTTCTTGATGAAACTGACCCACAAGCATTATCCTTAGGTTTATCCACTGAAGTTAGGGCTAAGTTTTGTTCCCCCGACAGAATGAAGGAAAAACAAGATTTTCCTGAGGATGCAAGAATAAGAACCGAAAAGAAAGGGAAAAGAAAAGGGGAACTAGGAGGAAAAGGACAGAAAAAAAAAAGGAAAAAGGAGTGAAAGAAAGGGGACATGCGAGGTAAGCTTCATTTCATGTGGAATTATCTGAGTTTCAAGTTATGGAAACAATATTTTGAAAAGTTGCAAAATAAAAAAGGAACCCCTGAAGAAAGATGTTGACTGGAGGCCCACAGTTAAGCTGGTCCTGGCCTGAGACTGAATGCAGGCATCCACTAAAAAAGTCCCTCCCCTTGCTTTTGCTTAGGAGCTCTCTCAAGTGCTTCCTGACTAAGATCCCTTGTAGATCTCTTCTTTGATCTAGTTCTTGGGTGAGGTCCTACGGGTGTAGCCTTTTGGGCTTCTTCCTTGTTTCCCAGATCCCTTAAGCAGACTTTCCCAGAACTTAGACTTCAATTTCCATTCTTTTCTTTCTATAGCCCAAGGATAAACTGCCAGTTCTAGAGCCTGGATTTTGCCAAGTAACAGAGATCCGTTACTTCAAGCTGTTCCCCAGAAGGCCACCAGATGGCACTGTCAAACCGCTTTATGACTACTTACTGGGGTGAGGGAAGGAGTTTGGGATAGTGAATGGTTAGAGCATTAGGTGTATGATAGGAGGAGGAAGGACGATCACTTAAGACAAAAAGTTATTATTTTATTTGTGGGTTACCTAGAGTGCTAGCAAGCCTGGAATTCACAACCTGGTAAACACCTATTTTTGAGGAAGGTAGTTTAGTTTTTCTCTTCCATTCTTTCACATTTTCCTTACTGGAACAAGGGACTACACATTCAAGCTCAATTAAAAAAAAAAATCCAGGCTTTTACCTGCCCACATAAATAACACAGAATTCAAAAATATTAATCCTCAGAAGTAATTAATGGAGGACTGAAGGACATCTCAGAATATTAGATGATATCGTAACAACAGTGTTTCCACATTCTAGCACTCCTAATCTAACACATGGTATTTCAGTGATGGGAACTGTGCCATATTCAGTCTGCCTGAATGCATAAATTATACTCCATAAACATTCCATTATCTAATTGTTTTAAGTCACATCCTACAGTAAAGTGGTTAAATTTACTTCCTGTTTAAACAAATAAAAATTCTAAAATATTATGGGGGAGATAATTTCTTTAATGAGAACCTAAAACTTTAAATATCTAGGGAAAAGCTTTAAAAATCGTGAGGACTGGCTGAGTGCAGTGGTTCATATCTATAATCCTAGCTACTCCACAGGTAGACTTGAGGAGGATCACAGTTTGAAGCAAGCCCAGGCAAAAGGTTATTGAGACCCCATCTCAATCAATAAAGTCTTGGCATGGTGTCACATACCTGTCATCCTATCTACACAACGGGCATAAATAGGATCACGGTCCAGGCATGCCTAGGCATAAGCACGAGACCCTATTCAAAAAATAATGAAAACAAACAGAGCTGGGGACACGGCTCAAGTGGTAGAGTGTCTGCCTAGCAAGTCCAAGGACCTCATTTCAAACCCCAATAAAAATGGCCAGGACCTATATGCAGAAAACATAAAATTCTATTGAGATGCATAAAAGAATACTTACACACATGAAAAAAAATCCTTTTCCTTTAACAAGAAAATCAAATATTAAAAAAGTACTGATTATACCTCAATTAATGCATAAACATTATTCAACCCCAACGGAATAACCCGCAAGGCTACTGGTTTTGTCAAATGATTTTAAAGTTCATCAAGTCAATTTGTAAACATGGACACATAATCTGAAACAGAATAAAGAAGTGTGAGGTCCATAAAATACTATAAAGCCACAGAAGTAAAAGCCCAATAATACCTTCAAAAATAAACCAGAATGGGTCCTATAAATTGATTCAAATATATAAGGAAATTTAATATCAGAGGAGCCATTTTATATCAGTAACAAAGACTGGATATGCATGCATTTTCACAACTAACTAGCAATTGAAGTAAAATTGATACTGACTTTTGTCTTTTACTTTATTAAATATAAATCCCAGATAGACCAAAAATCATCATGTAAACTCAAACCTTAAGACTGTTGTGAGGAACATAGTTTTTGTTTCAATCACCTCAGGATACTGAGATACCTTGGCATAGGTGGAAGCTCCAAAGATTTGCTAGATGATATTGTACTTATCAACCATATTACATTGCACACTAAAAATATGAGGTTAAGTGTTTTTGACACAGTAAAATGAACTTTTACAAAAGGGTTTTAAGAAAAGCTTGAAACCACCATTGATAAATTTTTGTGACAAAAAATTTATAAACAAAAATAAGTGACATTTAGCTTAACTTAAAATTCATTATAGGCAGAGGCAAAAGTCAAACAGAGTTGGAATCCAAATGGCAAAAACCCAATATTCACAGATTTGTTACAGGTCAATAAAAAAAATTCCAATAAAAATAGTGAAGCAATTGCCCAAAAATACGAATGACCAATAATCACTCACAAGTATGAAGAAGTCGTTAGTAATTGAAAGGATGCAAAATTTCACACAATGACATGCATTCTGATCATTTGCCAATTTTTAAGAAAGACAAAACCAATACTGAAAAACTGAAAAAACAGGCACTGGGTTATTTTACTAGCAGAACTGTCAAGTGAGAGAGTAACTGAGCTAGCAATTGTCAATGGAAATAGCAGTTGGTATTTATTAACACTTACCCTTTCCTCAATAATCAG
Source organism: Castor canadensis (assembly GCF_047511655.1). Taxonomy (NCBI): domain Eukaryota; kingdom Metazoa; phylum Chordata; class Mammalia; order Rodentia; family Castoridae; genus Castor; species Castor canadensis. Next base: position 39,508,142 of record NC_133392.1, on the reverse strand, counting down.
ACCTTTAGGAATTTGCAAAGATAATTATGCAAATACAAATGACTAATATACAAAGATGTTAAAAACATATAAGGGGAAAACAATACAATCTAGGCACCTGTCAACAGGAAATTGAAGCGATAAGGCATGGTGTGTATCACACACTATAATGTGTGTATGTGTACACATGCAATGATTCAAAGTGACGACGTAGCCAGGTGTACACAAGCACAGTGAGTGCTGTAATCCCAGCACTCAGAAGACCAAAGCAGGAGAGTCACAAATTCAAGGCCAGTCTGAGCTGCACAGTGAAACCCTGTCTGAAAGAAATGAAAACCTAAAAACCAAAGCGATAGTATATGTCCATATTTATTGACATGGAAGCTACAAAAAAGTGAATAGAAAATAACATTTAACCTTCAAAGGAAAATAACATCATAAAATGTATTAATCTTTTTATGTAAAATTGGGTATGTGGTGTGCATGTGTGTCTATACTTAGATGTCTACAAGAATATCCACCAAAATATCATTAGCAGTTTAATCTGTGAAGAGATTTTAGTGGTTTTAAATTTTTCTTCATAATTTTCTCTGCTTGATTTTGCGTGTGTGTGTGTGTGTGTGTGTGTGTGGTACTGGGGCTTGAACTCAGGGCCTTCACCTTGAGCCATTCCACCAGCCCTATTTTTGTGATGGCTTTTTTTTTTTTTTTAAATAGGGTTTCTCAAACTATTTGCCTGGGCTGGCTTTGAAGCTCAATCCTCCTGATTTCTGCCTTCTGAGTAGCTAGGATTACAGGCATGAGCCATCGGCACCCAGCTCTGCTTGATTTTTTTTTACAGCAAGAATGTAAAAAGATGCTATTTTTATTTTAAGAACAAAATAAAATATTTAGAAGTATTAAGTGATTCCTAAATTACTGAAGTGATTCTGGCACTAGACACAAACTGGCTCACAAAATCCTTAAAAAGCTGATAATTAAATCTTATATTGTTTTATTTGATTAGCTTGTCAAAAGTGGTTTATTATAGCCAAATATTTGCACAAAGGAAATAGAACTCATTGGCATTTAAAATCTCATAATTAACTATATAAACTAATATTGGTATTCAGGAAAGTACTTATTCAAATTATACATTCATTCTCTTAAACCTTGTATAGGATAAATCTTACCTTCAAGCTAGACAAAGAAAAAAACACCCTAGATTGATTCTGAATATTACTTAATATGCATGGTTAATATTTATCACACTGACGATTTATGCTCACTGTTAATTAGAAAGCAGGGTGCTTTAAAGCCCTCAGGATTTAAATTTAAAATTTATACAAATGTTAAAATACAGTAAATCTTAGAGACAAAGGTGCCGAAGTATTATATAATTGAGAAATAATATGCAGGTCACCTTAGGGTTCCATTGAATAAGAGTTTTGAGAAAAAGAGGCTTGGGGAGCTGTAATCTGCATGGAGAGGAACTGGAAGCAAATTAACTCTCTGCCTGTCTTCCATCCTCACTGTATAGAAATTGTAGATAATGATTCTTTAATTAAATGGCATCTCCTGAGTTTCACTGCTATAGAATAACAGTTTCAGGGGCAAAAGAAACTGGGTGGAATTATTCTGAAATACAGTGGCTTTTAGAGGGTTCAGTTTAAGAAAGGTGTACACTCTGAGAAAAACTCTTTCAGGAGACATCTTTCCTTATTGAAGGAAAAATCCACTACACTCCACAATGCACTCCCCCATCCAGCACAAAAATTTAAAAATCCACTAGACTCTCCAGCCTGTAGCACTAGTTCCCCAAACCACTGAATTACCAGAATTGCCAAGGAGCTTTTGAAACCTGCAGATTCCTGAACCACCCTCCTCTTCCAAGAAGATTTGGAGGCTCAGGGACTGTACTGAGGACTTCTGCTCTGGGTCTTTGTTCTACACGCTATTGTCAAAGTAGCCTTCTACAAGGACTTTGCACTTGTCATATGACGAGCTCTACTTTTATGGTATTTATTTCATCTTCATGATCAGCTTCCAGTTTGGCCTGACAAAATCATCATGAGTCATATTTCTATTATATCAGCTACTCATTCTATCTCCCAGGACTAGATAAACGAGGTAGCCATGCTTTTTATCTATCTACTGAAGATGGATTTTATTTATATCTTAATAAAGGTACAGATTTATATATATATATATTACACACAGGGTTTGGGACCACAGCTCACCATAAGAGATAACACACACACATACACACAGACATGTATATACTGATATGTATGTATATATGTATGTGGGTATAAACAGATATGAAATTGCAAGTCTTGCAAAATCAAACTTACCATTATAGCCATTATTTCCTCTCTTCTACTCTACACTATTTGATTTCAGATTTCTTAAATGCTTGTGTTAATGCACAAAGTTGACTTCATAACCCATTAATGGATCATGGCACAAAGTTGGAAAATTACTGGTCTTCAATAAATAAATGAAAAGGTGCTCAACTCCATGAGTCATAAAAGAAACGCAAATTAAAAGCACAGTGAGATTCCCTGACCATCCAAATAGTGAAAATTAAAACTATGATGATGATGATAAAAACTTTAATGCCAAATGCTCTGTGAAGACATAGTACTTGTGGTCTGAGACCACTGGTGGGAGTATAAACTGATGCAGTAAGTTTGAGTAACTAGCTACTAAAGATGAGTCACATACATTCTACAGTCCAGTAATTCTTGTAGATATATAATGGATATTATCCAAAAAAAAGAAAATACATGTACAAGAAGGTTCATAGCAGCACAATTATTGATACTTCGAAATGAAACCAATCAATTCTACAGGAGGAAGTGAGTCCAGTCTGCAAAAGTAAGATGGCTCTATAAGTAGAGGTGCATTTCTATAATGGAATTCTAAGAAACAGTGCAGATGAACCAACTACTGCTTAATCATCAACACAGATGACTCTCACAAATATAATGGTGAGCTAAAGAAGCCAAAAACGAAGAGCACACCCTTCAAAAAATAAGCAAAATTAACCTGTGATGATAAAGACCAGAGCAGTGGTTACCTGGAAGAAAGGGGGACATCAGTGAGTAAAGGAGAATGAAAAAAATGGAGCACATTCTCTTTCTTTATCTGGATGTTCACTTTTTAAAAATTAAACAAAGCTGGGCATGCTGCTGAACATCTGTAATCCCAGCACTCAAACACTGAAGCAGAAGGACCATGAGACTGAGACAAACCTGGGCTGTACAGTGAGATCCTGTCTTGAAAAGAAAAATTAAATAATCTGTTATGATTCATGCAGTGCTTTAAATGTATAGAAATAAGTTGTTTCTTTTATTAAAAGTGGATTTTTAAAAACACACTGGACATATCACCTGCCATTAACCTCACTGCTAACCTATTCTCTAAAACCATGATTACAATGGGGTTCCATATGCATTCAAGCCATTTTCATCAGTGTTTCCAAACTGCAATTATAGTTAGAATGAGAAATTCACTCATTCTAACACCAATATTGAGGAAGAGAAGTGGGCAGAAGACAGAAAAGAGCAACAAAACTCAGTGTTTGGATACAGAACTTAAAAGGCCTCCTCTTTGAGAAAATTTATTATAAAACAAAAGAATATATGATTATAAAACAAGAAAATATATTATTATAAAACAGAGCTTCCCTTTAGAGGGAGAAGTAGACTCAGTTAAAATAAAGCAAATAACTTAAACCCACCAATACTTTAAAAAATCATATACAGTATTAGGTTACTGTTGCTGCATAACTAGCTATCGCAATCAAGTGGCTTAAAATAACACCAAGTATTATCTCACAGTTCTGTAAGTCAAGAGTCCAGGCACAACTCAACTGGGTTCACTACCCAGGGTCTTACCAGGTTGAGTCAAGTGCTGGCCAGAGCTGAGGTGCTGTGAGACTCAGAGTCCTCCTCCAAGAATTTACTTCCTTGTAGCTGTACAATGCATCAGGGTCTCATCTTCAAGGCCACAGAAGAACATCTGCTGCAGGTCCAAATCTCTCTGACTTTTGGATCCTCCTTAAAAAGGGCTCACCTGATTAGATCAGGCCCACCAACATTCAAGGGGAAGGAATTATACTGGGGGTGAAGACCAGGGAAGAAGAATTTTGGGGGCCCCTCCTAAACTTCTACCTACCACATGTTCTGTATGATAACAGAACTTAAGGACACAGTTTTACACCAACGAGGTTAAAGATCTTCATGCTACCTATTCTAGTTGAGACATAACTACCTGTGAGATTAATCTTGTCTGCATCTTATCACAAGGCAATTATTTTTTGCTGTATTTTTATGCCAGTCTGTATTTTTCTTATTATTAACTTGGGTTTTTTGCTCACCTAATATGTAAAATTCTAAATGTCTACGAAAAACTACCAAAGGATTTTTAAATAATTACAAAGTCATAAATGAACATTGTGGAAAATTAATAGTGAGTACTGAATTATATTTGGTGTGAATCACTTCAGTTGTATCTGTGCTTACAATAAATTCTAAATTTTACCACCCAAGAATTTGATCTTTTATTCCTCAGAGGGAAGGAAGGAAGGAAGAGAAGGAAGGAGGAAGGGAGCGAAGGAGGGAGGGATGGAAAGGCAAATAATAATCAAAATTTTACCTCCAATAATAAAACAAAGGAATGGTATAAGACCTTGGGTAAAAAGGTTACAGAAAAGAAAATATTTTGTTTCATGATGGCAACTGAGTGGTTTCTAGAAGAAACTTTGGGTTTCGTTTTATTTTCTTATGGTCCTAAAGATTGAACCCAGGGCCTTGTGTGTTCGAGGCAAGAACTCTATCACTGAGCTATGCCAACAGCCAGACTGAGTGGCTTCTAACCCCAGAGAACCAGAACTTAAAAGAGGATGAGTGAATAAATTCCTTAAAATTTTTAACACCATAATATCTGGAGAGATTTGCTTCTCCCCAGAAACAAATTGAGACATGAAAAGAAAACTAGTGAAAAACAATTAAAAAGTCACAATATACCATTTTCATAGAATTTTAAAAATCAGGAATGTAAATTAGTACAGGCATTATGAAAATGAGTATGGCAGTTCCTCAAAAATAAGCTAAAAGTAGACCTACTTATGACCCTAATATACATACATCCAAAGGAATTCTTTATTGAAGCACTATTCACAATAGCCAAGCTATGGAATCAGCCTAGATGCCCAACAACTAATGAATGGATAATGAAAGTATTGTATATATACACAATGGAATATTATTCAGCTATAAATAAGAATGAAATTATGTCATTTGCAAGAAAATGGATAGAACTGGAGATCATAATTGTTGAGCAAAATAAGCCAATCTCAGAAAGACAAATATCACATATATTTGCATATATGCAAGATCTAGACCTAATAATAATATGATAGTTGAAAAGGGGGTACTGTTTGGAAGGGAAGTAGCAAGAGGAGAGGGAAGAGAAAGGAGAAGGTGAGGGGGATGAATATGATTGAAGTATATACATAGTTATGAAACTGGCAAGACGAAACCCACTAAAAACTGTTAAAGGGGAGGGGAGAGGAGGGTTAAAAAGAGTAATAGAGGGAGTGAATTTAAGGTAGATTATATTTATGTATGGCAATGCCACAATGATCTTCCTTTATGCAATTAATTTATATTAATAATAAAAATAAATAAATATCTCAATTAAAAAAAGAAAGGCCAGCAGAACTCATCATCTTTCAGGACTGAACTGAGGGATATGCCACATTACAGCAGATGGGTGAATGACTGGCCCAGCAGAAAACGTTTTGGACCAGGACATTTAACAGGAACTCAGAATAAAGGACAGACCTCCATTAAGGGCTTCACTCAGCTGCAGTGGACTCTACTCCCATCCCTTCCCCAGTCCCTCACAGGCTCAGACAAGCAGATACTAGCCTCAAGGGATGGAAATAACTGGTATTGAACAAGGAGAATTCAACCTCACTGTGTGAGTGTAAGCATTAAGATGTAAATGACCCATGATAAGAATGAGCAAGACTTGGGGGGAAGGGGATAAGAAAGAGAAATAGAGGGAGTGAATTTATCAAAGTACATTGCATGCATGTATGGGAATATCACAATGAAATTCCTTTGCATAATTAGTATATGCTAATAAAAAGAGAAAAAACTAAAAGCTAAACTAAAAAATGAGCAAGATTTTTTAAATGGTTATAGCAACAGTTTTCTGTGCATGCTACACAAAACATGTACAATAATGACAACAATTAAAGAAGAAAGAAACAGAATATGCATGAGACTGTTGAACTAAGTCAAGAAGAAATAGAAGTAGTTGGAATAGAAGTAGTTTTCTTAAAGCAGAGGTGAAAGATGTTAAAATAGCAGAATGAGATAGAAAAAGAGACTGCAAAGTTATGGAAATAAATTGAGGCCAAAACACCTCCAGTGCATATTTGGAGTATGAGTTAGAAGCTTCCAGGACAGAACAGACAGAACTAAAAATTAAACCAATGCCATGAAGTGAAGTCTTAAAGCAATCATCAAACAACACATATGGGAGAATGTATTTGAGCAATGAGAGAGTAAATGTAGGATAAGGAGAGCATATGAAAATAAGACAACATAACTGTAACTAATATTCCTGAAGAAAATAAAGAACCCAACAAATGGTACAAAAAGTATGTAAGTAAATAGAAGAACAGTATGTAAAAGTATATGGAAATACAGGAAATTTTTCATGAATCAATGAAACAGGTGAATCTTAAGAACAGAGGGACACACAACATAGTTGGAAAAAAAACAATAATCATTATTATCCACAAGACCTATCCTGGTAAAGTTATTGAACTTCAAGACGTGGAAAACACCTCTATAGGCATTTGATACTAAAAAAAAGAAAACAAGAAATATGCAAAGTAGAAAGAAATCAGGGCAATTCTAAACAGTGTTATTCTATGACAGAACATAATAGAAAAATACTGAAAAGATCTGAACTTTAAAAACATGAAATATTCCTGTTATCTAAGATTATATAGTTAATAAGTCAACATTCTTAAACATGAAAGAACGTGAGGAATATAACATCCATAAACTCTTTGTTTATGGATCCTCCAACTAAAAGATGAGTCAAAATGAATTTAAAACCAGAAAAGCCATGTCTATCATTGATCCTGTTTAAATGTTGAACTAATATTTGTAGTAATTATGCTAGCAAAACAGAATATAAATTCTACAAAGTACAAATAACATACTCTGCAAGGATCAGGAGTTGGGGAAGCAGTGTAGATGTAGGACACAGTGTTAGGGCACTAATCTCTTCAACCTTCCTGGTACAGTTCAATTGATACTGCCTAAAATTTAACAAATAGTTCCTTTTGTGTATGGTACTGGGGTTTGAACTCAGGGCTTCACACTTGGGCAAGCGCTCTACCACTTGAGCTACATCCCGGCCCTTTTTACTTTTATTTTGTTTTTGAGATAGGGTCTCACTAACTTTGCTCAGGCTAGCCTTGAACTCACGATCCTCTTCCACTGTCTCCCAAGTAACTACAATTACGTACCACCACAACCAACATACCGTCTCCATAACACTAACCTCTTGATAGCTTTCATATTTTCCTCTATAATTCTTATATAATTTTTCAGGAGTAAATGCCTGATTTTGGCCATACTGGGGTTTGAACTCAGGGCCTCCTGCTTACTAGAAGCAGGCACTCTACTGCTTGAGCTACACCCCCAAGTTAGTACCTCTTACTTAAAAGTTCTTCCTTCTATTTCACTTTTTTCTTTTCAATTAAAGTTAACTTAGTTTTAATATTTTGTTAAAATAACATGTATGGTATGATCTCATTCTTACAATTTTTAACTAATGACTATCTAGTACCTAAGTTAACCAACCAGCTAACCAGCCCTCCTTATCTAAGTAGAAATAAGCATGAAGAAATACCTAAAAAGATATTCATCAAATGTTGGCATTCATTTTATTTTTCTGCATAGAGTGAGTTTAAGTGATTTTTACTTCCATTTTTACTCTTTATCATTTATTTATAATAATTTATTTATATAATTTATTTATAATATGAGCACATATAATTTTTCAAAAAAAATCAAATTACCACTCTAAAATATTACAAAGCTTTTTTTATTTTGTTGATTTCTTGGACTGCTTCTACTTCAGTATTATCTCTTTTCTAAATACATGTATATATTGTGAAATGATTACCATAATCAAGTTAATCCACACATCTATCACCTCCTACAGTTAGCAGTTGTTTGTGAGAGATGAGAACACATACAAGACCTTAGCAAATTTCAAGTATGCAACGACAGGTTACTTCTCAGAATCCTTCTGCTCACAGCTCAACAGCACAAAACACATCTTTTTGTGCTCTATTATACTCAAGAGTGTGAGACAACCCTGAGTGGCTAACTGAGACATGACCACACACAGAAGAGGGACCATCTGAACCAAATAAGGTTCTTTAAATAAGGAAGAAAAAAGAACATGCTGTTAGATTTTTTTTAAATAAAAAACAGGTAAAATTTTCTTATCGCTCAAAAATTGATCTTATTAATTAATATTTTGGAGTATACTCTTACAATTTTTCTTTTTGATTCCTTCATTTCTTGCATTCATTCACTGGTTTATTGAGAGTCTACTACTTTCTGCTGTTGGTCTAGGCAATGAAGATGTTGATGGTGGTAAGGACAGGAAGTAAATCATCATCCATGGTTACTTGGGGACAGGGCTGGGTGGTATGTAAATGAAGACAGGGATAGAGTGAGAAGGGGGCCAGGAATTGAGTTGAGAATGGGCCTGTCTGAGCAGAATCCTGAAAGAGGAAGACAATGAGCCATGTCAAGATGCAGGGAAAAGGAATCCTATGTCCAGAAGTCCTCCAAGAGCAACACATGGCCATGACTAAAAGGCAGCAAAGGGGTCGATGTGGGTGGCACTAAGTGTGCAAGAAAAAAAGAAGAATGTGACAAATTCCAAAATGGTCAAGAACCAAACTTTATAGGGCTTGAATTCAAGCAGACACACATGTATAAACTGGCCAACTCTAATTCTAGCATATTTATTTTTAAAATATAGGCAATCTTTTACATCTTTTAAATTCTATTAACCTAAAGGAGATGTAAAGTTTAACTTTTCTCTTAATCTTAAATTTATGACTTAAATTTGACGCATTCATACAAGTAATTTCCTCAGCTTCATACCTCACACTTTATATAATTTGAAAGAACATGAGTTTTGTCTTTTTTTAAACCAACATTTAAGCAGAGTAAAATATCTAGGTGTGAAAATGTTGACCAACCAGAATACTTATGGAATAAATGGTTTTATTAAATGAATTCTAAGGTTAATTCTTTGTTCCTTATTGTAAAAACAAAATCTTTCTAAAATACACTAGGCAGGTTTCTACTTACATGAGTACAGTTACTGACTATGATAGAAGTTTCTTTGATGACTCCAGGGGTTGTACAGTCTCAGTATTGCTAATAGCCATCCATGTACAGACACATAAAGGAAAGAAAATCCAATTAACTGAAGCTCTTAGTTAGCTGAGGTCAGGCAAGACTTTGCAAGGGCAGGGCAAATGAGAGCAAGTCTTCTACAGAGAAAGTGAGGGTGTGGTAGGCAGGGAGGCATTGGGCTGATAACAGCCTCACCAAGTGGCTTAAGCAAATAGAGTTTGTTTTCTGGAGGTCACAAGGCCAGAATAGGTTAGGTGACTGTACAATGCCACCAGGGACCCAAGATCTTGCTAGGTTCTATTATCAAGAGACTTACCTTGTGGCCATAAGACAGCTCCTATAGAAAAGAGGCCCACTATCCATGCTCCAGGAAAAAAAAAAAAAAAGACAGGTAAAAGGCCAAAGGGCAAGAGATAAAGCCAACAAGTCTGTCCAAATTTAAGAACACTTCTAGGAGCCATCCCTAAGAACTCTCATTTCTGTCTCATTGGTCAGGACTATGATTTTGGACCACCATGGCACCAATAGGCTGGGAAGCAATGCTGTCCTGAGCAAAACCAGGGTTCTGGAAATAAGAAAAATGAATGAATGGATTTGTAGAAGGCAACCAGGAGTTGTACAAAAAGGAGTTTATAGCACAATTAAGGGAAATAGGAAATTGGCTCCTGAATCCGCATGTCTCATGGGATGATGGGATATGAGAAGCAGATAGGATCCGTAGGATTTGTGTCAAGAAATAAGTGTCACCTCCCTACCTACCACCCCAAATCACACATGCCTTAGTCAATGTTGAAAATTCCTCCATGCACACTTTTATGGGCAAATTTACTACAGTTCTTTCCTCTTCCATTTCCCCTAAAGTTAGTTCTTTTTTTTTAATTTAATTACTTACATGTGTATACATTATTTGGGCCACCTCCCTCCTCCTAAAGTTAGTTCTAACTAGCTGAGCTACAGATCCCAAAGGATGATGACTACACTCTATTCATCCCAGACATTTCAAAATAGTAGAGTAAATCCCTGGACATAGTGAGGCCCTTGAGTATGCTCCTGAAACAGAGGTTCCATAATAAACTGAAAGGACAGTTTTATTGCTTTCACTGCTCAAACATGGCTCCCTTCAATAAATTGAGGTCATCCATAGAAACATACTACTTTTGCAATTAATCCAGGCTTTTTACCACTTGCCTTCTCTTAGCATCTCTCACATTGTACTTGCCCATCTCCTCCACTGTCAAACTTGGCTCCATACATAGACCTCTTTTCATGTGACCCTCTTCCATCTGTGTCTCCCAACTCAAGCCTGTAATTGATTTTTTTTTTCAGAATTTTGGAGGGTGACCTCAGACTCTCTAAACACAACTTCAAACATTCTCCAGCCTGAGATACCTTGACCTTTGCATTGTTCTGCTTGATTGGCTCCCCTGCAGAGAGAAAATGAAGTGCCTCTAACTTTCTGCACAGTGTTATCTGGTTGGTGGAATCAACCATCTTGAAGCCTGACTCTGGCTGGGAACACTAATGAAGTACCAGAAGAGAGGATGCTAAATGTACCACTTCACATTGTCTTCCTGTTTCACCCAGGAGCAATCTGTGAGTATATGTGTGCCTCATTAAGCTATGTTTAAAGAAATTTCAAGTTTCTCCTTCTCCTTTGGAGCAGAGAATGTTAGAACAGAGGAGGAATCAGGACAAACACAGGAAGACGGAACATCATAAGGAATAACAAAATGAAACTCTACACTTCTAAATCTGCTAAGAAGTAAAATCTGATGTGATTGTAAGAATAGCTAATGTTTTGTCCCAGGGAGGAAGCAGCAAGAGAGACAGACAAAGCTTCCCTGGATTCACTTGCTCTAGCCTCCCTGCCTCTGCAAATTTTGATTCTCAAATTTTGTATCAGTTCAAAGAAGCTGGGTTATGTGCTGGTCACAAACAACCCCCAAATCACAGCAAATGTTAATTTTTACTCATGTCACCTTTTCTCTGCGCCAGAGACTCTCTAGGCCACTTCTCCTCTGTGAGACAGCTACATAGTACATCTGTGTCAGGGAAAGAGGCCTCTAGAGACTTCCACACCCATAGTAAATGATGCTATTCAGAAAGAACACTTGTCACTTCCCCTCACAATCTTCCATAGCCGTGATTAATCAGAGGGGGCAGGAAATGGAAAAATTCATCATGTGCCCAGAAGAAAGATAAATGGAGATACTGGAGACTGAATGAATACTTGTTCTTCCATGTTACTTTTCCATCCATACTTTAGGGTAAATGGCCCCTCTTCCTAGATGTCCTACCCCTGATCATTTTCTTGGTGAATCTATATTCCCATTGTCCGTTCTCCTCACTGCAGCACTGCTCCCAGGCCAGAACTCTATCCATAAAATGGCCTGGCCATATCATGCCATTATTTGTTATCTCACTCACAAGATTACAAGCTGTTAAAGGTATATTGCTCATCTTTTTAAAATTCAAGTATGGAGCTCAGTATGTGTCACAAGGTATTCACAGTATGTGATAAATTAAATGAATAAACACACAGACACCCAGGGAATGCCAGGGATCAATGAAAGACACAGAGCAAGGGAAAAGACCATTCAGAATGAAGGTCGATCCACATCAAGAGTGACAAAATCAAGCTCTCTGCATATGTAAATCTGCTAGGAAGGAAAATCTAATGAGATTATGAGAAGTGGCCTATTCTCCTGACCCAGCAATAGACAAACATTCCAGTGCCTGGAACGTTGTAAGATTCCAAATGCTTTAGTTTCCTCTTCCTCCTTAAGAATTTTATTGGTTTGAAGAAGAAAACATAGACAAGTAAAGCTCCATAGCAAGGAACAATGGGTGTGGCTTGAATTTTAAAATGTTGAAACAGTTTTCATTTTTATGTTTAAGAAACAACATTTGACTAGAGAAAAATCTCAAATAATACAAATGGTATGAACAAAAAAGTGAAGGTTTCCTTCTCCACTTGTATCCTAGAATCTCCAATGTGGCACTTAGAAATAATCGCTATTAACAGTGCATTCTCCAGAAATTCTCTGTGCATGCTGTGTTCACATATGTTGATATGTAATCCTTTTCTAGAAATAACATCATGTTTACATATTCCACAACTTGCTCTTTTCTCTTCATATTATATATTGGACATCTCCATATCAGTACATATAAATATATAACATTCATTTTTTCAATATATATACATTTTTTGAGACAGTGTTTCCCTGTGTAATCCAAGCTGGCCTCAAATTTACCATCCTCCTGCCTCAGTCCCCCAAGTGCTAGAGTTACAGGTGTGCACCATCATACCTTACTAATAGATATATACTTTAGTGAACAATTTCTATTTGACACTGGAACTTCTTAGAAGACACTAAATTGACTATTTTAGATTTTACGCTCTCTCTCTTCTCTGAAGTCATTCTAAATGGGCAATGGGAGAAGTAGAATCCATGAAAAATAAAATTGTTTTAGTACTGAGCTATCACATTCATACTTTAGTATGTTGGGTTTTGAAGACAGGGTTTCACTATAGTCCAGTCTGGCCTGGAACGTACTATGTAGCCCAGGCTGGCCTCAAACTCACGATCATCCTGCTTCAGCCTCCAGAGTACTGGAATTACAAGGGTGTACCACTGTGCCTGGCTCCATCTACCTGTATTCTGCTGTATACTTACATAATTCATACCCTTATTGTGAGGCTTAATAGATAATCCATGTCATATGTTGTCCTGAATGTTAAACTAACATGTATTGATTCAGTGTGTTATTACAATTCATGCATACAGCAGGCATCAATCAAATCCTGCCTGCCATTATTCACTCTCCCCACTTCCTGACCCTAGAAACCACTATTACTATATTTATATTCCAGCCAACTTTTTAAACTTCCATTTATGAAAGACAACATACAGTACTTGTCTTTCTGTGTCTGGCATATCTCACTTAAAATAATTCTTTAAGTTCCATTTATTTTGCTACAAATGACACAATTTAATTGCTCTTTGTGACCAAATACTATTCCTTTGTATATACACACGTTTTCTTCATCCTTTCATCCAATGATGGGCACCTAGTTGATTTCATATCTTAGCTATTGTGAATAATGCCACAATAAACAAGGTGTACAGTTGTCACTTTGAAATGTCCTACATCCGTCTGAATACTGCAGTGATGGCTCTGCTTCTCAGAGGGAGCACTCAGAAGATTTCAGACCAGCAAAGTTCAGGAATGTGAGCTCCCAAGCCAAGCTGCCCAGATTCAAACTCAGCGTCCAATTCTTAAGCTAAAAAGAGCCACTTAACCCTCCCAAGGCTTCATTACCTCACCTTTAACCCTATCGGTTAATAATGGTGCTTATGTAACAAGGCTATAATAAAGTAAAATAATTTTCATTATGTGCTCAGTATACTGCATGAAATGCAGCATAAATGGGGATGATGGCTGCTACAGTTTGGATCTAGAATGTTTTCCAAAGGCCAGTGAGTTAAAGGTTAGGTCCCCAACCTATGGTGCTACAGGGAGGTGATAGAAACTTTTAAGAAGTAGGACCTACAGGAAAGTTTTAACCATTGGGAGCATGCTGTCAAAAGGGGTGGTGGGACCCCAGCCTCTTCCTCTTTCTCTTTCACTTCCTGGTCACAATATGAATGGCCTTGCTCTGCCATATGCTCCACCAGGATGTGCTGCTCCCCAATGAGAGGCATGAAAGCAATGAGTCTGCCAAATCATGGATTGGAACCTCCAAAACCATGAGCCAAAGTAAACCTTTTCTCTTTATGAGTTGACTATTTCAGGTATTTGTTACTGCAATGGAAAACTGACAAGACCATGGCAATAATGAGCTAAGCCTCTCCAAAATTCCTGACTTCCTTGACCAGTCATCCTCCTTGAATCATGACCCATCGCCTTCCCTGTACTTCAAGGAATGAGATAGCCTAGATCCTTCCAGAGGAAATGCATTCCAAAAAATGCTATAACGGTATCCTTAAATGGCCAAGTAGATTGAAGCAGAATCTCCTCAGGAGTAGTATGAACTCAACCCTAAGAGTACCTACCATGGTTACAGATTCTCAAGAAAAATTTCCCTCTGCCTTGTGCCAGGGTTAAAAGAAAGCAAACTTGCCTACTCACTTCCTTGCAATTTCTCCTCCCTGACACCCTTGCAAGGGTCTTGGATTTGGGTGGAGCTTCAGTCTCTCTCCCCACTGTGTAATAACCCTGTATTTATCTCCTGCCTCTAGAATACAGCCTCTACATTCAAGACTGTAGGCCATGAGAACTCAGCAACTACCCCAAGAGAGGCCAGCAGCTTTCATACTGGCTTCCCTCTCCAGATGCTTGCTTTCTCTCCATTTCAGGCCACTTACTTTCTTGATAGTTCAGTCATATGATTTAAAATTACAAATGTAAAATTTTTTATCCAGCATTTTCACTGTTTTGTATTACTTGGACTTTCTAGGATACATAATCTATCCATACTACTACTAGAAATAGCCTGAATTTTAATTTGGTGGTAAAATTTACTCAGTGTTTTATTCCTCATTACTTGATAGTTTATTTTTGCCTCTCCTTGTCATCCACTTCAATTACTGTGATGTTCCTACTATACTTTAAAGCCCTCAAACAATTCACCTCGGACTGAGTTTTCTCTTCTCATACTCCACTATGCTACAAGTCTCCACCATGAATCTTCCAACGAGGTCTACTCATAGGAGAAAGGTTATTGTATAATTATTATTTTTAATCTGTGACTTCAAACAAGATTCCTACAAATATAATTCTTGACAAGTACAACAGAACTACACAAAGAAAAGGAAGCTTAATTATATTATTTCTAAGACAAGTCATATTTAAAAGATGATGTGAAATAGTACAGCATTTTATACATTATCTGTCATAAAATACACCACGTACAAGACTCTCTAATCATGATACCAGTCAACTCTAAAACCTTTTCTTTATCTTAAAATTAATCACAAAATTAAGCTGAAAAGATCCACTAATAATCCCTCTATCACATGGTAAGAACTTCCAGGTTGTTCTTTCTCTGATGCTCAAGCTATGGAGTTCTGTGACCAGACTCTGAGACCAAGAGCCTGAGTGTGAATTCTGGCTCTACTTCTCACTAGGTCAGAGTTCAAAGGCAGATAATATTTCACCTCTTGGAGCCTCTGGGCTTCATATGCCCAGCCAGAGTACTAGCCCATCCCTTAGAGAACTGTGTCAGGATTTAAAAAAGAATTTTTAAAAAGTCACTGGTATAGTACCAGGCATGTCATGTGGTAACTATAAGCATGATTAATATTATCTAGAACAAAGTGTTAGAGTTTCCTGCGTGACTCAGCAGCATCAACACCAGTCTGTACAGCACCATATTTCTTCCCAGTCCATCCATCCACCATTCACACTCTCAGCCACTGCAGGAAAGACTTCCTCCTGCCATTGCACAGGTGGCTCCTCTGCCTGGAACACTCATAGTGTTGTTCAGGAGAAGACTTCTCATTCTTTAGGGGAAGATGCTACTTCTTCCAGAAAGACCCTCCAGTCTCCATAAGTGCCCTGCCTTGCATTCCTGGGCACCTCCACCTCATCAAATGCACTGTATTACAGGTACCCACTTATTTGTCTGGATTCTCAGTAATATAAGATGCATTAAGACAGAAACCATGTTTTCCCTTTGTCAGCACAAAATTCAAGACCTAGTGAATGGCTGATATGACATAGGCATTAAGGAAATATCAGGTGAATGACTGAATGAATGAAATATTCAGAAACCTGTAGTAAAAAACTTCTTTATCCTGTACATATCACATAGAGGCAATGAGAAACAGCAAAGGTGTTTGATCATTCAGACAGACCTAAATATTGACATACTCAAAACAGTGATGAAGACTTTCAACACAGTCTTGTTTGTAAAGCCAAGTAGAATCTAGGGGATTTTTTAAATCCTACAAGAAAATTCCTTTGTTACCTTTGTAATGCCCCTCCCCACCCACAGCTATCCATCTGTTCTTCATCCCCTGACCCAACACAGACATACAAACATACACACACACACACACACACACACACACACACACACACACTTCTCCATATAACACAAGAGTCAGTACCTGGAAGACTGGCACTAAATAAATAATATCTGAGTAACTGAATGGAAATCCTGCATGTCCTCCTTTGATTCTAACACTGCCCTTGGCAATAGCATTTCAGCTAAGAAACAGTACTAGACTTGGAGCCATCTGCCTGAGTCCTTGTTTTGTGACAGATTTTAAATAACTCCAACATTCATTTTTATTCTTTACTTCATCCTTAAAACTGTGTCAATTTTCCCCCATTTTTTACTACTCCTCAAACTGCACCGTAACACCTAAAGATTGAGTGCAGAAAACAGCGATCCACAAAGTCACACAGCTCCTGACACCACTTCTCAAGCAAGCTGGAAAGCAGTCACTAGCTGCCTGCTAAGCAACCTGACATCAGAATGCATCTGCCCCTGGAGTGTGCTTCCTCAACTAAATTCATGTGACCACAGGGAGGTGGCCTTTCTGCAAGGTGCTGTCACACCACCTGGCTTCCATCTTAAATACTGCTCATATCAAGCACTGCTGGGGAGGGCACATCCTCAGCACAGATGCCCAGGCTTCCCTCTGACCTGAACCAAAAAAACTTGCAATTTAGAAGAGCAGGCAGGTTAACACCTGATCTTTACTCAGCACTGCAAACCCCCCAGTCCCAGCAAGCAGGATAACCACCAGGGGGCTTTTGACACTGTTAAATGCCAAGTGGCCCAGGGAAGGCCTGGCTAAGAATGGTTCAGCCACTTTATCAGCAGGAAAACATCTGTGGTACTTGCCTGCTGATACATATCTGTTCATGTTTCTCTATGCAGGTCAATGATTTTTTTTTTACCAAATATATTCTCTTGCAAATTTGAAGCTAATGAGGAAACCAGATATGGTGCCTTAATTAACATTTCCATGGGTTTCTTTCTTTCTTTCTTTCTTTTCTTTCTTTCTTCCTTTCTTTCTTCCTTCCTGATATCTGAGTATGGTATACAGGAACAGGCTACAAACGCTTCAACAGATGAAAAGTGATGAGACCTGGAAAGAGTGAGAAAACTTAACAGAGTTTAACTTCCCTTATTCTTGGTAATTACCTGAACTTTTATTTTTAAACTACAAAGCCTTGAGACTCATGAATAATACAGGAAATTTATAAAATGCCATTTTTCTGGAATAAGCAGGACATTAAAATGCAAATTGCAGTTCCACACACAGCTGTACTCGATGTGACAAATTAAGCTTTTCTTATTCCCAGTCTTGACATTTGCCTTCAAGATGTTTGTTCAGTGTGGACAGAAAACACTAAGGGGAAACAGACAGGAAGGGTGGAGACAACAAGCCCCAAGAAGCCAGCCCTCACCTAGGGAAGGGGTCCCTAAGGACTGACAGGTCTTGTGGAAACCTTCCCTTCCAGCAGAATGCATGGGAAAACATTATTTCATTTTGACCTTGTGAAAATGGCATTCTTTAAGGATAAAGATACCTCTTTAGAATACGTAGGACAGAAATCTAAAAGAAACTGAGTAAACTAGAAACCTGAGTCAGGTCCAGACTTCCATGCTGTGCGCACACACGCGCGCATGCGCTCACAACTGGCTTCACAGACCCATCCTCCAACCCTCCCTTACTCATTCGAGGTATGCTCCCAGTTAACTTTGCAACCCACTTCTCATAATTCCGATAGGGTAGGATTTGTGAGTGCTCAACAAATACATTGAGTCCAGGATTCATTTTTTATTGCTGAATTGCCCTTACCCTGGGTTGGAGCTGCAACAGCAAGTATTAGCACCATCTAGTGGAGACAGCTTGGTACCAGAAAGATGACCACTATAGATGGATGACAACACAGTCAAAAGCACTCAAAACTAGCTAGCATTTGTTGCCCTTAACGCAGAGAAACTAAAGCAGATACCTTAAAGCAACTGAGGCCAATAGGAAAAGGGGACCAGGAACTAGAGAAAAGGTTAGATCAAAAAGAATTAACCTAGAAGGTAACACCCACGCACAGGAAATCAATGTGAGTCAATGCCCTGTATAGCTATCCTTATCTCAACCAGCAAAAACTCTTGTTCCTTCCTATTATTGCTTATACTCTCTCTACAACAAAATTAGAAATAAGGGCAAAATAGTTTCTGCTGGGTATTGAGAGGGTGGGAGAGGGAGGGGGAGGAGTGGGTGGTAAGGAAGGGGGTGGGGGCAGGGGGGAGAAATGAACCAAGCCTTGTATGCACATATGAATAATAAAAGAAAAATGAAAAAAAAAAGCACTCAGAGGTCACAGCGATGATCTGGGTAACTCAGGTCAATGTCTGTAACGCAGATGCTTTGCCATCCTTCTGCAGACATCTGATAGTCAATTCGATAACCTCTGCAGGTTTACTAAAAGGTTTCCTTTATATAAAGTAAACTATATTCCAAACCCAAAACAGATCAAGTGTTGGTTTTTGCTTGTTTGTTTTTAGTAGTACTGGGGTTTGAACTCAGGCCCTTGCTCTTGCTAGGCAGGCACTCTACCACATGAGCCAGCAAGTGTTGGTATCTTTAAAGTATCAACAAAATAGTGTTTTAAACAGAGTTCTTGTGGAGAGTCCATCATTATGGTCTGAATACAATAGGGCAGACTCCAAATTCTTACATATGTATATCTGTGAATAAGTGTGTGAGCTTGTAAGAAAAAAAACCCAATTATTTAGAGACCAAGAATTATTTGATCCAGATATAAAACCTGAAAAAATTATTCCCAATCTCTATTTCTACAGGAACTCAACTCTCTTTGTACATTCTTTTACTAAATATTAACTGATTATGATATCAAAATATTAGCATAAGATTAAATAAAGCCTCTATCATACTTTTCTTAAAATAAAACAAAAAATGAGTAGATTTATTTAAATAAGACCGCTTTTCAAAAATAACAGGGAAAAACAAAAGAGTATGTTATTTCAGTTAGTCATTTTCAGCTACTTTTTTCTTTGACAGAAAGCAAAAGAGAGAGGAGAGAAAAGCTAGATGAAAAATGAAAGGAAATATAAGAATAGGACAAAGTGGGGGAAAGTCTCAAGAGTCTGAACTTCTAGTCCCTACTTCATAACCTGGCAAACTCCTATTCATCCTTCAAGACCTTGCTCAAGTGCCCGCCCCCCCCCCCCACCGCTGTGAAACTCTTCCTATCTGCATCCCACTCCAGCTACTTACTCCCACTACTGAGATCCTGTGGCACTGCGTACATAGCTCGATGATACAACAGAACATCATAACTATGCACTAGCTTGTCCTTCTCCGGAGACTGTGAGGCCTTTCTTGAGTTTCTCAGCACATCTGAGGGCTAAATGACTACTGAGACCAGAAGTAAATAATGATCATTTGAAACAAATACCATTTCCTTTTTCCTAAACTGTGCTTTGTATTGTTACAGAACAAAAAGCTCTTGAAGGAGTATAAAAACCCGGCAATTCTCAAGGCCTTTGCTTAGACTGCTCCTTTTGTGATTTTTTTCTGATATGGTCTTTAAGACTAGTCTTAAAGCTGGAAAATCAACAGTTATTGAAATGTAAAGCAGAAATAATACTAACCAAGAGCTTTGGTTTAAATGCTGTTCTCTTCACTTCTGCCCATGATAAAACTGTCAGAAAGGAGGCTGCACACATCAGTGCATCTGCCGCTGGAACTGAGAAGAACATATGTGCAAAGCCACCCTGGGAACCTCAGACACACTACATCAATCCGAGTGCCAGACATGATGGGTTTCTTCAAATGCTATTGGCAAATGTACTTCTTGAAGGTTGAGACAATTAAGAATCACCACATTTCCATGGAAATGATACACAAAACAGAAAGATCAGCCTGCACACTGCAGAAACTCAGCTACAATTAAACAGAAACAAACCACTAGGGTAAACATTGTACGTGCTAAGTGTACTTTGTCACTGTAGTGTGGTGGTTAGACATTTTGTTTGGGAGAGATCAAGGAGTCAGAATTCAGCTGGGCACAGTGGCTTTTCTCTATAATCCCAGCAACTCAGGAGGAAGAGATCAGAACAACTGCAGTTCATGGCTAGCTAGTCTGGGCAAAAAGTTAACAAGATCCCATCTCAACAAACAAACTTATGTGGTGTTTCACCTCTGTAGTCCCAGATACACAGAAGGTATAGGTAGAAGGATCATGTGAGACCCTATCTGAACAATAACTAAAGCAAAAAGACGAGGCATGGCTCACGTGGCAGAACACCTGCCCAGCAAGCACAAGGCCCTGAGGACAAGCCCCAGCACCTCCAAAAGAAAAAAAAAGTCAAGAGCCAGAACTCAGAATTCAGATACATATTCTGCAGTGTATATAAGCTGAACAACCTTGAACATATAACATAATACCTTACTGCCTCAGTTTTCTTCTTCTCTGTAAAGTGGGAATAAAAATGGTGCAATCCTGGGTTTGTTATGCACACATAATCGAGTGGTACACAGGAAGCATTCAACAAAGATTAACATTATTCCTTCTCTTTTCTGACTTATTTACTCACTGGTTTCAGAAGATATTTATTTAGACACATTTGATGTTGTGTTAGGCTTTCACACATATCATCACAGTTCCCATCTGGAAAAATGAAAGGGTTACACACTACAAACCTTTCCCAGGCAGGCATCCTTTTATGCTAGGCAGGTGGTATTCAAACCACTTCTAGGTTTCTGCAAACATTTTATTCAAATTTCACTGCTAAAATATATTAATCATTTTAAAAGTATAATAAAAGACATCGCCCACACTCACTTGGGTTCTCTATTCATTTCCGACATGATGGAAACTCCAAATGACATTATCTGTGCTGCTAATTAACCCTGCTTTTCTCTGGGGCCCTCAAGATAAGCCTCCTCTGGGGACATATTTGAACTTGTTAGAAATGTGACATTGATTAAGAAAACTGCAGGGCTCATACTTTCTATTTTTTTTTTAATGCAGACCTATACATGTCTACTCTTATGGAACTGTACAACCAAATGCAATCCTATGACATTTGTGTGTTCCACTCAATTTCATAGCAAGATATATATCCATATAGTATTTTTCTGCCAAATGGTGACAAATTAAACTGGCAGAGGAATCTATTAATTGACTCTTTAAACTGAACACTTAACGATTAATAACTGCATGCACTTGTTACTTGCTGTGATTTTAATTTTAAACAAGCATTTCCTACTCTTTGAGCTACTGCATCAGTTAGAAAGCTATTTTAAAAATACTGTAACTATTAAATTGAAAAGCAAATGATGTAAAAATATTGCCATTTGCAACTAATCATCGGTGTAAATCCTGCTTTTCTTGATATTGTATGATATTGTGTGAGAAGAGAGAAATGGAGTAAGGAAAAGAGAAAATTAAGATGAATGTTTAAACTGATGTGACTACAGCTGTCTTCCATAAACACAAACTGCATCTGACATTTATTAAATCAGTCTCATTGCTCTTTTGGATAAGAATAAAATGCCACAAATTATAACTAATAAATTTGTCCTAATAAAATTACTCCCTTTAATAGCCTCTATATATTTTAATCTTTCCCATACATTTCATTGAAAAGAAGGGCTCAGAAAACTTTTCTTCAATCCCTTCTCTTTTGTGAGCACCTACTGTCCTCAGTAACTGTTCCTAGGTGAGATACAAAGAACAATATTGCCACATAAGTCTGTCCAGAAAAGGTTTAAGCCTAGAAGAGTAGACAGACACATGCATACTTAGAATAAGGCAAGATGTGGGAAGTGCCTAATGTGTGTATGTGTGTGTACACATGTAATGTACTACAAATATAAATATACATATATATGTATATATAATACATGTATGTCATATATATAATTATATATAGTACCTAAAGTAGTGAAGAGGAGGTGTATTGGGGGATGATTAATTTTAACTGGGAAGTTAAAAGAATTATATAAATAACTTAACCCTTGAATTGCACACTGAACACTGAATAGAATTCAGTAAGAGGATTAAGTGGAAAACACCAAGGAAAAATTCAGAGGCAGAAGATTCAGAAAATGTTCAAGAAAGATGAGGGTTCACAAATGTTTTCATTCACATGTACTAAAAGGGGAAGAGGAAGAGACTATTATATTGATTCTCATAATTTAATGTTTCCCCAACAACTATTTGAAATGTAAGCTGGAAGAAAAGCCAGTCCTTGTAGCCATCATTTTCAGTTCCACATGCCCCACAGTTCCTCAATGTGGTCAATCCAGATGGCTGCCTCATAACAGCTACTCCCTGGTGACCACTTCCCTATGTGGCAGCGACATGCAGCCTGCTTGACTCGCCCTACTGACCTTCACACCTGCACAAACTGTACAGATACGCCATAGTGACCAACTCTCAGTTATGGGAGGACCCCCTGGAACTCATTCTGCTTGCTTTAAACCCACCAATTAAAGCTCCCCACAGGAAACCTGACTGGAAAATGTTCTGGACCCTTTCAATGTGCTGACCCTTTCCCCCACTCTCTGCCTATACTCCCTCACCTCCATGTGTGTGGATACATACGTGCCATGTACTCACCAAGGTCAGTAAATAATAAAATCTTCATTTCCATCTGTGTTTCTCTAATCCCTGTAGGGGTGCTTCTCTTCTTAAAAAGATTCTAATTAAAACAACATACAACAAAAAAAAGGCTATCCAAAATTAAAATATATAATAGCCCCCCAAATTATACTTAGAATAAAGAGACAAATTTTGCATTGATCCTTTTACCCTACGTCTAGAGAACCCAAAAAGAAGAATTTTTCAAGTTAACTCTCTTGATATTCCTACTCGTTTTTTTATTCACTCAATTTCTAAGTTGAAGTTCAATAATCCTTCTGTTTCTTGATCCTTCTTGGCAGTTTCTCACAAGCATAAGAATAATTCCATTATTTCACAGGAGTCTGGGATTCCTCAAATGTGAAATATCTGTTTACAGCTGTACCCTATAGTTATTTAGTATTTACTTGGGAAGTCTCCAAATCTGTTCTCATATAGTACAAAAATACATATGAAATTAAAGAACTTTAAAAAGATAAGAAACTGTAAAAGTCATGTAACTCAGACTCCTCATTTTTAGTAGGTAAGTCTGTCGAAAGGATGAAATGAGACACAATCTGAAAGTTTTTCTTAAAAACACTAAGTTCTGGTTAAAGTGATCACACAAATTCATCCTGTAAGCTCTAAGTGACCAAACACAATGATAACTTCATTATTCAAAATATTAAATTTCTTGGCTTCCAACACAATGCAAGGCAATAAGGGAGAATAAAAATAAGACAGCACCGAGTCTCTGGTTCTAAAGACTTCAGTGTCTAACTGGGCAGACAAAGGACAAAGTCTGTAAAAAGGAGTGTTTTTGTGTTGGTGGGGATTTTATTGTTTTGTCTTGCTTGCTTGTTTTTGGTCGCACTGATGCAATTTTGATTTAAAACATACTACTGGCATTGGTCTAAGAATGGCACAACTTTTTTACTTACTCATTTTTACTTATTTTATTTTTTAAAATGCAATAAATGTATCATCTACTCAATAACCAGAATACAATTACTTCCATCTACCCTGACACCTCATCCCTTACCCTGCTTTTCCATCACACAGGAGAAAAGCCACTTCCAGCTGTTATAATAAGGGATGATTCAATGACTTGATCAGATTTAAGCCAAGGATGATCAGTGTAATTTTCATAGATGGAAAAGAATATTCATACATTAATAAAAGCTTGAACAATGTTAATAACATAAAAAAAAAACTCCAAGGAACCTGAATTACAAGCATGGCAGCACACACCTGTATTCCTAGCATTTGGGAGGCTAAGGCAGGTGGATTGTGAGTTCAAGGCCAGCCTGGGCTACAGAGTAAGACACTGTCAAATAAACAAACAAACAAATGTACAAAGAAGTTTGGGGAGGGACAGATGGATACAAAACTCAATTCACTGGAGTACTAATTTATGGAAATACTTCATGAGAGACAACAGAAGATATATAAAGAAAATTCTAAACACCACTGACAGAGCTCTAAGTTATTCTAAAGGCAAAAGGAGATAGTAAAGAATTTTAAACAGGAAATACTGATTAAAGTAGTATTTGTGGAAACATCAACAGGGTGGAAAGAGGCAGAAGAGATAAAGGAAAGAAATCAAAATCAAATGTTCAGCTCAGACTTCAGCCAATCCCAACTTCCCACAAAAGGGAAAAACCAAAAACTGGACATTTATAAAATCATTTAAATGAACATTCTACCTATAACAAACATCCTCAGAGTGCCTTCTAAAATATTCATCAAGGCACAGCTTAAAATAAGCACAAATATAAAAATCATTAAAAATTGAAGAAGGTGCTGGGAATGTAGCTCAATGGTAGAACACTTGCCTAGCCTGTGCAAGACTCTGGGTTCAATCCCTACCATACTCCCTTTCCCACCGAAAACTGAAGAACAAAGATTCATCAAGCAACCACTAATAAAAGAAAGGATATATGGCCATATTAATTACAAGGAAAGTAGCTAAATTGAAATGTCTATGGGAAAATATAAATTTCCCCAAAGCAGCGGACAATGTAAATAGTTTAATAATAATAAAAGAGGCCAGGCATGATGGCTCAAGCCTGTAATCCTAGCTACTTGGAAGATGGAGATTAGGAGCAACATGGCAAAAATTAGTGAGACCCACTTAATCAATAAAAACTGGGCATAGTGGTACATGCCTGTCATCCCAGCTATATGGGGAAACATAAATAGGACAATCATAGTCCAGGCCAGCTCAGGTAAAAAAACCAAACCCCTATCTCAAAAATAACCAGAACAAAAAGGGCTAGAAGGATGGCTTAAGCTGTAGAGCACCTGCCCAGCCTGCCTATCATGAAGTCCTGAGTGCAAACCCAAGTACTGCAAAAAAAAAAAAAAAAAAAAACCTAAACGTATTACCAAAAACTGTAAAAGTCCTAGGGAGAAACTTTATATCATTGGATTTGGCAGGGACTTTTCAGACATGACAGGCAACAAAAGCAAAATATAAACAAATGGGACTATACAAAGCTTTAAAGCTTCTGTGCATAAATGAAAACAATCAAGATGCAAAAAAGTCACATATGGAATGGGAAAAAAGAGCTGCAAATCCTATATCTGCTATCCAGAATACATAAAGAATTCTTATACCTATTTAAAGAAGACATACAAATGCCCAATAAATGTATAAAAAGATAATTAACATCACTAATCACTAGAGAAATGCAAATCCAAGCCACAATGAGACATCACCTCACACCCATTAGGAGATCACTATGACAAAAAAAAAAGAGTAAGAAGTGTTAGGGAGGTTATGGAGAAATTAAAACCTCTGTGAATTGGTGGTGGGAGTACAAAATGGCACAGAAGCTAACAAAAACATTATGGAGGTTCCTCAAATTATTTTAAGTAGTAATACCATATGATCTAACAATCCCACTTCTAGATATACAATTGAAGAAATGAAAGCAGGATCTTGAAGAGATATTTGCAAATTCATATTCATTTAAGCATTATTCACAATAACCAAGAAGTGAAAGTAATCCCAATGTTTTACCAACACACAAATAGTTAAAGAATATATAAAAATATATACAACAGCATATATTTCAGCCTAAAAAGAAGGAAATCCTGTCACATGATACAACATAGATGAACTTTGAAGATGTTATGCTAAGTGAATTAATCAACTCACAAAAAAAGGATAAATAATGCATGATTTCAATTTCGTATAGAGTCTAACATAGTCTAATTCATAGAATAGTGGTTGCTAAGGGCTTAGATGGGGAGGAGAGGTATTGTTCAATAAGAATAGAATTTTGGTTTTATAATATGAAAAAGTTCTAGAGATCAATTGCACAATAATTTGAATATACTTAATACTAGTAAAACTATATACTTAAAATAGTTAAATGGTGAATTTTACATGATATGTTTTTACCACAATTAAAAATGACTTAAAAATTTCAATGCACAGAATAGATAAATAGATGAAAATCCAGGAAATCATTTTATGAAACTAATACAACTCTAATATCAAAACAACAATAGCTCCAGGTAGGGCCCAGTTGTTAAAATTAACTTTGGACCAGTCTCTTACCTTTAATTCAATAGGTGTTATATAGGTCATCTTATCAACCAAGCACCATGTTAACACACAAAAACTATGAACTCTGTCCCCATGGAGTTTATATTCTAGCCATTAAATAAGAACTTTAAGTATAAGGGTGCTATGATTTGCATAACTGTCCCCCAAAGGCCCACACGTTAAAGACTTGATTTGGTGCTATTGGGAGGTAGGAGAACCTTTAAGAGATATGGCCTAATGAGAGGTCTCACATTCACAGGGGGTGTGTCCTTGAAGGGGTATTATGAGCCCTGTCCCATCGCCTTGCTCTCTTTTTTGCTTCTGGTTATGATGTTAGGTCTTTCACTGCCATTAGCTCTCACCTCCATGTGCTGCCCCATCACAGGCCAAAAGCACTGGGGCCAACCAGACTGAAACCTCCAGAACTGTGAGCCAAAATAAAATTTGCCTCCTTTTCAGTTCATTATCTAAGATAGTTTGTTAAAGTAATAGAAATCTGAATAACACAATAAAGATGTCAACAATCCATAATAACAGACACAACTTGAAAATAAAGTAAAGGAATTGTTCAAGATGCCCATGGAGGACATTAATCTAAGGAAGGCAAAAACTGTTTAATATCAGGAAGTTGCTTGTGTAATAGAGTTGTACATCAATGTGTCTAACCAAAAAAAGAAAATTCACCACAGAAGTGAAAATAAACTTAATACTATTAAAAAACAAATTTAAAATTTCTTATAAAAATAATAAGATCGCTTTGGAATGAGAGATGACTGTACAAAGTGCTCAACCCTTATACATATACCAATTCCTTGATATGTAAAAAGTGTTTTCTTTTAATCCATGACAGTATTAAAAAGCAAAAATTGACCAAAAATCATAAGAAACTCTTTAAAGACCAATGAGAGACAGACTAATATTGAAATAAATAAATAAAAACAGTTCAAAATGCTCAGAGAAAATGACGTTGAAAATCATGGGGACTGGGAAGGAGTGCTCCACACTCACAGTTGGTATACAGAAGGGTGCCCCAGGACACCCAATAGTGTGATGTGCATGAGGGCTGTTCTCAGCCCCTCTCACCCTCCCCTATGCCCGATACACTAGTAAAACACCCCCCTGGAAATGCATATCACCCTCCTTCATAGTCCGTCGAGGCTGCTGCTATAAGAAAACCTCATTAACAGATAAGCCCCAACCAAGTACCACATAGCCAGTACCACCAAGGTGAGGAAGTGTGCACAACAGAAGGAACACACACCAAAGAAGGAAGAATTATGAGAGCAAACAGAAACTTCACAATCAGTTTAGGTTAGTGAATATCTTCAGATGAACCAGACAGGATATTGCATTCAAAGTGGATAGAAAAAAGTGTGCTGCTGAAATCCCACAGGATATTTGTTTACTTAGAATGAATCTGATGGTTCTAAAATTCAGCTGGAAGAATATTCAGATGATATTGTCCAAGAAATTTTGAAAAGGAAACAAGTGATTTTATGAGATATTAAAGAAATTAAAACAGCAAGGTATTTGTGTCAGAAATGATCATTACTCATATAGAACAGTAACCCCAAAACACAATTTAGTACATATTAAGCCAAATTATGTTATGACAACAAAAATCACTGAAGACTAAATGTTTTTTAAAACAACCCAGATGCCCTACAACTGATGAATGGATCATGAAATTGTGTTATATATACACAAAAGATTATTACTCAACCACAAGGAATAATAACATGGAGTTTGAAGGTAAATGGATGCAATTGGAGGACATCATGTGAAATAAAATTAGTCAGGATCAAAAACACAAAATATGCATGTTTTCTCTCATACATGGAAGACAGATCCCAAGATAAACATATACACAAAAACAAGCATGATCATATACAAACTCAATTGTAGAACAAATTTGTAACAGTGGAGGTACTCTATGGAACTTGGGGAAAGAGAGAAAGGAAAAGAGAATGAAAGCATCAGTAATATCACATGAGGATGTGTATTGAAAACGGGTGGGGGGGTGGAGATAAAGGGGTAAGGGAAAGTATTCGAAGGGATTGAACAGACCAAAGTAAAGCACACCCACAGTAGGCATACATTGAGACATCCTGTTGAATGTCAAATCAAACATTAATAATGAAAACCAGGACTGTAAAACAGATATAGTATGTGCAGGGGGAGGGGAGGTACTAGTGGGAGGGGAGGGAAGGGTAAAGGAAGAAGATTAACGTGACAGAATATGGTTGATGGATATATGGGTTCATATACCCATATGAAACAGAACTAGAAAACTTCTTGCAATTGCTTTAAGTGGAGTTGAGGGGTGCTGATGGGGAGAGATGATGGGGGCAATGTAAATAATATAGAATATAAGACTAATCAGAATTGTTACTATGAATCCCCCCATAGTGAATACATCCTAGTAAAAATTTATTTAAAAACTGATGAAATATCAAAAAGAAATGACAAATATTTACGTTGTCAAAGGATGAATTAGGATATCTTAAGTAAAAAAAGTCATCTGAGCAATAATAAAAAAGATAGATATGATTACATTAACAACACCATACAAGATTAAAAAGCAAAGGTCAAACCGGAAAACTGTATCTTTAATATATTTGACAAAAAAGAATTAACCTTCAAACATCAAGTGGCACTAGAATTTAATTTTTAATTAATAAATAGTAAGATACAAAGAAAAAACTGATTGTATATTCACGATTCATTTTAACTGGCAAAAATTAAGAATTTTATTTCCTTTATACTTTTTTGTACATCCCAAAGTTCCTAAAATGATTATAATATTTCATCCAGAAATAAAAACTATTTCGATTGAGATCAAATTTTAGAATAATAAAATTCACAAATAAATATAAGGCAGTCAACATATAGTGACTAATCAAAAATATAAACCAAAGTAGTTATTATTTTTGCTTCTTAAATTAGCAAACAGTTTTTTAAAAATTGGAGTGGTAATGCCGGTGTTTGAACTCAGGGACTTGCACTCACTAGGCAGGTTCTGTACCTGCCTAGTAAGCCATTCCACCAACCCTTTATTCATCAGTTATTTTTAAGATGGTATCTCACTTTGTGTCTGAGCAGGCCTGGACCACAAGCCTCCTATTTGTGTTTCCCCACAGCTGGGATGACAGTTGCACACCACCACATTAAGTCATTGATTAAGAAGGGGTTTGCCCAGGTTGGACTTGAACTGCAATCCTCCCCAAGTACCTAGGATAACAGGCTTGAGCTGCTGCATCTGGACTTAATTTTTTTAATAATAATATCACTTGGTGTTGACAAGATATAATGAAACATATACTCTCACACACCTGTGGTAGACTAGTATAAATCAGCATAATCTTTCTGGAGAATATAATATGTCCTGCACTAAGTAACAACATTTTGGTCAAAGATGGACCATATATACAATGGACCACATATATGACAGTGGTCCCATAAAATTAAAGTGAATCTGAAAATTTCCTAATGTCTAGTGACATCAGAGATTACATGAATGCCTAATATAATTCTTAATGTCTAGTGACATCATAGGTTACATTAGTGTTCTAGTGTAATGATATACAGATTTGTGGTGATGCTGGTGTAAACAAACCTACTGTGCTGCCAGGTGCATAAAAGTATGCACAGTATGTATTACTTCATAACAATAATAAATGACTGTGTATGTATTTAATATACTATACTTTTATTGCTACTCTGAAAAGTACTCCTATTTAGTAAAAAAAAATTACTGAAAAAGCAGTATGACATGTTATGCCAGCAGCAGCCTCATACTTTACGTGTTTACCATGTCTTGATTTTATCAAGAGGCCACATGGAGTAACTGACCTACCCTATCTCAG
The DNA here is from genome assembly GCF_047511655.1 of Castor canadensis. Lineage (NCBI taxonomy): Eukaryota > Metazoa > Chordata > Mammalia > Rodentia > Castoridae > Castor > Castor canadensis. The sequence goes on along the minus strand of NC_133392.1, from coordinate 39,477,666 downwards.
ACTCGGTAAGGATACTCTGTGATGTTCATACGGTAATGAAACTGCCTAATCATGTATTTCTCAGATCATATTCCCATTAAGTGATGCATGTCTGTAAAAAACACACAAATCCTTATAATTTCACTTCCAGAAGATTATCCCGAGAAATTAATCAAATCAGAAGCCAAGTGTTTTCGTCATACTATTAAAAACAGAAAAATAACTAGAAACAATCTGAATATTCAAATAAAGGAAATTGTTAAACTATGGTAGACTGTCACAACTTTGAAAAATTACTTAATGACATAGCAACTGTCCCTAACATTTTTCCAGCTTTACTGAGGTACAACTGATTAATAAAATTGTATATATTTAAGGTATACAACAGTGATGATTTGATATGTGGAACTGTGTAAAATGATTACCACAATCAAATTAGTTAACATATCAATTGCCTCACATAGTTACCTTTTTGTGTGTGAGAGAGAGAGAACATTTAAGATCTACTCTCTTGGAAGATTTCAAGTATATTCAAGTATCCAATATAGTATTTTTGACTACAGTCACCATGTTGCACAATTAAATCCCCAGAACTTATTCATTTTATAACTGAACGTTTGTAACCTTTGACCAACCCCTCCCCATTCCTAATTATTCCCCTGACCACTGGCAACCAACATTCTGTTCTCCATTCCTGAATTGGACATTTTTAAATTCCACATATAAGTGAGATTACGTAGTATTTGCCTCTTTGTGTCTGATTTATAATGCTCCCCCCAGGTTCACCCATGTTGTCTCAAATGGCAAGATTTCCTTCTTTTATGTATGAATAATAGTCTAATTGGCACTAGATAGACAGTGCCAACTTAGGATGGTTCTACTTATTAGTTATTTACTTCAGGATATGAAAGCACTAGGAATTTAACAGAAACATGCATCAATTTTGAATTTTGATCTTTTCCCAGGCTTGTGACATGCAGTAAGATACTGATGCTGACCAGCAGCAGCTATGGCTCCCAGTTGGTCACATGATCACATGAGTAAACAATTCCCCTCTTCCACAGTGGACTGTGTTGCTAAGCTATGATGTTTGGTACATTAGGTGTATCAAATGCATTTTTGATAAATTATTTTCAATTTATGATGGGTATACTGAATGAGAAGCATCTGTATATATATTTTCTTCACCCACTCCTCTGTTGTCAGACACTCAGGTTGTTTCCATATGTGGGCTATTGTGAGTAATGCTACAATAAACATGGGAGGGCAGATGTCTCTTTGACATACTGATTTCATTTCCTTTGGATGTATACTCAGGTGTGAGATTGCTGGCCCTAGTTTTAATTTTTTGAGGAAACTCCATACTGTTTTCCACAATAAATATACCAACTTACCTTCCCACCAACAATGCACAAGGGTTTCCTTTTTTTTCCTACATGAAAAGATATAAGAAGGATTAAAAATCTTGCCAATGTAATATTATAATCTAGGATGGAAAACACTTTGAATTAGTATAAAGCAATAGAAAGATGCAAGGTACTGTCACAACTATCTAAATTGTTTTCTCAAGGAACAAAGCACCCATAAAACAATGAAGAATATATCAGGAAAATAGTCCTTTGAAGTAAATTTTCCAATCAGTAGGTGTTTAAGCATCAAAAATTTTGATAAGCATTTTTGAGTGAAATCTTTCAAAAGTAATTTGTGTGCTTTCTTGTATTCCAAAACAGCATCTACCAAACAAAATTCAATCTTTTCCTGATGACTCAGTCTCATTATCACAAACATCAAGCATTGCATTGTCTATGACACAGCTATGCACTCAGGAGTCGCTATCTAGGTCCAGATTTCTAGGTTTTTTATTCTTATGTGCTTTTCTCCAGATTTTTATAGCTTTTATCTTAAACACAAAGAATTTTAGAGCTGGAAGTGACCTCAGAGATTAACCACTCATGTTTTAATTGATTTTATTTTATCATTTTTGCATTTACTTTCATGTGTATACATTATTTGGGCCACCTCCCCCTTCCTCCCCTCTCACCCCTCCCCCCAACCTTGGGACAGAACCTGTTCTCCCTTCTCTGATTTTGTAGAAGAAAAAACATAAAAGATAATAATTTTTTTAAATGGCATTTTTGCTAGTTTGAGATAAAGATAGTTATACAGGGAGATTTCTTGTATTGTATCCATGCACATGTGTATTGCAACCCACATTGGTTCATCTCTACCAGACCTCTTCAATACTTCCTAGTCCCCTTCCCATAGTGGCCCATGCCAGTTTAAGATTACTATATCTGTTCTTATACAGTGAACACATCAACCACATTCAAGTTTTTGGTTTCCTTCCCTTGCCCTATTCCTCCCGTGCAGTTTCCCCCCAGTGTGTGACCTGTGTTGAATAATATTACTGCATTTGTTTTAAGTCTAGAATCCACATATGAGGGAGAACATGTGATTTTTGGCCTTCTGAGCCTGACTAACTTCACTTAAGATGATGGTCTACAGTTCCATCCATTTACCTGAGAATGACAAAATTTCATTCTTCTTTATGGTTGAATAAAATCCCATTGTGTATAAATACCACATTTTCTTAATCCATTCATCAGTAGTGGGGCACCATGGCTATTTTTATAGCTTGGCTATTGTGAATAGTGCTGCAATAAACATGGGTGTGCAGGTGCCTTTGTAGTAATCTGAGTCACATTCTGTTGGGTATATCACTAGGAGTGGTATTGCTGGATCATATGGCAGATCTATGTTTAGTTTTTAAAGAAGTCTCCATCCTGTTTTCCGTGGTCATTGTACTAGCTTACATTCCCACCAGGAGTGTATAAGGGTTCCTTTTTCCCTGCATCATCGCCAACATTTGTTTTTGGTGGTGTTCTTGATGTTAGCTATTCTAACAGGAGTGAGGTGGAATCTTAATGTGTTTTTGATTTGCATTTCCTCTATAAGGCCAGGGATGGTGAGCATTTTTTCCACATGATTTTTGGCCATTTGGACTTCTTTTGAAAACATTCTGTTTAGTTCAGTTGCCCATTTCTTTACTGGGCCATTGATTTTGGGGGCAGTTGTTTTTTGAGTTCATTGTATATTCTGGTTATCAGTCCTTTGTCTGATGTATAGCTAGCAAAGATTTTTCTCCCATTCTGTGGGAGACCTCTTCAATTTAGAGACAATTTCTTTTGTCGTGCAGAAGCTTTTAATTTCATGTAGTCCCACTTGTCAATCCTTTCTCTTAGTTGCTAAGTCACTTGAGTTCTATTGAGGAAATCCTTGCCTCTTCCTATTCCTTCCAGTGTATTCCCTGCTCTTTTCTGTACTAGCTTCACAGTTTCAGGTCTGATATTAAGGTCCTTAGTCCACTTTGAGTTGATACTAGTCCAGGGTAAAAGGCAAGGATCTAGTTTCAGTTTTCTTGCAGGCAGATAACCACTTTTCCCAGCAACATTTGTTGAAAAGGCTGTCTTTTCTCCACCGTATGTTCTTGGCACCTTTGTCGAAGATTAGGTGACTGTAGCTGCATGGATTCACATCTGTAATACCCTCATTTTACAAAGGAAAAAACAATTTTCCTCCTCCATTGAAGCTCTGGCTCCAACTTTTGGCTGCTTTAACGTGCCTACTGCAAGTAACTCCCTTTTCTAATTGTCTGCTTCTAATCTGACAATTGGGAAGCCAGATAAGAAACCTTGTCAGAACTGTACCAAAAATAACCATGATATAAATGTAAACCTATTCTAAGAACACAGAGTAAGAGTTTTAATGTTCTCTGGGGCTATACATTGTGGTAACTCAGAAGCCTCTTTTCCATTCTTCCTGTTTTGGAAAGGCATTTACAATACAATGCCAAAGGTTTCCAGAACTTTCATGTGAAGTGCTCTCCCCCTGAGAAGGAGAACTTTCCCCAGAAGGACTATATGGTCTTGAGTAAGCTGTTCCCTTGAGTAAGCTGAGGATCAGTTTTCCCACATGTGAAATGGGAATGAATTCTACCTGGAAGATAACTGATAGATTAAATGAGGACTCATGCTTTTTAAAATGCTCAAACAGTGAGAATACTTTCCTCTCCACTTTTGCTTCAGCAGCAGAAGCCACGTTTGTAGATGCTAATACAGTATCGTCACTGTCTGTAGTTCGTTCAAGACTAGGTACAAACTCAAAGCAATAGTGGGTTCTTCACAGGTGTTCTCAAAAGGTTGTCATTAGAATTACCTGTGGCACAATGGTGTTTAACTCAGAATGAAGTTATGCTAATTTCCAGAAAATGGATGGAACTGGAGATCATCATGAAATAAGTGAAATAAGCCAGTCCCACCCGGACAAATATCTCCTGTTTTCTCCTACTTGTGGAAGTTTGAAGGAAAACAAAAGCAAGGTCATGAAAATCCCACAGAGTTGGAAAGAGAAAAGAGGAACATGGATAAGAGAGAGAAATGGAGGGGTGAATATGATCAAAGAACATATTATGCACATATGGAAATGTCACAGTGAAACCCATTACTGTGTACAAATAATAGACACCAATAATTTAAAAAACAAAAAATAAAGCAAAACCATTCGGTGGCTTTTCAAATGCAAGCTGCCTCTTACATCACCCACCCCTTGCAGATAGTCTGCATCGGGACCCACAGCCAGGTAGTTTTTAAGAGATCGCCACATGATTTTCACAGGTGCCCAAGCAGCAGCCAATACTCCACAGAAATATTTTGATCCAGGCTGAGCCTCCATACCTGTTTGCATCAGATCAAAACTCCTAACAGCCCCAGTTGCCCACTGGCAAGACATCAGGATGGTTTTTCTTTTTGCTTCTACTGTGACACTTCTGTGCCCCCACAACTCAAATCCTGTATCCCTCAAATTGCTTGAAAATATCTCATGTGAGTCTGACCTCCTAGCAGGTTCATTCAGTTGTATGTTAGTACCAGTTGCTAAAATATTATTATACTTTCATATTAGCTGGCAAACAGCTTTAGCTCCAAGCTCCCTGAGTGTCTCCCACTTCCCCATCACACAGTACTATGAGGCATACCTATTCTGACTGGTCAGTTGGGAGTTGTTAACTATTTTGAATATTATCCCTAGTCTTCATTACCTTCATTACTTTGCCCCACAGCACCTAAATTTAAAGGTTAAAAATATTTTAGGTAATTATTTTAAATGATTATGGATGGGAGAAAATACCAGAAAAATGGTTTTAGCATATTTTCATGTACATAATGATATATCTTGGGAATGCGACCCATGTCCAGGCATGAAATTCATTTACATTTCATACACACCTTATACACATAGATAGAAAGTAATTTTATAGAATATTTTTACTGCATCTGTGTTCTGACTGCAACTTCTCACATAAGGTCAGGTGTGGGATTTTCAATTTGTGGCATCATGCCAGAGCTAAAAATATTTGCATTTTGGAGCATTTTGAATTTGAGAGTTTCGAATTAGGAAAGGTCCACTTGTATTCCTAATTGCTAAAAAAGTGGAAACATTTCAAATGACTTTCAACTGTTGAATGGATAAACAAAATGTACTATATCAATACAATAGAATCTATTCAGCAAAAAAAAGAAAAGAAAAGAAAAAAGAAATGAACTACTGATATATACTACAACACTGATGGACCTTAAAAATATTATGCCAAGGGAAAGAAGCCATTCACAAAAGATTATATATTGCATTATTCTATTTATATGAAATTTCCAGCAAAGATAAATCTATAGAGACAGAAAGCAGATAAGTGGTTGCCTGAGACAGGAGAATAAGAGTGAGTATAGATGGATACTTGAAATTTGAGGGGTGAGGCAGGCTAAAGCAGAAAACATTCAGGACTCACAGAAAAAAATATTACATCTTAGATTAACCATGCTTTGGTTCAGGAACCACCCTCACCTTGCCTGGAACTGTCCATGCCCCCCACTCATTGATTGTTGGATGAGAATCACCTGGTTCTCCCCTTTCCATAGGTTATGGTAGGTTTTATTTTTTTTTCATTTTTCTTTTATTATTCATATGTGCATACAAGGCTTGGTTCATTTCTCCCCCCTTCCCCCACCCCCTCCCTTACCACCCACTCCACCCCCTCCCTCTCCCCCCCTCAATACCCAGAAGGTTATGGTAGGTTTTAAAAACACCTAACAAGCAGAAACATGTGCCCTTGGCTTCCAGCTTCCAGCTTCCCACTTCCACCAGGTTCCCACCATGCTTCCCTTTGTATTTCCCTTCCCTAACTTTTAATAAACTCCTTTTATACCCATGTGTCCTGTCATGGGTTCTTCCTGGTGGGATACAAAGAATTCAGAAGTCTTCTGATCACAGACTACACCAGCACCATTAACAGGGGTATTGGAAATGTTCCATAACTGGACTGCATTGATGGATACCTAACTCTATATATTCATTCAAAATCACTAGTCTATATAGTAACAGTACACTTACAGTGAGTATGTTTTATGATATACAAATTAGATCTCACTAAAGCTGTTAACAACAAAAGTAAAATTTAAAAATAAGATATAAATATTAAGTCCTCACTTCCACCCCTTCCTAGAAAATCTCCCTTCTCCCTCATCACTAAGCTGCCTCTAGCTACAACAGCAAGCAGAGATGTCTAGGACTGGCACCAGCAAGTCTACAGAAATTGCTGGGTTTGGGACCTTCTGTTTGGACAGAATACTTCATTCTCTCTTAACTTCTCATAAATATCCACTGATTTGTGAGTAATTTAGTATTAGAACCTCAAATTGCCCTCAAAGGCTTAGTTTAATGTCTGGCTTCTGCTCTGGGGGCCAACCCATTCCTAACTATCCTCTTGGTTCTTGAACTCACTTTTCCCCTGCCACTGGCTTTAGTTGAACCTTACTCCTCAAACCAGAACCCAAACACAAAACCTCAACATACCATCCTAGACCACAGGCCAAGAACCTCATTTTGGTTGGTATGAACTAGCTACCTGGTAGCTCTGAGGAAGGATGGAGTTCACAAGATAAAAGCCTTATCCCAGACATTACCGTTCTATTTAAAAAAAAAAAAAGACCCCTTTAAGTGTCAAAACATTTTCAAATCCACACTTAATAATAATTATACTGTTAGTATCAGATGATTGAAAAAATACAGAATGACAAAACTCTATTATGATAGCTTAAATGAAAAGTAAGTAAATTTGCATTTTATTAATCATAGCCACATTTACACTTATCAGAAAGGAAAATCACTTGTTTAAACAAAGGAAGAAATACTTGCAAGTTACTGCTTCTATATTCTGGGAAAGTGCAGAATTCACCTCAGAATAAGTCATTCTTCTATTTGACATGACACAACCTTTAGGCTATGAATGGAAGGCATCAGGCTAGTATGATGGGGTGGGAGGTGGTGCAGCTGAAGGGAAATAAGTTGTTCTGTATAATGAAATACTGTAATAAAGAACTTTTAAGTTGTCCCTTGGTAGTTGAAGACAGTGATGAATTTGGGGGTTTGTTTTACATTCTTTATTGTTATTGGGAAGAAGGAGAGCAGAATGGGTAAAAGTTTTGATGAGAATTGTTGAATATGAATTCAGACCACCACTACTGCTTGGTGCTAAGGTCTAGAGGCTGTCAGACATCATAGCTACAAGATAGGGATAGCTACTTTAAAAAAAATTTAAGAAAGTGGTTTCTGATCATTTGTTTCAGTTATCTCTTTAGAATCATAAGAACTATAGATACTAAAAGAAGATCCCAAGCAGCTGAACTAGAACTGAACAGAGATCAAAATGTCAACCTAAATCCTGTGGGACACTTCCACTGAGTCTGTCAATTCAAAGGCCAAGTGTAACACCCTGACACTATAGCAAAAGCAATTATCTCTTTGCAACTTATCAAAAAAAAAGCTCTCTTGCATCTACAGTTAAAACACTTATCCATTGTAAAATCCTGTGAGAAAGGTAGCATCCACACGGCTTTACAATGTAGAAATGGAGGTGTACAAGGAGTAAAAGGACGCATACTACCTCTAATAAGGAAGTCTCAGTGTCAGAATCAAAATCAGGGCCCTCAGACTTCAAATGCAGTGTGCTTCTATTTTATCACAGATGTGGGAAATAAACAGAAAACAAAATCTACACATCAGCAAAATTCTAGTTAACTTCATCAGGTTTCAACAGCCAAGAGAACACCTCAGAAGTTGAAGAAATAAGCACTACTCTCCACAGTTTACATGATAACTGCTAGCTTTAAACTACCCTCCCTCACTATCAGCAACATAAATATTCAATCATTCACCAAATATTTACTAGCTGTTTATCTTGTGCCAGTACTAAAATAACCCAAACTTGAACACCATTCAATAACTGTTACCAATAAACAGTGCAGTGATAGTCTTCCCTTGGCGGCAAGAAACAGATTCTCTGCCATTTTGATTTGTGAATGTTATTAAACTGATGAATAGTTTGCATTTCTTAAAGAACAAAAACCATTTACCCTGCAAGGCATTAATTACACTCATACACAAATCATCTGCTTACACAGCTTTTAAATTTGTAACCAGATACACACAGAAGCCCATTCCTGGTATTTTTTTTATTCTGGAACAGTAAAGACAAGGCAAAAGTCAGATAAGGAATTGCCCATGTACAGCTGACCTATGACCTGGATAAAAATCATTATGGGAAGATTTGGACCAGTGGAGATACTTCACACAAAAAGGAAATAAAGAAGACACCCACCCCAACTAATGTGACATTCACTGATCTTTCCCTACTTGGGTATGCAGGAGGAACATACCCAAGACAAGAAAGCAGTCTGTGTGCCTTCTTGGGTCTGCTTCTGCCACTTAGCATCTGCTGTAAACAGGCACTTTTGTTCTCTGTCTTTGGTTTTCTCCTCATAGAATGTAAAGGGTGGACTATACCATCTCTTAAATTCTCTATCGGTCAGGATCCTGGCAACAAATAGACTGCACATTCAAATTAGGATAATTCAAGAAGACTGTTTACAAAAGGATACACTGGAGTAGGGAAACCACAGAGGACAGTGACACCCTCCCTTCACCCTCTGATACCTTCCCCTGGTCTCTCCATTGGCCACACTCAACCAGAAGCCAGAGAGCATGTCAGTTTTCCAGGAAGAGAACAGACTGGAAAGTAGACTTGGAGATGTGAACTAGGACAAGTCCCTTCCCATTTTAACATTTTCCCCATGTTTGTCTGGTAGTTGTACCTCAGGCATGCCAAGCCTGGAACTTCCGAGCAACTAGAAATAAGTGTGGACCCACATATACACCAGGGTTAACCCCTAATCTCTCACTGTCAAGAATATTGTAAGCAAATTGCTTGAAATGGGGCAAACGGGGTCCTGGGGAACAGAAGGTGAGGGTGATCTAACCAATGTACAATATAAGCCTATTTGGAATTGTCACAAATCCCCCAATACAACAAATTTTTACTAATAAAAAAATTTTTAAGAATATTGCAAGCAAAGAGATGAATGAGATAAGATACCCCTGTTCCCAAGGCTCTCATGCCCCTAGGTGATCCTCCATGGCTTGATACATTACTTGACTTTCCTCTTTAACAGAAATAGAATTTTCCATCCTCTTTCCTGTGAAGACAGCAGCTCTGAAACCAGACACACTGGGTTTGAGTCCAGGTCCCAGGGTACCCTGGGTAATATGATTAAACCCTTTAAGCCTTTCCTCATTTGTAAATTGAAAATAACAAAACCTACCATGGGGCTGTTGTGAAGATTAAGTAAGATGTCCAGTGTGTAATGCAGGGTTTGGCTAATAAATTGTAATATCTATTATTAATCCCTTATTGGGCATGTACTTAATAAGTCTAACAAATCTTAGAAGTCCATTAATGACTTTTGCCTGAGTTAACTTCCTTTTCTTTCATTCCGTCTCTAGGAACTTCCTTCACATGACTTTTGGGGTTCCAAAAATGCCACAAATTGGTCAACAATTTTTACTAAAGTAATACAATAAATGAATTTGTTTGAAGACTTATTACCTTAAACAATAACAAATTAATTGCTTTCAGTGGGAAATTGCTCATTTTGAAAATATGAATCTTTTACATTGAGAATAAAATCTAAATGAAATAAAAATCAATCACCACCATTATGCCACTTGAAAAAAATGCAATTTAGAAAAAGGAAACTTGGATTCTTGTCAAAATACTTTATTTTTGCTAGTGTCTTTTATGACTACATAAACCTATTTTAAATAAAACTTGGGGGATTGCTAAAATCCATAGGTACAATAAGAAATGACAAGGATGAGTAAGAAGCACCATAACTTCAAAAGGGAGTGTGAAGTTCTCAAAATTTCAAGAATATAGACATCATTAGGTTTTGTCTATCCAAGGAGGAAGGAGGGAAGAAATAAGTAAGGGGACTGTTGGTGACACAGAGTCAAGAATCCAAAACATCACAATTGAGCTGCATGCATCCATCTGGCTCATCCACATATCAAGAGTGCACTTTGGTGCCTGGCACTGGGGTAGGCCTTAGGTGGACAAATCCTATACTTCCTTGAGACACTGTTTTTTTCCCTTGGAGTATCCAAGGTCTACAAGGGGAGCAAACTCAATAAACATCCACCCAGAGAGTAAGATCACATTGTGCTATATTATGAATGAACAATATGGGAACATGAATTCAGGAAAGAGGACTGTAACAGCTTGCTATCAGTTAGCTTTTACTGAGAACAAAACTTTGTGGCTTAAACAAAAGCCATTTATTCAACTTGCTATTCTGTGGGATGGCTAAGCTGTTATGGTCCAGGCAGGTTCAGTTCATCTCAGCTGAGTTTTCTTATGTGTCTGTGGTCAGGTGACAGATCTGTGTCTGAATAATTTATGATAACTTCATTCATATGACTGGCCACTGGCAGTCAAGGGAATAGGCCATGGGTTTCTCATCATCTAGCCAATGGGCTTTTCCCAAGACAGCTACCCATCACAGGATACCCAAAAGGAGCAAAAGAAGGCAAACTCCAATACACTCCTTTTTCAAGTCTCTCCTTACATAATGTTTGCCAAAATTCCATGAGTCAAAGAAGGTTATAAGGCCTAAGCCTAGAGATCATGTGAGAACAACAGCAAAGTCACACTTCAAAGGGCTGTGTGTGTAGCAACGGGAAGAATTTGTGGCCATTTTTGCAGTATATCACAAAGGTGCATACAAGTGATATTTGAAGAGAATTTAAGCCTACTAGTAATTTACTAGAGTAGGAGTTATTGCCTTGAAGAAGAATCAAGACAAGAACCTGCATGGGAATATAAAAATGCCACCGTGGTGGGGGGAGGGAGGGAGGTGGCACAAAAAATGTATACACATGTAAGTAAATATAAAAATGATAAAATAAAAGGAGAAAAGAAAAAGTAAAAAATGCCTTCAATCCAGCCAGCATATAACAATGAAAAGTGTGTGGTTTAGAAGACTCTGGAGGTAAGGTTAGAGTTCATTAGATGATTTCCCATGTTGTATAGGTATATTTGAGGTATCTATGACTATAGTGGATCCTACCATACTATTTCCACTCTCCAGTCTTGCCTTTGGGGCTTGGAAGCTAACCTGATAAGGCTGCTGGGGATGTTCATGTAGTGAGCTGTGCAGGTAAAATCCCATTATACTGACTGCCCTTACAGGAAGACCTTAATGGTTGAACATCCTGGGAGTTGAATCAGCAATGTCTTCATAAATCATGTGAGGCAGAGCTGTGCCTTCAAAGTCACGGAACAACTGTTCCTGGCAGTTGTGATGAGGTTCCCACTCAGAAAGGAAGGAAACAGATCTATCAAGGCAGAGCTGGGTCATTCACAGCCTGGCTTCCACATCCCCTTTTGCCTTCCTCTGCCCACATGTTTCATTCCCGAGACCCAGTTAAATTGTTAACTATTATTTATTTACTCATCCAAAAAACATATTGAGTACTTTGCAAATGCTAACAATAGCTGGAAGAAAAGAGAGATGAGTAAAACACCCCTGCCCCCCAGGACATCAGCATTTGGTATGTGACAGACACAGAAATAGAAACAATTACATTTAGTATGATGAAAAAGAAGGAAGCTCAGAGAGAGCCTGAAACAGCTTCCCAAAGACCATAACACTTTACCTAAATATCAAAGAATATGTAGGAAACAAACAGACATAGAAATGGTATTCCTGACAGAGGAAACATCTTACACTGGAGCATGGAAGAAAGAAAGGACATGTTGATGCCCAGGAAGTACATAAAGAATGGGCAAGAGTAGAGTTAGAGACAATTAGGATGCTATCTGAGGTGGACGATGCACCACAAACCCTCCCCTCCCCATTGACTAAAACATTATAGAAACCATCAATTATCATCTCTTCTGACTGACCTGCTGATTCCACCTCATCCGTTAAGTGTGAATGGATTCAGGTTCCTGATGTACCTCAAGCCACATCTGAACTTGACCATGAATAGATTTTGGTCTTGATTTCTCACATTAGTCCACAGGTAGGGTAGTTTTGAGGTAGTTGTGGCATTCCATGAAGACTCATTCAACATCCTATATAGCCTTTTCCCAAAGATAAATCTGATTTACTTATTCCCTTTAGAATTAAAGGAGAGTCAAAAGGCACATCAATGAGTCCTCCCATTCAAACAACTCTCTAATCCCACATGCCCTGACTGGTAGTACCTAAAGCCCTAGTGTAGCTCAGTACAGAATGGCATTAACATAGTATTAATAACAGTGTTGTCTATCAGTGGGCATTTTATATAAGTCAGGCCCTTGGCTAAACACCTTATGAATATAATCTCATTAAGTCATCACATTAACTCTATGACATTTCTGTCAACATGAGGAATAAGGTTTAGAGATAATGGATAGTGACTTATGTAAATTTACAGTTCAGAAAGTAAAGAAAAATCCAGAATGGCCTATATCCTATCCCCTGCTTTCTATTTGAACAGAGCTGTCTGCACCCTAAAATCCTAGTACTGGGTTTTTTTGGTTTCTATAGGAACATTGGTCTAAACAGAGCCTGCCCTAGCTCCAGTTTCCCTATTCTACCTCTAGATTTATCAGATTCATTTATTCATTCAGGAATATTTCTGTACCTTAACTAATATGTGTGAACCTGTAGAAGATATCAGACATGGTCTCAAGTCAAAAGTATTTCTACTCTAATAGAATATTCATTAATTCATCCATCCATTCATTCAACTAAAAGGAGTAAGCGCCTACTGTGTGCCAGTAGGAAGCAGAATTGAATAATGGAGTCAGAGTTCTTGCCCACCCTTGTGGAATTTAAGACATGTACATAAGCAATATGTAGCAGATGTGGAGCTGGAATCCAGGTTTCCTGATTCCCAAGGGGTACCTGTCAGAAAAACTTCTTAGAAAAGTTGTTTTTTTAGTCACTGTACCTTCTTCTTTTCTCCCACCGTCTCTTCACTTCACTCCAACTGGGCTTCTCTCCCACTGCTTCACTGAAACTGCTCTTCTCAAAATCACCAATCTGGCTCCCACTCTCACAGCCAGTGCAGTACATTGAGCTTCATAGAGACAGTGCCAGAGCAAGTGAGAGCTGGAAGGGCACTGGGCAACTCTGTGCCTCACTTAGGGAAAAAACTAAAGATGGGCAAAGGAGATCCTAAGAAGCTGAGAGGCAAGATTTCATCATGTGCATTCTTCATGCAAACTTGCAGGAAGGAACACAAGAAGAAGCACCCTGATGTTCAGAGTTCTCTAAGAAGTGCTCAGAGAGGTGGAAGACCATGTCTGCTAAAGGGAAAGGAAAATTTGAAGACACGGCAAAGGCAGACAAGGCTCGTTAGGAAAGAGAAATTAAAACATATTCCTCCTAAAGAGGAGACAAGAGAAGAAGTCCAAGGATCCCAATACACAGAGAGGCCTCCTTCAGCTGTTCTGTTCTGAGCATCACCCAAAATCAAAGGAGAACATCCTGGCCTGTCCATTACTGATATCACAAAGAAGCTGGGAGAGAAGTGGAACAACTCTACTACAGAGGACAATCCTTATTGTCCTTCAGGAAAGCTGAAGGAGAAATACGAAAAGAATATTGCTGCCTACCAGGCAAAAGGGAAACCTGATGCAGAAAAAAAGGGAGTTGTCAAGGTTGAAAAGAGCAAGAAAAAGGAGGAAGAGGGGGAAGATGAAGATGAGGATGAAGAAGATGATGAATAATTTGGTTCTAAAGCAGTTTTTTCTTGTCTATAAAGCATTTAACCCTCTGTACACAACTCACTCCTTGTAATGAAAAAAAATTGAAATGTGAGGCTGTGTAAGATTTGTTTTTAAACTGTACATTTTTTTATAGTCAATACACTACTGAATGTATCTTTAAATAGCCCTATCCCGGTGGTATTTTCAATAGCCACTAACCTTACCTGGTACAGTATGGAGGGTGTAAATTGACACAGAAATTTAAAGCAGGTTCTTTTTGGTGCACAGCACAAACTAGTTTTATATGAGGATGGAAGGTTTTTCATCTTCAGTTATCTCTGATGCAGCTTATATGAAATAATTGTACTGTTAACTGAATACCACTCTGTAATTGCAGAAAAAAACAGTTGCAGCTGTTTTGTTGACATTCTGAATGCTTTTAAGTAATACAATTTTTTATTTTAAAAAAACTACCAATGACATTCACATCACCAAATCAACTACATTCCATCTTTGTCAAAACATTTCCCCCTTAACTTCCATGACAGCACAATCCGCAGGTGTTTCTATATCTCACTCATCAGCCCTTTTTAAACTTTGCTGTCTTCTCCTCTTCTCTTAACTCCTAAACATTTTATCTCACCAAGGCTTGGTGTTCAGACTCTCTTTCCTTCTATTCTCTCTCACATCATTGCTTTAAATGTTAAATACAATGGCACCCAAATTTGTGTCTTTTGTCCTGACTTCTCTCTGGATTCTAGATTCTTATACCCAACTGTCTACTGATATCAAATTTACCACTTAAAATACAACTATTTCAAGCCCCAGTACTGCCAGAATAAAATAAAGCACAACTCTTTATTTTTTAACCACTAGTTCCACTCCTCTTGAATCTCAATAAATATCATCACCATCTACTGAACTGCTTGAGACTAAAGCACAAGAGTCACAAGCCCCACATCTAGTCCTCAGCACATCCTGCCAATGCACCTCCAAGACAGATCTGGAATTCCTCAACTTGTCTCCATCTCCACTACTCCCAATCTAAACAAACCTACATTAACTCTTGCCTCAACTATTGCAGAACAGAAGCCTTCCCATGGATCTCCCAGTTTTCATTCTCACACCCCTCCATTTCATTCTCCACAAAGTAACCACAATGAGCTTTTAGAATGATAATCAGACCATGCCATCCTAGCCTCCAAACCCTCCAATGGCTCTATTGCACTTAGAATAAAATACAAACACTTTGCCTGGCCTGAATCCCAATATAATTTGTAACTGTTTCTCTAACTTCATCTCTTTCTTCATTTTCCTTTGATCCCTCCACTCCAATCACACTGGCCCAGGGCCTTCATACCAGCTGCTATCTTTGCCTAGAAGGTTCTTCTTCCTCATCTTAACATATTCAGGCTCTTCATGTCATTTTTATCTCAGTTTATATGTCACCTCCTCAGAAAGGCCATGATCACCCACTCTAACACATTACACTGTTTTAATTCTCTGTGTGGTAATTAGTGCTAATGAATTTGTGTGTGTGTGTGTGTGTGTGTGTGTATGTGTCCAAATTATCTGATTTTTGCCTGTTTCTTCTTACTAAATATATGACCCAAAAGAGCAAACAGTATATTTGCCTTGTTTAGGATACAGAAGAGTAACTAACACAGATTAGGGAATCAGTAAATGTTGAAGAAGTAAATAGATAAGTCCCCTATAATCCCTATAATAAGAAAAAGTAATTTTAATATGTTAAAAAGTAGATAATAAAGGACTATCACCCTTGTGATCCAGAAAGGAAGCCAGAGTGGTAGTACCTAGAAAACTATCAAGTATAAAGCCACAAGGAAATCCACTTATCAGCAGGAAGAATTTTCAAAGATTCTTATTGAAAACAGCAGAGAGACTGCAAATGAAATCGAAACAAACAAAATACACATTCCTCAAAATAAAATTCTGCATTCAGACAGCTAAATAAAATTCTATATTCAGGCAGCTGGACCAGACCAATTAAGGCTGGATTGGGCATGCCCTATGAGTCTCCCCATGCTTCACCATAAACATTGATAGCCCCCTTTAGGTTGATAGTTCTGCCTGATGTTTCAGATGAAAGAAACATTTGGAAGGAAGAAAGCTGTCCAGCTGCCTCTATCTTTCTCTGAAAGAGTAGAAAATATTATCAGAATGCCCAGAAATATAGAATGCTCAGGAATTTGAATCAGAACAGAAGCCATGATGAAAATAATGCAAATGGCTAAATGGTCAATAATAAAGCTCCTCAAACAGAAGTGCTAGAGATTCCCCAAGGGCCCACAGCTGCTCAGCCTGAGACCAGCATCCTTAACTTTAACACGCATCAGAAAAGTAAGCACTTTATGTAGGATCCAGGGGCCACCATTTTACAGCAATCCTTAAAAATTCTTTAGGCACAGAATGGCTGCTGGAAAACAGACCACAAAATAGTTAGTTTTTATTGATGGAAGAGCTAAAACATCCCAATCGTTTGCAACCAGAAGTTAAATGACTCATAACTCCTTCAAGAGAGGTCATATCACATAGCAATTAACTGTAGAGCAACATCTATAACCGACCTTTTTAATGTTCCAAATTTTCTGATAGATGAATAAAATAATTTCAATTTACCCTCAACTAGATAAAGACTTGAAGATGGTCTGTCTTTTTTCATATTTGCATCCACAATACTTAAACATCTAGTAGACAAATAAAGATTTACTTATTTAAAAAACTCACCATCTTATCTAGCTTACTCATGCATACAATTCTCTTTTGCTCACTCCTTTTCTCTCTCTCTCTCTCTCTCTCACACACACACACACAGTGAGTGAGAGCTCATTGCTAATATTGTACCACGAGGAATGGATCTGCTGTTCCTTAATGACCTCATCTTAACCACACTCAAAAGCTAACTGATAAACTAGAGTGAGGAATACCCTGGATCCACAACACAGGAGTGAGACCAGATGATCAGATGGTCCTCCTTCTTTCTCCTGCCTCTAAGCACAAACATATGCCAAAAACCTAGGATACAAATATACTGAGCATCCCAACACTTACAGCAACCACCAAAACAAAGACAAATAGCCATGACGATCAATACATGGAGTTTATCCTATACTTTTTTTATCCAACAAGATTCAACTTACTAGGACTAATCAAATTTTTCTTGCAGAGATTTGACTTCTCTATGCACAGCAATCGATTCCTTACTAAATGACTAGTGTATTGTTAACACAACAATGATAACTGATCACATTTATCAGCACACAGTATGAACCAGGTATGTACTGAAGGATTTCTCACCTGCCATCCTGTATAACTATCATAAACCTATGAGGAGGTCTTAGTATTATCTATTTTACAGATGAATATCTTTATCTCAAAGAAGTTAAGTGAAAGGCAGGGGCATAGTTCAGTGACAGAGTACTTAACTAGTATGCACAGACCCTGGGCTTAATCCCCAGCAACTCAGAAAAAAAGAGAATAAAATTAAGTGACGTCTCCAAGATCACAGAACTACAAATATCAAATCTGAAACTTAAACTTGGGTTTGTTGACTGCAGCACCTGGGCAGTATTCATCTTTAACTTGTACATCCTTATCTCCATCACTAAATACAGTGCAAGCTTCAAATTTGGGCACCAAAAATTGCTTAGAGGCAGTCTAAGACTAAAAGTATAAGTCACAAAGCAAAAAGCAACTATGGATTCAAGTCCTAGACTGCCTTGTATTAGATCAGTGATCTTATTAATGTTTGTTAACCTCTTTAAGTTTCCTCATCTGTAAAAAGGTTATAGAAAATAATAATAATGTCTTCATGTCAGGACTGCTTTGAGGATTAAGTGAATTTAGCACAGTGCCTAATGAGTGTTAAGACCTCTTACAGAGTCACAATTCTCATCCATAAACTGAAACCCAAAAAGCTCTGAAATCAGACCTCTTTCTTAAACCAGTGGTATTACTTTCCTATTGCTATTATAACAAATTACTATGAAGTCAGCAGCTAAATGCAATATGAATTTATAGTCCTACAATTCTTTAGGTTAAAAGTCTGATGTGGGACACCCTGGCTAAAGTCAAGATGTCAACAGGCTGAAGTCTTTTCTGGGGATTCCAGGGAGGACCCATTTCCTCTTCATTTCTTCTGGCTTTTAGAAACTACTCCCATTCCTTGGCAAATGGCCCTCTTCCATCTTCAAAGCCAGCAGTGGTGGACTGGATCTCTCTCTATCACATCACTCCAACCTCTACATTGATTGTTGCCTCTCCTTCTCTGGATGTTTTGCCTCCTCTTTCACTTTTAAAGACACTTGTGATTATATTAGGTGCAGGAGAGACTGTCTTAAAGTCAGCAATCTTAATTCCTCCAGCTAACTTCACTCTCCCTCTCTTTGCCATGTAAAGTAATATATTTACAAGTTCATTAAATTGGGATGTAGACATTTGGAGGGTCCATGATTTTGCCTATCAAGCTGGTGGCAAACTTGTCTGGCAGCAAAACTTAACTTGAACTGATATGACTATTTTATAGTCTATTTTCTCCAACAAATGCAAAATTTTTATTATAGGATGCAGCCCAGACCCTAGTAGAGGTGTCTCTTAGTCTATTTGTGCTATTAACAAAATTGCACAGGTTGAATGATTTATAAACAATAGAAATTTATTTTTTCACAGTTGTGGAGGCTGGGAAGTTTAAGATCAAGGCACCAAACAGCCTGTTATCTGTCAAGGACTATTGTCTATGCTACTGGAAGTAGAGTCCTTAGCACTTTTAATTCTAATGAGATTAGAGAGCCAATTCCAGAAACTCTAAAACTGATGAAAGACATTCATCCTTAAAATTATGCTCCTGTAGATCAAATCCCAGTACCAAAATCTGTATTAATTAGGATTCTCCAGAGAGACAAACCCATAGAGGAAGGAGGTATGGAGAGAAGGAAGAAGAAAAGGAGGGAGAAAGGAAGGGAGAGAGAGAAAGAGGGAGAGATTAAGAAGATGGAAGATGGAATTTATTATGGGAATTGGCTCATGCAGTTTGGGAGACCAAGATGTCTCACAATAGATATCTGGAAACTGGAGAACCAGAGAAGCTGGTAGTGTGGCTCAATTCAAGTCCAATGCCTCAGAACCAGGGAAGCCAATGGTGTGATCTCTATCCAAGGTCAAAGGCCTGAGTACCCTGGGACCACTGGTGCATATCCCAGAGTCCAATGGCCAGGGAAAATGGAGTTTTTGTGTTCCAGGACAGGAAAAGAAGGGTGGTCCAGCTCCAAGAGATAGAAAAAGAGTAGAGAATTTGTTTCTATGTTGGGTGAGGACAGCGCTTCCATACTCAGCCCAAATTCAAATGCCAGTATCTTCCAGAAACACCTCACAGATACATGTAGAAAAATGCTCTATAGCTATGTAGATATTCCTTAATATAATCAAATTGGCACCTAAAATTAGCCATCACCAGATGCAATGTGATACACATACATTGAATTACATTTCTAAGATCCCAAAAGTTCTGAATTCTGAAACATATCTGGCCCAAAGGGCTTTAGATAAGTCTGTGCAATTATACTAATATTATAATAATAACTATTATTAACATCAGCATCTTCTCTATAAGGCAAGAGAAAATGCTACGTGCTTGACAGGGTTCATAAAGCAGGTACCAAAAAACCGCAAAAGATCTGAAATCACAGCATCCAACCCCAGTCAAATCTGATTCTGCTTCTTTCTTCCTGTGACTCCCTAAGTGAGCTAGTTAACCTCTATCAGCCTCCTGATCTTACCCTGCAGGGGTGAGAGTAGTCACAGAGTCATCAAGAGGTTTAAATGAAATGAATCATGTAAAACCCATGGCAGTGGGCCTAGCAACAGTATTCAGTCAGTAAGTGGTATCACTCCTGCTAGTTATGGTTCCCTACTTGAGTATTGCTTTCATACCTGATACCTATGACTTTCCTTCTGGGATGCATGAGCTTCATCAAAAATGTGTTTATTTACTGAAAGAAAAAAGCGCTAAGATTTTAATTTAATTTTGCCTGCAATTTTCAATCTGCTCCATGAAACAGCAATGATGGTAACAGTCGATTCCTGGCTCTAAGCTGCTAAAGCTTTCACTTCACTGCTAATGTCAGTGTTTTGCACATTTGTGGAAAGCAGCAAGGAGCTCACCAGTTTACAATGCCTTGATTGGACCATCCTGGGTTTTTCCCACTACCTACACCTTGCTTCTGTTTTCACCAATCTTCTAGTTCTAATTTGCTTTCCCAAGTACACTTCTCTACTATCACCAAGAAGAATGTTTTGTAGGAACCTGGATAATAAGAAGTTAAGGACTAATGTATGGATTTGGGGATTAGAGGCACCATTTCTTCCTTTTTTTTCTTCGTTCTCTTCCTTCCTCCTATGATTGATATACAAAGACAAACTGAATCCCTACTACATGCCAAGTATTCTGCTGTTCTTTTTAAGTCATCCAACCAAAAACCAGGAATTGTGCTGCATGTTCAGGCATTGGTAGCAATCTATGGAAATGGGTTCCATTCATAAAATATGGCCTGGCATAGTATCAGGTGGGACCGAGGAATATAATCCTCCAACAAGACAAGCCAGGACCTGCTATGCAGATTGTACAGATGATCCCACAATCATGAATGCATTACAGTTAATTTCACAAACTGTTAATTACAAATTGGAGTGACTGCTGGAAGAAAAAGTGCAGGATGTATTAGTCTTGGGATTCTAGGAATCCTTCCATGAGACACTGATATTTAATGGAGGACCTGCTTGAAGAGTGATAGTAATTAACTAGCCAAAGAAATAAAATAGTGTTTGGGGCAGGGGAGGAGAGGAATGAAGAGACTTGAAGGCCCTGAATATCAAAATATCAAGGATCTGAAAAATCACAGTTGCCAAAATACAAGAGAAATGAGAGGAAGCAGACAGGTTGACTGGTAGATAGGAGAACGAGATTATAAGAAAGTAAAAGAGAGAGCTAAATCTAAAGTAGAAGTTGGAAAACATCAACAGGGTCAACAGGGTCAAATCTTTTTTATTTAATCCCTGAGTTAAAGATGGCTTGTGTATTTTTAAGTAGTAGAAAAAAATTAAAAGAAGAGTATTATTTGATAATGTGGTAAAATTTTATGAACTCCAAATTTCAGAATTCATAAATATTTATTAGGACACAGCCTTACTCACATATGGATATATTACCTATACTTGTTTTTATGTCACAATGGAAGAGTTGAGGAGTTGCAACAAATATTATGTGATCCATGAGCCTGAAATATTTATTGTCTAGTCCCTTATGAAAGAAAAACATGTGACAGCTCCTGAGATGATCAGAGGTTAGAACATCGATCTTTCTGGATCACATTAAAGATTTAGGATCTTATTCCAACAGTGTGACATAGAAGAGTGACATAATCCAACACTACCCAAACTCATCTGAATGACTAGGGAACCTCAAAAATATGACTGCATGAGTTCTGTGAGTGTTGTTCAATGGTAGAGGGCTTATCTATGATGTGCAAGGCCCCAAGTTCAATCTCTAGCACTGCACTGAAAATATTTGCAATGCTGGAGATCAAACTCAGGGCCCTGAATACATGTGTATCTCCCCCAGACTCTGAATTAATTGGTCTTGGGTACATACAGGGCTTTGGAATTTGGGGGAGGGGAGGTTGTCCTAGCTGATTCTAATGTGCAGATAAGTTCATGAACTGTGGTTATAATCGCATTTTCATGTTTTAATGATAACTCTAGGATTCTCCTCTGGATACACATTAAAATCACCTGGAGGGTATGATATTTTCAAACATATTGATGCCCATGCCTATTAAAATGACATCTGAACAGAAGGTCCCCAAGTATAGGTACTTTTTTAAATGCTCAGGTGATTCTAATATGTAGCCAGAGTTTTGTACTCTACATTAATGGGGCCTGAGGATATAGAGTGATCCTACTGAAAGACAACAGGGACTTGGGTTGAGTTGGGGGAAGTGGAAAAACAATCATCAGGAGTTAGTAACTTGTTAGTGAGAGTGAGTTGCTTTGGTGGAAAGTTTGAAAAATGACACTCAAATATCTAGAAAAGCACATAGGTGCAAACTGATGCCACTATTGGGATGGGAACTTTGGAAGAGGAAAATGTTTAGGGGAAGAACATCAATTCTATTCTAATGTAGTATTGAGAAGGAGGGTATCTATGGGAAGGTTGGTCAGATTAAAACTATAAGGGACTGGAGTCAAACGATAACTTAGAATGCTTATCCTAATAATATCCTCCTTGCATGGCAGGCAATGGCTACAATGATGTAATGGAACACTAATGGGCTTTGGAGTTAGACACTGTTCATGCCACATGTAATGTATGTGAGTTTCCTCAGCTTCCTCCCCTATGGAATGGGATTAGGGTTCATATATGTCATGTTCACTTTTGATCATCAGAGACACTCAATAATAGACACTCAATAAATACCCATCCAAATATGTTGGGAAGATTCAATGAAATACATGTGTTAAGTATCTAGGAACTTAACTAGCAAAAACACACTCAAAACATGGTGAGACATGGTTTCTCAAGCCTGTAATCCTAGCTACTGGGGAATCTGAGATTTGGAGGATTGCTATTTGAGGACAGCCCAAGTTTGCAAAACCTGATCTCAACTGATGGCTGGGCATAGTGGCATGCTCCTGTTGTGGGAAGCCTAAATAGATGGATTATGGTCTAGGCCAGTGCAGGCATAAAGCAAGACCCTGTTTCAAAAATACCAGTACAAAAAGGGATGGCACAGTAGCTCAAGAGGTAGAGTGCCTGCCTCATTTGTAAGAAACACAACCAAGTGGGGGAAGAAGCCAGTACTTAAGTTCAATAGTTGGGATTGAGTTCAGGTGCATATATAAACAACACAATGGTGTCTGTTCAATAGTTGTAAAAATTCAGGATTCCCGAAATCCATCCTCCACGATCTAGGCTACCCTTCCAGTGAACTGCTTTTTCTTCCCAAGTATGACCCTTGTTATCCATCTTGACCAGTATGGCCAGAGTTCTAGCTACCTGCTCATATTGCAGGCAACAAGGCTAGGTAAAAGGACAAAAAAAGAAAAGGGCACTCAACTTCTTGAAGGAAGTTCCCAGAAAACCAAAACATAGTATCTCTACTGATATCGCTTGAACAAAATTTAGTAACACGGCCACACCAAGCATCAAGGGAAACTAGGAAATGTATACTTTATTCTCAGCACCTATAGCCCCAGTCAAAATCAGGAATTCCCATAACTAAGTAAGAAGGTGAGAGTGGAGGTTGGGGTAGACAACAGCTGTATCTGCTGCAAAGGGTGAAGTCTTTTTGACTCTGTCTTCTCCAATGTGATTCCCTCACTCAAAAGGCCTCCTGCTCCCTCTTTCTGAACTCACTCATGCACTGATTCTCTGCATAAGCACTTGCCACAGCTCTTCTTCCCTTGCTGGACTACTTTCTGACCTTTTTATCGCCAGTCAATTCTGCATTTCTTTTAAGAATTTATCTCTATCATGGCCCATGTCTCAACTTTTATTATGTTCCTTAAATACATACATACATATACATAAATGCATAGTTCTTGAATAGTTTTGAACACAGTTCCGCCTATATAAACTGTATGTCCTTAGACAAGTCACTTCTCTGTGAGTCTAAGTTGCTGCTACAGCGTGTGAGTATATTTCTCACTTGACAATGCTGTAGGGAGAATCAAAGGAAGTTTTTGGTCTGTGAACAATAAAGCATTAAATGTCTATTAGCTGTTACCATTTCTCCCCTGAGGTGTTACTTCTCGTTAGTTAACAAAAGAAGAAAATTAAAGTTGTTTGTGGGAAGTGTTATTCCCCAAAAGAAAAGGACAGAAGACTTGTTTCTTCTCCTCCATCTCACTTTCCCTTAGCAAAGCTAGCAAAGAATTCGGCCAATTCTTAAAAACATATCTACAAGCTGCAAATTAATTTTAGAGATGAACAAAGATGACTTCCTTCGAAGAGAAAGGAAATCTGGAGAAGCAGAATGCCCGTGCACTGCTGATCACAGCAGAATTAAAGCCAACAGCAGAACTCAAGATCATGGAAGGGAATGAGTCATAGTACCTGGCAAGGAAGCAAGACTTCAGCCAGATACCAATCAGAACTAAACATTATGGCTCTTGGAAATGAGCCAGGTGAGTTCCTGTAACTGTGAACAACCCAAAGATAACCCCTGTCCTCATATATGAAGCTAAACACAAATGACTGCTGATGGCAGTTAAACAATAACTGCATCTGCTCAGATTCGATCATACATCTGATATAGATCCAGAAACACTTAGGGGTCATCAAATAAATACTTTTGTCTCTTTTTACTATAAAAGAAAGTGCTTGTGTTGGGAAGCGCCTAAAATATACATAGATGCTTTACAATAATTTTCAAAGTAAGCCCACATGTGATTACCAATCCAATCAATAAATAGCATCACACAATCTCAAAAGCATGTGTCTCTAACCACAATCTCCTTCCCACATAAAGTAACCACTGTCCCCATTCCCATGACCTACATTTCATTTTCTTTATATTTCCACTTATGTACTTCCCTAAACAATGTTCTTTGTTACTTAAACTTTTTATATGAGTAGGATCACATGTATGTATTCTTCTATACTTTGCTCCTTCTGCTCAGGGTTGTGTCTGTGACCCCAAAGTATTTATTGATGCAATGATATGGCATCTGGACTTGATTTAAGTTAATCAGTAATTCATAGTTTAATAAGATTTCCAAGCCAGTCGCCTGTGGCTCACGCCTGTAATCCTAGCTACTCAGGAAGCAGAGATCAGGAGGATTGCGGGTTGAAACCAACACAGGCAAATAGTTGGGGAGACCCTATCTCAAAAACACCCTTCACAAAAAAGGTCTGGTGGAGTGGCCCAAAGTGAAGGCCCTGAGTTCAAACCCTAATACCATAAAAAAAAGAAAAGGAAAATGTTTCCAGATAGTTTATATGTATACTCAAGTTTGAAAGTCAGTCTAGAATAGTTATTCTAGAGTACAAATATACTACAATTTATTTAGCCACAGTATTATTGATACATATATGCATTACTCCAAGTTTTAGGGTTTCAAGTTGTTGAATGTTATAAATATTCTTATAAAAGGTTTTTGGTGGACAGGAGTCTCTGATACATACCTAGTAATAAAATAACAGGAGCATGGGGTATAACTGTCCTCAACAATACATGACAACACCAAACTATTTTCAGAGTGGTTCACTAATTTACAATCCCACTATAAGTAGGAAAGTTCCCTACTTGCCAACATTTAGTATTTTTCAGATATTTTAATTGTTGCTAATCTTCAAGGTTAAACATTTTTAAGGTTTCCAACTTGGAATCGTAAAATCATCTACTGCTAGGCATTGTGGTACAAACCTATAACTCAGTAGTCAGGAGGCTGGGATTATAATCAATTTGATTAGGACAAAAATGTGGACAGCAAGACACACTGTACTATGATATGTGAGGAACACAACAGGGACAAATCAAGCTATCCTACAGAGTTTAAATTTTATCCAAAGTGAAATGTAAGGCTTTAAGCAGGAAGTTTACCTTATATATATATACATATATGTGTTAGTCAGATGCTCTACACCTTAAGCCACACATCCAGCCCCTTTTGCTCGGTTACTTTGGAGATAGGGTCTTTACCCAGGCCTGCCTGGACCAACATCCTCTAATTTATGCTTCCTGCTCTTGCTGGATGACAGGCACACACCACCACACCCAGCTTCTTCCCTTTGAGATGGGATCATATGTATTTTTTTGTTCAGGCTGCACTAAAACCAAGATCCTCCCAATCTCAGCCTCCTGTATCACTTGGGATGACAGGTGCATGCCACTGTGTCCAGCTGTTGGTTGAGGTGTAGTCTGGTAAACTATTTGCCCAGGCTGCCTTGTACCTTGATCCTCCCAATCTCAACCTCCAAATAACTAGGATTATAGGTATCAGCCACCAGCATTCACTGATTTTTGTGTGTATTTAAAATACTTCATACACAATTCACTTCTAGCTATAACAAGGCTACTTATGCTTCAGACCAATACTTCAGTTGGAAACAACTAAAGGACTAACACACACACACACACACACACACACACACATACACACACACATCTACTTATAGGCATCATAGAGTTGTTGATACAACTAGGACTTTAGGGGACAAAATCCTAGAGAAGACAGAAAAGTAAGCAAAAACTCCACAGCCACTCTTTCCCTTGGGTCATTTGCCAAAACTGGGTCAGGGGTAAAGAGCAGAAAGCCTCAGCCGAGATTTGTTATTAAGAGGCAAAAACACCAGAAGGGGTTTTGGCAGTCTTTTGGGACTAGAAAGACATAAATTAGGACCTAGGAGGCCAAGATCCTAGTGAGAAGGGAGGAAAAGAAAACTAAGCCCAGCACTTGGCTGGTGTTCCCCTCAGGACATTTGCTGAACTCTCATACTGTGTACGGCAGGAGTCTAAGAAGCCTTGAAGAGAGCTCTCAGTCAAAAGTTTTCAGTGGGAGTTTTGACAGTGTCACAGTTCTGAAGAGAGAAAAATTAGAGTTCTGTACTAGCCACAGGGAGAAGTCACTGAGAATACCCCAGGCTCTTAGCTGAAGTCCCAGTCGACATCCTAGAAAGTGGTTTCTGCCAGGGGCAGAGCTTTATCAGAAGTAAAACATGGCTTACATGGGAACATTTCAGTCCCTAACTGGATTAAAATCATCAATACCCCATTATGACTGCCTAGCAGCTATTTCTCTGGAAGAAAATATCATCCATAATATCTACATTTTTCATATAAATGATGAATACACAGTCAAAATTTACCAGACACGCCAAGACACAGACCAAAAACCCAGATAGGGGAGGGAGGAACCGATCACACAAAGAAACTAGAAGTGACTCAGATTTTAGAGTTAGTAGACAAAGAATCTAACTATAATTAATATGCTAAAATTATAACAATATGGAGACACTGGGTGAGAGTGTTAAGAAAGAGTAATATAGATTGGGCAAATGTGATCAAGGCATATTATATATATGGGTAGATAACACAATCTAACCTTTTGTACAATTAATTTATGCTCATTTTTTTAAATTAAAAGTTGGAGACATCACATGAAAAAGTACAGAATTTTGCCAGGAAATTAGAACTAATGAAAAAGGATCAAGAACCATAAATTATAATTACTGAAAGTATGAACTCAATACATTTTTAAAAGGTTGAACAACAGATTAGACATAGCAGAAGAAATGATTAATAAATTAGAAAGCAAGTCATAATTGTTCAAAACTGAAGTACCAGGAAAAATGAGAAATATAGAAAAGAGTATAAGAGAAATATGTGGTACATAAAAAGGAGTAAAATATATGTATATTAGAAGGCACAGAAGAGAAAGTATGAAACAGTGAAGAGATAAGAGCAAACTGATTAAAGATATTAACACACTAATACAAAAATTACTAGGAACCCTGAGCAGGGTTCACAATAAATAAACAACCAAAAAAATCAATTTTGCCAGACTGAGGGGCATCACAGTAAAACTGATTAAAAAAGAGAAAACCCAGCCAGACATAGTGGGACACATCTGTAATCCCAGTACTGGGGAGGCAGAGGTAGGAAGATTGTGAGTCCAAGGCCAGCCTAAGCAAAATAAAGAGACCCTGTCTCAAAAAACAAAATACATGTTACCATCAAAGGAATAGTAATAATTTTAACTTATGGATGATTTTTCCACAAAAATTATGGAAGTCTGAAGACAATGGAACAGTGCTTGTTTTTTTTTTGTGGGCCACTCCATCAGCCCTATTTTTGTGAAGGGTTCTTCAAGATAGGGTCTTGCTACCTATTTGCCTAGGCTGGTTTCCAACTGTGATCCTCCTGAGCTCTGCCTCCTGAGTAGCTAGGATTGCAGGCATGAGCCACCAGCGCCTGGCACAGTGTTTTTAAGTGCAGAAGGGAAAATTATAAATACAAAATTCCATACTCTGTAAAAACATTCAAAAATGAAGGTAAAAATTAAGACAGTTTCAGAAAAGGAAAAACTGACAGGATTTGTCACCACCAAACATTCTCCTAAAAATGCTAATGGAAGTTTAATTGAGCAGAGGAAAATGATCCTAGATAAAAGCCTGGTAATAAGGAAAAAAAGTTAAAATCAGTGGGAAAAGTATACATGTTGGCAAACATAAATATTCATTGTTTTAAACAACAATAAAAATGGGTTTTAAACTCATAAGTCTTTAGAGTTAAAACGCATGACAACAATAACACCAAAAGCATTAAAATGCTCCACCATACCTTACTACCCAGCTTTTGATTTACCTAAAAGAAATTTAAACAGGTCTATAAAGTTACTTGTACTGCAATAAATGTTTCATAATAGCCAAAAACTCAAAATATCCATCTACAGGTACATTGATAAATTATAGCATAATTATACAATGGAATACAACAGAACAATAAAAGTGAATGAACATTAGTAAGCTAAAAACTGAATGGTTGCTACTTTTTCAAAGGATTTGAGCTGTTCCCTGTAAAAGGTAGGGAATAGGAATCTTGAAGCCTTTGAAGAACAACATGGCTTTACATTTGAAAAGGCCAGGAAAGTATACTGGTATGGTAGGGCATGGTTAAGAAAAATCAGAGACACTTTTGGCAATGTAGCAGGATATAAAATTAACATACAAAAATCAGTAGCTTTTCTGCATACCAACAATGAAAAGGCTGAGAAAGAAACAATCCCATCCACAATAGCGTACGTATAAACTTAACCACTGAGGTGAAAGATCTTTACAAATAAAAAATCTTAAAGAAGAAAAAACAAAGACACCAGAAAATGGAAACACCTCACATGTTCATGAATTGGCAGAATTAATATCGTGAAAATGGCTACACTACCAAAAAACAATCTACAGATTCAATGCAATGCCCATCAAAACCCAATGTCATTCTCCGAAACAAAAATATCCACACTAAAATTCATAAATAAGCATAAAAGATCCCAAATAGCAAAATTAGTCCTAAGCAAAAAAAGAGCAACACTGGAGGTATCACAATACCAGACTTCAAATTATATTACAGAGCCATAGTAACATAAGCAGCATGGCACTGGCACAAAAACAGACATAAAGACCAACAGAATAGATGACCCAGAAATAAAACCACACAGCTATGGTGATCTAATCTTTGATAGAGGAGCCAAAAATATACACTGGAGAAGAAACAGCCTCTTCAACAAATGGTTCTGGGAAACTGGCTATCCACATGCAGAAGACTGAAAGACCCCTATCTCTCACCCTGTACAAAAATCAACTCCAAGTGGATCAAAGATCATAATTAAGACCTGAAGCATTGAAAATACTACAGGAAAAGATAGTGAAAACCCTGGAAAATACAGGCATGGGCAACTATGTTCTGAATAGGACTCCAATTACCCAGGAAATAAGAGCAAGAATGAACAAGTGGGAATTGTACATCAAAAGAAACAATTGCCTAGCACTGGTGGTTCACACCTGTAATCCTAGCTACACAGCATGCAGAGATCAGGAGGATTGTAGTTCAAAGCCAGCCTGGGAAAATACAGTTCACAAGACCCTATCTCAAAAAAAAATCACAAAATAGGGCTGGTGGAGTAGCTCCAGGTGTAGACCCTGAGTTCAAACCCCAATACCACAAAAGAAAAAAAAAAAAGGAAACAATTACCAAACTCAAGAGACAACACACAGAGTGGCAGAAAATCTTTGCCAGCTATTCAATGGATAAAGGATTAATATCCAAAATACATAAAGAGTTCAAAAAATAAAGAGAATAATCCAATTAATAATTGAGCAAACAAATTGAACAATTCTCAGAAGAAATACAAATGGTTAATTAGTTCAGAATTAATTTCAACCTAGCTAAGGTATACAGAGTTGATCATTTATACCACCATCATATACCCTGCTTTGGACTGGAACATATTAATTTTTTTTCTTTTTATTTGGTGGCACTGGGGTTTGAACTTAGGGCTTCATGTTTGCAAAGCAGGTGCTCTACCACTTGAACCACACTTCCAGTCCACAAATGGTTAATTAGTACATGAAGAAATATTCAGCATCCTCAGCTATAAAGGAAATGCAAATCAAAACTACACTAAGATTTCATCTCACCCAATCAGACTGGCAATCATCAAGAGAACAAACAATAAATGCTGGCAAAGATGGTGGGGCAAAGGAACCCTCATACATTGTTGGTGGTGCAAACACTATGGAAATCAGTTCTTCAAAAAACTAAAACTAAACCTACCTTATGACTCCACCATACAACTTTGGGGCATATATCTAAAGGAGTGTAAATCAATATACATAAGAGATACCTACATACTCATGTTTACTGCAGCTCTGTTCACAATAGCCAAACTGTGGGAAGAGCTGAGGTGCCCAACAACCATAAATGGATAAAGAAAATACTATATATAATATATTATATATACCATAAAATAATGATGATGATAATAATAATGGGACATAAATGTAAAAGGGAGACTGTCTGGGGAGAGTCAGTGGGAGGGAGAGAAGGAGAGGAAAGGGTATTGGAGGATAGGAGGACCAAAGTACAGTACATGTGATATTATATATATATATATCTATATCATGATACATAATGTATGAAGACCACATAATGAAACCCACCAAACGTGTTTGAAAAGGGGAGACAAGAGGGGTAATAGGAATATAATGGAGGGAATAAAGTTGTTCAAAGTACACTGCATGCATGTTTGAAATTATCACAATGAAATCCCCTCATATTATTAATGTATGCTAATTCACAATAAAATAAAATTAAAAAAAGATAAATCAGAGATTTTATTTTGGCCAGGTTAAATACCCAACAAACATCCAAATTCCTGCGATATAGCACCATAAGCTCAAAAGTTGGAATACTGTTATTCATCTGATTATGCTACACAAAGTACAGTGTAACCAATATTAGGTATTCAAGAGGGAATGATTAAGGGAATGAATGAAGATTAAATTGTTTAATATTTTCCTAACATATTTATATCATCTGGCATGTTCTACATTAGAACTGAAGACAATACTCTTTTCAAAAATAATACATATTAAATAGTAAATGCATTTTCCTTTATCTCATTTTCAAGTTTTGTGTGTTCATAGAAGAAAATCAATGCTTCTTCCAATTTTATCAATTTTTCATTCTACCTAAAGAAATACTATGCTCATCTTCTAAAATTATTTTTAGGCAAAATTCACCAATGGGGCAATTCTCATGGAGAAAAAAAAGGAGAAAATATAGGTTTATATTACCATAATTTATGATGATCATAAGGATGTAGTTAATGAAGACATTAGAAGCTCTTGCCAAGAAGAATTAACCTCTGCACTCTATTCAGGACACTCCTGCTGGTGCTGATCACAGGTGCATACTGAGGGAAGAACGTCTTTAGCTCAAACACAGAAAGAACAGGGTCTCAGTCAAACCTGAATGTGCCCACAGGAACAGAAGCACTGGGTGTCTTAGGACAGAAGTTAGCACAATGTGCTACTTATTTATCATTTATCAATTATGAAATGAAAAAAAAGATTACAAATGCATTACTTGCAGCATAAGTTGTTATTTGTTTTAATACACTAAGTTCCATACAAGGATTCCATTCATGCAAGTAGCACCATTTTTGTTGGCTGAACAGTTAGATTTCTGTACTTTTAATTCATGTATATACTTATTATGTATATTGAGTGCACTCTCCTAATTCCTGTTGCCACAGCCAGACTGTAAATGCGTATGTTTTTGTCATTCTTAACTACAGTAATTCAGAACTTCAGCTGCCAAGTTTGGTGCTAATATTCTCACATACGCAGTTCGTGCTCCACTCTTAAAATAATTCTTTGTTTGATGTCAGAAGCTCCTGTCATGACATCTAAAATGGCAGGATCAATTCTTTAAAAATCAAAATCATTAACTAAATGCAACTGCAATGTATTTCTTTTTCTTGAAAATATTCCCTTTCCTATCATTCCCTTTATGTCATAATTATAAACCTTGGTCAAGCAGCAAAATAGCAGAACATTTCAAATATCAACAAACCACAAATACCAGTGTTTTCAAAGAGGGAAACAAAGGAAAATCTCAGTTTCATGCTAGCCTATCCACTGAGGCACTGGCATTTTAGGTGTGGAGGCATCAATTATTTCTCTCATGTTGAAAGGTCTACTTACTAAAAGGTTCTATAGGTCCACTAAGAAAATAAGCAACTGTTTCTCTATATCATTAAACACAACAGGATACTAGTCCTGTGCTGGGTTTAAAACAGCAGCAGAATTCCAAGTGCAAATACTGAAGTGACAGAGCTGTTCTGCAGTCAAAGAGCATTGAGACCATACCTCAGGTTTTCAATTACTTAATATTTTTAGGGCCAAAGTCTAGCTCCATTTCAAAATCCCATCATCTTAGACTCCAAAGAAACCCCGAGGGTCTCCTGCTCTAATATGAGACCCAAAACAGCAATATTTTCCCTGGCACCCCTGACAGCCTCTGATTCAACTACTCCACTGGAGTTCTCAGGAGCAGGTTCCCAAGGTATATGAAGAATGACAAGAACCAACCTTTCAGACAAGGTGTAAGTAAGCTGGCATGAAACCGACAGAGTTCCACAAGAATGAGATTCAGAATTAGCAATCGTAAAAGTGCAATGTTTAAGACACGGAGACCCCAATTCTGGGACCATCCGAGGACCTTTCATTGGCCTAGGAGGTAGCTCCTACAATCCGGGGCCAAGGTGGCTTTTTTTCTCACTGATTTCTTAAAGCAAGAAATGCCTCTTTACAGCTCACAGTAAAGGTTTGTCAAGCCAGAGAGCATCAAATCCCTTCCTTCTAAAAACCAAGCTGAGGGACCCCCTGGTGGAACCGCTAGTGCTTAAAATACTCTAACTTTGGTCCTAATGCCGTCACTACAGTAAACCATAACATTTCTCAGCGTTTTCTTTCAGAAGTGTATATAGGCTATGCTGTCATTGAAGTTATCTGGTTGGTGTAGGGTTGATGCGTGTGGGGTTGTATTTTGAGCTCAGCCCGTGAAGTGTGGCTTGCGCACAGGCTGAGCTGCCAGCACCTCCCCAAGCCGGACCCCGGGACGGGGCGGCCGGGCCCTTACCTGTCGATGCTGATCACGCACAGGGTCATGATCGAGGCCGTGCAGCACATGACGTCCATGGCGATGAAGACGTTGCAGAAGAAGTGGCCAAAGATCCACTTGCCCCCGATAAGGTCCGTGACGCTGACGAAGGGCATGACTGCCACGGCCACCGAGAGGTCGGCCAGCGCCAGGGACACGATCAGGTAGTTGGAGGGCTGGCGGAGCTTCTTGACGAAGCACACAGAGATCACCACCAGGCAGTTGCCCGCGATCGTCAGCAGCGTGATGAGCGTCAGGATGGAGCCGATCACAACTTTCTCTACCCTGCCGTAGTTGATCTGCTCCCCGCAGCCCGAGACATTGTCCGGGGATGCGTCCCAGGTGGGCGCGGGGCTGGCCGTCACCTCGGGGGCCCCGCTCAGCAGGTGTGTCGTCCAGGAGCTGGCGACCGGGTCAGCGCCACCGTCGGGGCTCAGGTCCGGTAGCCCGCGTCCCACCTCTGGCAGGATGAAAGAGCGGAGGTGGCCGTAGAGGTCCGGGCGGCCGCTGCTGTTAACGTCCATCATCATGTCGCTGTGTGCCGCTGCCCATGGAGCCGGCGCCCCCGCCACGCGCTCCGGCTGCGGGCCCCGGGGCTTCACCTCGCCGGTTCCGCTCCGCCTGGCCCAGCCATGGCGCCCGCGCTGGCCGCTGGGGGGCGCCCGGCTCGGCCCCGCGGCCCCGCACGTCCCAGGCCCCCCAAGCCTCTGCGGGTGACGCGGGGGCGCGGCGGCGCGGGAACTCCCTGCGGGAGGCCCCGCTGCATCCGACAGATGCTCGGGACGCGCGGGCTCACGGGCCGGGCTCCGCTAGACGCACCGCAGCCCCGCAGCCCCGCAGCGGCGCTCGGCTCGGCAGAAAGCGCCGGGCGGCAGCGGCACAAGTTGCGGAGAGCGCCCCGCCCCTCGCGCCCGCCGCCGCCGCCGCCGCTCCCCTGCGGCAGCCGCGCCGCGTCCCCGCCGCTGCCACCGCCGCCGCCTCCGGCTGCTGCCCGCGCCCCGCGCGCTCCGGGACCACGGGCTTCCCCGGCTCCTGCCGCGCCTCCCCACTTTGCTGGGGGGTGGCGCTGCGCTCGCCTCCCGGGATCCTGAGCCCCTTCGCGGGGATCCCGCCTTGCAGCAGGAGACTCAGACCCCTCCAACCCACCCCAACCTCCTCACTGTGGCAAAGGACACTCTGGAGGGGGTTTTTGTCTTTTAAGAGGACTAGGGGTCCGTGCGGGTTCGGACTCGTGCCAAAGTGAAGAGCCTTGTCTGGGGAATTTTCCCACCCCTTTAATTAAAAACCCTTTCAGAGCACTACACCAAGCAACAAACAGATACTTCCGTTTCCCATTTTGACCACTTATGGGAAGAAAGCAAAGATGGAAAAGGAGAAGCAGCCAAGTCGGGTGGGAGTAAGAGCTCGGACGATCAGGCAGAAAGAAAAAAAGGGAAGGGAGGGATGCCTTATGGCCCTGACACCAAGGACAAGCTGGGGACTCCAAGCAAACGTCTTCCAGCGGACTTAAACCCTGTCTGACTAACCCTCCAGGCCACCAGAAACAGGCCCATCAGCTCTGAAAATACACCCTGACTACCTTCACATCCAGACTTCAAAATCCAATATATTGAAATGAAGGTTAATTTTTCCAAGACATTCCGAAAGTCTTGTACATAAGCAAAGAAATGACCAGTTACAATGTTCTGCAGAAGTATTCTGGGGTTGTACGTTGATTTAAAACCTATTGCCTAAAATCCCCTTGGTATTCAAACCCTGTTGGAGTGGCTGATTTTTATTATTTGTGAGACTTGCTTCATTCCATTTTGTTTAAAGGTTTTATTGGAAGCCAACAGTGACTTCTTTAGTTTAAGACTCCAAAAAATAATCAAATCTATTTTCTTTTCTAGTTAGGCCCTAACGGATTATAAATAAGAAGAAAAGGAACAAAAACCTCAAAAAAGCATTGATCTGAGTGCTGAATAATAGTCTCATTCTTCAATATGCATAGTAGCCCTATTTTTGCAGATAAGGAAACAGTTGCAATCAACTGGTGAGTAGTAATTATGATTCAAAAACCAGGCTTATCTAATTTTACTATGCCTATATTCTTCCTTCTATACATTGAAAAAAAATCCCCTAAATAATGGTCTAATGTTCACAGCTCCTTCACTGTCATCAACGTTGAGAGACTCTCCTCTGCCTGTGACAAGACAAACAATCCACTGAGTCAGAGAAAGAATAGAAGATAATGCTGAGGCCACAAAGCCATATTATTTAATATTTAAGGAGATAAGTTTCTTCAACCTTACATATGGTTGTATCTAATCACAAACAAAAGAAAAATAGTTTGTAGCATCTAAAAATATATTTGTTCACCCTCTATATAGAGGAAAAAGTAGAGCCTAGGAGAAATTTAAATTTGTCCAAGATCATATGAGTACATTAAAATGTCTCAATTTTTAGTTTTTTGGTTTAGAATTGTCTTAAGGCCTCCTAAAAATTCCTTAAAACAGTACATTCCCCCAAGATCATTTTGACTTTTCATATTTTAATAGCACTTTAACTCACTTTGACTTTTCCAATATCACTTTATCACTTTTCCTTGAGCATCCTAATTAATTCAGTATACACATTCTGCCTTAGCTCTTTTAAATAACATTTCACAGTAAAGAATTGCACAAAAATTTGGAAATTTATAGTTTTATTTTTATTTGAATTTATAATTGGTAATAATTTTCTTCACACACTCAGCATTTGCCTAGCCCACTTACATTCTGTAGCAGCTTTGGTTCTTGCTTTTGTTTTGCATTAGTCCATTAGGGCTACTATAACAAAAACACCAGGTGGCTTTAACACATTTATTTTTCATGGTGCTGGAAGCTGAGAAGTTCAAGATCAAAGCACAGGAAGATTCATGGTCTGGTAAAGCCACATCTCCTGATTCATAGACAGCCATCTTGCTGTGCCCTCCCATGATAGAGGGGTTGACAGTGCTCCTGAGGACCTCTTTTATGAGGACCCCATTTGGGAGGTCTTTGCCCCCATGAGCTAATCCTATCCCAATGACTCCACCTAACAACATCACACTGGGCATTAAGATTTCAACATACAAATTTGGGAAGGAAAACAATGTTCAGTCATAACAAATTTTAAATTGTGTAATATATAAATGCACCAAATAATCATTAAATACTATTTTCAAAATTACTTTCTTTTCCATTGTCAACATAGCATCCAGTCCAAACTCCCCTTTTTATAGAACAGTCACCTCTATTGTATTATCCCTAGTGATGGCTGAATGTATTTCTTAAGAGTTGCTACATTTTTAATTTATAAGCTGTCACAATGCATAAACATGGTTATTGAAAATCTTGGCTTCTGCAGCATTACCTTGCTTGTGTTGAGTTTAAATTTCATCTATCATTGTATTATCCTGAATCCTGACAGAACAATCTGGAATTCTTTCAGTTTCTCTCTAGCCTTCACTAACAAAAATTGTATCCTCATAAAAATGCTAAAAAGCTTATGTATGATTTTCCATGCTTTTCTTACAAAGGAAAACTAAATATTTAGCTTCACAAAATATTCATAAAAGGTAGAAGTATTTGTCTAAATTTGCTGTCTGTTTTGTCCTTTGTTTTAAAATTCATATCAAGGCGTTGCTTCCTTCACTCTCCCCTCACCCTCCAGCGTCCCCACTCTTTGGCAGTTCTACTGAAGATAACAAGTGAAATGTTAGCATCTAAATCAAATCATGTCTTTAGTTTTTATCCCTTTTATTTCTTTTCTTTAAAAAATACCAGTTCTCATCTAGACTCTCACTGCCTGTAACAGCATTTTCATAAAATTGTCAAGGAGGACATCTGAGAATACAGTTTTCTGATGTTTCCACCTGGCAATCTCCTGCTCTCAAAACTGCTCAGGGGGAGATGCACAAGAGTAGCAGGGCCCTGCAACATGAATTACCATCTTTTTATAAGCTATTCTTCTCTCCAGACACTCATCTAGCTCAACCAAATGCATCTGCTTCATAGCTATGCAAAGCCACACCTGCCCATCCATAGGACATAAGCTTAGGAGAGTTTATTCTACCATAAACCAGCAGTGTCTGATGATCTAGATTTATCTAAGAATCACAAGTAAAATACAGCTTCCTCTGTTACAGGTTCATTGGCAACTCACTAGTCAGTCAAGCATGACGATGTCAGGCAGAGTGGAGTTCCAATAACCCCATACAGCATGCTTCCTACAGGGCTACTCTTTCACATCTCCAAATTTGTTTCAGTCTCTCACTCCAACACTCCATTCTCTCATTCGGCTAATCATTTGGATGTCATTGACTCCAGAATTGGTTAAGAAATGACTAGAAAAACTGAAATGTATAGGTTGAGCATCCTTTATCTGAAGTAGTTGGGACCAGAAATGTTTTCGTATGTCAGATTTTTTTTTCAGATTTTGAAATATTTCTATATAAATACTGAGAAACTATGCCTGATCCATACTCTTCTTCATTCAATGATAATGTGCCAGTTACATCTTCACAGGCACTGTGCTAAGTGCCAGGAGTGGAAAATGCCTCTTTGTATTTCAGATTTTTTCCAGATTTTGGAATATTTGCAGATACATAATGAGATATCTTGGGGATAGAGCCTAAGTCTAAACATAAAACTAATGTATGTTTCATATAAACCTTATACTCATAACCTGAAAGTGTTTTTCTACAGTATTTTTAGTGTGTCTGCATTTTGACTGTGACCTGTGACATAGGTTGGGTGTGGAACTCCCCACTTGTGATATCATGTAGCACTCAGAAAGTTTCAGATTTTATAGCATTTCAGACTTCAAATTTTTGGATTAGGAATGCTTGACCTATACTAAGATTATTATATGTAAATATCCGAATATAATCCTGGCTAGCAGTCAGACTAGAGAGCAATAGCACAGAACAGAACACACATCCTAGAGACAAATCTGTCAGCAGACATTTTTTGAGGCTTAGTTAGGATTAAAACAGTCTGGGACATACAAATGTCCTCTGTGAAAAGTCCCTGTTGCTATAGCTAGTCTCGTTTTTCTTTTTCTTTTTCTTTTTAGGCTCTTAGAGCACTTTTGTCATGTCTTTATTGTAGTACTTACTGTTGTATTATGCCATATATTTTCACATGACTTTCCTCTTCATTAGACTGTGAACTTCTCAAAGACAGGGATAGTTTCTTATTCCTGTAGCATATGAGATGTTCAATAAACATTTTTCAAATGAATTGAGTGTAGAATAATGCCTATAAACAAGAATCATTCATGTTTTAAAATAATGTCTCTGCCTGCATTGCAAGTTTGGATTTAATTTAGACATGTGAGAGTAGTCATGCTACTCATTTATTTACCTTACCCCTTAATACTAAAAATTGTACTTTTTTCTTTGTTTCCTTCCATTTAGAAATTTTTCATTCTCTTTACAAAATAAGCATAACCTTTAAAAATTTTCCTCCACATAAGATGAATAGAAAATCAGAGAACAGATACATTCCAGACAGTACTTATTTATTTTTACTAATTACTCAATTTATTTCTTACCAGGACTGTTTTTGATATATAAATGATGTGTTCACACCCTCTAGTGGAGAATCCATTCAGCAATGCAAATTTCTCAAAGAGAACTTCCATGGAAAGTCATGGAAGGACCACGTATCAAGAAATAAATTGAACGTTGTCAGGCTCCATAGTCCCAAACTCAGACTTGTAATGAAAAGAGAAATTAAGTTCTTCTACTTGTAGAAAAAGAGATAAAAGTTAAAATCACTCATTGATAGAGTCAGCATTAATTATTGAGTGTTAGATGAACACCTGGTATTGTTTTAGGAATTCTTTTTTTTAAAGGATGCATTCAATTTGACATCCTATTGAATCTCCAGATAGAGAAGTAACCTAGGCAGATACAAGTTCAAGAGAAGGTATTTCAAGAAAAGCAAGATAGAGAAGAGACCTGAGGATTTAACCCTATGATATTCAAATATCCTGAGGTCAGAGAGAGGGAAAAAACTGAGGGGAGCCCAATGAGTGAGGAAAACTAAGAGAAACTGAATGCCTAAAGTCAAAGGAAGAACTTGTTTTAGGGAGGAGAGAAAATGTCAAATAAGGCAAAAACTATTTTAGTGGGATGGCACGGATACAAGCAAATTGGAACAAATTCAAGAGATTGCAAGAAAGAAAATGGCAACTTGGAGGGCAAACAACTTTGGAGTCAATTTAGTCAAAAGGGTAGCCAGAAATCTGTGCAGAAGCTAAAAGAATGTGTGGTGAAGATAAAGTAGAAAGAAGAAAGACTTTCACTGAAGAATAAAGATGTATCTTTTTGTTGTTTTTTTTTTTTTCATTTGTTATTTAAGACAGCATCTCAATATTTAACCAAGGCTGGCCTGGAGCTCACTATGAAGCCCAGGCTGTCCTTGTCATCCTCCTACCTCAGCCTCTGGGGTAGTAGCTTTACCATACCAAGATGTCTTATTCAACTTTTTTGGATTTTGGATCTCCTTCTATATTCCTCAAAATCATATTTGAAATGAAATTGCTAGGCTGGGGGTGTAATTCAGTGGTAGAGCATGTGCTTAGCATGCACAAGTCCCTGGGTTCACTCTTTAGCACCAAAAAACAAACAAAAAAAACAGCTTGAATGCTTATGTTACCATTTCCAGAGAAAACTATGCCAAGTGCTAGGGGTGGACAAATAAGGCAGGTTCTTGGCTCTGCAGTTGTGAACTGCCTGGTGGATGAAGCAGAGAAGTAAATAATTACAGTGCAATATAAAAAGCTTCTTAATATAGGTATAAATAAACCGATATTCCAGCCCAGAGAGAAGAGACATTATCACTGCCTGTTGAGACCAAAGAATTCACAGAGCTAACATTTCAGCTCAAGCTGAAAGTTTTGTCAGAAGACTGGAGAAGAAGGGGAAATACAAACACATGGAAGATTTATCATACTTGTGTATTGAAAAATGGTAAGGGTAGAGTTGTTGAGGTAGATCATAAACCTGTGTGCCATGCAAGAAATGTCACATTATTTTCTAAAATCAAATTAAATAAGGCCCTAATTCCCCATCCTGTTTATCTGATAGCAAATTCACATGTAGTCATTAGTGTGGTTTCCTCTGCCCCTACTGCTCACCCCTAGGTTGCTGATGGACATAGAAGTAGAATATTCCAGAAAGCTCTTCTGTTCCTTCTTGTTGTCAAGCCTATGTAGTCTCACAGAGCAGCACTTTGGCTCCTCTGCCCTTCAGGAGCATAGGAACCTTGGCTGAGGCGGGACATTCAGTTTAAGGCCCTGTTTCCCTACATACCTGGAGTATCCTCTCTCCATTTAGTTTGCTCACTTCCCCAAAGGTCCCTCCTACCTGAAGAAAGCCAAACCAGACTTTTCCCATAGTCAGAAATTTCTCCTTTCCCTTCTTACCTGGCTTTCTGAAACATCTCTCAAAAAAGAGGGGGAAAAATCACCAGTACACTGCCCCTACAATTACCTCACATGAGCACTTTGATATTGCTGGCCTAGAAGTTTGCCCTCCAGGGCACATTTAGGGATGTCTAGAAACATCTTCAGTTACTACAGGGACACTACTGTCATCTAGGGGTTGCTATGTTGTCTAAGCTGGACTTGAGCTCACAATTCTCCCGCCTCAGCCTGCCAAGTGCTGGAATTAATGCTCTAGAATTAAGTTGGCACCACACCCAACTGGTCCTTGACTTTTGACAGTTTTACTATAATCTATTTCAGTATGATTTTCATTGAAACTATCCTGCTGGAGAGCTATTTACAATAACCAAGCTTTGGAGGTAGCTTATATGCCCCATAATTGATGGATGGATTAAAAAAATATGGTATGTATATACAATGGAGTTTTATTGCATCATAAACAAGAATGAAATTATGTTGTTTGCAGATAAATGGATGGAACTAGAGAACTTCAGGTTAAGTGAAGTAAGCCAGGCTCAAAAAGTCAAAAGTCACACATTTTATGTGAAAGCTAGACCTATAAGTTAAATAAGTACATAGATGCATGCATGATCATACACACATACACATACACACACACACACACACACACACATATATAGTGAAAGAGAGAACAAAATTGTATTAGTGAGTCTATCTGAGGGGACTGCAGGAGGCCAGAGAAGTAAATAAAGTGTTAGAGAATCAAAAATATTGAAACAACCCATCTGTATATGAATATAATATCATACACTATACTGCAAGTTGTTGAATATTTGGGGAGTATGGTGATAGATAATGAGTAATTGGGGGAGTTAATTTGATTAACCAAGGTGAAACCCCCATGTTCTATCAATATACACTTTAAAAAATTGAAGGGCAGGAAGGAAAAATAGGTCTTTTCCTGGGATGAGTACCAGTGGGAGGTGGGTGGGCACAGAGAAGGGGAGAATGAAGTGAATTTGGTGGATGTATTTTGTATTCACATATAAAAATAGAAGAATGAAACCTGTTGAAGTTGTTCTAAGTGGGGAGTGGAAAGAAAGAGAAGGTTGGAGGGGTGAATCTAACTAAGATATAGTGTAAACACATGTAAATGCCATGGTATATCCCCCTGTACAACTATTATATGCTAATAAAAAATGAAACTATCCTGCTTGAAGTTTTTGAGCTTCTTGAATGTATAGATTCATAACTGTCATCAAATCTGGGATTCTTTGGGCAATATTTTTTTCTTATTTTTCTAGTCCTTTTCTCTCTCTCTTCTCATTTTAGGACTGCCATTATGTACATGTTCATCCATTTGATGATATCCCACTGATCTCTTAAGCTATATTAATTTTCTTTTTTTTTCCTCAAACCAATTTATCTCAATTGACCTGTCTTCATCTTGACAGTCATTTGCCTGCTCATATCTGCAGTTGGGCCCTTCTAGTGATTTTTTTTCTCTTCAGTTATTATTGTTCTCAGCCCTAGAGTTTCTATTTGTTTCTTTTTTCTAATTTCTTTTTATTGATAGTCTCTCTTTAGCATAGCAGTGCCCTTGTGGTTTCCTAAATTCTTATGGAGTTGTATCATTTAGCTTTTTGAATACATTTAAAAGAACTCATTTAAAGTCTTTCTGTAGTAAGTCCAATGTCTGGATCTTCTCACAGACAGTTTCTATTAACTCCTCCATTTTTTGGCCATGCTTTCTTGTTTCCTTCCATACTACATAATTTTTGTTGAAAACTGAACATCTAAAATATTATAATGGGGCGATTCTGAAAACTGGAATCTCTCTGCTCAGTGGGATTTGTTGTTACTGTTACAGTGAGGTTCAAGTTGCTATTGCTTACTTAGTGACTCTTCTGAGCTAATTTTATTTATAAGTCTGTGTTCTTTGTTGTGTGTGGCCACTGAACTCTGTTCCATTAGGTTCTTGGTCAGCTAGTGAATTGACAGAGACTTTCTTAAATGCCTACATCCAAAAGATTTTACAGACTTAGATAAGTCTTTACATTTGGGTTCTATGTGTATGTTGACTCATGATTTAAAAAGTCATCCAGATTATTTACACGTCTGCATTAGCCTCTACTTCTTACTTTGCCTCAAGCCTGAATGGCAGTCAGAGGTGAGAGCTTAGGGACTTTTCAGGTCTTTCTTGAGCATGTACACAGCTCTGAGCATGTACATAACTTTTGTATTACCAAGAATATATTGGAGCTTTTCAAAGCTTTTATTTCCCAAAACATCTCATTTCCTCTCCTTCGCCTTTTTGTTAGTCTATTGTTTTCCAAGACTATTATCCCTTGTCCCAACAGTACTAATTCATTTACGGTAAATATTTTCCACATAGTGCCTCAACACTGGGGGTAAGTCAGGTGAGGCAAGCTCTTCCAAGGTAGCCATCTGATGGGTTGCAATCACAACTCTTTATGAATGAGGTCCATTCTGCTCCTGCTGGTACTAGTACCTGAACTGGGAATGTAGGTTGGGCTTTGTTTGTTTTTCCAGTGCCACTAGCAAGCTGAAGGCAGGATATGAGACCAGGGTAAATTAAAATGTTACAAAATTTCCTGTTCTTGCCAAGAGTCAGCTGGTTTTTCTTGATAAAACATTCTCCTGGGCTATGCACAATGACAAATGCCTGTAATCTGAGCACTCAAGAGGTTGAGGCAGGAGGATTCGCTCTAGCAAGAGACCCTGTCTTAAAAAATAATCTCTTGATTCCTATGGGCTTTGGGCTAGTTTCCAGAGTTCAGAAAAAATTGATTCTGATAATTTATGACAGATTATTCTTTGCCTTCCTTATTCCACCATTTTCACTGATGTTCAGTATATGATTTTCATTAAAAACATTTATAATTTGGAAAGCATTTATAGAATTCTATTAGATCCATTTTTTAGTTTTTACTCTTTGGGGTGATACTGGGGTTTGAACTCAGGACTTCACGATTGCAAGACAGGCACTCTACAGCTTGATCCACACCTCTGGTTATTTTGCTCTGGTTATTTTGGAGATAGGGTCATGGTTTTACCCAGGTCAGCCTGGACCCTGTTCCTCCTGTTTTAGGCTTCCCACTGAAGCTGGGATGACGGGTATGTACTACTACATCCAGCTTTCTTTTTTTTATTAAAATTGAGTCTCACAAACTTTTTTTGCCTGTGTTGTCCTGGAACTACAATCCTCCTGATCTTAGCCTCCCATGTAGCGGGGATGACAAGCACATGCCACCATGCCCAGCTATTGGTTGAGATGGGGTTTCCCAAACTTTTTGCCTGGGCAAAAGTTTACCTATGATTCTCCCAAACTCAGCCTCCTAAGCCTCCCAAATAGCTAGGAATATAGGTGTGTGAGCCACTGGTGCCCAGGTTCTCTCTCCCCTCCTCTTCCCTCCCCTCCTGTCCCCTCCCCTCCTCTCCTCTTCTCTCTTCTCTCTCTCTCTCTCTCTCTCTCTCTCTCTCTTGAACGCAGGGTCTTATGACTACTAGATAGGTGCTCTACAACTTGAGCCATGCTTCTAGCCCTAGACATTTCTCTTGATGTTTTCAATTTAACATGTCAATTGGCAACTAGCCACACCCAATATAATGTCAGGTAGAAATTTGGAAGTTTCTCAATTGTACAATTAAATGGATTATGAACAATGGAAATGTTCTTTGCATGTAGCTGAAACCCCACCTCCCAAAAACAGAAAACATTGCTGGAGCTTTTGCTTCAGCTAAGAAAATATAATATTTGCAAATCTTTGCAGGGATGAAAATTCTACTTCTTATTTTAACTTTAACAGCACAAGAAGTATACATTGATATTACTTGTGGTTCAAATCACTTGGTTGTCACTGAAATGATTT
Source organism: Castor canadensis (assembly GCF_047511655.1). Taxonomy (NCBI): domain Eukaryota; kingdom Metazoa; phylum Chordata; class Mammalia; order Rodentia; family Castoridae; genus Castor; species Castor canadensis. The sequence continues at coordinate 39,433,000 of NC_133392.1, read as the reverse complement.
TATTGTAGTATAAGTTTAACAACTATGCATTATTTTTCCTTGTAATTTTTATGTTGCATGCATTATGCATAAAAGTTATTTCTAAAGTCATTTAGTGTTTGAGAATAATGGTTGAAGGTGGCTGTTCTCATTCTGAAAAAGTTCAATCTTCACTCTTAGCTCAAAAAAGCACAATGTAACTTTACTTCTGCTAAGCCACTGAACTTCTATGTGGTAGAGCAATCAGGATTTTTGTACTGCTCCTATTTCTGATAAAAATTTATGAGAGTGATAGTGGTTAAGACTATAAGAATGAATTAGTTCATGATTGACATTAATACATTGTTGAATTACAATGACATTGCTGAATAACACATTTAATTTTTTCAACCATTTAAAAATATAAGAATGATTATTGGCCTAAAGACTATAGAAAAACAAATGGTAAACTGGATTTTGTCCATAGGCCATAGCTGGCTAACCTCCAATTTAGAATAACTACATGCAAGATATTTGTAAAATTTTAGTGTGCAATATTATCACTTTTATACACTGCAGTTCAAAACTTCCCTTTGAAACTTTCATTTACACTAATAGTAGTAAATGACAAAGCAAAAATAAGCAATATGATCACAAAACTGAAAGGTATAAATCAGAGTATTTTTAGACCATAGTCTTCAACTGCAGAGTTTTGTGCTGCAATATGAAGTTAGTTCATAATTTTTATATCTGGAAACCAATTGCAGTACAGAAAATGGATAGGTTTTCCAAAGATACAATATTGCTACCTATGAAGAAATCGGTGCATACAGTTTTTTGAAAGGGAAGGTATTTGAAATATTTAAAAGGGTTATATGTCATCAACCAAAAGAACCAAGTCTTTGATGCAGTCTTTGGTGGAAAGCTGCGATGATGCTTCTATCCTGGATGACATTTGTAAGTAAATTTTCCTCAGCATCCACTACAGCTATTTGGAGCATGAACTGTGTGGGGGCCATGATTAATGCCTTCACTCTTATTTGTGTAGTTTTTAAATTTAGAGCTCAAAGTGGTTTCTGGTCAGTGGTAAAATAAATTGGCTTAAATTTTGTGTCTTGATAAAATCTTGTCACATAGTGCTTATGTTTCATAAATGCGATGTGAACACTGACCCCTGCAGGAATTCCATCTGTAGTCATGGTTACCAATTCTGAGGAGTCTACTTTTAAATTCTCAAAAATCCTTTCTCTACACAAAAATAAGCCATTTCTAATCTTGTGCTTTTTTGGAGCACCATTTCCAAATGATTTTGTAGTCATGTAAAAATTCTCAACAGCACACTTATCAGCTATAATTTTAAAATGCCAGAAATAAATTAGTTTTTTCATAATTAGCTTATCCTGCAGAGAGAGCCATATTACATTTTGAGCAATAGAACTTTCAGGTATTGCATTTTAAAATGCTAGTTTCTATTTAGAACCTGTTCTTTCTTTTGTCTTCAATAAACATTCTTTGTAAACTTGCTTGCAATGTGGAGTTTTGTTGGTGAGCATTATTTTCACTTTTTATGTGGCAGCATCACTTTGATGGTTGATTTTGTCAATTTGATTGGTCCATTTGGGACAGGCCATATATTTAGTCAAACGTTATTCTAGGTATGATGGAAAGTGCATTTCAGGATAAGATTAGCATTTATTTGTTTGTCTGGCAGTACTAGAGTTTAAACTCAGGGCCTTACACTTACTAGGCAGGTGCACTAACATTTGAGCCAAGCCCCCAGCCTGAGATTAGCATATTAATAAGTAGACTAAGTAAAGAAGATTGCCCTCCTCTAAAGTTTGTCAGGTTTATCCTATGAGTTGGAGGTGACTATAATGAAAAGGCTGACCTCTCTCAGGTAAGGAGAATTCCTCCTGCTTTACTGCCATCAAGCTGAGACATCAGCTTTTCTCTGCCTATAGATTCAAACTTGAAATGTTGGCTCTTGAGTCTGCCTGCTTTTGGGCTCTAATTGGAACTTGCACATCAACTCTCGTGGATCTCCAGCTTGCTGACTGCAAATCTTGGGACTTGTTAGCCTCTATAATCACTTAAGCCAATGCCTTGTAATAAACCTCTTTATAGATATAGATATACAGAGACATAGCCTATTGGTTATGCTTCTCTGGAGAACCCTAATACAATCTCAGTTTATTTGTATTAAGAAATCACCCTTGGGGCTGGAGGTATGACTCAAGAGGTAAAATACCTGCTTGGCAAGTACAAGGCCCTGAGTTCAAATCCCAGTACCTCCAAAAAGAAAAAAGAAGCCAACCCTCTTGAAATTTCAGACCTTTTCATTCCATTTATTATGTTTATCAACATGCCTCTTTTCCATATACCAATCAGTAACAGTTACTCTTGATTATTTTCATAGTGGCCTCTTAGGTTGTGTTTTTTTATCCACAAGAGGACAGGGGTCCGAGGAATGTTTCTTGGCTCACCTAGGAAAAATGAACCAAGTAAAAGAATGATGAAGCCAAAGACTAAGCACAAACCAACATGTATGGACTAGTCCAACAAAGTGAGAGGTCTTTGGGAAGATGGGAAGAGCTCCAAAAGTTGCTTTGGATGCAAAAGCCCACTTTCTAAGTTCCCTGTGGAAGAGGAAATGACCTAATAGCCATCTTTTCTGAGCACAGGACTCTTCCTTGACATCACAGGAATACCAACTTCTCTGGCATGTTATAAAGACTAAATCAGGTAATGGGTAAAAAATAGTTTAGTAGTCACACAATACTGTTATGTTCAATTCAGAAATTACCAGGGTCTTCTTCAAACTCCAGATCCTTGCTGCCTCAGCCAGAATTCTCCAAATTCTGATCCCTGTTCTCTGCTCAACTCTTCTATCACATCCTCTTCCCTGTTCCCACTGCCTCCCTCCCTTTTACCTCCTTCTTTTTCTTCCCTCTCCTTCCTTGCTTCCCTTTTTCTCTCTTCTTCTCTCTCCCCTAATTCTCTCCTCTTGTTCTTTTCCTCTTCTCTCTTTCACAGTTCTCCTCTCTGCTTGCTTTACTCAGGAGACAGTACACTGGGCAAGAACTGAACTAGACTTCTTTAATCCATATGTAGTCCCACCACTATTACCTAAGCTTTAGATTTCTCAGATGTAAAAAGTGGATGTTGATTTTTAAATGTAGTAATTAATGCCTAGCTTCTTTGAAAATTATTGAGATACATACATAAGTACTTAGCAGATTGGCTGGCCCTCAATATAGTGCTCCACGGTTCTTATCTATTCATTTTATTTCTGCCCTTTCTCTCCTCTTCATTGAAACTCAGGTTGTAAAGGAAAAAGAATTCTAAAAGTTATAGTCAGTTTGACTGTCAAATCAGCCCACTTTTAGTCTAACGCTAACATCAAATAATTGTCATCCTCATCACATTCACTACACGGTCATATTCTGACCAATCTGGATTTTGTGGTCATAGGTAAAGATGCTGCTCCTGAAAAAAACTGACACTAGATTTTCTGATTAAAAAAAAAAAAAAGGACTGGGTTTGTTTTGTATGTGGTTGTTTTATTTCCAAATGTATGTGCTTGTCCTGTTTCCAAATGTAAAATTTTTGTTTCTTTGTTTTTAATTAGGAAACATCAAATATTGGAAAAGGCCAAATATTTTTTCTTTACAAAAGTTAACCAAAGCCAGGTGTGGTAGTACAAGCCTGTAATCCCAGCACTTAGGAGGCTGAAACAAAAGGATCTCCAGTTTGAAGCCAGCCTGGACTACATGGCAAAACTCTGTCTCACTTCTGAAATCGAAAATCAAGACCAATTGACAGGAGACCATGTGCATTTCTGAGATCAGTAAATACAGAAATTGAAAACGCTTAGAAATGTTAGAGCACTTGGGATTTTCACCATATACAAGCTCCTGATCAGTGGAATCTTCTTATTGGGCCAGGTATGGGACAATTCACATGGTGGGTAGCATGGGGCTGAAGCTGCTTATTGGTAATGCATGAAGCACCACCTGCCGTCCAGCTAAGAAATGCTGGGGCTGGGGATGGAGGGTGAGGGGACTGGATCTTCTTAGCAGGTAGTTTGAGAAGCACTGACATTAATGACAGAGTAGTTCCACAATTTTGTGTTGTCAGATAATTGATCTAGCCATCTTCAAGAATAAAAGTGGGACATACATCACCCTGTACATTTCTCAGATGAACTGTAAAACATTTCAGTTTTTCACTTATCAAACCTCTTTGACTAAAGCAGTGTTGTAGCTAACCGCTAATCTTCGAGGGAGCCCTGCCATCTTGTGGTTCAAGGCGCCGGCTGTGGCAGACACTGCGCTGCACCGGCCTTGGCCAAAAGCCGAGGAGCTCTTGGCGGGAACAGAGAATGGCGGGCTTGCACAAGGCCAGTTCAAGATGGGCAAAAAGACCCTTTTTTTAGGGCAGTCCTCGGTTGAGGTATTAGGGTCGGCTACCCACACACACCCCATCCTATTTTAAACAACATCACGGACTTTGGAAAAAGAAAAAATAGCGCTTCCTGTCGTTAGAAACGTTCGGTTCATGATAGGCGCTTCGTAGATGCTCTTAGGCGTGCGTTTCGAATGAACCACTTTTACATTACTTTATAGGACGGATCCTAGGAGATTTGAACCCCTCCAGAGGCAACCAAACTGTCTCATTCAGGAGACAAAAGACTAAAATGAAAATGCAGATCTGAACACACTAATTTTGGCAGGCTCTTGAAGGCAAGCAAAAGTCCCAGCGTTTCGAGAAAGTCAACTGCAGTAAGGGGTAGAAATGGCAAGTAAACCACAACTCCCAGCATGCCGTGGGGGCGGCCTGCGGCTGTGCAGGTAAACTATAACTCCCAGCATGCCCAAGGGGCGGGGCTGCGGCTGCGCAGACCAGCGCGCGCGGGCGTTCCTGGGACTTGGGACTTCAGCATGGCGGTGTTTGCGGATCTGGACCTAAAAGCAGGTTCAGACCTAAAGGCCCTGCGCGGACTCGTGGAGACCGCTGCTCACCGTGAGTCTGTTTGGCTTTGTGGGTCACAGCGCTTGCCCCTCGCAACCCCCAAACCATGGGGCGTCGTTCGATAGTTCTGCCAGGTTTTTCTGTGTTCAGGTTTTTCCTGGGGTCTCCAAGATGTCCCTGGAGACTGATGACAGCCCTTGGTTACTGACGGGGAAAGATTCCGGAGAGCTGTTATTCCTGCATAGTTTTTCCTGCACGGTAGAGAACAGGCCCAACGAGAGGCAGGGATTCGCGTAGAATCCCGCAGCTGATGTACGGCAGAAGTCCGGCAGGACTGGACTCATTTAAGCCAGTGCTTTTAATCAGTCCTTCCCGATTCTCACGACAATATCTGAGCAAATGGGGCACAGGCAGGGAGAGATGTGGGGGCTTGGAGAATGCGGAGGACGTGGGGAATGTGAGTAGTGGGACAACAGTATTGTGGGGGCAGAGGACATAGGACCAGAGGGAGTGGGCAGCGTGTCCAGAATGTTGAGAGTTACTCATGCTGGAGTCATAGGGAAGTGAAGTGAAGGTTCTGAGAGATGAGATTGTGTTAATTATTAAAGTTAATCGTGGTTTTTGTCTTCCTTAGGCTGTAAAATGTGGGATAGAGGGGATAAAAGAATAAAGGGATTGGGTACAGCAACATCCATTTCTGAGAGACAGTCTCAACTCATGGTGAGAAAAAGACTAATGATAATTTTCAGAGGTGGTGCTAGAAACAACCACTTCCTGCAAAGTGAACTACCATTTCTTCTTGTCCCCTCTATGAAGGAATCTTCCCTCAGTACCCACGGGGATTGATTCCAGGACCTTCCCACCCCCTCCATACCCAAATCCACAGATGCTGAAGTCTCATATAAATGGGTAGTATTTGCACTTAACCTACAAGCTTACTCCATTATACTATCGTGCCTATAACACCTAGCAGAATGTAAATGCTATAAATCGGTGTTATATAATGCATGGCACATGTATTATTTAAATAATAAAGACAGGGAAAAAAAGTTTGCACATGTTTAGTACGGATACACTTGGCCTCTTCCCCCAATACTTTCTGCCCACGGTTAGTTAAATCCACATGTGCAGGACTGACTGTATGCACAGGAAAAAGACTATCTCTGATCATTTTAAACACTTACTAGCATGGTCTCTTTGAGATATGCTTTCCTTATCAGTAGAATGATCTGGTTCATTAAGCACTAATATTTTTTGACAGTTCCCATAAAAATTAATTTTCCTGGGTGTAACTCATTGCAAGTATTAACTTCCTCAGTAATACTTCCTGATGCCATCCCCTTATTGGATACATGAGCTTTGTAGAAAGGGTCTACATACTGTTCTGTTTCTTTGGGGGGGGTGGAGCGGGTGGGACTGGGGTTTGAAATCAAGCACTCTACCTCTTGAGCCACACCTCCAGTCCTCTGTTCCTTTATTATTCCCAGTACAGTTACTCAGCAAGCAGAGTTACTCAGTTAATGCTTATTGAATAAATAAAAGAATAACTTTTAAAAAAAACTTAAAAAGTTACAATTATTTATTTAGAGAATCGCCCCCAATTTAAGGACAGAGGAAAAAATAAATGCTTGAAAGAGATGTGGTAAAGTATGTACATTGTTAGCTAGTCTTTATTTCACTTAAAAATAAAATGAAATTCATGACATGACAAAAAGTCACTCAACTTACAAGACAAAAACCAAAAGACTGCCTTTTGACAAGTAGAAATTTTCAAAGAACAAAGGAGACTAATCCCTTTTTCTTATTTAGGATGCGGCATAAGGAACCAATGATAAGCTTCAAATAAATGCTATATATACTTAAAAAAAATGCACCAGAGACTGATTGGGGAAGTACTTCTAAGTGACAAGTGAGAAGTACTTCAGGGAAAAGTTTTGTAAAAGATGATTTACTTGGTCATTGTTCAGTAGACAAAATGGTATCTCAAATGGTTATAATAAAAATGCGTAGCCTTGCGAGTGATAAAGAAGAATAGAGAAGATATGTAGAGACTGTGTAAGAGGTGAAGCCCCAAATATGGGTGTTTTTCCCTTTTATCTTCTGTTTTGTTTTTACAAATCACTTTCTCTAAGAAGTCTTCTCTGACCCTGTACAACCAGATTTCATTCTTTGTGCTTCTGTAGAATCTTTCCTTATCAAAAAATTATTTATAAATAACAACTTGTTTAATTGCCCTACTTTTCTAATATATCATAAACTCCTTGAGGGTGAGAATTATTTTATTTACGTGTATGCTCTGCACCTGGCAATGGGCTGGTCAAGTATTGGATTCTCAATAAATACTTGAGGAAGGAATGAAGGAAGTTGTTGTTGGACAAACTGATGAGAGGGAGGACCACTGTTTTGGCATTGCCTTGCATTATCTTTTAAAATTAATACCCTGTTAACCCATTGTGTTTAGATAACTTAAGGATATGATTTAGATGTATTTTTGGTAGGTCATATGTCCAGAACGATGCTGTGATGATGATGATAAAATAATCCCTTGGCCTCAAAGAGTTCCCGGTCTGTTTATGGAGGGTAGCTCAAAAGAAATGGGCAGTGTTTTGGGGAGTCATCATCAATTTTTTATTAGGAAAGGGAGGAAATAAAAAGTGTAAAAGGCAAAGGAATGATAATAAAAGTAGCAGTAAAGAGGTACGAACCTGTTGGGATACAAATGGGCAAAGGGACATGATTGGAAAGCAGAAGCACAAAGTTAAGAGTCCTTAGCATCATGCTAATAATACATCACAGCCTGACTGTGTTCTTGGCATTGTTGTAAAACACCTTACATGTATTATTTAATTTTCATGTCTGAAAATTAATGTTCATGACTTAATCATCACCATTTGACAGAAAAAGAACCTAAAACCTAAATTTAAATAATTTTGTAAATGGTAATACTTAAGACTTGAAAACAGAGTTCCCACCTATAACTTCTCTGCTAAATTGCCTCCTAGTCTTTTATTTCCTTAACTAGGGATCAAACCCAGGACCTGTGTGTGCTAGGCAAGCACTCAACCACTGAGCTACACCCCCAGTCTCATATCTTAATCTTAACATCTAGACTCAGGATGGGCTGTCTGTATAGGAAGAAGAGAATAATTAACAAGAATTTTTTTTTTCAGTTGGATATTCAGTTGTTGCGATCAATCATGTTATTGACTTTAAGGAAAAGAAACAGGTAAAATAAAAATTTCTTAGTAAATATTAAGTATTTATAATTTTCTGTGTTTAAATACAAGCAATATTATGAAAAACAGGTTATGTTAAGGGGAGACCACTAATGGGAGAGGGAAGATAAAAGAAGGAAGTTACGGAGGTGAATATGGTTGATGTACTTTTTATATAAGAATGAATATAGAATTTTTAAACTTGTTGAAATCACCATAAGAGGGGGTTAAGGAAGAAAGGAGAAAAATAGAGGGGATGAACCAATTTGGGTATTATATATATATATATATAAATGTCCCAATGAAACACTTTGTCTAACTATCTTAAACAAACAAAATTGTCTTTTTTTTTTTTCAAAAACAGAACAGTAAGGCAAAACAAGTCCTGTTTGGGGAGGTTGGTTCCAGTGGAATGGGGGAGGATGTAAGGAAAGGGTGTAGGAGTGGAAATGTGGTGGAAATATTATGTGCTCGTGTATGTAAATGAAAAACAAATCTTTTGAAACTATTCCAGGACTGGGGGGAGGAGAGATAAAAGAGAACGATGGAAGAGGTGAATTCAACTATGATGTATTGTAAGAACTTTTGTAAATGTCACAGTGTATCCCCAGTACAACAGTAATATAATTAAAAAAAAAACAAGAAAATAATTATCTGTGTTTATATTGGGAATATGGAAGCTACAACAAGTGTATCTCTTAAATATACTCTCTTTGTGCCCTATTATTTTATGTTAAAAATTGAGCTGGTACACAATTATGCAAATGATTAAGGTTTTTGTGAAGTGTTCTGACAATAGTGTAAGGATTCCTTATGTTGAACTGGTGTTCAGTAAATTATTTTCAATAATGTTTAGAAGTACATTGTTACTAACTGAACTGTAACCACAATATTTTGTGGGGGGTGGGGGTGGGTGTTTTTTTGGTCATGGACTGTGATTTTTCTCTTAGGCTAGTAAATACATATATATCTCATGAGGCCAAAAACTGTATCATATACATTATTTCTTTATAAAAATTAGTTTTTATCCTTTTAATTCATTTACGTTCTTAGCTACTTCTCTGCTCTTCGGTTTCCTTAAAAAAAAAAAAAATCCAAGGAAAAGGAGAAGTTTACTTAGTCCTTTCAGTACCAGGAATTAGCTTTCTTTCTTTGAAAAATAACTTTTCCTGATCACCCCTTATTTTCTATTATGCTTCATGTCTTTAATATATATAGTCTATGATAACTGTTCATCATTTGTTGTAGGAAATTGAAAAACCAGTAGCTGTTTCTGAGCTCTTCACAACTTTGCCAGTTGTACAGGTAGGTGTTTTGTTGTTAGGAAGCATAATATCTATTTATTCAGTTCAAGCATTCCCAGTTTTGTGTGCTGTTCCCTAACCTGAACTGCACCTCCCACTACCTATCAGTCGTAGCTTTCCATCAAGGCTCAGCTCTTCATGAAATATTCTTTTAATACCAATTCAGTACTTGTTTGATTACAACTTTTAAGTGATCTCTTTATGTAGTTTAATATACATACATCATTTTTTCTCTAGCCATATTATAAATTCCTGAAGAACAAGAAGTAGCCTTCATTATCCCTTGTAGCTAGTACCTTTTAATGAGTGCTTTGCATGGCTAAAGAGAAAATTAATCAGTTGTGTTTTATGCTTTTTTGATGGCATTTTTTTTATTTACAGGGAAAATCAAAACCAATCAAGATTTTAACTAGATTGACAATTATAGTTACAGATCCATCTCACTGCAATGTTTTGGTAAGTTGTTTTTCTTCTTTCCTTTTGGCCTTGTAAGGTATATTGTTTAAAATTGTTGCATTTCATCTAACTCCATCCTAACAACTGGGACACCCTCATAATCTATGACACCCACCTGCTATTCCTATCTGTAGAAGTCACATTGTGTAACTATGTCTTTTCTGTTTGTGGCACATGTATAGTGATGCCATAATTAAAGAATCTCTTCTTAACTGTTTTTCATTGAAAACAGATTCCAATAGAGCCTATCAAATGGACAGTGGGAAATAAGGTGTTTAAAGATAGCTGTTTCGGTCACCTACAGAGAGTAATAAAAATCATGAGAATAGATGAGACTCCCTGCTGGGAGTGCCTTGTGGCAAGAGGAGATATAGGACAGTCCAGAGAAAGTTCACCATTTAATGGTAGACAGGATGAGCAAGGGTTGGAGACTAAGGAGGGATGGCCCTAGAAGGCCAATAAGAAAGAATATGGGAAAGAGGCAGGAAAAGTCAGCAGCATCAATATATCTGAGTGGTCAAGCATGAGAAGCATTCAGAAAAAAAAAAAAAAAAGAAGCGTTGGATTTATTGATGAGAAAATCATTAGCTGCCTGAGCAAAAGTCATTTCCACAGATATGATAGAAATGAGTGAAAACACAGATGGTGCATACTACTAACTTTGCTTGAGAAGTTTGACCCATAGGAGAACCGAAAGCACCAGGTATCAATATACCCCCATCCATTACAACAATTAAAAAAAAAATTTTTTTTTTTAAGGAAAGCACCAGTTAGTTGGTGGATGAAAGCTTGCTATGTGAAGAGATTTCATTTGTTAATTGAGAGCGATTTGAGTGTGGCTAATGATAGGAAAAATCAAGTGGGCTAGATAAAAAGTGAGATCCCTGATTTATCTTTATCTAAAATGAACATCTGTTGTGAAACAGGGGTGATCAAGGAAAGACTGGCCCACTTCATGATAATTAGCATTGATGAAGAGCTTGTGAAAAGTAAAAGTTTAGCCTTTTATATAGATACAAAACAACATTTTGATTATTTTGGTCCAGGTAAGCATAAATGGAGCTAAAAGAATTGCAAACTACTCTGTAACAGCACGGATGTGCACAATACACTCTTTTACTGCTTAAGCAAGGCAACTACTGCTTCTTTTAAACATGCCTTGTCTTTTAATGAAATAAGTCATAAAAATTTTGATGGTACCAACAAGCAAAGAAGAAATATCACATGTTATCTTAGCTTTCCGGGATTGAACATTTGAATATATATTTCCTGGTCTTCATATACAGACTCACGTATTAGAGGTTTGAGATTTACTTTCTTAAACACTAAATTTTTATCTTTTACCAGTGTGTTTTTCTCCTGCCCTAGGACTCTCAGGTATATTCCTGCATATCTGGCATTTTAATTTGTGTTTAACAGTATTCTCTTTGTGAATTTAATTGAATCACACTTAACCATTGCACAGAATACATGACATATAGTCTTGTAAATATTTTTATGCATAAAAAAAAACAAACAGCGAATTCCATTGAGGACAGATGCATGCCTTCGTGACATTGTATCCCCAATGCCCAGCATATAGCAAGTGCTGATAAGCTCTTCCACTAGTTTGTAATTAAAGGTCAGCCAGGCAGAGTAGTGCACACCTGTAATCTCAGTACTCAAGAGGCTCTAGCAGGGGAACGATTTTGAGTTCAAGGCCAGAGTGAACTATATAGGGAGACCCTGTCTCAAACAAACAAAAAGGTCAAGGACTGTCTTTGATTTTGACATCTCAAACACAATGTTTGGTACACACTTAAGAAGTGTAGAATGGAAGAAGGAGGAGATACTGTTATCTGAGTTTTCATGTTCTTTCTGCCGCATACAAAGTTAAACAGAAACACTAGAAGTGGCCTATGATTGAAGTGTTAAGTGTAGCTAGATTACTAGGCAGAATTTGAAGTTTTGTTACTATATAATAACATGTTTTTTGTTACTAGAGAGCAACTTCTTCAAGAGTACGGCTGTATGACATTGTTGCAGTTTTTCCAAAGACAGAAAAACTTTTTCATGTAAGTAACAGATAAGTTAAAGAGAAGAGTTACTCTTTTATGTAAGTCTGATATTGTGCTTTTGTGGGTGAGCTGTTTCATCCTGTCTGAAAACTTTTAGGACTTGCATTTACACCTAGAGTTCTGGAATTTCATAGGGTATATTTAAGTGGCATGTGGTTTTGGTTTTTTTATTCAAATGTTAAACATTTGATGAACTCAACTTGAAAGAGCCCATCAAGTTGTCTCCTGTTTCCTTATCTCTGCTTCATTCATTTGAAACTTCTCTTACGCAAATGCTGATCTGTCCCTTCTTACTCTAAAGTCACTTCAGTTTCTGGCCTTCTTATTTTCTACTGCTGCCTGCAATGGAAGAAAAATACAAGGTTCTACTATAGCTTAAAAGCTCCTCCCTCTGTTTTAGCTTCCTCCTTTGCATGCTCTTGAGGTGTAGCCCATAGCCTTTGGTCTTCCAGAAATTATTCATAATCACCCATCTACTAATGATTCCCTTTCTTATTCTGAGAGTCATTATGAATCAAATTTCTTTTGTCCTTTTAAAATTGCCATTTCAGTGCTTTTGTAGGAGAGAAAAGAGCTTAACATGTCCCCTCATTTTGTCAACTTGAGACAGAACTTGCTGGGTATTTTAAATGAATACAATAAAGTAAAGAAAAAACATCAGGGTTTTTGGTGTAGTTGAAGGCCCTGGGTTCAATCCCCAATACTGGGGGGAATAAAACCTGTAATTCAATTTTTTAGCAATAGGTTTTACTATAAAATGAGGTATAGCTACTTTTAGAAAGTGCTGAAAGTTATCCTTTATCTAGGCTCAAGAAAGGATCCATTTGCCAAAAGTGTATCTCAAAATGTGTTTAAGCAGTATGTTCTAAAACTGCAGAAGGAATTTTTCCTATTCACCAGTAGATGGAGGTAGTGACTAAGGAGGCTGGCATTTTGTGACTTTAGTTCTCTATATTAATAGAGGAAAACACCATGTATCCATGGTGGATGCCTAAACTATTTTTTTGGTGGCTTGTTTATAAAATGTAAAATTACAGTAATTCTCAGGACTTTCATTTCAGTTAAAGGGATGAGTAAAAGTGAGTAGTTCTTAGTCATCAAAGACCTCTGTGGAACTTTATAAATTGGGCACATTCAGTCTTCACCACTGGTAGGGTTGGAGGTGAATCTGTATATCTATTTTCTCAAGTTCCACAAGAAAGTTGGATTCAGTGCTGAAATCACTGAAGTATGCTACAGGTAGACCATGGGCATTTTCAAATATGTTAACCACAACTTAGTTTTGTTATTAAATAAACTCATACTAAAAGTTGGTGATGTACCAAGATTTTTATATTTGCTTTAGAATTGATTTTTAAGATCATATAACTTACATTTCTATAGCTCTTTACTGGTAATTAGGTAGCATTTTGGCTGCAAAACATACTTGCATAATCTTCCAAAGACTTGTTTCTTTGTTTGAGGTTCAAGTCCCTGAACCTCTACTACTGAGCTACGTTTCCAGGCCTTTTTAACTTTGTTTTGAGACAGGGACTCATAAGTTGCCCAGGCTGCCCTCAAACTTGGAATCCTCTTGCCTCAGCCTCCCAAGTAGCTGGCATCACAAGCTTGCACCACCCTGCCTGGCCAAAGACTTTTACATATTTATTTCCTTTAGCAATTCTGTAGGATGATCAGGATAGATTTATTACTACCTCTGTTTTATAGTGGAGAAAACTGAGGCTTAGGCTAAATGATTTTCTGTAAGTTTCCCAGTAAGTAGTAGAGATAGGACTTTTGGGTTTTTAAAACATATAATTTTATGTAGCAGTCTTATCTTGCTCATTTATTTAATTACCTGTTTTTCTCAGCTATTCAAGTTTGAATTTGATGAACACATGCTTGATGGTGGTGGGTGGAACCATTAGAAATACTTTGGGAGATGGAAGAAAGTTCTAAATAATTCACAAAGTGTTTGTTTGGAACTGACCAGTATTCAAAAAGTTGCATGAGAACACAGTTTTTAAAATTGGAATATCTTCCTCTTCTCTGTCCAAATCTTACTCATTCTTTAGGATTCATTTCAAATTAGAGCTCTCCCAGTGTCCTATTGAAAATCAATTTAAAAGGACATCTTTCTTGGGCTAGAGGCATGGCTCAAGTGGTAGAGCACTTGCATAGCAAGATCCAGGCTCTTGAGTTCAAATCCCAGTACCACCAAGAAAAGAAAAACCTTTCTTTTAATCATAAGCTTTTATAAATATATCATGGTTTGAAACCAGGTCAGATACAGGTAGTTGGTTGCAATCCATAAGTGATAGTATTTATTTTGTTTGTAAGTTGATTACCCAGAATTCTTTACATGTGATATTCTAAAGTTAAGTTAGATTTCTAACATGAGTCTTAAAAACATATACATATACATTAACAGTTAACGTAGGATCTAACCACATTAAATAGCATCATTTCTATGGAAAATAGCTTGCTATTTTTCACTGAGGGTATCTGGAAACTGCCTCATGCATAAGACATCCTCCCTTTCCATGGCTACCCCATGGCAAAGTTTAAAGATTGTGAGAAGGGCAGGTGTCTGCTGGCCAAGGGCTCCTTGAGATGGGGTTAACTATGCAACATTACACACTTGGAAGCTTTAGGAGCTTCCAAGTCAGTTTTTCCCCATTAGGAGGTAAAGTAAGTGAGCAGGCTAGAGGCGAGTCCAGGTAATTTAGTCCAGTGATCTCCAAACCACTTGATTGTGCACCCTACTATTTTAAATATATCGAGCCTACTTCTCAGTGTGTGTATGTTTCTTATAAATTATTTGCATGTTCCAGCATACTTTGTAAAATTATACATACACACAGAACAAAACTAATTTTAAGAAAGCGATTTTAGAAATATATAGAAATAGAAGTTCTATTTTTTTCCTGTTCTATTTTCTTCCATGCCTTGCCTTTGCAAGGCACTATTGTAGAGGATCTGAAAGAGGGGAGTTTTCAAGGCAGTGTTTCTCAGGAGGAGGCCTTAGTCTTCCAGCTTTAGATTTACCTGACATGTTTGTTAAAATGTAGATTATTAGGCCCTACTTACTAAAAGAATCACTGGAGTTGGGACCTGGCAATGTCTACTTTTACTTAGTTTTTCAGGGGAGTTTTGTATACACCTATGGCTGAAAGCCACTTTTTATGGGTAACTCTTTTCTCTTGGTAAGCCTGACTCTTCCTTGTATAATATTTAACCATTATATTAGCTGACACCTACCAAAGAAGTTTAGGTGATAGAAGGGACTCTGAACCCCTACCTTCCTGTTTTCTTTGTGCCGTAAAGGCAAAAGTGTTTGTGTGTATATGTGTGTGTGTGTGTGTGTGTGTGTGTGTGTGCGCATTTTTCTGAAAATATACTTTCCTTTAGTCATAGGTATCACTAGCTAAAAGCAAACAAAAAATAGTTCAAGACAACTAATACAAATTAATTTGTAGTCTACCAATTTTTTGAGACAGGATCTTACTATGCAGCTCAGTCTTGTCTCAACTTAAGATCCTCCTGCTTCAGCCTCCCAAGTGCTGGAATTATAGGCATGTGCCTACCACTGTGGCTAAAGATAATTTTGGCTCTTCCTCCCCTTCCCCGCCCCTCTTTTTGCAGTACAGGAACCTTGTGCATACTAGGCAAGCACTAAGCTACATCCCTACCTCTAGTTACAAGATTCTTAACCCCAAAACTATATAATGTGAACGTTAACTCATTTCGTTACTTTTTTTTAAAGATAGGGTCTCATTTATGCAGCCCAGGCTGGCCTCAAACTCAATATCTTCCTGCCTCAGCCCTTTGAGTGCTGGGATTACAGACTTGTGCTAGTATGCCTGAATTTTGTGGTTCTTTAAATGTACCAAAAAACAAACTTTGAGTTGATAAAAACCTAAATAACAGAAGAATTCAGTTTGGGACATTTTAAATTCCATGTGTCAGAGTAAGCCAAATGGAACTTAAATGAATACTGATACCTTATTTAATTGGCTACTCCTATGGGAGAGAGACAGAAAGGAGCAATACATAACTAAAAAGTAGACTAATATAGCTTTATTTGGGGGAGAACATTTAACAGGGTTTTAAAACTCTAATCAGCTTTTTATTAAAAAATAATTTATGTTCATGATAATAAATTCATATAGTACAGAGTGGCATACATGAAAAGTATGCCTTTTTCCCATCTCAAACTCCTTCCCTCTTTCTTCCAGAGGCAACCACTACTAACATTCTTTTCAGAATGTGTGCCTTTTCAGAAATTCTGTTTACCTAGCCCTTTATTCCTTCATTCTTTCCTCTTCCTTTCCTTCCTATCACCATGCTTTTTTCACCTTATAGTATTATCTTGGAGATTGTTCCATAATATGAACTAGAGATGCACCTCATTTCCTTTAAAGAGATCATAATTTGAGTAAAATTGAGAGATAGTTAAATCTGTCTACTCTCTTGTAATTGGTATTGCAATGACTGTCCTTGCCCTGTTGCACCTAGCCTATGTAGAGTTTATAGCTATAGAATACAGTTCTGGAGGCTCTGTAGAGTACATTCCTATAGGTAAAATTACTGGTGTGATCATTTAAAATTCAGATAGCTAAAGTGCTTTAAAGACCATTTAGATTTAGAAGCCAGCGAGTTGTCTCTTTATTATTCTCATGTCAGCAGTGTATCATTAAACGTTTTGATATTTGCCAGTTTGATAGTTTAAGATGAACAACAGAAGCTGAATTTATTTCAGTTACTATTCAGAGCTCTCATTCTTATCAAATTTTCAGTGACTTTTATGAATTAAGCAGCTGGAGCAGTTGGGATGGGCCAGATTTTTGATGTGCCAAGTGTCTGTGCCAAAACAACATTGCTTCCCAGGCTTACTAAGTTATTATGACTATCTTAAAGCCATACAACCTCTGATCACCACTTGCTTTGGAAAGCCCCATGGTGGGCATTCTGAAGAAAAAGAGTGAGATATGGTATCCCTGTTGATCTGAAGGTTGGCACCAATCCTATAGGGTGTTACTACCCTGCTTTCCCCATCTTCCTTACTCTACCCTTTCTCTTGTTTGTGCCACTGAAGCTGGTTTGCTAGCATAGCCACCAAGACAATTTAAAACTGTTCTCCAAGCCTATATACACCAGCATTGTTGGTACAGTACAAAACAGCCAATTCTTTTTACCTCTACAAGTCAAATAATGGTAGAGTTAGCTAGGCACTCTGTTCTTACAACCTTTTCCCAACTTTATTTTCCTTCCCTGATTTTCCATTTATTTTCATTGCTTTATCTGTTTTATTTTTCTGTGGCTTTTGTAAGCAGTTATAAATCTCTTTAAGAGAGATTTGATCAACAAAGAACAGCAAAAAATAAAGGAAAGGGAAATTAAAAGTTTAAAGATGTATTCATTTTCATTTGATTCGCAACAGCTGTGCTTTAACCATTTATTTTGTATTTGAATTATATATCATCAGTGGTGTCATGCTCAGTTTCTTTTTTGCCACTCAATAAACTGATTGAAACTACAGGCTTAGGACGATTGTAAATTGTAATGCACAGTTACAATCTGAAGTACCTTTCACATACTGAGCCTCACTCATCAGCCCATCCCTATGTATAAGACCATATGAATTAGAAGGTCTCCAGGTTCTTTCTTTTGAGACATGTCCATATGTCTGTGCACATAACACTCCATTTCAGCTAGATTATATTAATCCATCCACACCAAGTAGTGGGCTAAACAACTGGCCTTTTAACAGGTCAGATATATCTCAACACAGGGCGATCATAAAACCTATGGAATGCCCATTCATGTTTGTTCATATCAGATATGACCCTTTCCCTCATTCTTACTTGTGCCAATTTTCTCTTTAGCCTTATCTATTTTTTTTTCTTGTTGACAGGTTGCTTGCACACATTTAGATGTGGATTTAGTCTGTATAACTGTGACAGAAAAACTACCATTTTACTTCAAAAGACCCCCTATTAATGTGGTAAGTGTTACCCTTTCCGTTCTATACTTGAGTCTGTAGAAAGGAACATTAACGAATTGAAAAAGGTGAAGAAACCAGTGTTCTTAAAAAGAAAAACAAAGGATAGGAATAGGAGGCAGTATTAGAAAAGAAGATTTTATTTTTGTAAGGGAGAAAGAAAGCTTAAAATAAAAAATATTCAAGCTGGCCATAGTGGCGCACACCTTAGTCACAGGATCGTTTCATGCCAGCAACATAGTGAAACATTCTCAAAAAAAACAGTATACAATTAATTATCGAGATATTTTTGAAAGGCCTTAGAAATTAAATTTTATTAAGGATTGTTTTGTTTTGTTTGAGAAGGAGTCCTGTTATGTAGCTCATGCTGGCATCAAACTCATGATACTCCTGCCTCTGCTTCCTGAGTGCTAGGATTACAGACTTGGATCACCACACTAGACTTTATAAAGGATATTTCTTAAGACAGTAGCTAATAATGATGAGTACTTACATCCTGAATATTGAACATTAAGGGAACAGAGCTGTTAAAAAAAAAAAAGGGGGGGGTGCGGGGGGGAAGCAGCAAAAAAAGACATAAGAGTTTCATTGAACACCAGCAGACTAAGAGGAAACAGGGCATAAAATCACCTGGATCTGGTCTATGCAAAATTAATCTACATTAAAGCCTGCTAGCTCACACAAAAGGCCAAGGTTACTTTCATAATAATAAGTTATCAAAGGTAGCCATGTGTTTAGGGAACTTTCAGTTTCTTCTCTCTTGTTGTAGAACTTTTCTCATTACCGTACTACATAATTTTCTCATATTTTCCCATACCTCTCATCTTCCATCTTTCACACTACTTTCTAAGTCTCAATCTCTTCCATTTCCATTTTATTTTATTTATTTATTTTGGTGGGACTGAGGTTTAAACTCAGGACTTTGTGCTTATAAAGTAGGCACTTTACCACTTGAGCCATAACTCCAGTCCATTTTTGCTCTGTTTATTTTGGAGATGGGGGGTGGGGAGTGTCTCTCAAGCTGTTTGCTCAGGCTGGGCTCAAACCTCAATTTTCCCAATGTCAGCCTCCCAAGTACCTAGGATTGTAGGTGTGAACCAGGTGTCAGGGCTCCCATTTCCATTTTAGAAATAATACTATTTCACACCAGTAGCTATTTGTTTTGCCAGCCAGAAACTAGGAATGCTATTTTAGAATAGTGTCTTCCAAAACTCCAGGTGTGTGCTCAAAAACTACTATCCAAGAAAAAGTTCAGCAAACATAGTCTATATTATATAACCTATTTTGTCAGAATTAGGCCGTTAATTTTTTTCAAAGTGGGTAATTCCCCTATTCTTTTGTCTTTAGAATCATAACTTCCTCAATTTTTGTTTCACTCTTCTGCTAAAGAGTTGACTTGATCCTGCGTACTGGAAGAAAAGGGGTCTACTTGGTGTGGGAAAATTTAATTTGATTCTGTTCCACTCCTAAAAGTATGCTACTAAAATTATACTTGAAAAATACCAAAAATCTATACTCATATCTGAGGGGAAAACTGTAAAACATCTTCTCTGTGGTAAATATTGAGAGTACTACTGAACAATAGCAATATTGGCTACACTCAAATTCCTCGTTTCCCACGTTGGTGCCAGTATTTCTAAATAAAAAGTAAATATCTAAACCAACCCTGAATCATTACAATTTAGATTTGGAGATATTTGCTATGCAGTAACTCGCTTGTCACGTGTGGAGAAATAAAGACTAGCAAGAGCCATTCAGCTCTTCGATCACAGAGTTAGGACAGTTCTGATTGGTTACCTGTCAGATATGACCTCTGATGTGCCCCAGGTATATATATGATAAAAACCACAAGCTAATACAATACCCAAGCTTATGATAGTCTTGTTGCCTCACATACTGTTCTTCAGAAGTAGTAACCTTTGTCTGCCTCAGCTTTTTACTAACCTCAAACTGCCAACCCAGAGCCTTGATAAATAGGACCCACAGAGTTAGGCAGTACAGCCACTCTGCAGGTTATTATTAAACTTAAAGACTTTCTCACCTTTTTCTTCACCTTAATAAACTAGGAATACCATTTTCTAGGCACTTTTGCCTGAATAAGCTTATACATACTAGCGTGCCCTTGGTTGGGAGGAGATAGTCGCATGTGATGCTAAGGCCAAGTCCGTGGAAAGGATACCAGTGCACAGCACACAATTCCTCATGTCCCACAACAGTGGTAATATTCCCAGTGACAATTGTGCTGAAGGTTTTATAGTTTCTTGAGTATGCCTTAGTGTTAAATAAGATTGTTAGCTAGACTACACCAGCTGTGTCCTGGGCCTTTTTTAATTACCCTAGTGTCTTGCCTATGATGAGTCTTGTGTAGAATTTATTAATTGAATCAGAGCATGTCTAATTTAGTTTATGAGGGTGCAGCTTGGGGAACCTGGCCAAGGTACTTATCTTGAGTCATTGCATGGTTGTCAGTGTTGGGCAGGAAGCATATTCAAGAAGGGAAGTGGGGCACTGGGATGGAATGAGGAAGAAAGTGGCACTGAAAGCAGAGGTACCAGGACATCTTACCACCACCAATACCACCACCACCCTGATTCCATCTGGAAGTGCAAGAAAACTGCTGTTGTATGATGGGTATTTTGAGCATAATCCCCACATTTTTCAATTTGGAAATTATGAAAAGTAAAAAATTTGACAAGTGAGAGGGAGATGCAATATTTAACAGTGTCAGCTTTAAAAAAAAATCTGGTGTGAACATTTTACATATGTTGTTTAATAAAAACTAGATGAAGGCTGTACAAGATTATTTTTAGTCTTCATCTAGTATAGAAGTAAACTGCTGTGTGAATCAGTCAGGAAGCAGAAAAGTCCCTATTTGTTCACTTGTTTTTCATTTAAAAAAAAGCTCAAAACATACAGGTGTCCAGCTTTGTAGTTCAGGGCAAATAGCAGCTGTCATATAGATGTGCATGGCAAGGCAGTATATCATGGTAGAAGCATGTGGTACAGAAACTGCTTACCTCATGGTGGCTGGGAAGTGGGAGAGGGTCCCAAAATTCCCTTCAAGGGCTTGGGCCTAAATTCCTTCCTTCCTTCCAGTAGGCGCCACCCACAAAAGATTCTACCACCTTCCAAGAGGGCTACGGCTGGCAACCAAGCCTTTAACACATGGCCTTTAGTTTACATTTAAAATCCAAACCATAACAGTAGCAAAGTTTAATCTTGATAGGAAACTGTTCATCTACATCTAGATGTTCAAATAAATCTACAGTATGGAGATACCTTCTTTCTGATAACATAGAACATATAACGGGTGTAGGTAACAGTTCAGTGTTAAGTCTTGGTCCTTGCATGCTCCCCTGGTTTTGAAGATCTTTGGCCATGAGAAGTTGATAAAAATGATCCTTAAATCATTTTACTGGGTACATGAGAAACCAGCATAGATCTTAATTTGGTTAGGTTTTGTGCCCTTCTGTTGTAGTGAAAAGCTGGAGTATTAAGATAGATAATTTATAAGCCATTTTTCTATAGGCCAGAGGCCATGTGAAAATTGCTGAGGTTTGTCCTCCATAATGGAGGACCCAGGAGCTGGAACATGCAGTGTTTATAGCAAAACATTCCATTTGTGTCCTTGACCACAATCAGCCCTTTTGTCATCTTCACCACATGCTTGGGCACCATACTTTCAGTTATTCAGTTCCCTCTAAAATCTACATCACCCTTCTGGAGACTTAAGTAACTTGTATGAGAATCTGAATTCCATAATGTGATAGATCTGTTTCTAAAAAATTGACTTCAGTACCTCTTAGATTATCAGCTGTCTTATTATTTAGCATTTTATACTTTAAGCACTTTCACACCTGCTGTGGCCCAGTAGCGTTGGGGTGGAGTGGATGTTAATTATCTCCATATGCAGGTAATGGAATTGAGTCTCAGGATGTTTATGGCTGACAGTTAAATGTCTCAGAGTGTTGGCTAGGGATTTCTACTCAAGCTTTGATTCCAAATCTACTGTCATTCCCTACTGGGAAATGCTATTTAAAGTTACTTTACTGAAGAATTCTTTGTTAAGCACAGAGTAATTTCATTTTTATTTATTTATTTATTTATTTTTTCTTTTATTATTCATTTGTGCATACAAGGCTTGGGTCATTTCTCCCCCCTACCCCCACCCCCTCCCTTACCATCCACTCTGCCCCCTCCTTCTCCTCCCCACCCCCTCAATACCCAGCAGAAACTATTTTGCCCTTATTATTAATTTTGTTGTAGAGAGAGTATAAGCAATAATAGGAAGGAACAAGGGTTTTTGCTGGTTGAGATAAGGATAGCTATACAGGGAGTTGACTCACATTAATTTCCTGTGCGTGTGTGTTACCTTCTAGGTTAATTCTTTTTGATCTCACCTTTTCTCTAGTTCCTGGTCCCCTTTTCCTATTGGCCTCAGTTGCTTTTAAGGTATCTGCTTTAGTTTCTCTGCATTAAGGGCAACAAATGCTAGCTAATTTTTTAGGTGTCTTACCTATCCTCACCCCTCCCTTGTGTGCTCCCACTTTTATCATGTGCTCAAAGTCTAATCCCCTTGTTGTGTTTGCCCTTGATCTAATGTCCACATATGAGGGAGAACATACGATTTTTGGTCTTTTGGGCCAGGCTAACCTCACTCAGAATGATGTTCTCCAATTCCATCCATTTACCAGCGAATGATAACATTTCGTTCTTCATGGCTGCATAAAATTCCATTGTGTATAGATACCATATTTTCTTAATCCATTCATCAGTGGTGGGGCATCTTGGCTGATAATTGCATATTTTTAAATGAGCTTTATAAATTCATGTTTAGAGAAGAATTTTTTAAAGCAGCACATATCTTTACCTTTCCTTTGAATTTTTTCAATATTCCACTCAACAATGACTTCAAGTTTATGAGTCATTTTTAGTGATAATATGTTTTGCACTTTTTCTGATGTTTTCTCCTTAGACTTCATTTAACCATGATCCATTTCTATTTTTATGATCCAATTAGTCTTCATTGAGCAATGCTTAGTAAATAGTGTCACAAGCAGGGGGTAGTTCCAGAAATCATGCCATATATACTTAATTTGGGTATGAGTGCTCTATACACTTCAATTTTCATCACAAATACCGTAAACCTAAATGTGCTTAGTGTCAAGCACTTGCATCAGCATCAGCCAGCTTGGCAGTATCAAAATTTTTGACAGACTGGTGGAAATGTGTTCCCTCCAGTCATAGACAAAATACTAATCTTTCTTAAGATATTAAGAGCTCCTGTAAATTGATAAGTTGAAAAATGGAATAAGAGTATGGAAAAGACATAGAGATTCACAAGAAAGGAAATGCAAATTATGCACAAAGATATGAAAAGATGTTTTAATTCACTGAAACAAGAAATTGGAGTTAAACCACCTATCCAGTTGGCCATACACTGTTGTAAGGCTGTGGGAAAGCAGGCATTCTCATGCTTTGCTTATAACAGTGTAAATAGGAATAATCTCTGTAGGAGGTGGGAAATTTGTCAACAACTATTTAAATTACAAAGACATTTACCCTCTAGCCAAGTATTTTAGTTTCCTCAGTCTGCCATAACAAAGTGACACAACCTAAGTGGTTTAAAACAACAGAAATTTGTGCTTAGCCTTTCTGAAACCCCTCCCATACAGGGGCTTTTCTTATTCCTCTCTGCTTAATAAACCTCTGCTCTTTTGCTTAAAAAAAAAAAAAAGAAAAGAAAAGAAAAGAAAGGGAGGGAGGGAAGAAGGAAGGAAGGAAAGAAAGAAATTTGTTGTCTTACACTTCTGAAGACTAGATGTCTGAAATCAGCTTATCAGCAGGGTCATACTCAAGCCTGCAAGAGAACCTTTCCTTACCTCTTCTAATGCCTGGTGAACTGCCAGCAACCTTTAGCAATCCTTAGCTTGCAGCCACATTAACTCTGGCCTCAGCCTTTGTCCTCACAGTGTGTTCTCCCTGTATGTATCTGTCTTCACATGGTCATCTTATAAGGACACCAGTCATTAGATTAGGAGCCTGCCCTATTCTAGTATGACCTCCTCATCGTAATTACTTCTACAATGACCCTGTTTCCAAAAAAGGTTGCATTCTGAGAACCAGTGGGTTAGGAATACGACATCTTCTTTTGTGGATAGGGACACAATTCAACTCATAATACCCAGCAATCCTACTTTACTGTTTATTCTACGATATGTTGAAACAATCCAAGCCTTATCAGTAGAGGCTTATTAAGTATTGTACATGCTGTACCTCTTCCATATAGTGTTATATAGCTATAAAAGAGAACGAGGAAATTATGAGCTGACATGGAAAAGCTTTCAAGTTAGGCAGGACAAGATAGAGCAGGCTCCCTTCTGAGTAAGATAAAGGAAAAATACTATATATTCATAATTGCTTATATTTATATGAAAAGGCTGAAAGAACACACAAATTAATGAAAGTGATTGTGGAAGGTGAGGATGGGGCAGGTGAGAGCTGAGAAGCAACTAAGACTTTCTGTTGTGCTTTGTGCTGCTTTGACTTTTAAGTCATGAAATTACCTATCTTAAAGAATGATACACTGAAGGGTTTTCGTGCTTTTAAATTCATTTGAGGAATTTTTGTTTATGAAATTAACAGGAAATCAAAACATTGTCCTAGTAATCAACTCTTTGTTTTCTTCTCTTCTTTCTCTAAAGGTTTCCTTAAGTTTTTAGCACTTGGAATTTTATTGCCAATCTCTTAATTCAAATGTCATATACCTACCCTTGGTAGCATCTTTATAACTATTATTTCTCATTAGTAAAGAAATCTGGTCACTGCCTATTCTAGAACCTTTTTTTGGTCAGACATGCAAAACAAAAGCCAATCAGGCAGGTACTGTCATTCTTTATGAAAAGGCTATCATAGGCAATCATTTGATGAGCTAACAGCAATTTACATTAAGATGGTCTTAGAAAAAGGAGCCCAGGTAATGAGTATGTGTTTTATCCATCTAAAAGTTTAAAATAAGGTGTTATGAAAGAAATATTCGCAGCATTCAATAGTACATTATCTTTAATTTCTTTCTCAAGAGTTTTCTTAGCAATTTAAAAATGAACCTGATTAATGTAACAAGATCAAAATCAGGTTTTTTAAAAGAAATTAAGCTGATGTGTATCTTTTTTTCTCCTCCTCCTCAAAAAGAGTTTTTATTTTGCTCTCATCATAAGGGTTTAGAAGTTTAGATTCAGTCAATTAGGACTATTTGGGGATTTGGTTATCCAACTATATCATTCATACCTTTTAATTCTCCTCTTTATTTGACTGCCTGTTTTAATTCTGCAACTAGAAGAATTAAGAAATGTCAGCTTCCTTTGTCTAATTAAGTTTTGGCAAAAAAAAAATCTCGAAGAGGTAATTGAAAATATGGCTAAAGGGGATGTTTTTTATATTTGTGGATTTCAGTTAGCCAAGATCATCCTGTTTCCTCATAGTGGACAGCATTAACATATGACCTCTCCTCCATAAGCTACCTTTAAATTCACTCAAAATATAAACATAATACTTTTTGTGTGAAAGGCAATTTTGTGTTACAAAGAGGTGTCATTATATCAGCTCTAAGAAGTGTATAAGCTAGGCAGGGGGATTGAGATAGACATTTAACTATGGCACCAAGAAAATTACAATGAATGTCATTCCTAGAAATAATCAACACAAGCCAAAGAATAGGAGATGGGAAAGTTACCAAAGAAGGGAGAAGAAGAAGGTTCAGTGTAGAAAATAATATTTAATTTCCAACTAAATTTCTATCAGATATGTAGGAAAATCTAAAATAAAATCCAAGAGCCTTAAGAAAAGGGAAGATTGAAGGATTGAAAAAAGGAAATCTATGTTCAGGAGAGGAAAATAGAAGGGGCCTTCAGTGTATACCTGAATTAAATCAAGGTGACTGTGAGTTCTGAAAGAGGGTAGGTTTCTCCATTCCCTGTGAACACTCAGGAGTGGACTTCCAGCAGTCACTGCTGGGACAGACTTGCCTAGACTTTGCCTACCATCCTTTCTTTTGTTCATTCAAAAGGTCACTATAACTGAGTGACTTGCAGTTTCAAAACTGTTTATCACCTCTATGCTAAAAGCCCTTCAGAAGTTTCCCCTTGCTGTTAGGATTAATCCTTGATCTCAGCGATTATGTTCTACACATTTGGTCCTTCCCATCCTCTTTAGTCCCAACTCCTACCACGGGGAGTTCTTTCTTCTCCAGCCTCTGACTTCTACATACTACCATTTTCCATCCCCAGAGCCTTTCCCCACTGTGCTCTTACTTTCTTCTGAAAATGCTCCTTCCTCTACTATTTAGCTACTTGATTTTTCCTTACCTACTCCCAAACTTCTCCTTGACAGCATATATCACAGCTGGTATTTTGTACTTTCACATATTTGAAGGTCTCCCCTGCTGAACTATAAGCTCTTAGAAGGGAGGAACCACCGTCTCAGATTTTACACATAGTGGGCTTAAAACATACCAAGTCACTAATTAAGGAAGCTGAATTGCGTAGTGGTTGATTTCAGTCTCATTTCTATCCTTTCCAAGCTTTCTAATCTATGGACCTCTATGCATTAAGAGTAGTTAAGGCTGGTGGAGTGGCTCAAGCAGTAAACGCCTACCTAGCAAGCGTGAGGTCCTGAGTTCAAACCTGAGTGCCACCCAAAAAAGAAAAGTGAGGACCTCACTCCCAGAGTGAAGAAAAAAAAAAGAGTTACTTTAAATGAAAAAGAACTTTTTTTTCCCTCATGAAAAAGGCCAGGTTTGTATGGTGAGTGCTACAAAATCCTCAAGGGCCCAGCCTTCTTCCATCTTTCTTGCTGGGCAACAATAAGGCTAGCTAAAAATCAGGTTCTCTATTACTAAAGAAAAAGTGGAAAACGTATATCTTAACAATTAGCAATCTCTACCACAGGTTTTATTTTAAAGAAAAAAAAGGTTCTGTCAGGGTTAAATATAGACATAAGACTCTTGGTACAGTTCTTGACACATAGTCAGCACTCAACCATGACTATTATTATTCTGCCATTCAACTTATGTATAGAAAACTACTTACCTAAGAGGCCTTCCTACCCCTGCCCCTTGGGCTGTTTTGAAATCTTCACTTCTCTTTCTTCATTCTTGGGTCAAATTGACAAGTCCTGAGTCTTACCAAAGGGAGAATTGAGAGGTAGACACACAGAGGAGTCATAACAGAGCAGATTTATTTAAGCAAAAGCTAGGTTTTACTAAAACAGAAGTGACCATAAAGCAATAATATACCCCCAAAGAAGCTGAGATAGGCAGCTGGACCCAGCAGTCAAGTACCCTGAGCCCTCAGCCTTAGGCACTTTTATAGATAGGGTTTAGTGATTATGCTAAGGATATGTGCACAATTGTGGAGTTTTCCAAGAAATGGGAGGGCATTTCTAAGAACTAGGAAATGGAGTGGTCTACCTAATAAAGTGTCCTCAGAACCAAGATGGCAATTTGAGCGGAGGCTCATGAAATTGCAACTGTAATGAGATGTAAAGGAGGCCTCTAGCTAACCTCTAGAGTTGAAAAAGTCCCAGTTGGGATCATACTGGGATCCACTGGCTGCTGTACCATGAAGTAGCCTCAACAACCATCACTTAAGGACAATGGTGGAGCAGAATGTTTAGCAAAGTATACCCAGATACGGTGATGCAACCTGTTCCCCTGGCTCCTTTATGTTATTATTATTCCCGTTCTGCCTGTCCACCCTATATCAAAATTACTTGGTTTACTGGTTGCACAATTTACCCTAAGTGTAGGAAGCACATCTTTGTTTTTATGTTTTGATAGTTCATGAAGTAGTATCCCCTCTGTACCCCATTGTGACTTTGTGGTCCTTAGACTCATTATAATTGCTTATTTTAAAAAGTCAGCTTCCCCACAGCTAACATAAGCTTTGGCATCATGTAGAGCCACAAGTCTGTTTTTCTGTCCTTGCGGATGGTCGCATTTGGGCATGAATCTGCCTTTGTGTAAGGCAGTTCTTGGCATGTAGGAGGTGTGTGGTAGAGGGTGAGAAGGAAGAAGAGGGGAAACTTCAGTAAAATTAAGTTTCATCTTTGACATTTTATTTCATTTGTTTCCTATAAAGGCAATCGAACGAGGCCTGGGCTTTGAACTTGTCTATAGCCCTGCTATCAAAGACTCCACAATGAGAAGATACACAATTTCTAATGCCCTCAATTTGATGCAGATCTGCAAAGGGAAGGTATGGGAAGGTATGGTTCCAGGAGTTAGGGATGTTTTTCACATATGGCAGTTTATTATTGATACACTGGAATTATCAAATTGATTCTTTTTCCTTAAAGCAGGTAATTCTCAAGACACTTGTATAAATCCCCCCATTTTAATAAGCTCTATAAATTTTAGTAAAAGAAATCTCAAGGAAGAATAAGGGAAGGGAAAGATGTATTGAAAGTCTTTATCTTTTGGTAAGGAATTTGCAGTTTACAACCTTGAAGAGTCTAGGTAACAGTTTATCAGTGAGTTGAATTAAAGTCATATGACCTTTTCAACTAGTTTTTGAAAGTTAATTCATCTTTACTAAGATGGTTTGGAAAGCCTATTCTGTTTCTTTTTTATAGGCTACCTTTAGTTTGACATGAGGTCCTTCAGGCTTTTCACTTTAATCATTTACCTTATCTTTAAAAGAAGTTGGTATCTGAGCCTTAGTGTTACAGTGGCAATACTGATTATTTGCATTATGAGAGTCTTCAGTTTTCCTTACATTCATCCAAGCTTAATATTGACCACTTTCTCTTTTATAGAACGTAATTATATCCAGTTCTGCAGAAAGGGTAAGTCCATCTTGGAGTACTTTAGTTTTGCTTTTAGAGTTATAAACTTTGCTAAGTTTCTAGGAGAGAAATTAAGATTGTAATGTGATGAATTGCCACTTTCCTATTTTAACTGTTGATTTGTGCGTAGAAATTGCAAGAGTAAAATTTATCCCCATTCATTCTGGGCTCCATGTTTTATCTATATGATTTTTCCTTTGTATTTTTTGCAGTTTTGGTGGGGGGAGATGGTTGGGGTTTTTTGTTTGTTTTTGTGTATGTGTGTGTGTTGGGGGGGCCAGTAGTGGGATTTGAAATCAGGGCCTCACCTCCTACTTGCTAAGCAGGTGCTCTTCCACTTGAGCCATGCCCCCAGCCCTTTTTTCTTTTTTTAATCTTTTTGTTTTAGTTATTTTTCAGATAAGGTCTCCAGTTTTTGCCCAAGATCTCAATACTTATACCTATGCCTTATAGCTGATACTATATATATCGACACAGGCTTGTTTGTTGGCATGGCAGTCTTGCTTACTTTTTACCTGGGTTGGCCTCAAACCATGATTCTTCCGATCTCCACCTCCAGAGTAGCTGGGATTATAGGTACAAACCATCATGCCTGACCCTAAAAAAAAAAGTGCTTTTCAGGGTTCATTTATATTTTTTAAAATCTCAGAAACCCATCAAAATTATGTGGCCCTAAATTTATGCAATTGATTTTTTTAATACTTAGGTGTGTCCCATTAATTTACTGCAAATAAAGCCAATTGAAATGTTATGAATAACTTACCTACTTATTTATTTATTTTTATTATTGTTGTACTGGAGGTACATTGTGACTTTTACCAATGTTCTTACAATATATCATAGTTTAATTCACCTCCTCCAGCATTCTCCTTTATCTCCCCCCCATTCCTGGAATAGTTTTAACAGGTCTCATTTTTTCCATTTTCATACATGAATGTATAATATTTCCACTACATTCACCCTGTTACACCCTTTCTTTATATCCTTTCCCCTCCCACTAGTACCAACCCCAGACAGACTTGTTTTACCTTCTTGTCTCCATTTTCTTGGGGGGGAAAAAAGACATTTTTAATTGTATAAGATAGCTTATACAGGGAGTTTCATTGTGACATGTCCATGTATATATATATTATAACCTGATTGGTCATCCCTTTATTTTCCCCTTTCTACCTTAGCCCCCTTCTTACGGTGATTTCAACAGGTTTAAACTTACCTATTTTTTGTTTGCTTTATTTTAGCCTTTGGAAATAAGAGGCCCATATGATGTGGCAAACTTGTATCCTTTTCTTAGTAAGAGTTTGAAATTGTCTTTTAGGAAATTTGGAATTTGAAGTAGTATTAGAAGTTAACATTTTTCTCAGCCTTTAATTATAAGTTTACCAATTAATCACTTCAAAATCAGATACATCAAGTTGTAAAGAACTCTTTTCAGATTAACTGTTGAGGGAGAAAAGTGAGAAGAGGGATTATATATGGCAAAAGCTTAGAGTTAAATGAATCTCGTCTCAGATTCAGGTTCCAATTGGGTTAAAAAGTGCTATAGAATTAATTAGGTGCTTTCTCAATGGCCAGGTGAGCTGGCGTTTTCAGTTATGTTTGTATTAGTCTCATGTCCTTGGCTGCTCAGGTTGAAATCTTTAATTGCCCCATCAGAGGGTTGCTGTTTGGACTATCTGAGAATGATGCCAAGGCTGCAGTGTCCACAAATTGTCGAGCAGCACTTCTCCATGGAGGTGAGCAAGTTCTTCCAGTAAAAATCAAATGGTAATGTTATCAAATGATTGGGACATAACTGTTTTGCAGAGTTCCTTTAAAGCCATCTTTTTGTAACTGTTCTAACCATATCCATCAGTGCTTTCTCATTGTCACTTCACATTCCATCCCAAGCAGGTACATTTTTAGAAACCCAACTGACAAAACTTAGGTTGTAACTTTTGCATTTATTACAAGTCAAGATGTTTCTTTTCTCATTTTTGTTTACATGGTTAAGTATGTGTAGACTGTATACTTTTTACTCAGCATACATGCCTCTTCACCCTAATTCCAGTACTGGAATCAACTGAATCTCCTAACTATTATGTGATAAAAATTGTATTAGAAGTATTTGGTGCGCCAAAACCTTGAAAAATGAAAACGCAGTTTTATTAACACAACTTACACTTTGGAGCTGAGGTTTTGTGTTCACTTTATTTTTTAGTTTTAGGACTAGTTGCAGTGGTTCAGAAGCAGTCTAGCTGACAGCATCCAGATAAATTTTAAACTTTAGAATTGATTATTACGTGTAGATTAAGTTGTTTGTCGTGTGAATCGCTAGGTTAATGAAGCTCATGTGTTGTGTCTGGATTTTAATGCTTTGCCTTCCATTTGAGAGAATTGCTCATTGTATTGGCTTACCACAAATGTGATGATTTTGCTTTTACTTTGAACATTTTCATTTTGAGACTGTTATATAGCATCACATAAACTCTGGCACTGATCACATTAATTGGGATTTTTATCAAGACGTCCTTGAAATTGGGAAACAATTGGTTCACACTTTGGTAATACATCATTATTTTTGTCTATTTTAAATGAATGTAAGGAATCATCAAGATTTTGGGTAACAACTGGTGTTCTAAAATAGACTAAGAAGAGGAAACAAAATAGGAATTAGGAGAAAATGTGAAGTTCTGCATTTGACTTCACAAGACTTAACTATTTAACATAGGATATTTAAAATCAGGCTTTTCTAGAATCTAAACTAAAAGATAACTCTAGTACTTTAGGTGGCATTACCTTTCACAACAGTGTGCCCAGAACAGTCTTAGTTAACGTCTGTTTCTGTGAAACTATTAACATTCCTCTCCACCAGATAAATTACCGTTACCTGGTTACCATTGGGGGTTTACCCAGTGATTGACATTGGGATCTGTATGAGACAGTGTGGTTTGTCCTAAGATTGCTAATTCAGCTTAGGGCACATTAAAAGAGATAAAGTTTTCTGAAGCAAAGGGATTCAAAGTCTCTGTTAGGCTGTCACCGATGAAGTCTCAGATAGCATCTGTATCATTCTGAGTGCCACTTTTAAGAGGTACAAACACTTCACTGGGGCACTACCAGCAACTGGCTAACAGATTCCTTTTTTTGCTGTATCTTATTTTTTTGAGACCGCTGTGTAGCCATGCTAGCCCAATTTTTGTGATCCTCCTGTCACAGACTCCAAAGTGCTGGGATTACAAGCATGTGCTACCATGCCCAATGGCTAAAAGGTTCTTAAAGTATCTTAAAATCTTGTGATGAGAGGAATCATTGCAAACAGTGTAGGAGTGGTTATGGCGAACAATACTTTAGCTGTATCATGGCTGGCTTTCAACACAACATTAGATGGCTTGCCACTGATAATCGAGTTAGACAGGTTCTGTGGGTTTCCAGAAACCAGTAAATAGCAATTCTGAGAGGGTTGTGAGGAAAGGTTCAAGGCCAAAGTCTGCAGAATATGATTGACAAGTTTGGTGTCATCAGTTAGCCATTAGACCAACATAGACAGTTGGGATCATCTGCTTAAATTCCTTGTGAACAAAATTGCACACTGGTAAATAATTCCTTTAAAGCTACTTGTAGACTTTTCCTTGGCAAGATGATTAAAGAAAATACTGTATGTGAAATCAAATTGTAAACAGTAGTGCCATAGAAATTAACTTCTTGCTGTTACAAAAAAAATAAATTTATCTTCAAAAGACACTAGAAGAACTACTTTAGACTGGTGGAGTGGCTCAAGTGGTACAGTGCTTGCCTAGCAAGCATGAGGCCCGGAGTTTAAATCTCACTACTGCCCTCCACCAAAATAAATAAATAAATAAAAAACAGAATAGGAAAAATAAAATAACTGCTTTAACTGATATAAAAGTCTTATTGTTCATTGTTTATAATCTGTCAAAAATTTCTGTTCATTGGTTCTTTCGATTTTTACCTCCTTTAAAACTAATGGGCATCTCCATTTTCTAAGGACAAGGTTAGTGTCTCTTTTCATGGTATAAGACCTTTCCTAAGCTACCCTTCCAGCCTCAATTTCTCCTTTTTCATACTCTTCCTTCACACCAGCCATAGTATCTCTAAATATTCTTGCCAGGCATTCTCTTCTTCCCTTTGTTTTTTCTTATTCCTAGTACTGTCACTTTATATTCATTCATCCATGCAGTTGATTCTTGTGAGTGCCTCCATTCCTATTATGTTTGTTCTTAATTTATCCAGTGTATTGTAGGAAAAAACACTGTTTGACATTTTAATGCCCTCTGTGTATGACACAGTGTCTGCCTGTTAGTTTTTATCAGAGATTGGCCAACCTGATTAGCAGCCAGAGTTGCCAACCTAATCTGAGCATGTAAAATAACCTCCGTTTTTCTTTGCCCATTGTCACCAATATATAAAAATAGATCAATAAATATGAGTTAGATTTCATTCATTCACTCAGCAGCATTTATTCGATACCTGTTATGTATCCAGACCATTCTTGGGTATAGGCAATCCAGTACTATTGATTGTTCAGAGGTACACTGATGATTTAGTGAGAAAGATATGGTACATAGTACAAATGAGGTGAGCACACCCCTCACTATAGGGGCAGTATGATTGCTGTGTTTACTCTTGTGATTTGACCATCTTTTCATCATGCATAAAGCTCTCCCTAGACAGTGCCTGTGCCTTGGGTTCTGACTGCATACGATGCCATGGACAAACCATTAAAGATAGTCCTTCCCTGTGGTTTTATCCGTGAGGTAATCCTTAGTACTGAATTAGATCTTAATCATAAAAAGATTTAACCATACATGGCATCAGCACCCATCACAGTTCACCATGGTTTTGTCATTTACTAGTGCTGTAAGCCATAGAAATCTGATGATGCTTATTAAACTGTCTTTCTTTAAGTTGTGTCTTACCTTCCTCACTGTGACTTCTTGGTTTTCAGAAACTAGAAAAACTGCTTTTGGAATTATTTCTACAGTGAAGAAACCTCGGCCACCAGAAGGGGATGATGATTCTCTTCCAGCTTGCAAGAAGGCTAAATGTGAGAGCTGAAAAGAATGCCCAGTCTTCAGCTCTGCCTGTTCCCTTTTATACTTCATCAGCCACAACAAAAATAAAACTTTTGCAAGATTTGCTGTTTTCATTTGAAGATAGAAACCAGTAGTCTATACAAACAGTTTTAAGCTGTGCTTTAAAAAAAAAAAAAAGCTCATGCCTATAATCCTAGGTGCTCAGAAGGCAGAGATCAGGAGGCAGGAGGATCACAGTTTGCCAGGCTGGCAAATAGTTCATGAGACCCTATCTTGAAAAAAACCCTTCACAAAAAAGGGCTGGAGGAATGCCTTAAGGTGTAGGCCCTGAATTCAAACCTCAGTACTACAAAAAAGAAAAAATAAAAGTTTTATACCCAAGCCATTAAAATAGCAAACAAAATCTAGTAAAGCACTTTAAAAAAAAAAAGAAGAAGAAGGAAAAAAAAGCCAACTGGGCATGGCAGCACTTACATCCTGTAATCCCAGCCACTCAGGATGCTGAGGCAAGAGTATTGCTAGCCCATGGCAAACCTAGGCAACTTAGTTCATCCCTGTTTCAAAAATTTAAAAAAATGATTAAAGAGCTGGTGGCACAGCACTTGCCAAGCATGTTTGAGGCCCCAGGACTACAATCAATCAATAAGTAAGAAAAATAAATAAATAAATAAATGAGAAAGCCTTATACCAATCTCACTTATGAATGTAGATGTCAAAATAAAATATTAGCAAATAGAAACCATTAAAACAGGTGAGATTTATTACATGAATATAAGGATATTTCAATTTTTAATATTAAGATATTTCAATTCTGTCTAGTACAGTATACTTTATCATATTAATAGGTCAAATGAGAAAAGTCAGAATATTCTAATAGATGCCAAAAAAGATGGTTGATAAAATTTAATATCCACTCCTTATTTTATAAATATCAGTAAAACCTTTGAAAAGTGCCAGGCATGGTGACACACAGTAGCACATTGGAGGTTGAGCCAGGAGGATATTGAGTTCAAAGCCAACCTGGGCTACATAGTAAGACCCTATCTCAAAAGAACAAAAGCAAAACAAAATCCTTGGCAGTAGTGCCAGTAGAGGAATATTGCATAAGTACATATATATGTTCATACACACACATTAATACAGTGGTTCTAAAAATAAAACATCTTTGACACACCCTTGGCCAATTTGATGGATTAGCCTACCATTGCCTCTGTAACAGTGATGGTAGCAGCAGCTGTTTCTGCTGCTGCATCCAAACACTGAGTCTGCTACTTCTTGGTTAGCTGTTTACTTCTACCTTCATCTCTCTTGAATTCACCAAAAGTCATCTGTATTTGTTCACAAGTCTGTTTATGTCAGTTGCATTTAATACTACAAATTTCGCAAGTTAATTTAAAAACTATGAAAATCAACGCACTATGTTGATTTTTATTAGATGGGTCGAAGAATTCCCATCTAATTTATGCTTTGGAAAGGCTTAGAAAAGTTAAAAAGACTCAGCTATCTATTCCTCCCTATTCAACAAACTTCTCAGGCAGTGCCAGCCACGTCCCTGAGATGATGGGTGAAGATCAGAATTTACAAATATGGCCAGTTGTTTGACAATATGGCTGCTTTTAACTCCGGCAAAGTGGATATTGTTGCCACTTTATTGGCCTCAGCTGTATTTGAATGGTGTACATGTTTTAGTATGAGTCCACCCATAGTAAGTTTAGTGGCACTGTCAAGGCTGAAAATAGGAAGCATGTCATCAATGAGAAGCCCATTTCCCTCTTCAGATGAGAGATCCTGCCAACATCAAATGGGGTGGCACTGGTGCTGGATATGAAATGGAGTCCTCCAGTGTCTTATCACAGGGACAGCTGTGGCTGGAAGAACGGAGCCAGAAGGGTCATCATTTCTGCCCCTTTTGATGACACCATGTTTGTTAGTGAATTTTACTTATTCTTTGGTGGGACTGGGGTTTGAACTCAGGGCTTCACTCTTGCTAGGCAGGTGCTTTACGGCTTGAGCCACCCTCCAGTCAATGATGCCTCTGCGTTTTTTATGAATGTGAATTAGGAGGAGTATAACAACTCCTCAATATTATCAATGCCTCCTGCACTACAATCTACTAAGCCTCCCTGGCCAAGGTTGTCCACAACAACTTTGGCGTCATGGAGGGACTCGTGACCACAGTCCATGCCATCACTGCCACCCAGAAGCTGGCATGAACATCCCTTCATTACTGGTGCTGGTGAGGCCATGGGCAAGGTCCTCTCGGCTGAATGGTAAGCTCACTGGCATGTCCTATGTGTCCACCTCTGACTTGTCGGCCGTTAATCTGGCTCACATCTAGAGAAAGCTGCCAAACATGATATCAGGAAGGTGATGAAGCCAGCACAGTGGTGAAACAGGAAAATCATCAGTTTGAGGTCAGCCTGGACTACACAGCAAGACCTTGTTTTAAAATAAAAGTGGTGAGGCAGGCATCAGAGGGTCCCCTAACGCATCCTGAACTACACTGAGGAGCAGGTTTGTTAACTGTAAAACGGTAACACCCACTCTTCCACCTTCGTTGACCTCAATGACCACTTTGTCAAGTGCATTTCCTAGTTGTGACATTGAATTTGGCTATAGCAACAGAATGGTGGATCTTACGGTCCACATGATTCTGTGGTGGTCCTCCTTGGTCCCACTGTCACACAGAATCTCCCCTTCTTGACACAGTTTCTATCTCAGACCTCGTGAAGAAGGGAAGGGCTTAGGGAGCCCTATTTGATAATATGCCATCAATAGAGGCTGCTGTATCCAGTCACCCCGCAAACAACTTCTATCAAATTAATTGTGAGCAGGACAACTGAGACTTGAGAATTATCCAGGAAAAATTCTGTACTCAAACTGCTTCATTGGAGCAATTAAAGAAACTAAAACATAAGGACAACTTTAGATCCTCCATCAGAGCACCCATAGGCTTTGATCTTTCTTTAAAAACCTGGGGGCTGGGATGCAACTCAGAGGTAGAGCACCTATCTAGTATGTGCAAGGCCCTGGATTCAATCCCCAGCACATGCACACACACAAATGGCATACAAGTGTACATTTAAATACTTAGCTTCAAAATAATGCAACAGACCATTTTAATATACTTTATGCATTAACTGTACTAGCTGAATCAGGTATACTACTGAGGATTTTCATGATGAGGTAAAATTTGCAGGTGAGACTATCTTGCAAAACTTAAGCAAACGGAAATCAATTAGAAATATAGGTGCTTTGTAGCTTATGGGAATTTGTGTAGTGTTTGCAGTCAGTTGTACCTGCTTTCTGTTTATTATAAGTAAATATCCCATTATTCACAATAGGACATGATGACTGGTCACCAGTAAATAGTAGCAATATTATCAGTTAAAGATAATACTTTCAATAAAAGTTCAGCAAGGTATCCATTTATAAAATAAATACACAAAAGCCTATAGTTTAGATAAAAAAAAAACCTGTTACATAATTTTACAAGACCACTATATTCACAAAGATACAAATTCCCGCATTCCCTTTCACAGCATCACTTGCACAAGAATCTTCATTTCAAGTGGACCCAACTTAGTAGAATAAAGTTAGCAAGCTAACAGTTTAGCACAAACTAAAGTTATCAAAATAAAGATCCCAAAAAAGCATTCAGTAAACATACAAATACTGAACTCTATTAGTCCTTAAGGAAAACTTTAAAGATATAACTCTTTTAAGCTGGTCAGGTTGTAAGCATTTTAAACTTTCTAAAATGAGTATTTTCAAGGTCAGGAAAGGTAGTGGCATTGTCAAATTATACCTTGAGGGTATAATTTGATACCAACTTTATAGATACTTCTGCAAATTTGTTCTTTAGAAGTAACTGGTTATGTATAAAGGGTACATGAGTGAGGGTATTCATTGCTACAATGTCTAAAATAGAAAACTGAAATAACCTAAGTGCCCAATAACAGCAGGATTAGCTAAATGCTCCATTGTACAATGAAAAAAAAATACCATCTAGAATAAGTTGTTCAATTGAAAAAGCTATAAAACTAAATGGACAGTACCTATACATAAGGTACACAGAAATAATCAGAAAGAATGTCATGAAATTAGGATTATTGGTGATGTTGACTTTCTTATTCATTTCTGTATTAGTTAAATAATATGGTATTACTTGTTCAAGACAAGAGTGGAATTTTTTTCCATTGGAAGAAGAGGTAAAAGCAATATGAAAGATGGAGCATAGGGGGGAAATAAAGTACAGCAAGAATACACTTGAAGGGACTAAAAAAATCTAAGGGTTCAAGAATGGCTTCCTGGCAGAAATACAGCAACACCAAAGGAAAGGGATGAGGACATGTTATGTAATGGGTTGGGTGGGAAGTAAAGCCTTCCAGGAGCTGGCACAGTATGTGAAAACAGTAAAGCAAGTGTCTGGATTCTTTAAGGAACTGAAAATTCAGTAGAGTTGAAATTTAGAGTTTGGCTAGGAAAGTAATGAGAGATAAGAATAGAATTAGCAGCAGCCAGATTTTAAAGATTTCTAAAGACATGTTAAGGAGTTTTCATTTCATACTAAGGGAAATGGGAAGCTGTAAAAGGGTTTGAAAGAAGAGAGTAACTTGATCAGAATTGCATTTGAGAAAAATCCCTCTGGCTGCAGCTTGAAAAACAGTGATAAGTAAGCCTGGAGGTAAATTAGTAAATCAGGCCAGGAGCCCAGGAAGAGCTGTTTGTTTAATTTAGAGAAGTAATGTTGATCTGAATTAAGGGTGTTCACCTGGTATTGAAAGCCTGGCCTGGAATTGAAGGATATGGACAGATTACATACAGAGCCAATTATGCAGTATACTTGGTAAGACTTGGTGGTTGGTTAAAAGGTGATGGTAAAGAGAAAGGTCAAGAACAACATCCAGGATTCTCCATTACCCAATGGGATGTGCCCTTCTCTAAGATAGGGAACACAAGATAAAAGATGGTGGACAAAGAGTTGGTGCAGTGGGAAGAGCTTATAAAAATTAACTAATTGGGTGATAGAAACTTGGAATATGGGCACCCTCTCTTGGGATCCCTCACAACTCTGCAATTGTACTCTTTGCTACTTTTTCTATCTTAATAAATTCTCCTTTGCTCACAAAAAAATAATAAACTTGGAATATTTCTCTAACATGTTTATCTTTCCTATTAGCAGAGATTAACCACAGTTGGCTTTAGTCTGATGAGATTTGTTCCATGTTGTCTCTTATGCTGCCTACCTCTTTAATAGTGTAAATAATTGTATGTGGCAACCTAAAGCTTTTTAACTCTTCACTCTCTCTCTTTTGCCCTCCCAGCTCTTTTTGGGAGAGAGGCTTGAGGGAGACATTTTGGTCACATAGTAACACCTCCAAGTTATGCCATGGGAGATACCAATACTAGCAAAAGAAATGTCTGTGTTGAAGGTGCTTACATGGAAGAAGTTGAAGGACCGTGAGCCTAAATGACAAACTAGTTAGGACCATGTGGGGAGGCTGAGGAGTGGGTGGCAAAAAGGGATCAGGAAGGAGAGGGCATGGAGAATAAAGCTGCCTAATAACTCTGGGAAGCGAGCTCTATAGGTTGGTAAGAGACTACATAGAAAATGTACTAAAATATTTCAAACCATCCTTAACATTTCCATTTGTGTCCATGACCAGCTAACCAGAAGACTTCGTGATTATGGATTGAGCACTTCTACACTCTTCTAAAATAGTGGGGGAGGGCAGAGCAGACAATCTGTTTTTCCACCAGAAATCTTAGCAGCTGGCAACAAAACAGCTCCCATTGGGGGTCTAAACTCACTGATCCGGAGTGTCCTCTTCTAGGAGGCCTTTAAGCCTGCCAGCCCCTGTCCACAATACAGTGATTGTTAAACCTGCACTAATGAGTTAAGCCCCAGTGGAAACTTAAGCACTTGTTGAACTTGCAATAATCATTCAGATCACCAGGGGTCTCGTTCTCCACACTGCTGGAGGAGAACTCCAGTTCCTTTGGTGATGGTCCTGGGCCTTGCCGCTCAGTGTGGCTGTGGCATTCCACTGCCTTGGCATCACCTGGGAGCTTGTTAGAAATGCAGAATCCCAGGCCCACCTGAGACAAGTTTAATCCAAATCCGCATTTTAACAAGATCCCCAGATGATCTGTATACATATTACGTGCTGAGAGTGCTATTTATACAGGACAGTTCTAGTCTGAAAAACTGAAAACAAAACCTTCCCAAAGGGCTTTTATCACATAGGACATTTCCACCATACTTAGAAAAGACTTAGAAGTAGGTTTAGGGTTTGTTTGCTTTTATTATGAATATAAAATATACATACAACACAATATACATTTATACATTTACATTTTGCATTTCCTTTCATCATTTTTCATCAAACTCACTTCTGCATGGCCCCACTGACCACCCTTCCACTGCCCTGCACTCACACTCATGACATTCTCTTCACTTGGTACATGCTGTGTCTTGGTAAAACAACACTAGACCCAGGGGCAAAATAGCTGGCTTTACTGTCCTTTTCACAGAATTGTTTTCATTCTATTGTTTCTTTCCCCATCACATGCTTTCCATTGCTTCATTCAAATATCAGCATTAAAAATTCAGAAGAAGAGAGGGCTGTAATAATCACCCTTGTCCTTTAAAAATCTTCGAAATGCCTTATGTGAGTGAAAACACATAAGAAGACACTTACAGCATTGCTCATTCCATGGTTTAAGAGCTCTCTATGGGAAGACTCTGAAAGTGTTACATACAAATTAAGTTTTGCTCACCAAATGGATGCTCATGAAATTCTGAATGTCAGTGTCATTGAATAAATAGAAATAAATAAAAGTAGAGTGAGTTCCACTAAAGGAAATTTAAATACCTATAACCCTGTGTTTCTGGGAACTTCATTAGTCACATCTTCATAGCAGGTTGATAAATAGAAGCTCAATTTTATGTCTAGTTGCTTTTGGACCATGCTTTCAAAATGCCAGTGAACAGCTCCTGATAAGAGTCTGTTTCCCTTAGAATGTCGCTATGCCAGAGGTTTTATAGGAGTTCTCCTTGAGGCTATCAAATATTGCTTTGGTTCCATTTTGCCAGTGTAGCACCAGATCCATTGGGGTCTTCCCAGCCTAGTCAAAAGAGAAGAAATTTGACTTGCAGGTGGAAAACATCTATCAGTTCACATCCTGTGTGTGTGTGTGTGTGTGTGTGTGTGTGTACGTGTGTGTGTGTCAAGGTATTTCATGGTTTCCATTATGTGTAACCTGTAGTTTATTCAAGCCAGTCCTCATTGTTTTTCATGGAGATGCTTTTGGAATTTTACTTTGGCTTTTCCCTCTTGGAACTACCCCAGGTATTGGTAAAATGTAAAATCCCTCATCTCTAGACACTATGTGGCAAGAGCACTCCCAGTCATTATGACATTCAAAACTGCCCTTAAATGGCTTCAGTTTCCTGCAGAATGGGCTCTGGGATGTGGCAATATCCCTCTTGGTCCTATTGATTTAGAAAACAGTTCTTGAGTTGATAAGAACTTGCAGTGAATGAGCTGCTTCAGCACCTTGGCTTAAGCACTGAGGTGCTGCTCTGATGCTGGCTATTCCTAAAGCAGATTTTTCACAACTGCTCAGAATTTTCATTAGACCTTCCCAGGAAATAAATTTTTCTTGAAGTAAATGTCACATCAATAATGTGTGAATAAATAATTTTGAGACCAAAATTTGATTTCCTTTCTACACATGTCTCAAGATGCTTACAAATATTAAAACCATGTTGCTTCTCAATTTCTGTCTTAGATATGAGAAATTCTAAATATTTCCATCTCCATTCAGAAGCACCCTAACCCAAAGGTTGCAAACGGGCAGTTTTGAGATGCAAATTAGTCTACAAACCTATTGTGTTTTGTCCAGATTAGAGGTTTTTTAAGGTTAGAACTAATTGGCAACTCTTAGATATCAAGTTATTCCCTACCTAGACCTCTATGAAAAAAAAAATCAGAAGAGGTAGAACATGGTACCTGTGATTCCACAGTATCAGTGAGAAAGAGCCACTAAGTCACATGCATGGACCCCAGAAGCTGCAAATTTAAATCACTGATATAATCTATGGGGTTCCTGTGAGTATTTGAGTTAGTGATTCTGTAACCTTTATTTTAGAAGTTCCCCATCTCTGTAGTATCTTCCTTGAGAAATGTCTACTAATGGGTTGACATTCCTGACTAGAGAATTTTGGACAATCATAGAATATTGTATGCTGTTTCTAGTCTGCTTCAAGATAGTACCCAATAGCCTACTGTCATTTTTAGGAGAACATCAATCTATTGGGTCAATGACATTAATAGGTGCACAACTTTTATGCTAAGGGATAACTGATAATTCAGAAACATGAGTCTTATTTGCATTTTGGGGGCTGTTCTTTCACAAATCCTTTGTATTCCTCTCTATTAAAATTTATCTCCTGATTTTCTGGCTACTTATATAATCTCCTGAATCTGTATGCCATTTATCTATGCTGGTAGTCCCCCACTGCCTGAAAAAATATCTTCATATTTTCTGCAGCTTTGGAAATTTCCTTGAATCTACTCTTTTTCTAACGATTTCAAAAAATTATTAGATAAGACCAATCCCATTGCTAGTATGAAGAAGCCTTACTGTTAACCCTTTCTCATCCATTTATCACCATTCATTGTTTCTTCAAGTCAGATTTTTTTTCTTTTTGTTACTTATTTATATTATTCTTTTTCTTTTGAGACAGGATCTTGCTATGTAGCCCAAACTAGCCTCCTGCCTCCAGGTACTAAGTGCTAGTATTACAGGTATGTACCACCATGTCCCACTGATTCTTCTTTTTTAAATGATAAAATATTCTGCCAGTTTCACAGTCCCACAGACAAGAGGAGGAAATTATTTGCATTTATAAGATACTTTTTCTTTTTTTTTGTAAAGTGATTCTCCAAAAATCTTCAAAATTATTTTCTTAGCAATTTATACCCATTCCTCTTGCTGATATTTTTAAAGCTTATAGTAGATAATAGTTGTCTAGGAATTAGAAACATGAAGAAAAATTGCTTACAGTCCCTGCTTACAGATGAAGTTAAATTAATATATACTTCTACAAGAATTCTCAGAATCTAAATATAAGAAATTATTTTGAGACATGTATAAGCCAAAGTGGAGAATGGATGGAAGTTATCTGAAAAGTATCAGCAAAAGCCTGGCTACTCCTGGGGGAAAATGGTGACATTTTACATTACTATAAGGAAAGAAGTACTATTCTGAATTACCCAGATTAGATACTGATTAATTTTAGCTCATTGACACCACTGATCACTGTAATCTTAGGCCATTTCAGAGATGGTGTTAATCTAAATCCCTATCAACTCCAGGCTCTGCTCAGCCAGGAATGACCAAGGCAAATTGGACTTCTCCAAACATACATGTTTGTGAAGATAAGCAATTTTAGGAGTCTTTGCTTCCATTTCCT
Source organism: Castor canadensis (assembly GCF_047511655.1). NCBI lineage: Eukaryota > Metazoa > Chordata > Mammalia > Rodentia > Castoridae > Castor > Castor canadensis. The sequence goes on along the minus strand of NC_133392.1, from coordinate 39,389,697 downwards.
GCATAAAGGCAAGAAATGTTTCTCTCTCTCTCCAGCCACCCCCCCATCCCAGTCTATCTCATTATACTAAAATTGATCCTTGCTAAAACTTTTTTTTTTAAAAGCAATTTTGACTGTCTTTTATTTTCAATACCAAATTTTCAAAGAATTATTAGGCACTGACTAATGCAGTGACTTTGGCTTCTTGGTCTCTAATCATGGGACCTGAGTCCTGGTAAAGATTGACAGTGCCCTTATGGAAATGGACAGGGGCATTTAAGTCATCAGTAGATCCTCCAAATCAACTATCATCATGGGAATATTAAGTATTTAAGAAATTCTGAAAATTAAAGAGACCACAAGTAGTACCCTTGTTTTAATTACTTACACAGTTCTTGATGTTAAGGTCTGCACCATACATAATCAAAAGTCTGATCATCTTATAACGATTCAGTCTCACAGCATCATGCAGGGGGGTGTCTCCTTCCTAGAGAAGCAGAGCAAACAGGATAGGGAAGGGTCTGAAGTGAGGAAGTGGGATCCACAGGGGCATCCCAGCTTACTTAAGTGATTCCCAGTAGGTGATACAGCTGTAGGAGACCCAGCTTTGCTGGCTACTCACTCTGTCCTTGGCATTGAGGTCTGCCTCACAGGCAATGAGGTGCTCTGCACAGTCGTAGTGGCTGGTCCTCACAGCCACATGCAGTGCTGTGCTGAGCAGCTGGAAAATTAGAAAACAATGCTGACTCACTGGGAGTGATCACAGAAACTGTCCCAGACCCCAGGGGAGGTAAGGGCAGAGATGTGGCTAGGGTGCCCACCCATCATGAACTTCCAAAGGACTTCAGTGCACAAGTGGGCTTAGGGAGTGCAGAGGACGGAGGCAAAAAGGAAAGGAGGGGGCCAGGAGGGGAAATACCTTATCTCGGGCACTAATTTTTGCTCCTTTGTTCAGCAACAATTTTAAGACATCCAGGTTTCCTCCACGGCATGCCCAGTGGATGGCTGTGGATTCGAGCTGTATGGGAAGGTAAAAGGACGGGACAATATAAATGGGAAGCAGGTAGGGGATTCATACTTAGCTTCTAAGGCCCAAGATAATACGGATTTGCTAGGGCAACTGTCATAGAAGGGGATAGTCCTCATCTGGATGGATGCTTCTAACTGTTGTAGTTGAAGGCTCTTAGCAAATGTTTTAGCTAACCTGTGTGTGAGTTTATGTGTGCACTTGTGTGTATCATTAAGAGGTTCTTAATAAATAACATTCCAGAATATTTTAATCTGGATCTGACACCTCATCTGGGGCCCCATTGGCTCTTTGCCCATTTCTTGCTGGTGCTCTGCTGTCATTTATGCTAAGAGCCTCCCTCTGTGTCTCAGCTGTCACCACTTGTGGTCACTGCACACTGCACTTATGCTTGGGACCTCACCTCCTCTCTGCTGTATTTGGTATATCTCTGGTCGTCCAAATTCTATGCTTATGATTTTTTTTCTTTTTCTTTTTTTTTTTGGTGCTTCCCCATGCAGACTTTATTATCATTATTTTTCATTATTGTTTTGTCTTTGAATTCAGTTTGGCCAAGTCCTTTGGATTTTTTTTTCTGTTCCTTTTCCATCTTGCCATAACAGTCAAATTGAGTTGCATTTAAATAAATGAAGTATTGTCCTAGCTCAATCTTAAGTTCATAAAATATGCTGCCTATATACTGATTTTTGTAGAAATCAGTGTTTGAATTATTATGGTCTGAATAGTAGCTACTTTCCTTAGAGGCAATTATTTAGTATGCTGTCTAGCTCCAAATCTCATTGGTGGCAAATAGCATCTATCATATTAAGTGTGCAGCTAGAAAATTCTTATACTGTGGGCAGCCAAAGAGCCAAGAGCAGGCTGCCATTTGTAATGGAAGGAGAGGAGTGTTGAAAGGCAAGTGTCAACTGTATCACTTCTCAGTAATGCCACTGTCTTGATAATAACCCAACTCTCTGGTGAGGTTATTGAATTCTGTTCAAGTTTTCACTTCCTCCTCTTCCCTGAAACACTTCTCTCCTTTTCAGTATGTATGGAAAATATTTTCCACATGACCTAGTCACATCTCTCAACTTTCCTTTGTGTGGTGAAATGAGCTTTTGCCTAGTTCTCTCAGATCAATTTTCAATCCAATCAGGCCAGTTTTTCATTGTAGGCTTTCTGGAGTCTACTTATTTTGGCTCATTTCCAAGCAAAGAAATATATTTACCATATCACGGAATTCGATCTGGGCTCCAGCTTCCATTAACTTCTCCACAATTGCCAAATGTCCTTCCAAGCATGCTCTATGAAGAGCCGTCCGTTTATACTGTCAGAGATTTTAAAAAGAGATAGCAGTGCATATATAAATGTGCATAATCCTTTAAAGAGGCATGAAGCTGGGGACTCTGATGACCTAACTGATAGAAACTTCAGTGCTTCTTTATGACTCAGAGACGTCAAAGTTAACTAGAATTTCAGAATTAGAACAATTATCTTGCAACTGGAATTTGAGCCTCCTGCCATAGATTTCTAAGTGATCAAATGCCTACATTGAGAGATAAGGACTTAAAACCTCAAAACCACCTAAACGCTAACATTTCCATTCCTTGTATTTTGTACCATCCTTGTTCCTGTAGCATTTGTCATGCACAACAGACACTTTTCTTCTATACAGAGTTGTTGCTAGGTTGACTATCAAAAACTAGTTCATTTTTTAAGAGAATGGGAGATTCAGTTTTTAGTGTGATTACCCATTTTAGTTCATGGGGGAAAAATACAAAAAAACTTAATGATTTCTGTCAAATTGCATCCTATGAATGAGTTAATAGACTAGTATACCTAGAACAACTTTGAGCATTATTTCACTCTAGTGAGCTATGTTTATATTTAAACAAACTGAGACAAAAAGCCGGGAGTTGGTGGCTCATGCCTGTAATCCTAGCTACTCAGGAGGATTGCAGTTCAAAGCCAGGCAAATAGTTCTGTGAGACCCTATCTTGAAAAACCCTTCACAAAAAAGGGCTGTTGGAGTAGCTCAAGGTATAGGCCCCGAGTTCAAGCTCCAGAACCACAAAAATAAATAAATATATAAAAAGAAAGAAATTGAGGCAAAGAGAAAGCAAATGAGCTGCTCAAAATCAAATAGCCAATCAGTGGTAGAACTCCTGAATTCCACTCTCCAGATTCCCTGTCTAATGGTGATGCATTTGGGTCCAAAGATGATGCTAGTATATTTCACCAAAAGTCATTTTTGACCCTGTCTTATTAAAAGTCTTCTCCAAGGTTCTTAGAAATTAGAGACAAACTGTACTCATATAAATCAACCAGAATTTTATGAGTACAAAAGGCAATGCAATCCATTGCATTAATTTAGAATTTTGGTGTGTTTTTGAAGGGAGGGGAATGAATGCTCCCTTCTGTTATGCTTCTGGCAGATAGATGTGTGTGACAACAGCTAGGAAACCTGTTACAGATGGAAAAACTTTGGCAACACATTCACAAGGCTGAGGTGAAGCATAAGAAACAGAAAAATAATGAGCTATACTTTTGCAATGCTTTGTATCAGCCTACCTCATCACAGACATCTGGACTGTTCTTGTCTGACAAGAATTTTTCTATTACTGGTAGTTTATTCTCCAGTGCAGCCTTCAGAAACCTAGGCACATCCACAGGTTCTGTCTAAAGCAAAAAAAAAAAAAAAACAAAAACAGCATGAAAGTTCCTGTGATCTTTCCAACATTCAATCAACCTCCACCATTCCCTGTAGCACAACACTGGATGTGTCACGTGACAAAACCAAGTAGTCCTTACGATGATTTCGGGTTCCTGTTCCTTCACAACTGGAACTTTAGTTTTCCTGTATTTTTTCCTTTTCTTCAGTTGAATGATGATTTCAAGGTCTTCTAAATTTTCAAGTTTTGATCTTTGCTCCAGTTTTTTCTTTTTCAGCTAAAAAAAGAAATTCACATTGTAAAAATACGATGAGTTCTACTGACAGGATTTCTGGTAGTATCTAAAAATATCTACAAGGTCTGAGATCAGGATGTGGACAGTTTGAGCAAAAAAATAAAACATCTTAAATAAATCTTTGACTTAAATTGAGTGGTTTCTTGTTCAAGTATCTGAGGGTCTAATTTTTAATTAATTAGTCTTCATATTTAATTTCTTTGCTATTAAATCAGCTCTTGACTAGTTGGAGACACAATATTGCCTCTAAACAATTTTGTAATTAGTACCAGATTTCTACAGAATTTTTATCATGTTCAAAAAGTAACATTTTTAACCCAAAAGAATCTAATAATATATATTAAGTTCTAAAATATCAGTGCCATTTTCTTTTAGATGGTCCCTCAATCAGGACCTCAGAAAAAGACTACCCAGAGACCACAGCTAACTAGTGTACTTTTTATCTCTGTTAGAGATTGTTACAGTCTAACAATTATGCAGACTGCAAATCATGTTATTGCAAAAAAGAGGTCTCCTTTGCTTGGGGTTAAGAAAATGGTTTATGGCATCAGAAACTCACTGGACATGATTGCCTTTCCAAATCTATCTTTCAATCCAAACATGATCGTAGCATATTGAATCAGTGATTCAGAATCCAGAAACCATGGTCTTGTCTAAGAATTATTTCCCAAAACCTGTTCTATATACATTGTCTCATTATAGGTTGGAATTTGCTAAAGAGACATCTTTAGATGTCATGGTTTTATTTTCTTTCTCTCTTCTCTTGTTCCTTCCAGACCCCTCCATCCCCCACCCCAGTCCCTATCTCCCACTAGTGGATTTCAAGGAAGAGTCTCACCTCTGCCTCTCGTTGTTTTTCACTTTTCCACTGTTGCTCCCCCAGGCTCACGTGGTAGGCTGGAAGTGTCTTCAGATCCTCTTGTTTCTCCAAAGTAACAGCGGCTTCATATTCTCCATGTCTGAAATCTTCAGGAAGAAATTCTCCTGCCTCCCCATTGCTGTTCTTCTTCCCTGTCACCTACAAGGGAAGAAGATGGCAGGGTCAGAAGCAGACGTGCAGATCTTAGGGTCATTCTCCAGAGAAGATGCTACAGGAGGCCCTCGGTCCTTCCTCCCTGGTGAGGGCCACCTCTGTGACATGCGGACTCAGATAATAGGCTGCAATGAATAGCTGCAGATATCCCTGGATTATCTTCAGGCACTTGTCCCAGTCTCCTTGTTAAATCAAGGTTTAGGTTAGGCTGATTTAAATCTACTTTTAATCCACATAACCACATTTCTCCTAGTAAATTAACAACCCCAACCCTGCTTATTTAACATTACTTCATTTTAGGTAATTTGGTAACTCTTGGACTTGAGTTGTAAAGTTTCCTGGTATATATTCTTGCAAACAAAACTTCTACCCTAAGGCATTTTTCATAAGTACATGTGATTCCACAGCATAGTAATAAATCCAAAGATGATAATAAATAGGACATATGCAGAGAATTCATTACTGCCAGCTCCATTTTGTCCAGTTTCACTTGTTTCATCACATAAACCAAACTTTTTTCCTTACAGGACATTTTCAGACTTCCCTTGCACAATACCTGAAAGGAAAGGGCATTTCAATTTTCAAATAAAACCCAAATGAACCAATTTTCACTGTGAAAAAATAATATGTCTTACATACCAGCTCCTCTACTTTCAACACCATCGTGTTGGTAGTAGTGTGTCTGTGTGTTTTATCCTGTGGAATGAACCCTGAAGTTGGCCTGCTGAGCCTCTCCACACCAGTCAGCTTATATAGCTTGGGCTGGATGAGATAATCTTCCAACCTGGGAACCCAAGTAACACCCCTGCCCACACCAGTGGCCAACTCAGAGGCAGGTGAATTTTCATTCCAGACTCAGTGTCTGGGAAGCCCAAGTGGGAGGGGGTGACAAGCTTGCCACACTGAATATGTGAATCAGGAAGAAATGTGAGAGGGCCATTCCTTTGGCAGTGACCACACCGCTCAGCAATGCAAGTCATCCTATTTATCAAGAAGCCAGGGGACAGCTGTCTGTAGATATTGCACCACATCACTGCTCTTTTTCCTTCTTTGTCAGCTTTCATATGACTAACCTATCAAGAAAATGTGAATGTCCTGCCTATCACACTCCCACTAATATCTTTCTGATAACCAGACTTATCAACACTTCACTTGTGGGAAGTGTTGCTTCAGGACATCCTATTCCTAGGGGTAAATAGCCCAAGAGGAAAGGATCCGGGTCTCCATGGCACTTGTCTATCTGTTTGGAATTCTCTGGAGTGATGTCTGGGGCTAAAATGGCCCCATGACATGCAACCTTACCATCATTATGAGAAATTAAAAGCATTCAGTAATGCACTTTTATTTTATGGAGTCATTGGCCACAATTAGCACATGACATGCCTACTGTGTTCTAAAACAGTATACTAACTGGAGCATTTTTCTTCCAAAATGGATTGGAGTGGTCCAGAGATAGATTCTGTGGGACCATGGTAATTAGCAATAGCATGATCTTGATCAATCGAGAGAGCTCTCGAATGCTATGTTGAAGGGAATCCCCTGGGGAAGCTTGTCACCCAGCATGTGTAAGGTTCTGGACTGGATCCCCAGCAGCAACAACGAAAACAGCCAGATTCCCAGGCCCCACTCCAAGCAATACCGGGGTGATTTATGGTAACTCCCCGGGAGCTATCTTTTTCAAAGCAGCCAAACGATACATAAGCTTTGAGACACATGACCAGAGAGCTTTGCTTGGGATCTTTGCTTCTGGTTTCTCATGTCTGCAGTATTAAATTATGAAAAATATTCAGGTCTTTTTGTAGTTAAAGAGAAACTGAGGTTACTATTGTCAAACCATTTAAAAATCTTATTTTTTTCAATAAAAAGGGAGAAGAATGATAAAATGAGAGCATTAGTAGAAGAAATATTAATTAGGATATTAGGTTGACCTTCCTGGACTAGGTCTTCTCAAACTCACCATTTTCTTTGGTCTCTTGAAGTGAGAAGTAACCATATGTGTTAGTTACTTTTCATCACTGTGACAAAAATGCCTGACATGAACAACTTAAGGGAGGAAAGATTTATTTTGGTTCATGGTTTCAGAGAGTTTAGTCCGTGTTTGTTTGGCCCCATTCATTTGGGAAGAACATAATGGTGGTAGGAGGAGGTGGGGAGAAGATTCTCACCTCATAGTTGACACAAAGTAGAGAAAAAGAGGCATATAGGATTTAGTGTTTGCCCTGCTGGGTTTTGGTCTTGTTTTTGTCTGATCCTTCCTTGCTAGTCACTTATTCCTCCCTTTTGGAATGGGAATGTCTACTCTGTGCCAATGTATATTAGAAGTATATAAGGTGATTTTGATTTTTATAGGGAATCCTAACTAAGAGTAGCCTGGAATCTCAGAGTAGACTTTGAATTTGGGACTTAAATTTTTGAACTATGAAACTGTTAAAACTATGTGGACTCTTAGAGATTTGCTTTTGGCATTTTACATTATGAGATGTACATGGGCCTTTGGGGGCCAAGGGAGGAATATTATGGATTAAACACAAAGTGTCTTCCACAGGCTCATGTGTTGGGAGTAAGGTTGCCAGCTGATAGGCTTTTGGGAAGTGATGGGATCCTGAGGGTTCTGATCTAATCAATGAGTTAATACCTTGATGGATTCATATTATGATAGCATAACTGGGAGGATAATCTAAGAGGTGGGGCTTGGTTGGAGGAAATAGATTAGGAGGTATGGGGGTGGGGAATGTCTTTGAAGGGCATATCTTGCCCTGGCCCCTTCCTGGCTGCACATTCCTTACAGCATCCTAGGCTTTTTCTGGCTCACTTCTTTAAGCTCTTCCAACTCATCCCATAAACCAGTTCCAAAGGCTTAAAAACCACCTGGTCAGGTTTAGTCACAGCTACCCTACTTCTCTGGTACCAGTTTTCTCTGTTAGTCAGACTTTGTGGCACTGTGGCAAAATACCTGACATAAACAACTTAAGGGAGGAACACTTTATTTTAGTTCATGGTTTCAGAGGTTTTGTCCATGTGGTAAGGAGGGTATGACTGAACACAGCTGTTCAAGTCATGGCAGCCAGGAAACAGAGGAGAGCCATAAAGGGGCCAGGGCAAGATGTACCTTTCAAAGACACACTGTCAGTGACCTACATCCTCCAGCCTGGCCCTTCCTCCTACACTATCCTCCTAATTATGCCACCACACTATGAATCTATCAGTAGTAATCCATTGATTGGTTAGAGCCCTTAGAATCCAATAACTTCCTAAAAACCTATTAACTGGCAACCAAGCCCCCAATACATGAGCCTATGGGGGCATTTCATATTAAAACCATTATTCCGTGAAAGCTTTTCTACCATTCATTCCTTATGCCTTTTGTTCCAGGTTTGACTCAAACTGAGGGGAGTATGAGCAGATTTCTTTGAGAATGGGCTATGGGTTTAACTGTCTCCAATGTAGAATCCCAGAGCCATTTGTGCCCTCATAGTTTAAGTAAGATCAGCACTCTCACTTTACAGAGAGGACACTGAAACACAATGTTAGGTAACTTGCTGCAGATACAAACCTAGGTGGTAGAAGTTAGGCTGAGTTTTGGTTCCACCCACCAGAAACAGAAAATTGCTGAACACCCCCCAACCCCTTCCCCCCCCATTCTTCCCCCCCCCCCCACCCGCCCCACGCCTGCCCCATCAGATTTCTACCTGACCCATTCAGGACCCAAACAAAACTGAATCACTTCATAAAATGCAAAATGGATAGGAGGATAACCAAAGCCTTTCCTCCCTCCAGTCATTCAATTATCCCCTCAAACCTGGCTGATTCTGTGCAAGATGCTCCAGGATTTGCTGAGGAAAACTTGGCAGAGGCTAGCACTGAAAGAAAGAGTAATGGGCTGACCTTGAAAGGAGTGGACTATGATAGGTTCAGGGCCACCAAAATCACTGCTGAACCAACCAAGGGAAGTTTTCTTTTTTGCATAAAATATGAAGTATTTACTATTCACTTCTCTTATTTTTAATTATATAAATAATCAAAATGTAAATGTTAAAGATTAAAACAACACAGAGAGAATGTTGCTTAGTTGAGATTTTACTGAGTGTTGATTTGATACTTGATTTTTTTCCCCCCACTTCATAAAATGTTTTGGAGATTGTCTTCTATCAGCACAAATAAATCTATCCCATTATTTTGGAGAATTTGATGATTTTTAACATACAGACATAGCATTTTTCTTATTTGACTACTCTCTTATTCATGAACATATGGGTTGTTTTTCACAGTGGTCATGTTTTTGTTGTTGGTGTTTTTTGAGACAGAGTCTCATTATGTAACACAGGCCAACCTTGAACTCAATCCTCTTGTCTCAACCTCCCAAGTCCTGAGATAACAGATGTGCACTACCATGCCCAGCCTCAGAATAATTACTTTTATTTCCTATAATTGAAAGCATTTTATAACACTAGGATTTTATTATTTTTTATTATTTGATTATCATTGATTATTGTCCTTAGAACACCTAACTCCACACTAAAAGGAAAAGCTCCAAGGACCATAGCCAGATTCTGACTTGGATGATACCTTGTTCCACTGTTGTACTTATAATCACTCATTTGCCATTCCTCTTAATAGCCTTCCCAGTCCCAGCTGTTGCATTGCTCACCTTCCTTGGCTCAGAGAAGTGGCTGACTTAGACTGCCCAGGAATCCAAGTGTCCTCACAGCCAAGCATGGCTCAGTTTAACACTCGAAAATGCCAAAGGAAGGTCATAAAAGTGAAGCAAGCAGGGTTTAAGGTCGTTTGCCCTCACCTGCCAACCAGGAATTGAATCACCTGTATTTGAAAAGTACTGGGAACATTTTAAGCAGAACTGTGGCATCTGCCTTCATCTCTTGTTCAAGGGACAGAGAGTAAAGACTAAAATAATTCTACCCAGGGCTTTGGATTGGAAGTGCACACAACCTACCCTGAGCCAATTCAATTGCCCACACTGGAGAGTTCCTTTCCACAATACTGAAGGCCTCCTGACACTAGAGGTGGGTAAAGGCTATAGGTCTCGCCCCCAGAACGTCCATTACGTATACATGTCTTAGTATAAATTGTGCTGGGTGAATAAACTCATGTTAACCAACAGGTACACACACCGCCACAATTGTTCTATAAACCAGTAAAGTCTGGCCCTCTGTCCATGCAGACAAGGGACAATGTCCAACTTAAAAGGTCTGTTCACAGCAAATGCAACTGATTTCAGCTACTTTCATGTGTGGCTTCACAGAAGATCCCCCTGACTCCTAGCACTCACTAAAGACCTAGGACTCCGTTGGGCTACATAAGTATTCATCTGAGACTCAGCAGGAATCTCACATTCTGTTCTAGCCAATCCACTTGTCTTGAATTTTCCTTTTAGTGAGCAGTAATATCTACCTGTCTAATGTCAATTAGCAAATAGTCCTCTAGTTCTAATCAAAGATAAAGATAAAGTGCTCGTGGATTGTGTCTTTCAAATGCTAACTACCCCTAACAAGGTCAGCCTCTGGTTAGAGCTCTGAGACCCAAATCAACATTTCCCATGGGAGTGGTTCTAAAGCTTGGCTGTGTTTTTACAATAGTCTGTGAAGCTTTTTTAAAGTATCCATGCTCAGACTCTCTCCCCATCTCCAGGTATGTGAAATTCAAACCTCTGCACTACAGGCCAGGTATGAACATACAAAATTTTTTCCAACTGGTTCTAATTTCCACTCAGCAGTATTCTCAATGAATACCACCACTCCAGGACATCGATTTAAGTGAGAATGTATGTAAATACATATATAGTTGTATAGTTTTGAAGTAGGAGATAAAGATGGCCAAACTATCCTTATCCTGGTCTCTTAATTTGGATTGTTAAAGACTTCATCTTTGCTGAGACTATGAGAAATAAATAAATGCATAATAATTATTGATTCAGGACAAGGATGTAGCTCAGTGATACAGTGCCCGCCTAGAACATTCCAAGACCTAGGTTCAAACTCCAGCACTGGAAAAAAATATTATTCAATATTTATTTAGCTCTTCTATGTGTCATACATTTTTCTGAGATATAGCACTGCTCACAAGAGAGCACTGGTATTTACCCCTGTCCTCAAGGAGTTTATACTTTTTAACTGAAATATTTTTGGAAAAATGCAGACAATGTAACATGCTTCTGCCACACACCAAGGAGTGGGAGGGAAGGCAGAGATTGTGTGTGTCTGCACGTGTTAGATGAGGAATCATGGAACACAGCCTCTTCATCAAAGCTTTGCCTCAAGTCCACTTGAGCACCGTTTACAATTTCCAATTTCAACGTTATAAAAAAAGAGCTTTGAACACAATGATTTCTAGAGTCCTACAGTTTTATCGAGGCCTCTGCATCAAAAGGTGGAAATAACCATTCATAACTGCAGTATCAAGTGCAGATAGAGAAGTGACTCTCCAAATGTCTAAAATAAGAAATAGTCCACAATGCTTTTACTAGCCTGATGTTTTTCAACCATTTTATAGAAACAATAATAAAAAAAAAACTCTACATACCTTTCATTTATATGAATAGAAATTTCAAGATCAACTTGGGGCTAAAACCAAACCAACGCAATGGCAACTTTGAATATGCTTTTCCAAACTTCTCAAATTTGCTAACTAACCCAAAGACTATAGATTATGATAAGGCTTTCTCTCCCAAACTCTGAGAGTCCTTGCCAAAGATCTTGCCTTTGTGAGAAGTGGTCAGAAAGGGCAGTCAGTGACTTTCTATTAAAATTCTTATTTCCCCAAACAATGGGTTATTGTTTAGGCCCCCTTCACTAATTCCCATAGTCTTAGTAAGGCAGAGCCCTTTACAATCAAAATTCTGAGCTGCAATAAGGATGACTGGACTGTCTATTACAACTTCAAGAAGAATGGGTGTGGGGGAGAATCAGTTAAAATGTGAATGCATAATGGTTGCCCCTCAACTCTCTAAAAGGCCAAATTTACTTCATGAGATGAAATTTCACTCAATGGGCAGTGGATGATGGAGAGTTGGCACTGCAGTGGATTTTTCTAAAGAAGTCCGATTGTCATAGCAACAGTCTGAAAAGATTTTGATGCAACTTTGGAATTACTTCACACGCAATTACACAGGACATCCACTTGGGATGAGAGATAAGTGCTTCTGTGACTGCAAACACAGAAAAAAACCCATTTAACAGTTTCAGCCATTTATTAGAGCAGGGAGAATTATTTTCAAAATGCAATTTCTGACTTCAAAAAGAACTGTTGGAAAAATTTTTTCTTGGTGTAGTTTGGAGTTTCCTAACACAACAGAAAATGCTGCAAAACATCTTAACTGTAAATTCTTTGGCACTCAGAGAAATTTAGGGCCAAAAAGACATTGAGCAGGCATTTAAGTTCATCCCTTAGCCATGGGGAAGGGCCAGACTCAAGCAGTAGAAGCTTCTTACCTTCAGGACTAAAAGCTCCCTTTGTACATAGCTTGATGCTTAGACCTGCACTGTGACGCCAGTCTCTTAGGGCTTACCTAAATCATGGCACTCAGTCTGTTCATGCCATTCTACCTTCCGGAATTGCCACTGAAGCATTTACTGAGCACTTTTTACAATGACTTCTGCTAGTTGAAGAGGAAAAAAGTTAAAATTGAAATTCCTGCCATTAAAATGCTCATGAATGACCTCCCTCCACTGTCTCAAAACCCTTTTCTTGCTCTGGGCATGGTTCCTGTGATAGAGCGCCTACCTTTCAAACGCAATGCCTCAAATTCAAACCCCAGTACTGCAAAAAAAGAAAAACTTTTCTTTCTTTTGTGTTTTTTTTTTAATTTTTTATTCGTATATGCTAGTTATACAGGGGGGTTTCATTGTAACATTTCCATATATATAAAGTATCCCTATTTGGTTCATCCCCTCCATTATTTCCCCTCTTCTCCCACTCCCCTTCTTGAAATGACTGAAAGGTTCAATGTTCCATATTCACACATATATAGAAAGTACCTCAATCATTTTCACACTTCTTTTCCCTCTGATTTTTTGGAGACAAGATCTCACTATGTAGTCCAGACTGACCTGGAATTCACCATGAAGACAAGGCTGGCCTCAAACTCATGATCCTCCTGCCTCAGCCTCTTCAGTGCTCAGATTTACAGGCATGCCTCACCATGGCCAGCTTCAAACCCTTTTTTCATAAATAGCTATTGTTAAGCTCTGCTGTCTGAAGGTTAAAAAGAGGGAAGACTTTAATGCTGTGTAGTTCAGTCCCCTCATTGTACACATAGAAGCAAGTGACACCTAAAGAGGTTATGTACATGTATCTTGTCTACTTATTGAACATGTATTTATTTAGACTGTTCCTGTCAGACAACCTGAACTTCTATATTTCCTGAGGTGTGGAAATAGGAAATACATGCCATCAGCTATGTAAAATTATTGCCAAAAATGTTTAACCTGAATTACAAGGTAACATTCACACAATTCCAGAATGTAGGACATTGCACAAGACAACTAGCTTGGGTTCTTCAAAAAAGTCAGTGAGTAGAAACACAAAACGCAATAGGAACCAGGGATTATTCTACACTGAATATGCTACATTGATTATTCTACATTGAGGGCATACCTGTGATCCCAGCACTCAGGAGGTGGAGGCAAATGGATCATGAGTTCCAGGCCAGCCTGGGCTACCCAGAGAGACTCTGCATTAAAAGAATAAAATAAAAAATCAGAGCTAGTGAGCATGAACCTTGGTTGGATCTTATCATTTAGAACACAAAAGCCATAAAATATATTTCTGAGACTATTGGAGCAACATGGGTGGTATCCAGACAGCATTTTTGAGCTAATGGTAGTTTTCTTATGTGTGGTGATGGTTTTCTGGCATGTAGGAGAATGTTCCTACCTAAGGATTCTGAAGTACTTAAGGATGGGGACTCCATGCTTTCAAATGGTTCAGAAATTAAAAAAAAAAGTATGTATGTGTGTTGTAGGGGTGAGGGGGAGAGAAAAATGCAACTGTAAAATACTAATAAATGTAAGTAATGAATGTGGAGGTGCTCAAGGTCAGGCACCGTGGCTCACGTCTAATCAGACTAGCTACCTAGGAGGTGGCGATCATAAGGACTGTGATTTGAGGCCAGCCCAGGTAAAAAGTTCTCAAGACCTCATCTCAACCAATGGCTGTGCACAGTGGTACACATCTGGCATTCCTGCTATGGGTGGGAAACATAAATAGGAAAATTGCAGTCTAGGCCCACTTGGACATAAAGCAAGAACCTGGTTTGAAAATAACCAAAGCAAAAAGGGCTGGGGGCATGACTCAAGTGGTACAGTGCTTGCTTAGCAAGCATGAGATCAGATGAGGGCTTAAATTCAATCCCCCAGCACCACCATAATACACACACACACACACACACACACACACACACAGGTGCTTATAATACTATTTCTTCACCTTTCTGCACATTTCAAAACTTAAAACGTACAACACATTTTAGTAAAATAGGAACCTTGATTCCACGAAGCAAGAGATGTTTGTTTCTTTCTCATTGATGCACCCCCAAGCCCTTAGAGGAGTCCTGGCACATAGCAAGCACTTAATAAATGTGTGTTTAAACAAAATAGAAGGTGACCGCAACTTGAAATCAGAGATGGGGATGGAAGCCATTCTGTGCCTGTGGGAGCAGAGCCTTGGCTGTGTGCATCTCTCAGAGGTTCCCTAGAGCCTCAGCAGTGCCATACAAGGCTCAGGAGCTTTGCTCTCTCAGCGCTCTGAGCTGGTGGAAGGTTGAGGGAGAAGACACATCTGGCCAGGGTGGCTTAGTCTGGCCTGCTCTCTCACCATGTGATGAATTTGGAAATGGCACAGAGAGTGCTTTCTGATGAAAGTATAAAGACGTAGACACTGGCTAGCACATGCTAGTTCAGCCACTCCGTGTCTTCAGGACAAAGTCTCAACATCATCATTAACTCTCAGAGATCCTGAGACCTATCATGGAAATGGTGACATTGAGTCTCACCATAAGGCAAGAGCTGACTTCATTTTACCTCCCTTTCATGCCACCAAAATCACATCTTGTTTTAAAAGATGAGTTTTCTGAGAGTCTACCAGTTGGTGACATAATCTGATTTCCAAATTCTGGGGTTAAGGAAACATACATTAAGAAATGGCTTTAAAAAATAAATAGCTAAAATATCAATAAAGCTAAGGTCAGTGGAAAAATGAGGGTACCAGAATGGTGATGGCAACTCAACAACTGATTCCTTTCTTTCCTCCTCTTTCTTTTCATGCATTCTTTCCACCTGCCCCCCGCCCCCTCCAATCCCTCCACCCCACTCTCCTCTAGCCTCCAGCTCAGGGCTGAGGACTCATTAGCCTTCCCAGTCTCTGGTAAATAGAACCATGCTCCCTCTCATAATGACTGGTTGAGAAAGAGGCTCAGATCCTTTTAACTAGATCCCCGATCCAGGTACATCATCTTTTTTCCTGTGTAGACCTGCAAGGGAACTGATCTTGCCCCTCCCGTTGAAGGAGCCTGGCAGTACTTTCTAAGTGAATTCACATAAGAAGGAAAGAGGCTGTTTGGAAAAACAGACCCTTCTGCTGCCAACACAAGCAGATCTTTAAGGGAGGAGGGAAGCTGTAACCCCTCCAAGATCTTCACGCTCCTTCAGAGACAAGCCTCTCAGGTTTCACAAAGGAATTTATAGAGCAGACTGACGCCTCTGGGGTTGGAATCAGCCAGGGACCAAGGGAAGCGCCTTGAAGAGGGACAGGCACCTTCTCTGCCCTATGCAGTCCGTGGATTGTTTACCAGGGAATAAAAACGTCCTCTCACTGAAAAGGAATGTTTGGCAAGAAAATTGCCTCTGGAGGCAAAAACCAAATGGCTCCCTGGGGAGTCAGTTTGGGTTAGTAACAGATCAGAACCACCAACCTGGACTGACGCCCTGGGCGGGGCAGGGGGAGGGCTGGTCACAGGAGCTTCGGGATGTTTGAAAACCTC
The DNA here is from genome assembly GCF_047511655.1 of Castor canadensis. Taxonomy (NCBI): domain Eukaryota; kingdom Metazoa; phylum Chordata; class Mammalia; order Rodentia; family Castoridae; genus Castor; species Castor canadensis. Next base: position 39,373,716 of record NC_133392.1, on the reverse strand, counting down.
AAAGGGCAGCTGTCGTCTTTCCTAGGTAAATTATGTATCACAAGAGAAGGAAAAGGGAAAAATCATATCAAAAAGGGTTAGCAATCATATCAAAAACTAAAAGGAATGCTCTGTTTGTTGATGTGTTTCCTGACTATACACTTGGTCAGTGCTTTGCCCAGATCCTTTCAAAACCGTATTTATGGGGTACTGAGATGATATGGAGTGAGCTGCTCTGTTGACTGATACCCACACTTGGGTGAGGAAGAGAAAGATGAGGGTCTTCCTTATTTGGTGGCTCTGGAAGCCACAAACCCTTCTCATCTCCCTTCCCAGCAAAGCCCCGCCCTTGGCATTTCCTTATCTAGGAGTCTTCACTGTGGAATTCCAAAGCCCACCCCAAGCTCCGGATGTGCCTCAATCCCTGGTCTGCCACTTGGCTCCTCTTGTGATGCCAAGCAGATAACATAGCTTACGTGCCTTCTCCTTTTCCTGCATACCAGCCAGACCCCAGCTCTGAAAAGGAAACAACCACAAACCAACAGAGATGCTTTATTTTTGTGTGGACATTGTTCAGATTGCGCTAAGCCTCGAATTGCAGTGAGTGCTTTCCCATGTTGCTTTTTCAGTCACTCTGGTATTTTTACAAATGAGGAAATTAGTGGGTGCAGAGGTTAATTAAATATCCAAGGTCATATAGCAGGTAAATGTGGAAGGGGGGAAGAAGGGGTCTACGATTCAAAGTCAAGGCTGACTCTGAGTCCAAAGCACCTTTACTGTAGTTAAGTCCCATTACAACTAAGCATGACCCTGTTGGCAAGCACAAATCCGGGTGTTTTACCAAGTTCTGACATCATTAACTTCAAGACCAGCCATATTTAAGGCCTGATATTTAAAGGAGCACTTCTGCTATTCAGCAGTACCATGGTTACAAACACAACTCATCTGTAACTTGCAAAAATCCTGTGTCTGAGAATCAACAAGAAAGTGAAGAAAATATGTGGTGAATAGATCAGTAAATAAATGGGTATGAATATAATACGAAGTGGAAGGAATATATCCAAATTAATAAACATGAGTGAGTTAAGTGCCTTTTTTTAAGGAGGAAGCTTGAACTCAGAGCCTCACGCGTGCTAAGCAAACACTCTACCCACTGAATTGCCCGTTGTCTTCTAGGGCAGATACCCTTAGGCTCCAGCAGCTCCACTTCTGGATATACACCCAATAGAACTGAAAACAGGGCTGGGCGTGGTGCACATGCCTCTAATTCCAGCTACTCTGGAGGCCGAGATTAAATTTGATTGAGAGGATTACATCTTGAGGTCAGTCTGAGCAAAAAAGAATAGTGAGACTTGCATCTCAGCAATTAAGTTGGATGTGGTGGTCACACCTATAATCCTAGCTATCAGGGAGGGAGGCACAAGTAAAAGGATTTCAGCCCAAGGCCAGCTCTGGGCAAAAACTCATGACCCTATTTGAAAAATAACTAAAGCAAAAGGGTTGGAGGCATGACTGTAGAGGTAAAGTGTTTGCCTTGCATGTGAGAGGCCCTGAGTTCAAAACACAGTACTGAAAAAAAAAAAGGATTGAAAACAGAGTCCTGAACAGATATTTGTACACCCATCTTTATAGCAGCCATTATTCACAACAGCCAAAATGTGGAACCCAACCAAGTGTTCATCAAGAGAGGAATGGATAAACATTATGTGCTATTTACCCACAATGAAGTATTATATAGCCTTAAAAAAGAAGGAAATTATGCTAGAATATGGATAAAACATGAGCTCATTGTGCTATGTGAAATAAACCCAAAAGACAAATATTGTGTGATTCCACATATATTAGCTACTTGGAGTAGTCAAAATCATAGAAACAAAGTATAATGGTGATTGCTGAGAGTCGGGGAGGGTACTTTCAAGGAGGTTTTTTTTTTTTTTTTTTGCTGTTTTGGGTTTTTTTTTTTTTTTTGGTGGTACTGGGGTTTGAACTTGCAAGGCAGGCATTCTACCACTTCAGCTACTCTACCAGCCCTGTTTAGTGTTTAATACCACTCAACTGCACTCTTAGAAATTACTAAGATAATAAAATTTATGATATATGTGTCTTACCACAAAAAACTGAGAGGAAAAAGAACTAAAAAGAAATGAAAATGAATTCTCTTTATGAAAAGAACAAGAAAAGAAAGCTCTTATTGATATACAACTGTGACAACCCAGCTATGTGCCATTTTTAAGAGATACCCTTACACCAGAATGCCTTTAGGAGGCTGAAATACAGGAATGGACAAAGATAGCAAGTAAATGCAACCAAGAGAGGTGGAAGGATGTGAGTGTTAAGACAAAAGAAAATTCAAAACAAAAACCAACCAAATGGTACAAGGCAGAGAGAAAACCCCCCACAAGAAGTTATACTAATAATCAATTTCTGTACATAAACCAATATGGCATCAAAGTAGCTACCAACTCTGTATGGTTAAGCATCATGGTAAGAAGAGGAAATAGAGTAAAAAGTACTGTTCTGGCCCCATAGGAGCTCGCTGTTTCTTCCACAGGATAATTTGTCCACAGTTTATTTAAAGCAGGGAGTTGAGGCTCAGACTTCCAGATTGGCAAGATTCAAAGTATTTCAGGGAGGAGTTATTTATGCTGTGCAAGTATTTTACGTCAGGGAAGCACGATAAAACACAGACCGTGAAAATCACACCACATCCTAGGAAAAACGAAAAGCCACAGAAGGTTCTTGGAGGGTCTCTTCAGGAAATCCTCAAGCACTCTTGCCAGTTAAGGTAATGTGTTTGTGAATTTCCTCTAACAAACTCATTCCAGTGTCAAAAAATGACAAATCAATCAAACTTCAGGGGACTGATGGCTAAACTGTTCCAGGACAATGGGCATGAATCCAGGAAAGGAACACATGCCAGAAAATTGAAACCTTGCCTGCCAAAAATGGAAATAAAGACAGAAAAAAGTGGCCAGGGATGTGATCATTTCATCTCACACCACCATGTTTTAGGCAAAAGGATGAAGGTGCATCTTAGGCTTTTGCAGGTGAGATGAAATCCCCAGCAAAAGTAATGTCCTGCCAGGTGGCAGTAGCTCATGTTTGTAATCCCAGCTACTTGGGAGGCTGAGAGGATCATGGTTTGAGGCCAGCTGGGGAAAACAGATGTGAGACCCTATCTCCAAAATAACCAGAGCAAAATGGACTGGAGGTGTGGGTCCAAGTGGTAGAGCGCCTGCTTTGCAAGTGCAAAACCCTGGGTTCAAACCTCAGTCCAACCAAAAAGTAGGGTCCTAAAAGGGTCTAAAACACGTCTCTCTAGAGGACATAAGTTGAGCTGATATTAAAGAAAACCCAAAACTAGTAGGTACTAATCAACAATTTACTTATTACAAAAAGTGTCAGTTACAGACAATGAATCCGTTAGAAATGCTAAATAGTTTTCCAAGTAAAGAGAGCTTTTTTACTTCCTGATCCTTTATGAGATGCAAAGAAGCAGGATTCCTGTACTTGATGGACAGTTGTGGTTGAGCTCTGGAATATCTTATGTTCTGAGTCCTAATCAAATCAGAACCTCCCAACTCCATGGGAGCAGGAAGTGGAGATCCCACTGGTCATTGTCAGTAGGTGTTTTTAGGTGTGTGAGTGGGTTGAACACACACACACACATTTCTATCTAAATGTATCTATAGATAGCCAGACATTAACTTCAGATATCTTTCTATCTCTCTCTATACATTACTTGCATTCTTCTTTCTTTTCCTCCCCTGTCTGGTCTGTCTAACTGTCTGCCCTGTCTCCTTTCCTTTGTGCCTGTGAGCAGGGAGGTCTTGTCTCAGCATTTCTGACCATGGGACTCAGTGTATTTTTCTTTCTCACTGGCTGGCTGCACTTTTTTTCCTTCCTCTGTCTTCTGCCTCCTGCTTTGGCTGTGGCTGCTGCCTTGCTGCTCGGATGTATTTTCTATTGATGGAATGAGCCTTAAGGAGGCCCAAATATGGTCATGGGTTTCAGTCAGGGCTGAGATCACGGTAGGCATCTGCACAGAGCTTGCACCCTGAACTGTGCTGGGGAAACTCAGGGTTGTCAGAAACACTGGTACACCTTAAATTCAGGCACCTACTGTCAGGAGGAGACAGTGATGAAGCCAGAGCCCTGTTTATAAAAAGGCAGCAAATGTTTTCTACCGGAGGCTGACACTTGTTACAATACAGTCAACTTTGCATCCCAAGATAATGAATGATATTCATGCTCCTCTATGATTTTTTGACTGGAGAGGAAACCATTTTCCTTAACATCATGTAGATAATTAGAGTAAACCCAATGGAAGAGAAAAACTCAGGTACAACAATGAAACTATTGAAATGTCTTCAAAAAAAAAAAAAAACCCACCTCCTTTTAAAAAATGTTCAAAAACATGGTCACATCAAAGTTCTAAAATGCCAAGAATTCCTATCATTTCCTGCTGTGACTATAGCTAGGAACCTGCTAGAACACTGTAATTTCTTATAGAGTGGAGGATAAAGCTAATTTTATTTGCCTGAGATTTAACCATCTGAGAATTATTTTTCCCAGGGTGAACCTTGAGCAAAAGGCTAGCTGAAAAACTTGCAACCAACCTATGGGGAAATTGCATTTTTTATTAAAGAATTTTGATTAATCAAGCATTCCTCCATGGCATTTTAGGGAATCTATTTTTACTGCATCCTTTCAGAATGGATCACTCCAAAACTTCACCCACAGTAGATAGATCTGTACCAGGAAAAAGGCTATGGAGTAGAAGGTTGGAGTTACATTTTTCTACATTTCCTTTTTGTGATTTTTTTTAAAGGGGAGTCCAAGTCAGAAAAGCAGGAATGCATTTCTCTTAAATTAATGGCTCACAAAATAGATTAGGGAAGATTTTAAATTCTTGTGGAAGGGCTGTGTAGAGCATGAAACTTTCTACCTAGGACAAATTCTAAACACCGTAGTGGGACTTTTCCCAGCCCAACCTACTTAATACCCATAATTAACCACTTACTAGGGCCGACCCTAGAATAAAGGTTCAGTTAGTTCACTTAAAATCTCACAGTAACCCTTTAATGCAGATCTACTATTTTCCCCATTTTGCAGATAAATTAACTGAGCCTGGCTCTCTGTCTCCAGAGTCCACCTGGGCTCCACCATGCTCCCTTTTGTATTTCCCTTCCATAACTTTTAATAAACTCCCTTTATACCTACATATCTGCCATGGATTTTTCCCCATGGGACACAAAGAATTTGAAAGTCTTCTGATCACAGACTCCACCCTGCCACCAGGATGGAGGCATTCCTGATGAAGCCAGCCAGGAGAAATGGATAAAAGCCTTTAGGACCCAAATCATGAGACAACAGGGCTATTGATCTCTACAGATGAATGGTATCTCCATGAACAACCTAGATCTCCATGGGAAACCCTGACCATGCTGGACAAAAATTCAAACACTTTGTGTCCAAATGAGCCCTAATGGAGAGAAGAAGGAGACACAATTTCCCCATATAGGTAGGATCTGCTGCCCCTTGTCAGCTTGAAGCAGATTCAGAAGAAGAGAGAACTCCAGCCTCTCAGCAACCTCAAAAAGATTTTTTTCAGGGTCTTGTTTCTCAGGGGGGAATATGAGGCAGGCTAGAGTTAGGGAAAGTTCAGGACTCATAGAAAAATATTGCATTTCAGATTGACCATGCTCTGGCACAGGAGTGCTCTCACTTGGCCTGGGAATCACCCAAGCCCCTCCCCACTCACTGATTGTTGGATAGGAATCACCTCATTCCTCCTTTCCCACAGGAAAAAGGTGTAGGTTTTAAAAGCATGTGGGGAAGAGAAGCATGCTCTCTCTCCTCCTGATTCCATATGGACTCCACCATGCTTCCTTTTGTATTTCCCTTCCCTAACTTTTAAGAAACTCCATTTACACACACACACACACACACACACACACACACACACGTACACACACACAACAAAAAAAGAAAGAAAAAAAGAAATTGAGCCAGATGGGCTAAAGTAAATTGTTCAAAATCACATCTGGGGAGGAAGAGAATCCCAAATGGGATTCAAACATAAAGTATGCTGACCTTATCCACTACATGTCACATACCTGCAAATGGCCAGACTTGCCTTCCTGAATCCCACAAGAGAGAGAAAACTATCAACAAATGTCCTTGACGGGTAGCCTGCTTATCTTCCTTTGGGCCTGAACAGTACATCTGTAAATTCTGTATAAAATTTTACCATACTAGCAAGAACTATTTAATTTTTTCCAGCCCTATACCATTTGCAAAGCTATGATCTCAGGTGATCTCTTCTAGAGAGATTGACAGAGAGGTTATTCTTTCTTTCTTAACAGAAAATGAGGCTAAGACCCAAGGTGGTTAAGTGACTTGCTCAGGTCACATAACTGGTAACTGACAGAACCAAGACTTGGGTCTAAGATGGGTCTGACTATTTATCCAGTGCCCTTTAAGCTCTTTTGCTAGGCCATCTAGGCCATTGGATCATGACTGGCCTAAACTGTCATCTTGAACAAAGGTCCCAGGATGTACCAAGACTTAACAGCCCAGCAGAGTGGTACAAGCCTGTAATCCCACTTATTCAGAAGCAGAATCAGGAATGCTAGTTTGAAGTCACCCAGATAAAGTTAGGGACACAATTACATATTCCAAAAACAAGCAACAAAAGGAGGGCTGGGACAAGGCTCAATGTTAGAATGCTTGCCTAGCAAGGCCCTGATTTCAGCTCTCAGTACTGAAAAAAAAAGTGTCATGACTGATTAAACATGTGTATAGGAACATCAGAAAAGGAGTAGCTGCACGCTTGCCACAATTATGTTGTCACTGATCTATATTGTGTAACCCCACCAATTCTAAAGAAAAGGACCTGGAGGCCTACCTCAGACACAGACTTGTCTAGGTTCTCTCAGCAAGTTAATGGCAGAGTCAGGAAAATCCCAGCATTCTGAGTTGTCCAGATCTCTTGTCATAGCATTTCAAACATGCATCTTAGGCTTTTCCAGGCTTTGTGCACAGTCAACTCTAAGTTCCAGAATCCTTCTGTGTGAGAGATGGAAGCAGTAAGCAAACTTACTTGGGGCTCTTTCAAAAGAGGACAAAGTCAGGAAAGTGAAAGATTTTGCTGCTGCTGCATTAGACTTCAAAGCCCTCACCAAATGGGCCCTGTCCTTCTGTCTCCTTCCTTCACATTCACTGTCACCAGCACTGATCTTCACCCCTACCCCTCGCTAATCCTCCTTGCCATTAAAGACTCCAACCCTGCACATATCATTATTGAACTGAATTGACTCCAACAGAAGTTGAAATTGAAATCAATTGAACTGAATTGAATTAAATATACCTGGACCAAAGTAAGTTATAAGTTAGACGTGGTGTTTAATTCATTACACAGTGAGAAGTTGGAATAAAACAGGAATAAGAGCCAGGTGCTGGTGGCTCACACCTGTAATCCTAGCTTCTCAGGAGGCAGAGATCAGGAGGATCTCAGTTCAAAGCCATCCCCAGGCAAATAGTTCATGAGACACTATCTTGAAACAAACCATTACCGAGCTCAACCCCCAGTATCACAAAATAAATAAACAAAAAACAAGAAAAAGTCCAGAATTTGTGTGAAGGAAAATACAGGGCCTCTTCCTATCTTATATTCCTAGTATCTTCCCCTAAATCACCAATAAATTTATAATAGTAAATATTATTAATTAATTTATACCTTCAAGCAAGACGTTGAATAGTTCTTTTCTTCTTGTCCTTGAATTGGTGGTCCAGGGCCTATAGGTTAAAAACAGGAGATTATCTACACACTGTAAAAGTTGGGGCCAAAAATCTTACTTCAGGGAAGAGATGGTAGATATCCCTATAGAGGCCGCTTGTCCACCCCATTCTTCTTCCTCCTTAGTCTGTATCAGTGACTTTCAGTTCCATCAGAATTATACAATGCCAGTTTGCTGTTATGAAATGTAGTTAATAGAAAATACAACTTGCATATCCATATAATTTTCTCCCCAAACCAACATAATGCCCTGACTTTATAGAAATAACACAAAGGAGAAGAACTTATAATTAAAATAGTATTGACATTTTAGTAAGTATATCTTGGGGCATGACAACAATAAAGGTTATAATGAAGTAGTCAGTTGTTTGGATTAAAAATAAAATTTTTTTTGCAGTACTGGGATTTGAACTCAGGGCCTACACCTTGAGCTACTCCACCAGCCCTTTTTTGTGATGAGATTTTTGAGATAGGGTTTTGCAAATTATTTGCCCCTGCTGGCTTTGAACTGCGATCCCTCTGAGCTCTGCCTCCTGAGTAGCTAGGATTATAGGCATGAAGCCACTGGTGTCTGGCAGTTGTTTGAATCTTATAATAAAAAAGTTTGGATTTCTTAAGTTTGGTGGGCTTCATGCCCACCACCTGTCCCTGGATTCCCATGGGACAGCTGGACACAGTGAACAGCAGGAAGTTGGGGTTGAGCCCCTAGTTATCTCACTCAAGAGGACCACCTGCCTGTTCTATCCTAGCCAGGAAGGATACCCACCAACAAGAGGATGTCACTGCATAGCCCCTGGTGGTTGCTGATGTGGAGTGAGAACAGGAGCCTAGAAGTAGAGCTGGAGTCTGAGCCACTAGCCAGGGAGTTGGACAGCAGGGGAGGGAAGGATAGTTTAGACTTCTCTAAAGAACATCTGCATAAACTTCTTGTCACATTGGAGTCATGGACGTGGGCTAGCATGAGTTGACCAATTAGCAACACGATGGATGGCCTATATCCATTCCCAACCCAACATGGTGAAGGAACCAGGGCCCGGAAGACTGGAAAGAAAAGAAAAGGAGTTGAGTTTTGACCCACATAGGAGCCTGAAGTTCATATTGTATCAGACTAAATTATAACAGCTGAAAAATGAAGGGAAAGTTATGTAATTTACCAAAGATGTTGTTAAAGAATAAAGAGTGATTTGATGGGGTGTAATTGGGACTTGGGAGCAGCTATTGCTAGAAATTAAAATGCTTTATGTCTATCCTCTGACAAGCTGAGACTGCTCAATTGCCTGGTTACATACCTGACTTTGTCCCACAGAATGAGAAATGAAAATTAGGATTAGAAAAAAACATAAACTGAATAGAATAACAATCAAGAAAGAGGGAAAAACAGGTCAGGGGTCCACAGGACTTCCAGTCCTGCAGTGTCCATAAGATTAAGCCACCAGTTTTGTTCTGACTTGCCGAGAGGCCAAAGCACAAAGGAAAACAAAGTATGTTAGCAATTTCCAAAATAAAAATGCCCTGAGAGGTTCACAAAGTGATCAAGAAATGAACACCAATAACTATTGTCCAATGTTCTGCCCTCCATTGCTTTAGTGGTTTAAATATGCTTCAAAATGAATAATATGCTTTGGATTAATACTGCTGATTAAAACTTGTACATATAGTGCTACTGTTTCTATTATCATTATTGTGTTATAGATGAGGACCCTGAGGTTCACAGAGATTAAATAACTAGACAATGTTAATCAAGCTAGCAAGTGAGTTTGAAGTCAGAGTTCCTACACCCACACTCTTCTCAAACCCAGCTCTACAAAGCTCTGAAAATGAGAAATGCAAAAATTCTGACAGATCTGACTTAGCCTGAGGCCTTGAGGATTGGACTGGTCTGCTTAAATGAGGTGTGAACCTCATTTCACTGTTTTGAAAATAAAGTGAAATATAATGAAATACCTGAGGCTGGGTGATTGTATAAAGAGGATTATTTGTCTCACAGTTCTGTAGGACCAAGTGCCCACATATGGTGATGGCCTTCTTGGTGGCAAAACCCTGCAGCAACACAGGGTGTCAGATGGCAAGAGATCGGAAACATATGCATATATGCGATAGCCTCTGGTCTTGCTCTTCTTATAAAGCCACCAGTAGACAATCGTGAGAGATCAACCTTGATGATACTGTTTTATACTCGTCATCTCCCAAAGGCCGCACCTTTAAACACTGTAGTTGAATTATGTTTCCATCTTTTCAACATTTCAAAAGGGAATTAAAAGTCAACACATGAAGCACTGGAGGACACACTCAAACCATATCCAAATCATAGTAACAGTCTAAGGCAAGATCCGAAGTCCCGGCTTCTGTGGTTCACTTGGCTTTAAGTCCTTTTCTCTTTTCTTTCTTTCTTTTCTTTCCTTGTTTTTCTTTTTTTGTGGTACTGGAGTGTGAACTCAGGGCCTACCCCTTGAGCCACTATGCCAGCCCTTTTTAAGTGATGGGTTTTTTCGAGAAAGGGTCTCAAGAACTATTTTCCTGGGCTGGCTTCCAACCACAATCTTCCTGATCTCTGTCTCCTGAATAGGATTATAGGTGTGAGCCACTAGCAGTGAGTCACTGTTCACTGTTAGAGAGGCAACTGAAAGGTAGCTGGAAATGGGTTCAGTTTAAAATCTGAAGATCTGAGGTTAAGTTTTGCCCATGGAAATTGACTATGAGTAGTCTTGAACTTCAATTTTCTCATCTATAAAATTGAGATAATAAATACTACCACACAGAACAAAGAGGGGGATAGATATGTAAAAATGTATAAACCCTAAATTGAACTTAAAATATACAGCATTACTTTTCTGGGTTGAATTCAAAAGGTGAGGAGCTAGGTGAAAGAAAACTTAGGGTAAGGGCACAGAGATCACAGTACTTACATAGTCTGGGTTCCAAGAAGTGGCCTATGACTCCAAATAATTCCTGGCTTTAGATAAGTCATACATTTTTAAAACATCATTTTCTCAGCTATTAAATGAAGTTAAGCCAGATGTTATCAAATGCCCCTTTTTAATCCCTAAATATTTTGGTTTCTAGCTGTTGGTTGGCTTCGATTTATGTTTTCATGTTTGTGTAGGAATGTAAATTAAAATTATGAACATTGTGGCTAGAATTGCTATTTCTGAAAAGGGTGAAATGTGAAGATTCCTAACCCTTGCTATTTGTGACTAACACATGTAAACTTCCTCCAAGTGACTTTTGGAATATTTTTTTCCATCAGCAGATTTGAACAGAGGCATCTGAGTGCTGAACTTCAAATCTCAAATGTGGGAAAACCTTCCATGAATTTCCAGCTGTGGTTTCTGCTCTTGAAAATTTACCTTTACTTATACTTACAGTATTGGTTCCCTATGGCTGCCATGATAAAGTACCACAAACAGGAGACTCACACAACAGGAATTTATTTTCTCCTACTCTGGAGACTAGAAATCTGAAATCAAGATGTGGGCAGGGTTGGTTCTTCTGAGGTCAACGAGAGAGAAGATTCTATCCATGCCATGCTCTTGGCTTCTGATAGGTTTCTGGCTATTGTAGGTTGAACTTTGACTCTATAAAATTCATATTTTGAAACCCTAATTCCTAGTCCCTCAGAATGTGAATTATTTTGGAGATAAAGTAATTGCAGAATTAGTCAAATTACAATGAAGTCATTAGGGTAGACTCTAATCCAATATGCTGTTGTCCTTATAAGAAGGGGAAATTTGGGTATAGATTCATATCGAATAAAGATGTTGTAAAGACACAGGGAACAGTTAATTGGGAGCAGAGGCAAGAGAATGGCTTGAAGCAAGGCGTTTAAGGCCAACCTGGGCAACAAAGTGAGACCCTCCTCAAAAAATAAAACACAGTTAGAAGATAGTCATACACAAGGCAAGGAGAGACACCTGGAAGAATGGATCTCTCTTCCACAGACTTCAGAAGGAATCAACCCTTCTGACCTTTTGATCTCAGGCTTCTAACCTACAGGACTGTAAGAAAATAAATTCCTGTCATTAACCTTGTCAGTGGCACTTCTTAAGGCAATCCTAGCAAACTAATAAACATGATATTTCGTGTTCCTTGGCTTGAAGACACATCGCTTTGAGCTTTCCCTCCAGGCTCATATGATGTTCTCCCTGGGTACATGTCTGTCTCTAAATTTTCCCCTTTTGATAAGGACCTCAGACATATTGGATTTGGGTTCCTTCAGTAAGACCTCATCTGAACTAAACACATCTGCTGTGACTCTGTTTTCAAATATAATCACATTGTAAGATACTAGGGGTTAAGACTTCACTATACAAATGGGGTAGGTACACAACTCTACTGGTAACAATTATTCAGTGTCAAAGAACGAAAAAGCTCAGTACTGCACAGCTTCTCTCACAAAGAGATAGTCAATTCTCTTGCCTCTTGAGTCGGCCTGGGCAGGATTTGGCACTTACCGACTTATAGAGAGTAGCAATGATAGTGAGTGAGGGCTGGGCCTAGGTCTCTAGAGTCTTTCAGCTTCTGCCTCCTTCCTCTTGGAATACTCCCTGAGGCTACCCAGCCTCCTGGAGGACATGTGGCCTTGTGGAGGGCCACAAAGGTGACCCAACAACAGCCACCAGCAATTGCTGGACATATGGGCAAGAGCACCTTGGGCCTCCTCAATTTTAATGGTCAGAAAAATCGAAAGAACTGTTATGTTGTGAGTCATTTCAAATTTTAGAGTCACAAATAAAGCTTTCTAGGTACACATACTCTTTTGTTCAGGTATTATCTGTGGTCACTTTTGTGCTACAATGGCAGACTTTGCCATCGTGTAATAAAAATTCAGCATACAGTTAGCCCTCCTCATCTGAAGATGACCAACCACTGACTGAAACCATGGAAAAACGGTGTTGATGCAAACAGCACAGAACGTTTTCTTGTCATTATCGCCCCAGTGATACAGTCAAACAACTTTACACAGCATTTAGATTGCTCTTAGATATTTTAAGTAACCTGTAGATGGTTTGAAGGGTGTGGAAGGATGTACATAGGCCATATACTACTGCATTTTACATAAGGGATTTGATTTTGGTGTCCACACAGGGTCCTGGAACTTGTCCCCTCATATACTGAGGAGTGGCTGTAACATCCAGTTCTTCACAGGAACGGTTCTCCATCCCCTGTGCCAGGCACAGCAGACTCTTCAGCTTAATGCAACAACATGAGAGAGCCCAAGAGAAGCACCAGAGGAAGCACTGAGCCAGCCCATGGATCATGAGAAGAGTAGATCCTGTTTCAAATAGTGGTTTACTATGTAGCAATGGATAACATTTTTATTTATTTATTTATTTTGTGGTGTTAAGGTTTGAACTCAGGGCTTCAGCCACTCCACCAGCCCTATTTTATTTATTTATTTATTTATTGTGATTTTTTTTTTTTTTTGAGATAGGGTCTTGTGAACTATTTGTCCTGGCTGGCTTCAAACTATGATCCTCCTGATCTTTGCCTCCTGATTAGCTAGGATTACAGGCATGAGCTACCAGCGCTTGACTTGGATAACCATTGTTAAATACCTTACTTACTTGATTTACAGTAAGTGAAAAATAATTATTAATGTAAAACATGCCTTTTTTGTGGTACTGGGGCTTGAACTCAGGGCCTATACCTTGAGCCACTCCACAGCCTTTTTTTTTTTTTTGTGAAGGGTTTTTTTTTTTTTGAGATAGGGTTTCATGGAACTGTGCCTGGGCTGGCTTCAAACCACAATCCTCCTGATCTCTGGCTCCTAAGTACCTAGGATTACAGACTGAGCCACTGGCACTCAGCCTGTTTTTGAAAGAAGGAAAAAACCTTCTAAAGCATGAAGAGTAAATGTAAACCTTTTATTCATATACATAGCTACACTTGTGTCAGGTAATTTATTTTACATTAACAGTTTAGAGAGAAAATGATCAGTAGAATCAAAGCTCTCTATTAAACTATGTTTAAGCATGGTACTGGCACAAAAACAGACATGAAGACCAGTGGAACAGAATAGAGGACCCGGATATAAATCCATACAACTATACCCACCTTATTTTTGACAAAAGTGCTAAAAATATACAATGGAGAAAAAGACAGCCTCTTCAACAAATGTTGTTGGGAAAAGTGGTTAGCCGTTTGCAGAAAACTGAAACTAGATCCATGTTTATCACCCTGTACTACTATCAACTCAAAATGGATCAAGGACCTTAATATCAGACCCCAAACTCTAAAGTTGGTACAGGAAAGAGCAGGAAACACTTTGGAAGTAATAGGTATAGGCAAGGACTTCCTCAATAGAACTCCAGAAGCTCAGCAACTAAGAGAAAGTATAGACAAATGGGACTTCATAAAATTAAAAAGCTTCTGCACAACAAAAGAAATGGTCTCTAAACTGAAGAGAACACCCACAGAGTGGGAGAAAATATTTGCCAGCTACACATCAGACAAAGGACTGATAACCAGAATATATAAGGAACTCAAAAAACTAAACTCTCCCAAAATCAATGAACCAATAAAGAAATGGGCAACTGAACTAAACAGAACTTTCTCAAAAGAAGAAATTCAAATGGACAAAAAACACATGAAAAAATGCCCACCATCTCTAGCCGTAAAGGAAATGCAAATCAAAACCACACTAAGATTCCACCTCACCCCTGCTAGAATAGCCATCATTAGCAACACCACCAACAACAGGTGTTGGCGAGGATGGGGGGAAAAAGGAACCCTCCTACACTGCTGGTGGGAATGTAAACTAGTACAACCACTCTGGAAAAAAATTTGGAGGCTTCTTAAAAATCTAAACATAGATCTGCCATATGATCCAGCAATCCCACTCCTGGGGATATACCCAAAGGAATGCAAGCCAAGTTACTCCAAAGGCACTTGCACACCCATGTTTATTGCAGCACTATTCACAATAGCAAAGTTATGGAAACAGCCAAGATGCCCCAGTACTGACAAATGGATTAAGAAAATGTAGTATTTATATACAATGGAATTCTACTCAGCCATGAGGAAGAATGAAATCTTACCATTTGCAAGTAAATGGATGGAACTGGAGAACATCATTCTGAGCGAGGTTAGCCAGGCTCAGAAGACCAAAAATCGTATGTTCTCCCTCATATGCAGACATTAGATCAAGGGCAAATACAGCAATGTGATTGGACTTTGGTCACATGATAAGGTGAGAGCACACAAGGGAGGTATTAGGCTAGGTAAGAAACCCAAAAAACATGATAGTATTTTATGTCCTCAATGCAAACGAACTAAGGCAGAAACTTCAAAGTGACAAAGGCCAGTAGGAGAAGGGGGTCAGGAACTAGAGAAAAGGTCAGTTTGAGAAGAATCAAATTAGAATGTAACACATTTGTACATGGAAGCAATGCTAGGAATCTCTCTGTATAGCTATCCTTATCTCAACTAGCAAAAATGCTTTGTCTTTCTTATTATTGTTTATACTCTGTCTTCAACAAAATTAGAGATAAGGGCAGAACAGTTTCTTCCTGGAAGCGAGGGGGTCGGGGGAAGATGGAGGGGGCAGGGGGTAGGGGGGAGAAATGGCCCAAACATTGTATGCACATATGATAAACGAAAAAAAAAGGTAACTATTCCTAAAAAATAAATAAATAAATAAACTATGTTTAATGTCCTAGTTTATACTGAATTTCAGCCTAAACCCTGATTTTCTGAATTTCACGTGTTCTGCCTGAGAATTTGACAATATCTGAGAACACCTCACCCCTTCTATACTGTTGATAAAATTAGGCTGCTCTGAAGTGAACCTCGGAAGACACGTGTCAGTCTGTTTTCTGAGTACTGCTAGGGTTAACTGACTTCCTGTGCAGAACACACAGCCATAGACTAACCACAGAAACCTGCTGTCTGACAATAGAGCTGAAACCTGTGAAGTCTGGGAAAACCTGGGCCTGAATCTTCCCACTTAACTTGGAGTGCCAGTCTCAACCACAGCAGCTAAGTTCTCACAAGGTATGAGGGAAATCACTGAACTAAGAGGTAAAAGACCCAAGTTCTCATCTTCTCCATAAACAAGCAGTGTACTGATATTTAACATATCCTTCATTTGTATACTGAATGCTAACATTGTGCCAAGTATTGTTCTGGGGACAGAGTCAAACAAAACAAGTTCTTGCTCTCATAGAAGAGACAGAGTTCCACAGTGAGAGGAGATAAACAATAAACATATAAACAAGTGAAGACTGTAGACTGCATGGTGTCAAATCCCATAAATCAAGGCAAGAAATTGCTATGGGATACAGGGTGATGAGGAAAGGCAAGGCTTGACTGATAAGGGAGGAGCTGAACAGAAGCCTAAAGAGAGGGGGCTCCTGGATATCTGTACGAAGTGTCTTTCAGGACCAGGGGACATCATGTGAAAAGTCCCTAAAGCAGAAGCATGCTAAGGAACAGCAAAGAGGCAGAGTGGCCTTAGCAGAGCGGCCAAAGAGTTGAGAGGTAGCAAGGACAAGGTCATGTAGGACTTTGTAGGTCGTTGTGGTTCTTTGGATTAGTCTGAATGATATAAAAGATCACTAGAGAGCTTGAGTTGAGGAGTGGTAATATTTTATTTAAGTGATGTTTTTATTTAAGCTACACTTCATTTAAGTTTTAAAAGGATCTTCTGGCCTCTACATTGAGAGAAGTCAAGAAGGTAAGGGAGACCAGTTAGAAGGCTATTACAGTAGCACAGGTGAGTTACTGTGTCTTGGCAAAGCAGGAGTGTAAAAGGTACATGGGGAATGCATATGTTTGAAGGTAGAACTAACCAAAATTTTCTCATGGAAAAGTGGTAGGGGAGTGAATGCCAGTGTGAGATGAGTGGGCACAAGGTACAGGGAAATGAGGGTATATGTGGTGGATGTATTTTGTAACCATATATGAAAATAGAAGAAGGAAATCTGTTAAAATTATTCTAAGAAGGCGGGAAGGAGAAAAGAGGGAGAAAGATGGAAGGGGTAAATCTAACTGCGATATATTATAATCATGTATGTAAATGTCACTATGTTTCCTACTATACAATTAGTATATGTTAACAAAATTATTTTTTAAAAAAGAAGAAAGAAAAGTAGTGGGGTGAGAAAAAAGAGAACAACCAAGCATGACACCATGTCTTTTGTCTAGGCCATTGGGGAGGATGGAGCTGCCATGCACTAAAAGAGGGAAGACTTTCAGAAGAGCACATTTTGGGAGAGAAGGAATTAGGCTTTGTTTTGGGATTTGTTGAGCTTGATATGTCTATAGACATCTAGGAGACATGTGGAAATGATACTGGGTGTTTGGAGTTGGTGGAGCAGTGCAAGCTAGAGAGATACTTGAGAGTCAGTAGAATAGAGATGATATTTAGAACCACAAAATTTGCTGCTTTATGGACTGGTTACCACTGTGGGAAACTGGGCCCCAATCCTGCTGGAGATACTTGGGAGCTATGTGCATTAGAAAGTATGTCAGAATTGTCTGCCAAAGATAGAATGTAGAGAATAACCATGAGCTCTCATTCCCCATTGGTCAAGCATTGATGGGTAGGGTGTTAATTCCTCAAACTTCCAGGTTTCTGTGTGTACCAGAATGCCTGAGTAGGTTCCCTTAGCATCCTATGTGATGATGGTCATCATAGGCTTAATAATGGCCCCCAAAATTCAAGAACCTGTGAATGTTACCTTATATGGCAAAATGGACTTTTCAGGTTAAGTTAAACATTGAGATGGAGATAGTATTCTGGATTATCTGAGAGGCACTTAAGTATAATCCCAAGTGTCCTTAAAAGAGAGTTTTGTCTACACACTGAAGAACACTTCTGATGAAAGCAGAGCCAGAAAGAGTGGCTTACTTTCCAGGATAACTTATCCTGGAAACTAGTTCAGTTTCTTCTCCTCTAAGACACAAGCATGTTGTTCCTGTTTCCCTGACTCTTTCCCAAATTTCCTTTTCTCTTGTATTCTAGTATTTTTTCTCTTAGGATTTTACCAGCCAGACATTAACCACTTATCTAGAGTCTGTGCATATGTATAACTCAAGGTGATTCTAGCTTTACACAAACAGAGTGACCAATGCACTGGTCCAGCAATCTTGCTGAATGGAAGAATTTTCTTTGGCACTATCCTTTGGGGCTATCTCTGAGTAATTCTAGAATGTGATAGCTGTATGTTTTCAGTTGGCACTCGTACGTGAAGTACCTAGAAGGTCTCTCCTTTGTTGATTGCAGGGCGCTCCTCAAGAAGCCATAGGTGACAGCCAAAGACAAATTATTTACACAAAGAGGTAAGTGTCATGAAGATCTGTGTTATCTGATTATTTAAACTTATTTATAACTTCTGGGTTTCTGCTTGAATCCAAATTTGACGTTTTTGTTTTGTTGGTACTGGAGTTTGACTTCAGGGCTAGCAAAGCCATTCTGCAGTCCCCAAATGTGAAAGTACTATTTCCAGCATGGGATGGATTGCTTGACCTTATGACTTGGTGGATCTAATAATGTTCATCTCATGATTAGTGATTTTATGTCCTATGCTCAGCAGCTCAGCCTCTACTAGGGTATTTGCTTCTCTGTTATAGATGGCATGGCCTTGCTCCTAAACCCATAGGCCTTCTTTAAATCTCTGTTGGGCCTTGGTGGAGACTGCATACAGCATTAATATCTTCCACAACTATTTCTAGCACTATTGAGTCCAATAAGTCATAAGGCCTGAATAGCAGAACACTTTTTACTACATTGCAGCCTAAATTTGTTACAGACAGCCTTGCTCTGGTCCCACTTAAACCTGGCAGTATTCTAAGTTACTCAGTAAATGTATTGAAGAAGCAGCTCCACATATGGCATAGCGAATAAGAGACCCACTTAGTGGTATGTCTGTTCTCAGTGGAAGCCAAAGTGTTCTTGATGGAATGCAAAGTACAACTTTCACTTTATCTTAGGTGG